>NC_080026.1:45059211-45715922 GCF_030020395.1 Manis pentadactyla | reverse complement strand
CATAAGCATTTAATAATTCTAGCCTCTGGCACTAAATATGAATAACAGCCTACAGTCTCTGTGACAAAAGAAATGCCATTCCTTCACCAGTTTCTAAGTCACACACCTAGATTGTTGTTCCTCTATTTAGAGTGAATGTTAATCAGAGCCATGTGTCTTAATGCTGAAAGAAGTAATAGGGACCAGCTGCCTTCCCAGTCCCTCTGCCTTCAGAAAGGTTGAGAACACCAAAGAGGGCACTGTGTCAGAGGCATGCACTTGTTTTTTATTCAACCTGTACCTAGCTTTGCTTTGTAGAATTTGTAAGAGGTGGATTGCACAATCTCCCTGCCTTTAAGCAGGTTATAATTTAGTTGGGGAGATTTAAAAAAGTAACACAAAGCAATGTACGAGTGAGTTGCAACATATGTATTGAGGATTAAGGAAATCAGAGAGCAGTGATTAAAACCAGCTGATATATTCCCAAGGCGCTTCATAGACAAGTTGAAAATTGAGCTGCATCTTGAATGATGAATAGGAGCATGTGAAGAAAAAAGACAAGTTATAACCTGATGTGTTTCAATAATGATGTGCTTAAAATATGTCAACACTGATGCAGTTCTTTGATGTTAGTCTAAGAAGTCGAAGACAAAAACCTGAATTTACAGGTGATATTTTTGAGTAAACAGATTGTTTTAACACATTTAAGACAAGACTGAACACTGAAGCTGAGATAGCTAAATAAATATAGCCAGGCACAAACACATTTAAAAAAAGAAGAAAAAAGAAAAGAGACGAGAAATCAGACCAGGAAATGACATGGGGGAAAGTGTGGAAATGAATGAACATGGTCTAGGTTGGGGCCTGGGAGGGGAAAGTGACAGTGAGGAAAAGCTGTGGGTTGAGGCGGCTGTCTTTCCTTGGAGAAAGTCAGCTTTTACCCCCACACCCCGGCTGTTGGCAGCCTGAGGACTGAGTTGAATGGCTCTCCTGTGTCCTTCTAGAGCCCCTTGTGCTCCTGGCACATGGTAACTGTTTCTTGTCTGTCATGCTTGCTGGACTGTGTCTTGGTTACCATTGTGTCTCTAGCATCTAGCACAGGGTAAGCATTTACTGAAGATTTATTGAGATTATAATTGTATGAATTATGAGGTTATGAATTAGGATAATGGGAAAGAAAGTATGGTTATCGTTGTGGAAAGCAATATGGAGTTTCCTCAGAAAACTATAATACACATAAATACAATCAATTATTACAGATTAATTAATACAAAGACTTGTTCTCTGATTCTCTAATGTTAATGTGCGTTGATCTTTTGTGTGTGTGTCCATCCTGTATGAACATACTATTGGAGGTATAAAAACAAATGACAGTGATAGGCCTTTTTAATAATAATTGCCTTGTAGGTCAAGTTTCTAATTTGAAGGGAATGCTCTCTTCCTGTCCCTATATCTCTGTGATTTTTCTTTTGACCACCACAGATGTTTGATTATTATTTTTATTTGCTTTGGTTTTCAGTCAGTTCTGATTCCATCTTTATGTTGCAGCTTTTGAATCATAAACATTAGAGGAAATTTACCAATTATAAAAAGTAAAGTAGTGTTGGGTCACTTCAGAAAAAAGCCTCTCTAACATACAAATTACTGAGTCACGTTTTTTTCTTTACAATTCTCAGGCGCTGTTTTGAGTTTTTAGATTTACTTTTACAAGAATGGCAGACACATTCACTGGAACGGTGAGTATCTGGGTGCTGATTTTTTTTTTTTCTCTGAATTGAATCTTGAGATTTAATGCCTCAGTGAGTGGTCCAACCCCCTTTATATAAGAACTGGAGGAGGCTAAGCATTTGTTTGCATAACTACTTCTGTTATTTCTGCTGATGTGAGGCACATAACATTGGCAGAAGCTTTTAGTGAGTTAAACTGATCAAAATGTGTGCACGATGACAACGACAAAGCAAGGAATGACTCTTTATTGACTTGGATCCTGCTGCCTGACATTCCTATCAGTTCCAGTGAGGTGCATATTTAAAGGTGCTTGTAGTGAGCAAGGTGAAATTCTTATGGCCTTAAAGGAATTTCACTCATTTGAAAGTTTTCTTTTTGATTGTTCTGTATAAGAAAGTCAGTAGCTTTCTCTTTATTCAGGTTGGTCTGTGGTAAGTTTCACATGATCATAATGAAAAGTAGGCTTAGTGGAACTCTTTGAGATTCATTCTTTGTCATTTTTAGTTCCTGTCATTTTTAGGTGTCTGTTATTCTTTCTGATTAAAGTTGAGAACAAAATGGTGTTGCATAAGTTTTGTGAAGAACTTTGCGGCATACTAAACATATTATTAGTACTGGAATTTTAATAAATTGAGTACTGCTGGGAGTCTCATTCCATACTGCAGCGGTCAGAGATGAAATGAAGCCAAGCCTCCTAGAGGAAGTTTCATCTGAAAATACTTTGAATATAGAAGATAACAATACTTCTTTGTTCTTTAATCTCGTGGACATTATATCTGCTTTGTTTGGCCAATGGTTTTGAACTTTAGAGGTGGAAAGTGGAGGAAGGGATTTAACATGGGGACAGGTGAGTAGAACAGAAATTCGTGAAGAATTCACAGGTCACCTGTTGTATTCATTCACCTCCTAGCTCAGCATCTGCCATCTCACAGGTGCTTGCTAAATATTTACTGAATGAAAGAAAGAATGTCTTCTTTCATTTCTTCAAAAAGAAGAGTTTGCTGGACTGGTAACTAGTCTTTTTGCTGCGAAACTATTCATTCTAGTCATTACCCTTTTCTTAAAACTGTTAAATACTCAGTGAAACAGTTTAATGATTTCTCAGCCAGGGTAGAACATAGCTAAAGAGAATACCTGTTTACAAAATGATTGCATAATTTTATATGATTGTTGATATTATTTAGTGGAACTTGAAAAAAGTCTGTTGAATTACAGAAACATGATACAGATAGCTTCTTCAGTGTCAAGATTATTATCTCATTATAATTTTCATACTAACTAGTTCTGATCATGGAAAAATAGGTTTTGTTGTGTGGGTTCATAAAGGGTTGAGCTAAGTAAGTATGACCTGAAGAAAAATTAGCTGTTATTTTTAATAATCACACAGGAAAGTACGGTGACCAGTGTGCATAGGTGGGGGTAGGATGAGGTTAGGGGGCAGGGTACTGGGACAGAATTAGAAGTTAGAAGATCTGCAAGGAGTGTTGTGACTTTCTAAGCCTGTTAGTTGACTTACTTGGCACAAAGGTTACAAGTTACAAGTTGCCATTTTCAAGTTATCTCTCACTCCTGTTTTCATCCGAATGAAGCTGTATGTTAATGACTGTTACTGCTCTCCTTTTTAAATATCTAGACACATATCAGTATTAGCTGAAACAATAAAGAAAGGAATACATGACGCTGATTCTGAAGCAAGGATAGAAGCCAGAAAGTAAGTATTTACTGTTCACCACTTTTTTTATTAACTTCTTCTACATTTGATATCCTGTCTAGATTGCCTTATTAAAAACTCATTAAGTTACGTGAACATGTTTCATTAATCATGACTTAAATATGACCCCAAAAGACCATTTCAAAATATTTCTCTAGTTATTTGTTAGGAGGTTGTTCAGTAGGCTTGAAAGACTGACTAGTGTTATTTGAACATAAACAGGACTGGAGTAGACAGCAGAATGCTCATTTTTAGATTTATGAGAAATTACTACATGAATCAGAAAATCACTTGCATGTACTCTCAATGTCTTCTCTTACTCATTGAGCTGTTAAAAGCCAAGTCATAATCCAAAGGAACTTTTTGATTTACTATGAAAAATCACCATCACAGGGATATTTTCCTGTGACCACAGCTTCACAAGAATCAGTGGTTGCTTTGCCAGAGTGAATGGCCCTGAGGGAAGGTTGGTGGGGGATCTGATGTTCTGAATTATCACAGGGCTGACTTGGTGTGGCTGCCATCTCGGGCTTGAGGCAGTTTGCCATTAGGACTGTCTACACTCCAGCCCTAGGGCTGTGGCCCCATTCATTCAGTACCTCCCTGGGAATAATTTTGCCACTGTGACTAACAATACCAGAAGTTTTTGAAGGTGAGCCTTATTCTCTCTCAGTCAGTGCATAGATTAGTACTGCCAATTTTTGTACCTGTAGTGGTTTTCTCTGTACTTTGACAATTGACTACCTCTTCTAACTGATACAGGTTAAATGTATTCTTACTAGCCTGGAATATCTGTTTTACTCAGCTGCGTTAATACACCCTGATCATGCTTTTTGACTGCTCTCCCAGTGTTTCCCTGGCTTCTTAGTCTTGTGGAGGACTTCACCATAACACTGAAATGCTTGCCACACCCTCATCTTGCTTATTTAGTTCCTACCAAAAAAAGTGAAATATTGAGTTGATAAAAACTATTAGAAATGGGTTTGTTAAAGATCTGTTTATGCTCTTCTTTTTCTTGTTCTTGTATTTTCCCCTTCCCTAATTTTTTTTTTTACTTCTTCATTCATAATGCAACACAGATTTTAAGTAGCTCTGAACGTCTTTCCATTTTTCCTTGGTACAGTTACCTAGGGTAATTTCAAATACTTCAAATCAATGAATGTTAAATTGCATTTATGAAAGCAACCAGTAACGAGTCCCTGTTGTGCTCTACGTGTAGTTCTAGATGTTTTAGCACCATCTTTGCTAAGGCTTCATTCAGTCTTGGAAGTTAAGTCCTTTAATTTCCATTTTATAAATGAGACTGAGATACAGAGAACTAATTTGCCCAGTGTCAAAAAACCAGTTAGTTGTTAGGGCAGGTTCTTACCAGCCTCCTCGTCCTAATGTCATGCTGCTACTGATAGCAGGTAAACTGAGGATTCTAGTCCTTGGAAATATGTGGTATACTCCAGAGCTCGGAAAAGCCTGTTATGATCGGCTAACTATACCAGGCAGTTGTGTGTCTCCCCTAGGTGTTACTGGGGTTTCCACAGTCACTTCAGCAGGGAAGCAGAGCACTTATACCACACCTTGGAGTCCTCCTACCAGAAAGCCCTGCAGTCCCATTTGAAGAACTCAGACAGCATCGTGTCTCTGCCCCAATCTGATCGTTCATCTTCTAGCTCTCAAGAGAGTCTCAAGTAAGGAATTCACCTATGCTTTTCATTAGTGTGAGGTTTTATTTTTTAAAGTTTTCTGCATGAGAACACAAATTCTGAATGTGTTTTTTTACCTATGTGTGCCTGTTACGATTCCCTCTTACATCTGTCTTCAGATGGATTTGGGTATGAGGTAAGATACTGTGGCAAATGAGAAAAAATGGTGGCTTTAGTCTCTGCCATAAGTAGTTCTTAATTAAATTTATATGGCAGTCCTAGATGACAGTTTTGGAGGGACATAAGTGAATTATTTGAAGTGTCTTCTAAGAGAATGTAAGTGTTAATTTGGAGACAGGTTTGGAAAGGGAGGACATTTGGAACCTGGGACTTGATGTATTTACTGTCTTTACTCTGTATTCTTAATGTCTGTCTCTAGTTAGGACTTATCTCTGTGGGATTAGAGATAGTCCAAAATAGCATTCATACAACACTAAAGCTTTGTCTCAAATTGGGGGTTTATAAGACTGTGGTCCATATTACCTCAAATTTTGAAACCTCTGAAATAATTTGTTACCATAATTTCCTGTTGTAGTTCATACATGCATGAATGTACATAAAGTGCACATTTGATTGTTTATTTCAGCCGGCCACTCTCTGCCAAAAGAAGTCCTACTGGAAGTACCACCTCTAGAGGTAAGACTGACAGTGTGGAGAAGGCCATCTGCGGGAGGCCTCTGTGCTTCCTTCCCTCAGCTGGGTGGCAGTGCTCCCAGAGGCAGCTCAGTTGCTGGAAGCCAACAACTTGCTGGCAGGTTGCTCAGGTTTGCAGACCATGCTGCTCTGATCTGCTCTGACTGCCACAGCACAACTCTGCTTCCCAGGAGCTGATGGCTGTGAGGAAGATATTGTCAGGAAGATGTGGGCGGGACAACATGGGCAGGCAGAAATTGAGTTCTGTTGCCTTTTTCTCAACAACCCTCCCTCCAGCATGTGGGTACTGCTTCAAATAGTGCCGCTCCTTTGCTCCGATCACTTGATGACAGAGTGAAGACCATTTGGGGTGCTTTGAGCAGCAGCAGCAGGTTGGTGGTACCCAGAGGTGGGGGAGCAGAGTATTTCCTGAGAAGGAAGGGCAGCCAGGAAAGGGTGCATGTTTACGCCCCATTGTGAGGAAACTGGCCAGATGTGAACGATTTTTCATTACTTCACTTCTCCTCTTAACCCGAAATATGGTCCATTTCTTTGGAGTTTGCAGTGTTTGATTACAAGACAGTAGGTGTAACAAGTGTATGGCTGCGGTCCCTTTCATGTTCCTTCACACTGGCTGAACTGTGTCTGCAGTGACCAGAAGAAGCTGCTGGTCACTTCTTATGTGCTCCAGCCTTTGTTATAACTTAATATTTGTTTTCAACAAAATTTGAAACAAGTTTTAACAGTATGTGTTTCACATTCTAATAGAGTCCTTGCTAACGTTTCCTCTCTCACCACTAAAGCCTCCACAGTTAGTACCAAATCAGCGTCAACGACTGGTTCCCTCCAGCGGTCTCGAAGTGACATTGACGTGAATGCAGCGGCCAGTGCCAAGTCCAAAGTCTCCTCAGCTTCAGGCACCACACCCTTCAGCTCTGCAGCAGCCTTGCCTCCTGGGTCATACGCATCCTTAGGTAACCAGGGCCCCACCACCTCTTCCCCCAGTTCTGCTGTTTGAGATGATACCTACCTCTGCTCAGGGTTTTTAGCAACTTAACAAAAAGCCATAACCAAGAAAATACTCACTGTTCACCAGTGTGTCAGTGTGAGTGACTCTGTGCACTTGCTGCTGGGTAGCAGCCACCCTTTATTGAGTCTCCCTTTTCCTTGGGGCATCATCTTTTTTAGTGGTGAGTCAGCACACTCGTGCCCAAGTGGTGTGGCACTGAGCACCTCCTTTCATCAGCTTTCCTCCCCCTTTGTGGCAGCCCAGCCAGCACTAAGCTACCTCCTCACTGCCAAACCTAGGCTTTCTCCCCTCCTGACATTGCTGGGAGCAGAGCCAGAGGTTTTAGTGAGGGATTCAGCACAGATTGTCATTGCAGTGAGATTATTTCCCAGTTTGTGAATATAACTGGAGTAGGGGGGGGTGGGGGGGAACGACTTCTAGGTAAATGTAGACTAGTTAACATAACCGTATTGTACAAGAGTGTTGTCCTTCCATGTGTCACCTTGGGAACAGCGTGCAGTTACCCTAGCAATAACCAAAAGCATTTTTTTTAATTGTTTTCAAAAGAACTAATTTCTGACAGAGTGGTAGACCACTTTTTCAGGTTTTGGGCAGGTGGTTAATGCCCACCATATGTAAGACTGATAGTTTATTTCAATTGAATTTTTGTTAGAAAAAGTCTTTCAAAGCCAAAGTCTGGGGACTTAGATGGATGAATTTTATTTTGGACTTTATAGGAATGAAGACAATTTAAACTTGATGAAGAAACTGAATTACTTTTATGTGGTTTACAAACTAATTCCAAACTCAGATCTAAAACTAATGTTCTAAAAATGTTTTGAGCATGAAAGTGAGCCAACCCCAAGAGAAGATTATTGGGCCGGCATTTGTCAGCTTGGTAACCTTGAACAGGCCATGGGATCTTTTGAGTCTGTTTTCTCTACCCATAAATGCATTGTAATAATAGTCACCTAACCCAGATATGTGATAGGGATAAATAAAGTGATATAAAAGTTCTTTGTACACTATTATCCTGTAGGGCGAAAGAAACCATGATTGTGATAGGAGCATGTTAATTTGAAAGGAATATCTTCTGGAATGTCTGTCAGGTCCATCTTGTCGTCTCTGACAATACCTCAAATGTAGATAAATTCCAATTGTGAGGAAACCCAGTAGGAGGCCTCCTTTTCTACCATTTAACTACCGGAGCATGACGCAGGAGTGTTTATAGTACCATGTTGATATGTAATCATTGAGTAAGGAGGAAGCCAGAACTACTTTCTCCTGTGGTGAAGTACTGTTAATTTTAGTTCAGTTTTTATTTATCTATCTTTCAAAACATTTGATCCACCATGAGCATTTATAGTTAGTATTTGTTTTCTTGCTTGAACACTTGAGTAAAAACCAGCTGTTAGAGTACTCATTGGTCTCTTTCCTGTGCCTATTTGGGATATTTCAATGTGGACATGTAGACTTCCCTCAGTGCCAATAAAATAACTTGGGCCTTTTGGTTTGATGTATACAACTGACCTTTTAGAAGCCCTGATGTTAAATTTTCAGCCCAGTGTCACCTCTTCAAATAGCAAGAGTAGCGTATTCCCATTCCCTTACCGTTTCCTGAGAAGTCTACCTCTAGTTTCCTTATGTCCAAAACAACCAAAAATCCCTAAAATATAATAACATAATCCTGCCAAGCAGTTGCCACATTTACTTTTTGTACTGAAGTGTAGCATTAATGCTGATGATCCTTTTCCGTATTTCTAGAGTCCAGACACATGAGGGAAGATGTGGAGTCCATAGGCCTTTATTCAAGTACCATGTGTCCAGCTTCTGCTGCTCCCCATGTAGCTGGGATAGGCGTTGCCAGAGCTAGCTTCTCAGAGCTCGTACTTGCCTCTGTCCTTGCAGTGACTCTGTAGTATGTTAGTTTTTAGTCCCCTTCCCCCACACCTTAAAATCTGCTAGTACTTTGTTCTAAACCAAAAAGGAACTGTGAAGAGAGTGAGGGTTGGCTAAAACAAAAAAACAGTCACTCTATTTACTAAGGCACCACCCTTGTTGCCTTTTTGGTTTTGTTTTCCAAAGGCAAAAGCACATTGTACTAAGCTGATTTCAGTATAAAGTTCATTTATGTGCTTCAGACTCTGCTTTGCTGTTCAGTTTGTTTCCTTCTTAATTTTATTTCAAATTGAGCTTTTGCTTTCTTAGTAGCTAATAACATTCTGCTTTTTAATTTTTTAAATGTTACTAACTGTTCCCTGTTATCCCTTCCCTTGTTTTTTAATTTGCTTAAAGATGGTACTGCCACTAAAGCGGAGGGTAAGCGGTTTGTTTGTGATTGAGGTGTGTCTCCCTCTCCCGGTGCTTTGTCCGCACTGAGAGCTGCCTGCTGCCCCCTGTCCTCGCCGAGACACCTGCATGCTGTTGCACGCTGTTCCCTCTGCCCTTCTTCATTATGTTGCCCTGGATTTTCACCTGACATCCACTTGGTTTCTCTTCTCCTTTCTTGGTCAGTCATTGTTCTTGTGAATCTGGCACTTGAATATGTGTGCATTATGGGATGCTAAACCCACACTGGGGAGGAGCATTGGCGTGACTTTGTGTGTGACTGTCCTCAGGGGCTGCTTGCCTCAGATTTTATTACTCCTGAAGCACCACCTTAGCTTTCATTTCCTCTTCTTTACTTTTGTGCTTTTTTGGGCCCCTCAGATTTGCCTTTCCTATTTTGAAAGTAAATATCAGTGTAATTTATTCAAATTAAAGGCTGGTAAAGTCTTTCTACCAGATAATTAATAGAAATTTTAAAAAATGCTTTTCTCTCCCCTAAAGATGCTGCTGAGTTTGTTTTTTTCCTGTATCACTGACACATATCTCATGCATTAATTTACTCTTATTCACTTATCAACCTTGGATTAAATGCCTTCCATGTACTGTGTTCTGTACCATACACAAGGATATAGCATCCTTGTGTGAAAGAAGTGCACGTACCCAAACCCACTTTTTCTTTTTGTGCCATTTAGAAGAGGCTCTTCCTGATTTTGCATTGTCTTCTAAATTTTAGGTAGCTATTTAGTCTGTACAGGTCTTTGATTAGTACGTGCTAGACAAGATCATCCCTTTGCAAACTCTCTAAATAGAAAGCATGGTAATACTTCAAATAATTGAAATTTAGAGGAACCTCATCTGCTTAAGATAGTGATTTCAACCCACCAACCCTCAGGATAATGATTTAACAAATTAAGGACTATTAGTTTACTTTCCATGTATTACTTAGCCACTGTAAAGCACTAGTCTGCAAAGTAGACTGGGTTTTATCTTAATATGTGCATTTCACAGTACTTTTAATCCACATGCTACTTCCTAAGGGACTCATAAAGGAAACAGTTAGTAGGGAATGTTTTTTTAAAGATGAATTAGTCCCAGGATCAGAGTTCTTCAAACCTTCCTCATCATAAAAATTACCTAGGTGCTTGCTGAAAGAACAGTCCTGGCTCCTTCCCTGCTGAAAATTTTGATTAAGTTTGGGAGCACCAGGGGAATCTGAATTTTCATGAAGCCCTACTGGAGGTTCTTGGGAGTCGAACAAGTTTGTGAAATGAAAAGTTTCCACAATGAAAAATGGGTTAAGAAGCCTGTGTTCTGATGAGGACCTCATCTGTGACAGTGAAAGACTGAGGCTGGGTGTGATTTTTCATAATTTTTAGCTGATAGGAGTAATTTTATATTCTCCTTCCCAAAGAAATGATCATTAAGTATTTCTTCAGTGTCAATGAAAGGGAGGTAGAGAGTGGAATCCAATCATGTAGAGGAAATGGAAAGTGAAGATATTACATGGGAAATTCTATTTTTTTCCAGAATTCCCTGATTTCATATACCTGTATAACCAATTGGAAATGAGCCAGTTATTCTGCCCCACACTAGGAATTGTTAACTTTTTTCTTTTTATTAGTTTTCTAATAAAACCAGTCCAGAGCAAGGTCAGAAGATTGCCTGCTCAGTTATTGTGCAAGAGACTAAGAAGGCAGGGTCTCTCTCTGCCTCTCCTCCTAGTGGAAGTAGCGAATGGTGAGACCCTTGATAGCAGAGAGGTCAGAGTGAGACAGAAGGGCACCTCACTGAGGGAGCAATCATTTATGGGCCTTTAAAAAATTTGTTAGTAAGTGCTAGGTATTTTACTATCTAGTTCCTGAGGCAAGAAGGAATAGGTACTTTGATCATTGGGAGGCAGATATGATTTTGAATCAGGATGCTCATTTCAAAATTCAGACTTACATTTACTTCTGGCAACTTCATTATTATAGCAACTGAGAAAAATATATATCCTTTGGGAGTTTTATAATCATACACATCAAGTAGCTCTTCTAACATTGATGACTAATCAGAAAAAATATTTTGTGTGGAGAACCTAAAAGCTCAGCTTTTGGACAAAAGTTATTTCCAGACTACCTTTCAGTGTGTTTGTGTTAATGTAATTTTTGGGATTTGGAAGGAGGAAGCATTTATGTTGTCTTTGCTGCTGCTGGTGAGAAAGTTCATGATGAGAGACATGTTGAAGTTGTATGACAAAAGAGTACACTCTCATCTGATGTTTTTTATAGCCACTATGGTTAGAAAGTACATTATTCATAGTTTCCCTAAATTCAATTAATTAATTGAGTGCATTCAGTAAAATGCACAAATCTTAGTGTACAGCTCAGTGAATTTTGACATGTGTATACACTCATGTAACCATCATCCAGATCAAGATATCAAACATTCTCACTAATTTTCCTCTCCCCCTTCACCTTTTCACCTACCCTCCTCCCCTAGGGAACCACCAGTCTGTTCTGTGTTCCTCAAAATAATTTTAAGTGAAGAGTTACAATGCTTAAGTGATCTTTGGGTACTGATGACTTACTGATAGTTTCAGAGAATAAATAATCATGTTATTAAGTGTAGTCAGAAGCCATGCTTAAGTATTGGTGATTTTAAGATTACAAAATGAAAACTACGTAACCTTGTCTGCTCTTCAGGGAAAGGAACTTAGATTTTAGTTCAGTTTTACTGAGAAATAAAACATTCGGTGTTTCTATATGTTATTCAAGAACTCTGAATTTTAAGTAATTGGCTTTTCTACACAATGAAAAAAAATATGTATGTAAAAGTAAAAGCCTCTTTTATCTTTAAAAAATATAAGGAAATTTTTTTTGGTGGCATACTTAAAGATAGATTTGCAGGTGATCAACTTGGCAATTTTTGATTCCATAAGAAATGTCACATAGGAGTAGGGGTTGGTTTAATACTGCCTCCAAGTAGTGAGTTGTAAAACAGATATGTATGCCAAATATCCCAGTGTGATGAGAGCTGAGATTTACCTATGAGACATTTTAATTTTTATAACCTCTAAATTGAGAATTGGCTGACCATAAGCTATCTAGTGATTTTTAAATTGTCTTAAGCTTTCCTTTATTTAAAAGGAAAGCCATTCCTGCAAACTAAACTAGGTGCACAGGTTTCATTTCCTGTTTTGAAAAAATTCCATAAGCAGCACTATTAAAAAACTATGAGATGTCGTTATTCTTTCTTTATTCCATCAACTTCAAAAGTTGTACTACTCCCCTTACACTTCCCTCTGGGTCTGCTTTTCTTTGGGAAGGTTTGTTTGTTGATGCGTTGTGAGCCCTTGCCCAGAATTTTGTCACTGTTGTATAGCTCTCTAATGTATCTTACTTTTATTTCTCTTACTTCTGCTGTTTTCTTCTTTCCCATCTACTTACTTTCTGTCTCCATCATGACACACTGTGAATGAATATGAATATGTCACTAACAGGTTGTAATGTAGAACTGAAGTATACTTTCACTGTGTTGTGATTGAAGTGACTGTTTTTCCTAATGACCATGGAACATTATATATCATCTCTTTAAAATGTATACAGACACTTAGAGTTTTATTGCCAAATTAATAGAATAGAAATAAAAAAACAAATGAAATGGCTCATTTTAAAAGAAATTTTGTCTGAATACAACACAAAAGAGGTCCTTTCAGTGCCCCCAAAACTGATTTTAAATGCAACCTGAGGGCTTAGTTACTAATATGAGTCCCTAGGGTAGACAGGACATGAGCCCTGGAGCTCAGCCCAGGTGTGAGGAGAGTCAGCATTAAGCACTGTCGAGGTGCTGTATATCCATGAAAAGGTGAACTGGAGAAAAAACTTTGCATCTTTAATTTGACACACCATCTCCCTTGACTTTGTGGTGGGCAGAGGAAAAAACAGTCTTCTCTAATTTGTGACTAAGTTCTCTTCTGAGACAAATAGTGGTTTCAGTTTTCACCATCTGTGGTGTCTGGGATACCCTCACCTGATGAGTCAAAGTGGTCTGTGTACCAGGCCCCCAAGGGTGCCTGGCGGGAACGAACACTGAACTACAGAGGAAGTCACTCTCAAATCTGGTTCCTCAGGGTTAACACAGAGTGAAATATGCCAAATATAAGCTCACAGTCTAAAATTAAATGTGTAATGAGTTAGAAGCAGCAGACAAAAAGAGTAAAAACAGTCCTTCAAGACTTACGGATCTTTTATATAATACAACATAACTGTATGTTTAAAAAAATAAGAAAACTTGCATTTTTAGCAATATGTAGAATTTAATAGCATGAATCATCCTCCCAGTTGAGAACAAATACATCCCTGATCTGGGATACAAGCAATGAATGCACATGTCTTCAAACCTAAGCAAAAGCAGGAACCCTGGTAGTGAGGGCCAGAGTTGGCTTGCACCCTGACATTTTTGGCTGAATCCTGGAGACCTTGGTCATTTGTTGTAATAAGTGTACAGGACATGGAGGACAGGAAGTAAACTGGAGTCCACCTAAGACCTAATCATCATTGGTGACCAGTTTACTAAACTGAAGAGGACAAGAGAGAATTTTGTCCATATTAACCTTGATACTGAGTGGATGGGGTAAGTAATCTCCCCTGACAGTTTGCAGTCATAAATTGGACATTCCTGCAGGTTTTTGATCAGAGTTTATACTGTCTTTAAGGTCTCAGAAACCCAAATAGATAAATCACTTTGAAGTGGCTACAGATTGACAAGACACTAGCAGAAGCAAACATAGATTCTCATTGGAAGAATTCAGCTTCAGTTGAGATCTTAAAAAATTCCCACAAAGTTCCAAGGAAAGCTATCATTTCATTGTTGTGGTATTTGAAGAGGTGATAGTTGGGAATTCTCCAGAATTGATGAATGACACTAAAACACAGACAGAAAAAAAAAAAAAAATAACAGTAATTCCTAAGCAAGACAAAAGGAAATCCAGAGTTTAACACATCATAGTGAAATCATAGAACACCAAAGATAGAAAAAGAACATATTAGAAGCAGCCAGAGGGAAAAAGTTCCCACAAAGGAAAGCCAGAGTTTAAATGCAGATAAAATGGGGGAACTGTGAGTAAGATTTACAGAGCATGTCAAGGTTCATGTACTGTTTCTGATTTTGTATGGTAGTTTTATAAGATATTACCACTCAGAGAAAGTGGCTGAAGAGCAGCATAGGATCCTTTTGTGTTATATCTTATAATTGCATCTGAAATCTACAATTACCTCAAAATAAAAAGTTCAGTTTTGAAAAGGAGGCCCTTTTTAAAGCTACTTCATCTCCCCAAAAGTATGAGTTAATAGAAATTGTTTTTAATTTATAAGACTGTTACCTTCAAGACAGTAAAGCATATCTTTAAAAAATTAAGGTGAAGATGAAGTCTTACTACACTGATGGACAGTGACTGCAATAGGATATGGGGGGGACTCGATAATATGGGTGAATTAGTAACCACATTGTTTTTCATGTGAAACCTTCATAAGAGTGTATATCAATAATACCTTAATTTAAAAATATTGTATAAAAAAAAGAAAAAGAAGTACCAGGGATGGTTCTTAGGATTCTAGATTATACCCCTCAATAGGCGATGAAGCCATTCAAAGAGATAGGGAACACTAGAAGAGGTCTAAGTCTGGGGAAAGATCATGAGTTCACTGTGGTATATAGTACATTTCAGGTACTTTTGTGACATTAAATATTGATATTTAACACTTAATGATAATTGTATCTTGTCAGAATAATTAGTACTAAATGCTGAAACAGATACCCTCTAACTACCAATGCCTTAAGACAATAAAAGTTTCTTGTTTATATTAAAAAAAATTAAGATTAAGGAAATAAAAGGAAAAAGGAAAGACAAAAAACATGCGTAATAAGAATGTAAAAATAAGCTCAAATGAGCTAAACTTTCCAATTAAACAGGAAGATTGGTTGTTTTTAAAGATCTAACTATATGATATTTAAAGGGACAAATCTAAAATATTAGGCTACAGATGTAGTAAAAGACAAAGGATGAGAAATGCATACTTTAAAGAAAGCTGTTGAAGATTTATTAGTAACACCAAAAAGATAAGGCAAAAGCTTTACCAGAGCTAATGAGGATTGCTGTAACATAATAAAATTTCAGTGAATCACAAAGATGTCATAATACTAAATTTTTATGGACCTAATAAAAAGTGTCAAAATATATTATAAAGCACTTACAAATTCACCTTAATAGTGGTTGATATATAAAAATATAAATTTCTGAATAGTTGATACATATAGTTCACTACTCAACAAATATAAAGAGTTAAACACAGTTAAAAGTTGCCCTCTTGTCCTCATCTTTCATTTACCTAGTTACTACATCTTTCTACTCAACCCCAGTTTTTCCCTCTTGTAGCTTCAATTTTATCCAGTTGCCTTGCTTTTAGAAGCAACATACAAACCGTATTTTCTCCCTTTTTTTAAACGTAGAGGTAGCATATTTACACACACTGTTCTTCATCTTGATTATTTTCCTTTAATATATCTTTAAGATCCTTCCATGTTATGTTTTTTTGGCAGGAAAAGACTAGTCTTCTTTGTAGATGATAATCTATTTAAATAATCCCAGATAATCTAATGTACAAATTAGGAGAATTAACAGAAGCTTAACAAGGTCCTAGAGTTAAGATCAAAACATAAAGATTAATTACATTCTTATTTGTCAACAAGTTAGAAAATACAAAATGTGTATAATAAAATAAAGCATCTATGAGTAAGTCTATAAAAACTGAGTAAGACTTTTGGAAAAAATTGTAAAGCCTTATTGAAAGACATTGAAGAAGTTAAAACGTTAATGAATAGAAAAGTCAATATCATAAAGTATCTTTTTCCCCACAAATTAGCCCCAAATTCTTCATAATTCCAGATAAGACCTCGACATATCTTAGTATTCTGTCTTCACATGCATATGGAATAGAGCAAAGAGCCCTAGGAAAAAAGTGGATTGATTTGCCTTACTAAACATTGAAATGATGATATACCACTGTGACCCATAGACTAATGAGACAGCCTGTACAGCAGAGAAACCAAGCTGTGCGTGTATATAAGTGCTTGGTGAGTGGCAAAAATGGCTGCGTAGGTCAGTATAAAAAGGCTTAAGTAAATTTATTTGGACATTGGTTAGTCATATGGAAACAGTAAAATGGATTGCTCCTTTACCTCCTACAGAAAAATCAAGTCCATAAGTGACCTCACAAATAAAATGTTGAGCAAAACAGTTTGTTTTAGAAAAATATATACCCTATGATATCATTAAAAACAATATATAAAGTAGTGCCATCTATTTCTTGATGATACAACTATATGAAAAATAAAATATGCAAGGAAATGATGAACATTGGCTTTAGGATCACCTGTTACCAAGTGTTGGAGGGAGGTAGAGGATACCCGGATGGTAGCAAAGAAACTTTTCATTATTTTAAGCTGAATAACTAATGATGTTCACTTTAAAAACTTTTTTTGTGACTTATGTATTTTACAGTAAATTAAAATAGGAAATTCAGTTCTTTCTGTGTTGACTTTGCCTTGGTGATGCCTTGGCTTCCTTAGGAAAATGAAATGCCCTCTCACAGGTCACCTAGCCTGCCAGGCTGGCACAGGTATCTAAACCAATAGTGTGAACTTGCGCAAATTAGTCAACCCTCCCGTTTCTCTGTTTCCTCATCTGTAAAATGAGAGTAATTATATGTTGTCATGAGAATTCTGAATTCACACATATAAAGCTCTTAGTATAATATATGGTATACTCTTAGTATAGATTCTTGAATTTGAATTCTGGAATTTCTTGAAACTTCTATTAAAAGTCTTTAGTTCTTTGAGTTTCTTTTTTTTTTAAGCAATGCTTTCTTTTATTGGTCCTTACTTTCCTTGAACCTTTTTCAAGCTTTTGGATTTGTTCTTCTATTTTACTTTTCTGCAGTCTTTCTCAGGTGATGAGGTAGAAGTCATTTTGAACAATCCGAGAAGCCAGTAGGAGTCTGAATCAGTTTGTGTTTTCCCTAATCAGATTGCTATTCTCAATTGAATTAGGGCAGTAGAGGCATCTTGTGTCCCTTGGAAACCAAAAAAGTCCTGAGTTTTAAAAATACTTGAATCCCTAATCATACTAGTCTCATCATCATAGATTTTGCATTTCTGAATTCATTTTTATTTTTATGGTTTTTATGATTTAATATTTGGAGTTCGCAGATTACTTACAATGGTGAATTCTTTTCCTAAATGCCTACAATGTTGTGTAATTTTTAGGTTGTCGTTTCTCTAGGTACTCTGCATACTGATTCTTTTTATCTTCATCTTTTGCAGCCTAAAAAATTGTTGGCATGCATGCTTCAAAATAGAGTTTAATGCTACTTACCAAAAAACATTTATTCTCCAGGATGTGGTAGTTTGTGTTGATTTCTTAATTAAGGTGGTTTTTATTTTTTCTATAATATTTTTCTTAAGATGGCAGCTAATATTTTCTTTTCAGCTTTTGGACATTTGGCGGATTTGTAGACAATAAAAATAATTTAATCTGAAAAATTGTGGGGAAAAGAATCCTCAAATGGGTGATGTCTCCTCCTCATCTGAAAGTATAATAATTGAATCATGAACACTTGATAGCTTCATAACTCTTAGGAGTTCCTAGCATATCTGTAGAATTTGTGCATACCAGTCATATGCACATGTGCATGTACAGGGAAGCAGGACATAAGCACATGTAGGGTACATGTGATCTCAGGAGGCCCAGTCAGACCTGTTGCTTGTTATTATGGGTTTTCTTGAGTAGGTCGCCCTTATTGAGAACATTATACAAACACTGCTTTTTGCTGTATCCCGTAGGTCGGATCCGCACGAAGCGGCAGAGCTCTGGGAGTGCCACCAACGTTGCCTCTGTACCTGATACTCGAGGCCGCAGTCGCGCTAAAGTGGTTTCACAGTCCCAGCGTAAGAAGTATATTTTATGCTCTCTGTTATCTTCGTCTTACTCAACAATCCATTTTACAGTTGAAAAATTCATAGTATTTCATTGACTTAAGGGGAAAGACTCATTTCTGTGACTCTGTGATACTGTGAATAATTTTCATGTTTGTTGGGTAAGTTTACAAAATGGAGATTGCAAGTATACTTTTTTTCCTTTCCAGGCGATTTAAATTTTGTAGCATTAAAAATTAAAATGTTTCTCTTCCTCTCCTTAAGCATTTCAAACTGACACATACTTGGACCGTGACCCATTTTGTATTGATAAGGAATCCTACTAAAGTAATTTAAGCACAGTAC
Organism: Manis pentadactyla; assembly: GCF_030020395.1. Lineage (NCBI taxonomy): Eukaryota > Metazoa > Chordata > Mammalia > Pholidota > Manidae > Manis > Manis pentadactyla. The sequence goes on along the minus strand of NC_080026.1, from coordinate 45,697,519 downwards.
CCAGGGAAATGACTGTTAACGTCAAGTGCTCTTCCCACTGGTCTAAGTGAATCCATTAAAAGCTCTCTCCTGAACCTCTGTTCTGACACTTGGAGCTTGCTCCCTTCTTGCCAGTATGGACTCTTGCTTTGCCCAGCTGCCCTCACTTCCATTACTGCTTCTTTGTATATGTTGAGTCACTTGGTTTGTTAGCATCAGCCATGAAAATCACCATGGGTGGAATGAATGTATTCTGATAACTCTTAGGATCCATCCCTGGTGTTTCTCTGCCCAGCTACCTGTGACTTAACAAGAGTTCCCTTCTCCTCCCTGTGCATGTAGAGCAGAGGCCGGTGTCAGAGTTCTTCTGGGCAAGCTGTATGTGGCAGAGGAAGACTCCCCTTCTCCAGGAGCTGCCCATATCCCCTCACCCAGCACTCTTCCACTGATGTGCGTCTGCCTCCTTTGTGGCCCCAGGACCTGTCTGGCTTGTGTAGAGAGCACTTAGTCCACAGCCATAGCATAGGTTCACTCTCAGTATTTAGAATGCCTTTCTTAGCTTCTCCTGAATTTAGAAAGTTTTCCATGTCCCTCTGATACTGTGGCCCTCATGTTAAGCACGCTTATTTCCACCAGTTAAGGTGATAGTGATACACAGATGAGTAAGATACAACCCCTTCTCCCAGCTTGGTCAGAACTAGAGAGTAGATGTGCTCCTAGAGGACAAGGCACTTGTCTTACTGTTCTCTGCATCTCCTCTGCCCAACACAGCCTGATACATTGTAGGTTCATAAGTCTTTTGTGAACAGATCTGAAATAAATGCTAATGTAGTGTAGTATGTATAAAATAAAAAGTACAAAAGTAGACTAGGCAGAACAAGACCTAGAAAAAGTAGTTGTTTGCTAATGTGTTTGTGAACAAGGATATTGGTGTTGTGTTGCATGCTGACCTTCTGTATTGTGTTATTGTCTTTTAATCCATTTTTTGTCTGTCCTTTGGTCTGCTCTCATAATCAAGGATCCAGATCTGCTAATCCCGCTGGTGGTAAGCATTTCTCTTCTTGCCTTTTTTTTTTGCATTTTCCCTCACCCCATATTCCTTGCACAATATTAATTTCTCTCTTTTTTTATGAGCTTAATCTTTCTGCATTTTTCTATGTGTTCAAATTCTATAGTTTGAAATGGATTTCTTTCTCCTTTTATACAGCTTAATGGTGTATGCTCAAATTTTAAAATTAATAGATCCTAAGGCAGGGTCTTCATAGTAATGTGTACTAGTGATCTTTACAATGAATTTCACTTTAATTTGTAGTTAAACCATTATAAAGTACTAATTTTTGTGAGTTCTTAGTGATTTGTTTGAATGATGGAAGAGTGTGTATGTGTGCGTGTGTTTAATTTCCAGGTGAGTGTTATCTCAGGTTTTTACCTCAGGGTTATTTCACCCTGGTATATAATGTGCATTCTATGTTTTAGAATTTTATTGCCTTCTCTATTTAAAGGAGATGATCTAAGTAAATGACTGCATTTGAATGTTTTGCTGTTTTGAGATTTTTGTCTCTAAGAAATGGTTATGGAGGTGTTTAGCCACTTAGTTAATAAAAATTACTAACTATATTATTTGTTTCTAATTTCTAATTTTATTGCATATGTCTCAAGGAATGTGTTCTGTATAATCTCTACCTTTGTAGATTTTTGAGATTTCCTTTGAGGCTTAGTACGCAGTAGGTTTTTGTAATATTTGTAAGTGGAAAGGTAAAAGAATGTGTATTCTGTTTATTGGGATATTCATGTGTGTGTATGTGGGAGGTATTTTTATACATACCTGTATAATTTTGATTGCTTATTCTGTTAATTTCTGAGATGTATATTAGTCTTTCAAATGAAAGACTAATTATGGCCTTTTCAGTTTCTACCTTATTTTTAACATTTTCCTGTTTCTATTTCAAAGCTGTTTCATGTCTATTACTAGGCCACACAAAGAACCTCAGTAAATTCCAGAAGATTGAATGAAATCCTACCAACCATCTTTTCAGACCACAAAGGTATAAAACTAGAAATAAATTGTACAAAGAAAGCAAAAAGCCTCACAAACACATGGAGGCTTAACAACATGCTCCTAAATAATCAGTGGATCAACGACCAAATTAAAATGGAGATCCAGCAATATATGGAAACAAATGACAACAACAACACAAAGCCCCAACTTCTGTGGGACGCAGCAAAAGCAGTCTTAAGAGGAATGTATATAGCAACCCAGGCATATTTAAAGAAGGAAGAACAGTCCCAAATGAATAGTCTAATTTCACAATTATCAAAATTGGAAAAAGAAGAACAAATGAGGCCTAAGGTCAGCAGAAGGAGGGACATAATAAAGATCAGAGAAGAAATAAATAAAATTGAGAAGAATAAAACAATAGCAAAAATCAATGAAACCAAGAGCTGGTTCTTTGAGAAAATAAACAAAATAGATAAGCCTCTAGCCAGACTTATTAAGAAGAAAAGAGAGTCAACACAAATCAACAGTATCAGAAACGAGAAAGGAAAAATCACGACGGACCCCACAGAAATACAAAGAATTATTAGAGAATACTTTGAAAACCTATATGCTAACAAGCTGGGAAACCTAGGAGAAATGGACAACTTCCTAGAAAAATACAACCTTCCAAGACTGACCCAGAAAGAAACAGAAAATCTAAACAGACCAATTACCAGCAACGAAATTGAATCAGTAATCAAAAAACTACCCAAGAACAAAACCCCCGGGCCAGATGGATTTACCTTGGAATTTCATCAGACATACAGAGAAGACATAATACCCATTCTCCTTAAAGTTTTCCAAAAAATAGAAGAGGAGGGAATACTCCCAAACTCATTCTATGAAGCCAACATCACCCTAATACCAAAATGAGGCAAAGACCCCACCAAAAAAGAAAACTACAGACCAATATCCCTGATGAACGCAAATGCAAAAATACTCCACAAAATATTAGCAAACTGAATTCAAAAATACATCAAGAGGATCATATACCATGACCGAGTGGGATTCATCCCAGGGAAGCAAGGATGGTACAACATTTGAAAATCCATCAACGTCATCCACCACATCAAAAAGAAGGACAAAAACCACATGATCATCTCCATAGATGCTGAAAAACAGGGAAGCAAGGATGGTACAACATTTGAAAATCCATCAACATCATCCACCACATCAGCAAAAAGGACAAAAACCACATGATCATCTCCATAGATGCTGAAAAAGCATTCGACAAAATTCAACATCCATTCATGTTAAAACTCTCAACAAAATGGGCATAGAGGGCAAGTACCTCAACATAATAAAGGCCATATGTGATAAACTCACAGCTAACATCATACTGAACAGCGAGAGGCTGAAAGCTTTTCCTCTGAGATTGGGAACAAGACAGGGATGCCCACTCTCCCCACTGTTATTCAACATAGTACTGGAGGTCCTAGCCACGGCAATCAGACAAAACAAAGAAATACAAGGAATCCAAATTGGTAAAGAAGAAGTCAAACTGTTACTATTTGCAGACAACATGATATTATACATAAAAAACCCTAAAGACTCCACTGCAAAACTACTAGAACTAATATTGGAATTCAGCAAAGTTGCAGGATACAAAATTAACACACAGAAATCTGTAGCTTTCCTATAGACTAACAATGAACTAGCAGTAAGAAATCAGGAAAACAATTCCATTCACAATTGCATCAAAAAGAATAAAATACCTAGGAATAAACCTAACCAAGAAAGTGAAAGACCTATACCCTGAAAACTACAAGACACTCTTAAGAGAAATTAAAGAGGTCCTAACAAATGGAAACTCATCCCATGCTCCTGGCTGGGAAGAATTAATATAGTCAAAATGGCCATCCTGCCTAAAGCAAAATACAGATTTGATACAATCCCTATCAAATTACCAACAGCATTCTTCAATGAACTGAAACAAATAGTTCAAACATTCATATGAAACTGCCAAAGACCCCAAATAGCCAAAGCAATCCTGAGAAGGAAGAATAAAGTGGGGAGGATATTGCGCCCCAACTTCAAGCTCTACTACAAAGCCACAGTAATCAAGACAGTTTGGTACTGGCACAAGAACAGAGTCACAAACCAGTGGAACATAATAGAGACTCCAGACATTAACCCAAACATATATGGCCAATCAATATACGATAAAGGAGCCATGGACATACAATGGGGAAAGGACAGTCTCTTCAACAGATGGTGCTGGCAAAACTGAACAGCTACATGTAAGAGAATGAAACTGGATTACTGTCTAACCCCATAGACAAAAGTAAATTCGAAATGGATCAAAAACCTGAATGTAAGTCATGAAATCTTAAAACTCTTAGGAAAAAAATAGGCAAAAATCACCTAGACATAAACATGAGTGACTTCTTCATGAACATATCTCCCCGGGCAAGGGAAACAAAGGCAAAAATGAACAAATGGGACTATATCAAGCTAAAAAGCTTCTGTACAGCAAAGGGCACCATCAATATAACAAAAAGGTATCCTACAGTATGGGAGAATATATTCATAAATGACAGATCCGATAAAGGATTGACATCCAAAATATATAAAGAGCTCACACACCTCAACAAACAAAAAGCAAATAATCCAAGTAGAAAATGGGCAGAGGAGCTGAATAGACAGTTCTCTAAAGAAGAAACCCAGATGGCCAACAGGCACATGAAAAGATGCTCCACATCGCTAATCATCAGAGAAATGCAAATATTAAAACCACAATGAGATATCACCTCACACCAGTAAGTATCGCCATCATCGAAAAGACAAACAGCAACAAATGTTGGTGAGGTTGTGGAGAAAGGGGAACCCTCCTACACTGCTGGTGGGAATGTAAGTTAGTTCAACCTTTGTGGAAAGCAATATGGAGGTTCCTCAGAATGCTCAAAATAGAAATACCATTTGAGCCAGGAATTCCACTTCTATGAATTTACCCTAAGAATGCACCACTCCAGTTTGAAAAAGACAGATGCACCCCCATGTTTATCACTGCACTATTTACAATAACCAAGAAATGGAAGCAACCTAAATGTCCATCAGTAGATGAATGGATAAAGAAGAGGTGGTACATATACACAATGGAATATTACTCAGCCTAATAAGAAAACAAATCCTACCATTTGCAACAACATGGATGGAGCTAGAGGGCATTATGCTCAGTGAAATAAGCCAGGCAGAGAAAGACAAGTACCAAATGATTTCACTCATATGTGGAGTATAAGAACAAAGGAAAACTGAAGGAACAAAACAGCAGTAGAATCACAGAACCAAGAAGGGACTAACAGTTACCATAGGGAAAGGGACTGGGGAGAATGGGAGGGAAGGGAGGGATAAGGGCCGGGAAGAAGAAAGGGGGCATTATGATTAGCATGTATAATGTGCGGGGTGGGGGAAAGGGGAGGGCTGTGCAACACAGGGAAGACAAGTAGTGATTCTACATCTTACTACGCTGATGGACAGTGACTGTATGGGGTTTGTGGTGGGGACTTGGTAAAGGGGAGAGCCTAGTAAACATAATGTTCTTCATGTAATTGTAGATCAATGATAACAAAATAAAAAAATTTTAAAAAATTAAAAGTTTCATGTTTATATCTTCATGGACAATTTCTCTTATCAATATGAAATATCTTTCATCTTTTTTTAATGCTGTGTTTTATTCTGTTGTTCTAGGCATATTGTTTGTCTCTTTTAAACAACATACAGTCGAATTTCATAATCTTTTTAAGGCAATCCAAGAATCTTTTAGTAGATGAATTTAATTCAGCCACATTTATTATGCTTACTGAAATGATTGAGCTTCTTCCTACCATCTTATTTTATGATTATTTACCTTGGTTCTAGTTATTTCATTCCCTTGCCCCCTTTTCTTCCATTTGGTAGATTAATGGAGTTTTCTTGGATCCATTTTCTTCCACTAATGTTTAATAAGTTTCTGTTATATTTCTACTTTTCCAGCAATTATACTTAAAATTTTTAACATATCAACTCTTACAGAATAAAAAAGAACTATAAATAAATACCTTTGTGATTATTTGTAGAAATTTGCTGTGGAATGGGGAAGCTATTTGTACTCAGCCTGCTCTTTAAATCAGAAATTTTGCAGTCATTTTTGTAGACCTCCACGAGTAATTCTTCTATAAATAAATATTCTTTTATAAAAATTTGTTGTTCTTTTATGCTCCTATGTTTTTGAAAAATTAGAACTTCCACCAACTAAAAAGCTATTTTTATAGAAAATTTTTAGTGTTTGATCCAAACTAATGTGTAAACTGGCTTCTGAAATTAATTTATTCCCTGATTTACATCCATTGTTCAAATTTGTTTTGCTTCATTTTTAGCTGGCAGCCGGTCAAGTTCCCCAGGGAAATTGTTGGGAAGTGGTTACAGTGGCCTGACTGGGGGTTCTTCAAGAGGCCCACCTGTGACACCCTCTTCCGAAAAGCGAAGCAAGATTCCCAGGAGTCAGGGATGTAGCCGAGAAACAAGTCCAAACCGTATAGGATTAGGTAAGGATTCTCAAAGATTGTGAAATACCATTCCTAACTTGCTCATAATTTTGATTATCATGTAATGACTTTGTTTAATGTTGGAAATAGAGATCCATTTTTGAACTGAGGGTGTCACCTTGCCTGTTTTAAAAAAAAAAAAGACATTTTGATTTGTGCTTTTTATAGATTATGACATGTTCAGGTTTCAGTTATAACTAGAAAATATGTGGGGTTTACCATTCAAATTGATGGAAAAGGATTGCATCATTGTGGACCTTGTGTTTCAGAGTCATTTTGTGAAACGTTAGAATTGGGGGTATGGACATGATTTTTTGTCTTCACTATTAGAAGCAATGTCTTTAAAAGAAAAACAATGTTGCTTTTCATTTTTCTTTTACTGATAAGCACTATGTAGCTTATCAGTATACCCTATATAAATTTTCAAAATCAATTTGTTGGGTGCACTTCGATTTTGATCTTCTCTAACCTTATGGTTAAAGAATACATGTAGTTACTTTTGAAATAATATTGTTCAAACATGAAACTAGAAATAGATGAAAACCAAATATGTAATATTTTTGTGTTGTAATATTTAGTTTCTTCATAATAGTGTGTAGATTTATATGATTTACTCTCAGCAGATTGAAGACCTTGTACTCTATTGAAGTCTGATTTGTATGCTACCTTTTAATATTAGAAGTCTTTTGTAATATACTATGAAAAAATCTATGTTCATCTTCCAATATTTTTACCTACAACTTTGTAGGGTAAAAAAAAAAAATCTGCAAATGTGAAGTCCTAGAATAGGTCGTGTTTTGATTAAGTACGAGGTGAATTCATTTGGCAGGTGGGGAGATAAGAAAGGTGTTCTAGGGCACAGAGAAACATGTACAGAAGCAGTCTGACTGGAGAGAGCATAATGCGCCCTGGGAACCACATGCAATAAATTTGGCTACAGCAAAGGCAGTTTGTCAGGGTGGGAGACAAGGGCAGATTGTCTGGAAGGCTCTACCTCAGAAAGGTCCTTGAAGGCCACCAGAATTAGGAGAAAGCAGGGGCAGGTATTTAAGAAGTAGGATGGGTAGGATATGGTTGACTACCATTTCCAAAGCAAATGAGAGATGTCATCAAGCAGTGGTGATTGTTAATTCTACATAAGGGCAACTTTCTGTTGGCGTTGCATAGCATGCTCCCCTGGCTGACAAGTTAGTTGGAATAGTACTAACAAGTAATGTAGATATGGTCAGAGAAAATACCATGAACTGGAATATTTAAATTTCACATTTGATGCTGTAATATATGTATGTTTGGATCTGGTTTTGCTTGGAAAATGCATGTGATTTCAAACCCTGGTGTGAGATTTCAGCTGCCCTTTTTCCACAGGTAATTGTTTAAGTTTATAGGATGTTACTTGGCAAGCCAGATGAGTGTCATACTTTTAAAAATTCATTTCTTCTTTGGGATTTTACTTTTTAAATTTGCATTTTTACCTTCTTGAAATTGGGAAATAAACTAACTTTAGTAATCTAACATGACTCTAGGTCCTGGTATTCCATGGTCTTAACTACGAAGTTTGTGTTATGAATAGTTGAAAGACAACATTTAAGTAAGCCTTTAAAAGAAGGACTATGAAGCATAATATTGGTAAGAACTAAATAGGAGCCTGTTCCCTTGCAAAAAGTTCTTTTGAAACATCATTTTGAGGAAAGTTATTTCCTTGATCCTCATTTAGAGGAATAAAGCTTTGAGGTCATATATATAGTTCTGATTAAAGAAGATATTTAAATTTCTACCCACGGTGGGAATACACACATATACAGAGACATAAAGATAAATACATGAATAAAAAATACCTTTATACTTCTTGTAGTACAGAAAGTCCATTTTATAGTAATAGATTTTATATTTCTGTGACCGTTTTGTTTATGCTGGGTATAATGCCTGTGTACTTAGCATTTGGCTTATTGCATAGCGACTTGAAATGTAAATATTCAAAAAGGAGGAGAGCATCTTTCAAGAATATTTTCTATAATCTCTAAGCAATCATAGCTACATTAGACTTGGAATTTGTACTAAGAGTTAATTCTAGTTATCTATGAATTGTTGCAAAGTGCCTTTTTTTGCTTGAAATAATTTCTTAACTAAATTTTCCTTTCTCACCTGTGATAAAAATGACGCCAAAGCTTTTCTTCTTTTGCATTTAAGGTTTCTTAAGCAAAAAAGGATGCAATTCCTGTTGGATAACCAGGGAACGAAGTGAAACCCTGCCATTCTCTTTTTTCTTGGCAATTTATTCCTTCCTAAACTGTTCAGTCAACTAGAATAATATATTCATAAGTCGTTTCGTTTTTGTTGCATCTTATTTCTGACAAGTAAGAAGTCACATAGATAGCTGACACCTACAGCAGTTATGTTTGGGGGTTTGCCTTTGGTCTCCTTCCTCCATTCATCTGTTGAAAATCTATAAAAATATTTGGCTTTTTGAAGCTTACATTCTATGGATATGCATTCAAAATGTTTTCAAGTTAAAATTTTTTGAAAGAATTAAAAATTAATAATAACCAATTCAGCTGTTGAATTAGACTACTATATGTAAGACCAAACCATGAAAATATAAAATTAGAGAGACATTTTATATCTCTAACTTTTGGTAGTATTAATTCCTCTTTTCTTCTGCTTTTGGTATGAGTTTTGATAGGAGCCGTCCATAAAAGTCAAAAGTCAGAATTACCTTTAAAATATTAGAGCATAGTGTTTCTCAAGAATCGAAAACCAATGAGCTGATTTTTCAAGGATTTCTAGCATTTCATATGTAAGCATGACTCCGAAACTAAGAATAGTGCCTTTTGAAAGTTCAAAGGGCAAGTATGTTTTTATCATCTCTTCCTCCTCTGCTATACCTTTTCCTCCATAACATTCTCACATACAGCGTTCAGTTTTGTTACTAAGTTGATTTGGTATATTGACCACTTCATTGATTAGTCTTTGTAAAAACCATTTGTTTGTATACTTATTTTAAATCCTTGTATTGGTCTTTCAAAGTAGTGTTTAAAGTAAGTGGGTGTTTTTCCTCTTGATTTTAAGTTAGCCAACATTTGATCTGTTGTTATCACCAGTAGGTGTACTTTAATGAGGTTTGGGGCAACTATAAGCATATTTTTACAAAATTATAAACAGAATTCTTTTTCTACATGTCACCATTAGTCTATGTTCAAGAAACCAGTGGTCAAATAAAAGTTGAGTTTAGTTCATGTTAGACTGTCTTCCCTCTTGTGATAGTTACTGAATAAAGTCTGTCTTTAATACTTAAAAAAAAAAGTCAGTGATCACAGATGGGTGAATGAACTTTCAGTAAAATATTAGGAGGGTCAACCTTATTAAGGACTATGCATATTGTTATTTCAGAGCATATCTACTTATCTCTTTCTCTGCTCTTCATTGTCTTTACAAAGTGTGTTCAGCCTGGGGAGATGGCAAAGATTTCCCATTGTTGTAGCATGCATATTTAACTGACCACTGGATGAAAATTCAGAAGTAATCAGTCAAGACTATAAGAAAATGCTCAACTACATGTGCACATTATGTGAAAAACTACCAAGACTGTTTTTATTACTTTTTGATTATTTGTTTTGGAGTGGGCAGTGGAATAAGACAAGATTTTCATGTACGCCTTTCAGCAGGGAATTGGAGTACTTCTGTATGTACCCTTCTCATTTAAATGGTGGGACCATTTCTTCTAACCTTACTGAGGGAGGCTGAGAACCAGAGGCTAAGTGGCTGGACCAGTGGGTTAGCATGGATTGGAAGAAGTCATTCCAATAATTAGATGTGGTATTGCTCCTCTAGGATAAGCAGTATTGCTTTGTTGGTTCTAGGCAACTTCTCGTATATTGGTTTGGTCAATAGATGCTCTGGTTTTTTAAGAGTTTAATTTGCACCTCCGGCTTTTGCCTTTATTTATGAGCTGTCTGTTCAGAGAGTGATCTTCTCTCTGCTTCGAGTGAAAACTCAGTACCCATGTCACTATGACAAAAATGAAGACGAATTTAGGAACTACTGAAGAAAGCCAAATGAAGCCCTGTTTTGACTATTGCTCAGGCCACATCTCTATGTGTGGCCTTCCCTTGCTTACTAGTGCAGACCTAAGCATTTGGACAATACTAAACATACCTTTAGGGTCTAATTCGACTCTAGCCCTGAGCAGAAACCACAATAAGAAGGTGGTTTGGATTTTCACTTCTATATTCTTCTTTTTCAAGGGTCTTCATGGTTCTGGTTGGTAATACATTCTTGTTGTAGTTCGGCCATACAGTAAATCTACCTTTCCTCAGAAATAATACGCTCTGCTCATTACAATGTAGTAAACATGGCTGTTTTTACACCAGTGAATCAGGTTTATTTTTTCCAAAATTTTTGAGAGACACATTTCTTTCCAGTGCAGAATTATTAGTAGATCCTCTCAAGATGGAAACATTTGTTGTCCTATCAGCTTTTATGTAGGTGATTGCAGGCATTCAGTATGCAACAGTTGTTTCTGAGTATTTTGTTAATACTGTATTTCAAGTTAAATTGAAAAACAAGGGTATCATAGTCTTTTCTAAGCCTTACAGCCAAGTTATTTTAGATTTTAGGCTATTCATGTGACTGTGTCTTCTTGGTGTTTTACAACAGGAATATAATGAATTACCCAGAGATAATCATCAAGTAATTAGCTGTTCTTACATCAGTGGAGGGATCTTTTAACATAAGTACTGGGATTATTAGTCCATATGCTATAGACTCCTGTCAGGCTGGGGAAGTGAAGGGGCTTGAGTAGGGACCATAGGTAAATCTTTTTGGATTTTCATGGGAAGAGAGGAGATTAAATGTTAGGACCAGTAAATACAGGGATAGCAGTTGCTACTCTTCATATCTGTTGGTTTAGATTATTAATGTGTTTGAAGCATCTGCACAGTTAACACAGTGGGCGGCTTCTCTACCTGTGTCAGTCCTTATGACTTCTCTTTGTAAAGAAGGCCAGGCTAGGAGAAGTGCACCCTTCTCCTTTCCATTAGGTAAGTTCATGGATTCCATTTTTAAATCCAAATTAAGTTGTCTAAGGACTCAGTGTGGATGAAAATGGCGTTGGTCTTTTATCCTCTTGTTGAGAAATTTTCTAAAGCCATAAAGCTGATCAGTTCCATTAGGCTTCTGATCTTGTATTTTCTGATGCTCTTTAGAAAGCTTTCTTTCATTTCTCACATTTAGGTGTTATTTCACCTACACACCAAAGTTCACAACTTTCTGAGGCATGAGTATAAACGAGTCCTACTCTCCTACTGTTGGCTTGTCAGTCAGGTAGATGGCAGCCTGGACAGGTCCTCAGCCACCAGAACTCCCAGCATGAACAATGTCATGATTACATTAACAGAATGTGACTGACGTTTTGAGTTTTTCTGTCTTCATTAAACTTGTTCACCTTCTCTGAAACCCCTCATGCTGCACACTAGCACGGAACAGCCGTATCCCTCGACCCAGCATGAGTCAGGGGTGCAGCCGCAACACCAGCCGTGAGAGCAGCCGTGATACAAGCCCTGCTCGGGGCTTCCCTCCACTTGGTGAGTACATGTAGGCGCTGACTCTCGGAGCACACATGTCCTTTCCCTGCTCCAAGTGCTTGTCCAACACACTGCTAGGTGGAATGACCTTCCCTCCTCTACTGTCCTGTGACCCTTCTTTCTTTCCTCTCCCTTTGTCATCCCCCTCTGCATGCTTGAACTTTGGCAATTTCCAGTTTTCTATATAAGAGGAAAAAAGCACCACTTCACTCTGTACTGTTGTCATTTATGACCACTTGCTACCTACTAGATAAGCCCATCTGTGGTAGTTTCCACCATCAGGTTAAACTCAGATAAAGTTAATTACTTGAAAGTAGAGTTAATCCAAAACTTATTCTCTGCAATTGAATTTCTACAATTTGATTTTAGTTTTATCAGAGGTCAGGTCATACGTGATTTAATTCAGAGAAGGAAAACAAGTAAAATGATAATGTATAGGAAACAAAATGTGCTCAGTTTAGGGGTGTTGACCTTAATCTAAAAAGCAGCATGAATGAAGATATTACCATGTTTTGTTAAATGAGTCATTTCAAAGCTTTCTTTAAAGCAGTCTAAAAATAGTGATAAACTGCTTCGGTCTACAGCACAGTGCAAAACTTTATGCTGTCTTGTTTTTCACATATTTTCATTCTTCCTGAGCTCAATAAGCCATTTAATGTCTATGACCTAATGCCATTCCAGGACAAAAAAATTACAGCATTTGGTCACCATGAGGTGTAGTAAATACCATATCTCATGTCACCAGCCAGGTGACAACTGGGGCTATACACCCCACACTCCCCCTCAGCTTTTCTTACAGCCAGAATTTGTATTTTAACAGTTTTGGGGATTCGGGAAAAATGTATCCTTTATAGAATATTTACCTTTCCTTTTTGGTTTAAATACTCTAAAATGGACATAATAGCTTTTTACCTAGGGCAAATCATTAATCCCCAAACATGTACTTTCACAAAAAAGAAACATTTTGTGTTCAGTAACTGTGCTTTTGTTCTTTGGCATAGTAAGTTCTGTACAGCTGTATATTTGCCTCTTGATAAGCTTAGCAGGTAGAAATAATTCTGTATGACTAGGCCTAGGTCTAGGCCTGAGGTTATCTTCCAGGAGCATGGACTACAGCAGTCTATTATTTTGACTCTTAAATGTGTGACTGGTACCTTCAAATACAAAAGTTTCGCTGCACAAGATAGATGTTAGATCAAAAGCATAAGCTCTTAATTTTGCCTCTTTTTCCACCTAATACCGATGCACTTCTTGCCCATATCTTTCTCTCTCAGTAATTATCAATAATCAAAACCTAGATCTATTTTTTTATGACTCATTGTCCTTCATGAAGTTCTGAGGAATAGTAGGTAAACAGCTGCCAAAGCCCTGCTTGAGGAGCTACTTGACTGATGAGCACGGAAACCTAAGTGGGCCGCCTCTCTGGTACCTGTCAGCTGGTCCACAGCAATCTAAATCATTTGACCAGAATTTTCAGTAAATCAAGGGCAGTAATAATTATTGTTTTCTGAATGAACTGGTGATTTTTCCTTTGAAATAAGGCTTTGTGTCTATGCATCCTTGCTCACTATTTGACCTTCCAAATGACCTATTCCATAAGTGAACGATTTAATCTGTTGATTGGTTATTTTGTCTCTTAGAGGCAATTTGGTATTTTTATTTCATTTTATTTTATATACCAGTAGTTCTGTTGTCATCCATGGAAGCAGCCTTTGTAATACAGCATGTGGTCTGTGGATCTGGCAAAGTTTGCTGAATCTTGAGGTCCTAATTGAAGCCTGAGTAGTTGAGTGATCTGGTCTGTTTTTTGCTTCCTTTGGTGAAATGGACCTATTTGTGTGCCTTGGTGGCAACTCAGAATGTTAAAATGTTAGTTGCTACCACAAAGGCAGATGTGGATACAGATATTTCCCTTCCTAACAAATTTCAGCAGCACATCTTCTGCTGTAGTCAGGGCAATAGTTAACATCTGCATTTTTATACCATGCCCTTTTATCCCTCCTTGGGTTAAGTCTGTCTGGAAAGCTGTTATCCAGTGAGAACAGCAGCAGTGTTCACATGTACACCGCACCATTTTGAGCAGCCAGTAGACGTAACCCCTTGTGGCTCTCTGTTAGCCCTCTGGGACAGGACTCGCAGTATCTCTCTTTAATAGATGAGGACACTTAGGGAGAATAAGCTACTTCTTCAAGGTCACATAGCCAAGTGCTGGAGTCAGGTTTTGAATCCAGGTCTGACTTCAAAGCTTGGCTGTTCTGAGAATTTAGTGTCTTTCTTTTGTTCCTCCAAAATGTTTTTAAATGCTTTCTGTGAGGCCTCTTCAGGTTAGGTACAGCGAAAGTGCTGAGCAATGTTTTTCTGAATCATGATTGCCAGGCCTGGGGTTAGGACCTAAGAATTCATAGATAAGTCCCAGAATGTGTGATGTTCTTGGGAGAACTTAATATGCCCTTCAGAGAATGTTAAGTGTCCTTCAGTTGCTTATTCACTTTAATAATCATTTCCTACCCCTTTTATAAATGAGTAAGGTTTTGTGTTAGTGCCCCTTTGAATGAACTTAAAATACCAACATACCAACCTTCACTTTTTAAAAAAGGAATGTTTAAGTGAATACATACTGGTTTTAAGTTTGCATTTATATTACAAAATAGTTCAGACCATTTTAATGGTATGAATATATATTTATATAGTTACACTGACAACTTTTAAGTGAAATTAAGGGCACTTGGACTCAGATACAAATCAGGCTTTGACAAATCTGGCATTGATGTAAGTGAGTCTACCTTGGATCCCATTGTTGGATGTTCACTTGAGAACTTGACAGAGGATTCTTCCCTGACAGATTCACTGTAGGATATTCTGCTGAAACCAAACCAAAGGGTGACTTTATAAGGAGCCTTCAAAGCAGGTACTGCTTAAAAGCTATTTTCAGTTTAAACTACCAGGATATGATACTGATATGCTTGTTCAATCAATGAATAGTTTGCTTCAGTCTTACAAAATACTTTTGCCAACTTCCTTAAGGAAAGTGGTTATTTTATAATACCTATTTTAGAGATTGCTGGTTTATGTTTGTGCATCTTGAGTAATTTTCTTTACCTTTTACAAGCTGGTAAAATTTGTCCGTATTGACCAGGTAACCTTTGCTCTTTAATGCTACATACCACAGAGATGGGTGTTTCATGAAGTGACATGAGCTTAAATAAATCAATTCATATTGAAGAGTTTGAGGTTTTGATATTTTATGACTGAATGGATAGGGCTTAACGTGTGCAAGATACTGTCCTCAAGCTGTGTGAGTGAAAAGCAACACTGTTAAGTATTATTTAAACCTTTGTATTTTCTGTGGTCCAGTCACTGTGTTCTTTTCAGAGTAATGAATAGAAGCATATTCTCTCTTTTTTTTTCCCTGTGGTTAAGAAAAGCCATATATTGCATGGACCTCTGGTCAATAAATACATGTCTTGAACCAAGTCTGTATTTTATAATTATTTCTAAAAGTTATTCCCTCCACATGAGGATGGGGTTTGGAATATATTTCCTCAAATTAAAGAATTAATATGCTTTTTCTGCATACTTGCTAAGAAAATAATATTTAATGTCTAGATGTAAATTGGAGTTCACTCTTAACCATTACTGCAGCACCTCACTACTGCTGTTTACCACCACCATTTATTCTGTGCCTGGAAGTGTTTTAAGTGCTTTATGTATGATCCCTTTTAATCCTCTTAATTCTCAAGAGGTAGGTACCATCTTTAGCACCATTTTACAGATGAGCAAACTAAGACAGGTTTTGTTCTTTGCTCAAGATCCTACAGCTAGTTTCACTCAACCCAGAATTTGACCCCAGTTTATTACAGAGCTGGTGCTCATAACCAGAGTACTACTGCAAAGGTCTCTCCAAGAAGGTCAGTTAAATTTATTACAATGAAATTTCCAACAAAACAGTTAAGTCCATTAATAATCAGATATTTGTGCAAGAAGAATTTTGACTGGGGAAAATGGCATTCCAGCTGTTGAGCCCCTTCTTGTGATTTCATTCTGTTCTGTTCAAATAACATCACGGACTTCCCTGCTTTTGTTTTGGGTGTGTGGTTGCATATGCATCACATCCTGATGAGATATCTCGTGAGCTGAGTTAATAATCCATCCTTTTGCTGTTCTACTCTGGGATTTAATGATGCTCTGACTTCTGATGCTCTTCCTGTTGCATATTTCCATAACGGCTGATTGAGGCTTCATGGTGTGAATATAAACCTGGTGCCTGAGCTAGTGGTGCTTCAGGAACCCCTGAAGGTGTGCCTTTGTCATGCCTGTGCCTTCAATAGCTGTGAGAGAGCCGGCAGGCCGCCGTGCAGTCTGGGGATCAGGACTTGCTGTCCATTCGGATCCAGCACCATTTCTTCTCGTGAGAAAGCATGGCCTTGTTGGGAGCACTCCCTGCATTTCCTTTGGACTCTGGCATTTCTCATCTTGGTACTCTGTGTTAATCCTGTGGGTGTTGCCGTTCCTTTTACCTGCAGCGTCTCGACGTCATTCCAGGTCCACTAGTGCTCTCTCCACTGCTAAATCTGTTGGGCAGTCAGGTGAACAAGTGCTAACTGCATGACTCGGCTTCTTCATAGGTTCTCTTTCACGCTCATTTTAACATTCATTTTCATCAGTGTCAGCCACACTTGGCATGAATGCACCTCATATTTTTTTCCCCAATGTGCTTTTATTTTTTTAAGTTGTTGAATGTTTACGGTTTTGTTAATAGGCTGTGGATGCCTTATAGCCGTTTGACAACACCATTTCTCCAATATTCATTTTTATGTTAAAACAGAACAAGAAAATGGGGGAGCCTCTCTTCCCCTCCTTTAATTCTCTCCCCAAGGAAAACAACCACCCCAGATAGATATAACAGAGGGTCTCTGTGGAGCCTTGAGGGATGGCTGTCATCCAATAAGTCTCTGGTCTTCAAAAATCTTTGATCCCAATAAAATGTTGATTATTAATTCACCTGGTAGTGTCAGGTTCTTATTATTTAGAGGTACTGTTTAGTTACCAAATGTTCCAAATTATAGCATATATAATTTCATATGTATAAAAATAAAAGGATTTTCCTAAAACTTCCTTTGAAATTTTATGGAAAAACAAGATCACGATTCAGATAATCAGTCAAGTCAGGCTAAAGGTAGCCTTGCAGCTGCAGACCCTGAATGAACATTCCATCTCAGCCCTGATTTAACAATACCAGTAATCCCCTGGTTAGCCACTGGGGCAAAAAGTAAGCATACAATAATGTTATCAGTGTGCCAGATTTAACTGGCATCATTTTTTTTTATCTACTAACACTCCCTAATGACTATAGAGTTTTCTTAATTAAGGCACAACCTGTTAAATTCACAGACTGTTGATGGTAACAGCTGTGACCATTCACTGAGTTAGATATTTTCTCTGTTCTTATAAATGAAGCCGGCTATACATTTTATTACGTATATTCTGATCAATACATTCCCCTGAAGATTATGGCCAGAGGGCAGTTATAGGTAACCATCTCTTGGAAAATGGGGCTTCACCATAATATCAGAGCACTGAGAATGTAAAACAGATTTTGGTCTGGTGAAAACAAAAGCTTGTAATTTTGCTTAGATTGAGACAAGCATTTCCCCCTAAGATCTGAAATTCAAATTACCTATGCTATGTATCAATGATTTGAAGTCACTGTGTATGGCAAAGTTGTGTGCATCTGGGAAGCACAGAAAAACTGCATTGTTCTTACAGTTTTAATTTTGTGTCTGAAAAATAAGTACTATCCCTGGAGCAAGGTTGGCTGGCATGAGATCTATCTTTTATTTATTTTTAATTTTTTTAGATTCCATTTTATTTAAGTTTATGCTGGGTAATTTTTAAATGGCTTATAACTGAATATTACTTTCATTTTATTACTCATCCCTTGCATCTCCCCTTTTTTAATGGAAAAAACACCTTGAAAGATCATTTGTAAAACTGTACAGTAAACCCCAAATTTATACTTGTTTCATATTTCAGCTGATGAGACATAATTGCTTTGTGGTCTCCTTAGTTTATATGACAGATTAATTGCCTTTTAAACATAATGGCTAAGATGACATTCAGTATGATCAGCAAGTACATTATAAAAAGGGGATAGTATAGCATAAAATTTTCATTTCTTTATAAAAATTCATGACTATAACATTTTTGATTGGCAGTACTGAAATTATTTTCCTTTCTGTGGCAGTGGAAGGTTAATGTTTTGAAATGCTGTTTTATAAGTGAATAACACTTCACCTTTTTAAAGTTCACTAGTTTTGTAGGTGATGTCTTATTACATACCTAAAATTTTAAATATATCACTTTATAGGAAAGATCAATTCATGTAAATCATATACTAGCTTTCCTTTTATAGTAAATGCTTCATTATCAGAATGTGGCAGTAATGAAATTTTCCATGTCCAAACAGTGTCTTATTAACAAAGAGAAAGCATTTTTTATCTTAACATTTTTCTTCCAAAGGTTTTTTTTTATACATTAACATTTTAAACTTATAGCAGTAATTGATACATATAGGCAGTATAATTGACACTGACTTTCTCCTATTAGTTTTAATCTCAGCACTTCTTAAAGAAGACTGGTCATTTGGCTTAATGGGACTTTAAAAAGCTGGTTTTTATTTTCCATAATAATTAACATTAGAGTAGTTGTTTGAACTGCTAAAATTTGTTTTAAATTCTTTGGATTCTATCCATTTTCTTTACATGTGTAAAGACTATCATTTAAACATCCTTTGAGTGACTCAGGAATAATTTATATTAATATTATCTGAATGATTTATGTTTTGCAGTGAAGGTGCTAGCTTATTGTGGTGATTATGAAAGGATTTTTAAAAACTGATTTTTAAATAACAGACATGATGAGCATGTACCTACAATGAATTGGGCTTAATAACAGTTAAACAGTGACACTAATGAAAATTTGCAGAGATCAATTTTAATACATTAATTTCAAATTTGAACTTTTAATTACACATTATATTAGAACTCATTTGTCAAACCATGAAGCTTGACCAAAATCAGGCCACTTGCCTCTAGATGGAATGCTAAACAGATTAAAAGACTTGACTCACAGCACAGCTCGCCACTATGAGTTCCCCTCTCTGGCCCGTGTCTCAAAACTTTTCAAAAACAAAATTATCATTAAAGAACCTCTGCTGTTGTCAGGATGTTTTGTGGCACAATAGTATGAAGTATAAACAACTTAACTTATGCCACTGCTGAACTAGTCAAGTATAGTTGAAACTATAAGGCATGTGTAGTTAAAATTGAGGAGAGGTTTTTTGGTGCCTCTTTCCAGGAGGAGGGAAGAGGAGGAAGCCCTTGCAAAGAACTGAGAAAATCTGAATTTAAGTGACATATCTTCTGCTTTTGTTTTCTTGAATAGATCGGTTTGGGCTTGGCCCAGCAGGAAGAGTTCCCGGTGCTGGGAGTGCCATGCGGGCTCTGAGCACAAGCGCTGACCTCGAAGCTGCTGTTGCCGATGCTTTGGTAGGAGGCTCAGTGTTGTGTGTCTTTTTATTCCTCATCCACATTTTTCTCTGTCTTAACAGGAAGTTGCCTCAAAATCAGGTTACTAGAATCATCTTGGACATATTTAAAAATTGTGTAACTATTGAGTAAATTAATATTATTGCTTTCTTAAACTTTGTGTGTAAGTAGAAGTTGGCCTTCAAAAAATATTAGCATCCAGTATTTCTTCTGTGCTCCTCAGTGCCAAGGAAGTTTTGATGACATTGGGCTTCTCTGATGTCATTGAGCTGCTTTTTTTTCTTCTTACCCATTTTTTTTCCAGCATTTCCTTTTTTTTATTCTGTCACTTCTATTACTGCTTTATAGGCTTTGATGGCATAGCCTAAACGTGTCATTAAAGTAGTAGGTAACACTGTTTGTGGTTTGAAAAATCTTGCATTTATTCCATTGCCTCACTAGTTCCATATGATTTTATGTTTCTTTGTTTTTGAATGAGTCCTTAAATAATTATTTAAGGAAACTCTCAAATTTTAATTAAGATGAACTCTTTGAGGCTATGAATCACTGGTAGAATATGTTTTGTGTCGTGATAGTGTAATATCTAAAAAAACCTGTGAAATGGTTAGAGGTGCTTAAATTTGTTACAGCAAAAAGTTCCTTGGTAGAGTCAGCTTGTGGTCAGATTGCTCTTTAAAGGTGCAGTTCAGCTAGTAGTAACACTGCATCTTGCATATTCTGGTTTATGTGCTCGGCATTTAAAGTAGATATTCTTTCAAACTGTCTAATCTCTGGCCTTGCTTATGCTGTTTTAAGATTTATTGTCTTCTAAGGAAAAAAGTATTTAATATCCTGCTTTCAGACCCTGAAGTTTTAAATCCAGTCATGTTTCATCTGATCAGAGTCCTATGGTCTGTGGCTGCAGTGATTCTAACTTTCATCTTCCTATCTCTCCCTCACTTACTCTTAGATTTCTTTGACAAGCATCTGTGAGCAGCAGTTTGCTGTTCTTACAGTGCTTGCCTGGTAATCCAGGGCTGCCTGGCTGGTGCTGTTCATCAGCCTTATATGTAAAAGGGCTTTTTTTCCTGGCAGGTACTGGAGTTAGTAAATGCTCCAACCATGGCTTTAACTTAAGAGCCATGAGCTGGAACAGAACCCGTAAAGTATTTTCCTTCCAGCTTGCAGCATTTAGAATCTGTCTTTTATTTATTCAAAGACCCTAGGAAGTAGAAGTCAGGGGGTGAAAAATGATGGATGTGCAAACCCTTAGTTAAATGGGACTTCCAGTTGTCGTGGTGGTGGTGGAAGTTGGGGGGAGGTTCTTAGTTCCTTAAAGAACTGCATAAGGGACTGTACAAAGTCCTAGTAGACAGAAAAGGACTTATAGTGTTAACTGTGGCATTACTTGATTTGGGCTTTACTCTGAGCCCCAGCACCCATTTCACTCATTCTGCCCTTATTACTTTTTGTCCAAACTGCTTGTTCTCTCCGAATGACCTACTACAGAAGATACAGTGCAGAAATGGTACCCAGTCTTTGCCTCACAGAATAGAAACCCCAGGGGCAGGCAAAATCCATCATAGATCATAGGAGTAGACAAGGGAATTAATGGTAACTTTAGAGATGTACCTCAGTGGTATGCAGAGAGTTTTAGCAAAGAACTATATCAAGTCCTGGAATATCTTAGAAGAGCCATACAAGGGTTAGGAAATGCCATTGTGAAAGCGTCCTTTATTATTATTTGCTTGATATGAATTGCTTGCTAACCTGTATTTTTGGTTTGCTAAGATATGTTTTGCTGTACACTTTGCTGTGAGAACAATCCCTACATATGCTTCTGACATAATTCTCTATGCTTTTTCCCCATCCTTCAATATTTTCCTGCCTACAGCTGTTAGGAGACTCCAGGAGCAAGGTACCGGTGCTTTAACTTTTGTTTTACAACTTTATTTTTTCTGTTGCAAGTATATTTCTTTAGGAGCTAGTGAAAGCAACAAAAATGGTAATGTAGTATAGAAATTCTGGTCTGATTATGATTTTGTTGAATCCAGTGAAGCTTTTGTTAGTGATGGAATCGAGCACCCCTCATATTTGTTGTCGTATTTACTTTGAATGTCAAGCTCCTCTCTTTCTCCTATTAGTGTTTCATTTTTATTTATTAACTCAGTTTGTCTACTTTTATGTGGTTTTTATTTCATGAGTGGATAAATTCAACATTTTTTCTCATTTAGGAATCTAGTTTATATATAAGTAAGATGATCATATAATTTATCATCCTAACAAGGAAACTTTGGAGAATAAAAGGAGAGTGTTATTAATAATTATGCTAAGACAGTAGGCATAAGGCAAAGCTGTCCTGAGCAAATTGTGATCTATATAAAAGCCATATTATTGAAAAATTACATTTGTATGGATTAGGTTAATAACTATTTTCTCTTACTTAGACGAATTATATTTTACAAATTGTATCAGTTTTATGTAGCTGTCACTATATTGTTTAAGGGTTTAATATAACAGTTTTATATCCAGAGCAAGAGAAATGAATGAGGCAGATATTATAGTCTATAGGAAGCCTATTTGTGTTGTAAAATTTTAAATAAGTCTTTCATAAAAGTAGCTCAGGTAATTTAAGAATCTGTACATAGGACATTGTGTCATTGACATTTCAGTTTCATACTCTTAAAAGAAGCATGAATATTCAAACAAATGTACCCATAGACCATGCTCATGATAAATTGTGTTTGATTGGAAAGGGGCTGGTGGGTATACATCTAATAGACTTGCAATGTGTCACATGCTGAGCCAGTTTCTTTAACATACAATTCCATTCAGCCCTCAGAAGCCTTTGATAAGCCTAATTATTATCACTGCAAAGCTGGGGAAGCTCAAGCAAAAAGGTTATGAAGCTTCTGAAGTCACACAGCCAGTCACTGGTGGCAGCAGGATTGCAACCCATCTGTCTTACTGAAAACTGTACACTAGAGATGATACTCTTTCCTCTCTACTGCAGTTGCTCTGCTTATTACTTATGCCTACCAGAAGTCTTCACTTCTGTTATTTCCCTGAGCTGTAAACATAGGGAAGGTGTGCATGTATGTGGGTGTGGATCTTTTTTTTTTTAGATAATTATTTTTTATTGAAGGGTAGTTGACGCACAGTATTACATTACATTAGTTTCAAGTGTACAACACAGTGATAAAACATTTATATACATAATTCTAGGTTCCAGCTATCACCCTACCAAGCTGTTACAATATCTTGACTATATTCCTTATGCTATACATTACATCCCGGTTACTTATTTATTTTACCATTGGAAGTCTGTCCTTTTTTTTTTTTTTTGTGAGGGCATCTCTCATATTTATTGATCAAATGGTTGTTAACGACAATAAAATTCTGTATAGGGGAGTCATTGCTCAATGCACAATCATTAATCCACCCCAAGCCTAATTTTCATCAGTCTCCAATCTTCTGAGGCATAACAAACAAGTTCTTACATGTAGAACAAATTCTTACATAATGAATAAGTTACATAGTGAACAGTACAAGGGCAGTCATCACAGAAAGGGTGTGGATCTTTTTACATTTAGCTGCCAATTTTATGTGGTCTGACTCATGGTCATTTCACCTTTTCATTTCTTTCTCCATCCCTCTGATCCTTACTGGATCTGACAGAAGAAGCCTGTGAGGAGGAGATATGAGCCATATGGGATGTATTCTGATGATGATGCCAACAGTGATGCCTCAAGTGTTTGCTCTGAGCGCTCATATGGTTCCAGGAATGGTGGCATTCCCCATTACCTGCGGCAGACCGAGGATGTAGCTGAAGTTCTCAACCACTGTGCTAGTTCAAACTGGTCAGAAAGGAAAGAAGGGCTTCTGGGCCTGCAGAACTTACTGAAGAGCCAAAGAACACTGAGGTAAGGACAAGAGGCCAAGTTGTGAGCTCAGTTTGAGTCCCACAGTACAGTCATTGGGTCTCAAATGGATTCCCTGTTGTTATGAGTCCTTACAAAGTTCCAGGTGCCGCAGCAGGCAATACAGGTGCCAGGATGACTGAGAGGTAGTCTTTGCCTTCCAGAGACTTTGAAATATCTGGCAAATACACTATACATTTATTAGGGTTATAAACCATTTGGTTCATGTTTGATCACATGAGTATTATTTGAGAAGTCTTGGTATAGTTTGCAGTTTAGATGAAACAACTCTGCAGGTTGGTGTATTTCATTACACTTTAGGGTCATGGATAAAATGATAGCAGTCTCAGTCTAAAATTTTTTAATAACATGCATGTACATATATATAGCTTATATGTATAGTAAAGAGATGCTAAAATGGAGTACTCCAAAAGCGTACCAGTAACATCTCTAGCATTGATTATTTTTGCTTTTTACTTTGTTTCTGTGTTTCACAAATTTCCTAAATTGAGCATATTACACATTACGAAAAAGATACTTGTTTATACCATATTTCATCAAATCTAAACTACCATTATTTTATATCTCTTTGAGAAGAAATGCTGTTTATTAAATTATGACAATACTAGTACATGTCATTGATTATAAAATGAACCTCAAAATTACAAGAGGTTAAAATGTGGAAAAAGTAAGCAACTTTAGGATCCTTGAAATACATCATATGCTTTGGATAATTTTTAAAGAATAAATTGTGAGACTGGATAAGTTTGTGGTCACAGATGGGCTCTGCAAAGCTAAGCGAGTGTGGACTGATGAGTAGTCACTGCTCTCAGGCTGGCTCTGCCCTGCTGTGTTCATGCTTCCCCCGCCACATTCGTCCATTCTGTTCATGAGGTATCATGAGATGTTCTGTCATAGGCCTTCTGAAAGGCAGGTAGCCTCTGACACTTTGATCTGTGGGACAACAAAATGAGGATTTGTCATAATCTTCAAGAATCTATTTAACTCTGGTCCCATTTTCTTAACTCTTAGTGTTCACCAGGTATCCATTGAGTAATCTAGAAATCTATTGATTAGAATTGGTCAAATCTAGATCATATTTTAATATTGTTAAAGGATCATTGGACCAACTGTCTTTATCAGTTTGAGGGGGAATTACTCACAGATGATTTGGAGAAAAGGTGACACTATCAAGCCTGAAGTAAAAATGGGACTCAGAAGTACAGTTGAGGATTAAGAAAAGGCAAAGGGGCGTCATAGGACATGAGTGCTTTGTCTCAGGCACACTGGTAGGTAGGGCACATCCTCCCCTGTAATCCCTCAGCAACCATTTGTCTCACTGATCATGGATATAAAGACATCAAGAATATTTTGTCTGCAATAGATCTGAGATAGAAATTCAGGTCTTTCTGACCCCACAACACATGCTTTTCCTAGTTTATCCCATTGTCTTTCATCTATGGCAGGTGGGAAACAGACTTGAAATGAACAGGAATTGGCTCATGGCTTTGCCACTTCTTTTGCAGATGTGAGCTTAGGTAGTCACTCTCTTGAGATTGTTTCCTCATTTGAAAATGAGAGCAAAATACTATGGTTGTATATTCCTGTTTAATTCATCATTAATTTATATAAGATAATTCATTTGTGGAAAAATGTTTTACATATAAAAATTATACAAAGAATATGTCATTGGCTGAAAAGGATTTTTTTTAAACCTGTCATTAATTACTATGTTGACTTACTAAACTTTAATTCATTTATTTCCATTTTATTTCCACTAGTCGAGTAGAATTGAAAAGATTGTGTGAGATCTTCACCCGCATGTTTGCTGACCCTCATAGCAAGGTGAGTCTGGGAATCTGCCTACTTACATTCCTCTGCATGTTGGTGTAAGCTGTATAATATACTGCTTAGGAGTGAGAGATGGGTCCGTACTTTACAGTTTAGATCTTACAGATTTAACACCGATTTCACCAATAGTTTATGTTAATTTTTTATAAATGGAATTCTTTAGAAACTTCAAATGTCCATAAAACTTAAACAGTGTTTCAAGTAAGAGTTATCATGGATAGAATCAGATGTACTCTTTTATTAATTCAGCCAGTATTTTTGGGTGCCCCTATTAGCTGAACTGTGGGCTAGCTGATAGATGTAATATTGTATTATAATGCCTTTTTTTTTTTTAAGTTACAGTATTGAAGAAGATAATCAAGTATATAATTTTATTTGTATCCCATGTAGAATTTGTCTATAGAGGATGAGACAGAAAAATGGAAGCTTTTATGTAAATAGATTTATTGAAAAACCAGGTTAAGTTACTTTAAGTAGAACTTTGCTGTGCCCAGGAACTTGCTGGACTGTGGCCATTTAGCTGGTGCCCACACTCTCTGGGTCAAGGAAAGCACTGAGCCTGTGGCCTGCCTCTTTGACATGAGAATCCCTGCCAAGGAGAAGACACCCATGAGTGAGAGACCAGGCCTTTTCTGGGAGTGGTGCTGAGTGGGGGACCCTTTGAAGAAGTTTACTTGGAGTAAAGGTTGTTAGGTGCTTTTAGAGAAAGAAAATGGGCAGGTGAACCTATCAGCAGTTAAAGGGTGGGTATAGGACAGGAACTGAAGTGTAGAAACTGATAGAGCCTGAAGTTGTCCTAAGCAGATCTTAAATTCTTGATGTGTAGGATTTAACTGTCTTATACTACATTTCCTAGTAGAAATGGTCTCTCCTAAATCTTACTGGGAGGAAGAATCCTGTAATGGGCAACAAAGTCCAGCCAGTTACTATGATCTCCCTTCTTTCCTATCCTTCCTTCCTCATAGGGATTGTCTTCTAAGTGTCAAAAATGCACCCATCCATCCATCCAGTCATTCAGCATTTACTAAATACCCATTCTGGGTGAGGGATACAGTAAACATACATGTGGCTTCTGCCCTCCGAGACGCCCCTGAGGGCCCAGGAGCATGAACGCAGGGGCTCTATTTTCAGGGGCAGCAGTGCTGCTCAATACCCATGTCGGAGCATGTCTTACAATTCCTCTTCTGACTCTCATAGTAAGATTGAAATTAACAATAGTTATAAAATCCAAGAATGGTTGAGTTAAGGGCTACACAGATATCCAAAGATATAGTTATCAAGATTTTTCTCTAAGATAGTGTCAAAAGCAGTAAGATTTAAACCATGAGATTCATAAGGGTTGGAGCATAAGGGATATTAGATGGTTTTGGACATTGATAAAATTTGTTACCTGTCACCTCTAGATTGCTGATTCAGAACCAGAATGTGAGGATAAAGGAGGAAATTTGTTTCCATCAGAAGGCTCTTGTACAGTGAGTTTGGAGGCCTCAGTTTAGTTAATATTTGCCATCTGCCCTTGAGTTAAGCCAGGAATCCCACATGGACTTTCCTTCTGAGCTATCTGAAGGGCGACCCCTGGTGGTTAATAGTTGCTGTGCTAGAACTAAGTAGGTTTATAATGGCTGTGTTGTCCCTGCAGAACAAGACTCATTAACCTAACCAAGTAGGTTATTTAGCTCTCTGAACTCAGCGATAGTGCACTGTGAACTCTGTCTCACCTTGGTGTAGAGGTAATGATTACACGCAGCAGTACAAGAATTATGTGAACTGTCAGTATCATTTATTCTACACAGCATGATCTTTTCGAAAGATTCTTAGGGCTTTTATAATATCTTTTTATAAGATATTACTTTATAATATCTGATTTGACATACAGCAAAATAAATGACTAAAATGAAAAGCAATACATACACAAGTTATTATATTAATAGTATTTGTTGAATGCTAAGTAATGAACAATAGTACAGAATGATGATAGTTAAAAGGGTTTTTTGTTTTTTTAAGAAAGAAAGGAAGGAAGGGTTCCAGGATTAAACCCAAGTTACTTTCTCTCTCTACTGAATTTTAAAGTCAAACTAAGGGAGGGAGAGTATCTTTTTTTTGTACAGTTTGTAGCCTTTTCGGGTCTTTTAAGAAACTGCATGACAATGGTATTAATTCACTGTGGACTAACATGGAATTTGTTTCGTTGCATGGCCTGGTTTGCTGTGGAATTCACAACAGAGAGTAAGTTCCAGTCCTTTT
Source organism: Manis pentadactyla (assembly GCF_030020395.1). NCBI lineage: Eukaryota > Metazoa > Chordata > Mammalia > Pholidota > Manidae > Manis > Manis pentadactyla. Next base: position 45,669,859 of record NC_080026.1, on the reverse strand, counting down.
TCCTTTACCTATTTTCCTTAATATATTTGCCTTATAATGTGACCAGTTGTTAACAGTGTTTAAATTAACCTAAATTATGAGTAGGAAAAGCCAGTATGGATGTTTTTTATGTTTTGGAGACTTTGGAGAAAATTATAAATTCAATGTGTGAAATACTTGATTTTTATTTGTGTCTAGGTTTTCAGTATGTTTTTGGAGACTCTTGTGGATTTTATAATAATTCATAAGGATGACTTGCAAGACTGGCTTTTTGTCCTTCTCACACAATTACTTAAGAAAATGGGAGCAGATTTACTTGGATCTGTGCAAGCAAAAGTTCAGAAGGCTCTAGATGTCACAAGGTAAATCAAGTTGTGATCATAGTATCACAACAGGGCCTAGGACATTTTTTCTCCAGCTGTGGATTTAAATAATTGACATGTCACATTGTGACATTTTGCAGTGATTTGGTACAGAAGATACATATTTCTAAATGATTATCACTGTGTCAGTTAACATACCTTTACTTCATACAAGTACCATTTTTTGTTGTGGTGAGCACATTTAAAATCTCTTCTCTTAGAGATCTCCTGTATCACTAATTATAATCACCATGCTGTACATTAAATCTGCAGAACTTATTCATGTTGTAACTGGATGTTTATACCCTTTGACCAACATCTCCTCAATTTCTCCCACGCTGACCTCAGCCCCTGGCAACTGCCATTTCACCCTGTGTTTCTATGAGTTAAGCTTTTTTTTTTTTAATTCCACGTAGAAGCCAAATCATGCAGTATTTCTCTTCACTGGCTTACTTCGTTTACCATAATGCCCTTAAGAATCATCTGTGTTGTCACAAATGGCAGGACTTCCTTTTTTATGACTGAATAACATTCCATTGTTTGCATCCACACTTTTTTTTAATCCATTTATCTGTCAACAGATACATTAGATTGTTCCCATGTCTTGGCTATAGTAAATAAAGCTGTAGTGAACAAGGATCAGATAGATCTTTGCAGTAGTGATTTCATTCTGTCCAGAAGTGGGATTACTGGATCATGTGGTGGTTCTGTTTTTAAATTTGGGGGGAATTCCCATACTGTTTTCCATGTTCCATTTTATAATCCCACCAACAGGGGTATAGAGGTGCCCTTTTCTCCACATTCTCACCTGCATTTGTTATCTCTTGTCTTTTTGATAATAGCCATTATGAATATTTACAAATACGTAATATTTATCCTTCTGAAGCCCTCAGTATTTTTAATACTTAACTTCTTAAGTAACATTGGAAATTTTTCTATCCATGTATGATGTAGCATTGCCATTCATCCAAGAACGGCATCTATTGACAGTTCACTGGCTCGGCAGTTCATCACACACTTAAGAGCAGTTGTAACCCATCTGGCTATTAAGAGAAAAGAAAAGCTGCTGAGACTCAGAAAAGTATAAAAAACTGACAGTGTGCTGTCATTGTTTGGAAACCTCTTATTATTATTATTGCCTGCGTAGTTGTAGGTCCTTGACATACAAGTATTAGAAATTAAGTGATCTCAGGAGACACTTTGCAATGATGGCTTTGTTGTGATTTGGTGGAAGATCAAGGGGAAAGTGTCAGATCCAGTGAATTTTTTAAAGAATAAACAAATGACTCCTGGTCACTTAGAAAATTATCATCAGCTCAGTAACCAGCTACTACAAACTGGAATATTACCAGGTATCATAGAATTTTCAAAATGGAAGGACCTCCCTTGTTTTATTTATGAGAAAACAGACATTGGCCGACTTGCTCAGGGTCCCACTTCATGCTAGTGGTAGGGTGGTTGCTCTGTTGTCCTTTCCACTTAACCTCAGGCTGGCCTGCAGGCATGCATCTTTGTGTCCTGCAAGAGAATGTGAATGGGGTTAGCACCTTTTTTTTCCTCTCTGGGGCCCTCCATTAGCAGTAGGACACAGCGTCCCCCATGCACACTTCTGTTGGACGCACTCACCCCTCGCAGGCGTTTGTCCCTCTGTGCTGCAGTGCTGTCATTTTTTTTTTAGTCCCTGACTCTGGAGATCTGTATGATTAGAGCCACTGTAGGATTTTTTAAATCACAATTTCCCTTTGGATTTTCAGTGAACTCAGTGTAATATACTACATTTGCAATAAGGCTTTCAAATGCCACCCCCTCCTTTGGATGATTGAATTTAATGGAATTAGAGAACATTCCTAAATACCAATATATCAGTGAATTTATAAAGTTTTCACCAGGGGTTAACTAGAGGGGTGAGGCTGATCTAGCTGATAACAACTGAGTGAAGTGGACAAGCAGGCAGGTGGCACTCTGGGGGTCTTGGTCAGTTGTGGGCATGCTGGGCTGTGGGCCCAGTTGTACTAGACTTGTCAGGAAAGGTCAGAAATGTGGATTAAAGCAACATTTGAGATTCTTTTTCCTTTTTGGTGACACTGTGAAACCCAAATAAAAGATTTGTGAGCCAGATTTGGCCTATAGGTTGCTTCCTTAAGACAGGTGAATTTCTGAATGACAAGATCTAATTCATATTTTTAGGGATATCAGGAATATTAAGATTACATCCTAAACTTTGGTGATTAAGAAAAACAGTTTTGTCCTCCTGTTAATTTTCCTAGATGTCTCTTAACTTCAACAATCCTGTTTTCAGTAGATTTGGTCTGAAATCTGGAACGTGTTCCTCACACCCTTTTTCTCAGCCACTGAGACATGTAGCTGAGCTTATCTAGGATCAGTCGTGGTAGGTGAGAGCTGTTTCTCAGGTAATAGACCTGCCTTCGAATCTGCCTATTCCCGTCCCTTTGGTTGTATCTAACAACAACAGGACATGTTACCAGGTTCAACACACCAGTTACTGAGATACAGTCTCCACTGTCCCCTTGCTGCAGTTGAAAGGAGAGGCATTTTGTGTGTGGCCTGTTTACCGTGTTTCTTTAATTTATAGTCAGTATGAGTAACTTACTCATGTACCTTCACGTGTACCTAGCTTCCAGAAGTGGTCTTCATAGCTTCCTGGATATAGCTAGATGTGGGAGAAAGGATGTGCCTTTGGGTTAACTTTATTTTTTACTAGTAATTTTAATTATGGCAATACTAGTACCTAGTGTGTGCCATGTACCTTATTTTGTTCGTGTATCATTTCTTTTAAGTTTCAAATCAGTCCTCTGATTTTATGGATTTGAACCTGCGTCCCTGCTTTTTTTTTACTCTCCCTCTGTAGACTCTAAGAGAGTCTAAGAAAGCAGTGCAGTCCCTCAACATCAGTTGTAATATATGTTTGTGTTGCCTTATCTTTCTGGATAGTGTGGAGGGCATGTCTGTCTTACCCAATGGAAGGCATTATGCAATTTTAAACTAATATTAGTAATCACAGCATTTTAAGGGAGGGAACACTGACTCTCACTAGCCAGAATCCCTCGGTTGGGTCAAAGGTATGAGATGACTAAAAAAAGGATCAATAACTGGCAAGAAACAGAGCAGGAGAGTGCCTCCTTGGGCCCCAAGCTTCTCTGTGTGTTTTGTAGCTGGATGGGGAATTTTTTTCTGGTGAGTACCCCAAAAGCTGTCATGGCTATACAGAATAGGGACCGTAAACAGTTACCAGCCAGAACAAAAGACAACAGTAGGGCTAGCACAAGCAAGGTCAGCAGTGAGCAGCGATCAGGATGTAGTTTTTGGTATAAGCAACATGCAGAAAGGTAACTGGGAGAAAAGGAGCAGATCCCCTAGAAGGCAGGTACAGTCTCTTCCTTAGTTTATTGCTTTGTCTTAAATTTTTAAATAGCATACTCTTTAGTGTAGTATGTGTTTTGGGACTTTAAAATAAGACTTCCCTTTTTCTAAATTTTCTATATAATGTATATTCAGTGTTTTTATAAGATGAAAATTACTGTTTTTAAAAAGGTGAACAGCCTTGCTTTTTTACATACATTAATCTACAATGGTATATTTTTGTGTCTTGATATGGTTTTACATTATTTTTTGTAATAACTCTTTCTTTAAAAACAAGTGCTCTTTTCTTTTTTTAAACCTAGGGATTCCTTTCCATTTGATCAACAATTTAACATTTTGATGAGATTTATTGTGGATCAAACTCAAACTCCTAACCTCAAGGTTGGTAACTATCATTACAGTTGACCTTCTAGAAGTCAAACTTGCTTAGAATTTACTTTTGTATATGTGACTCATATTTGCTATTATGAATAAATCTGCTGTGAGCATTCTTGTACAGCTGTTTGTAGACATGTTCGCTTGTGTCTCGGTTCAGTACCTAGGAGAGAAGTTGCTTGTTCATTGGGTAGGTATATGTTTAGCTTTATTTGAAATTGCTAAATTGGTTGTGCCATATTATATCCTACCATCAGTACAATGAGAACTCCAGTTGTTCCACATTCTCACCAACATTTGGGTGTTATTACTATTTTTCACGATTCATATTTAAGCTGGGAAATTCTGATGTTTTGAGAATAGGTGTCTTATTGGAATGTTTATCATTTTAACATTCTAACATATGAAAATAATTGTTACATGTTTTTGGAGAAGTCATACCTATACAAGACTAAATTTGAGGGAGCTTGTGTGTTAATTAGATCATGTGCATCATCTGTTCTTTGATCATTAACTTCTGTAGGGGCTTTAGGATAGGCCCAATAAATGATAACCCCTTTCTCCTAAGGTCACACCCAATTGAGACATCAGAGAAGTTAGGGCAGAAAATCAGCTTGATTACTGAAAATGCTGCCTTTCAAGATACAGCCTGGAATGTCTAAAAAAAAACAGGACCAACTGCAGAGCTACCCTTGCCCTCCTCGTCAGGGACAGAGCTAAAAATTCCATGGCCTTTCCTTGTGGGCTTCTGCCCTGTGAGTGGCTTGAAGCATCCATGAGGGGCACAGCATGCCTTCTCGGCAGGTGCAGCAGTCTACAAACGAAAAGGATGAAGCTGCGTGGCACAGTCCTGTCCCCAGACTTACCCTCGTCATTTCATGTTTTTTTCCTGATGGCTGCTACTCCATGTGGAAACATATATCCAGGAGAAAGGAGGTGTCCCTCAATAGAGTTTATTTTTCTGTGATCACCAGGTAAGAATTCTGGTCAGACTCTCATAACATCTACTTAATGTTTACAATTATTGCATCTTTCAGGTCAAAGTTGCAATCCTGAAGTACATTGAATCTCTCGCTAGGCAGATGGATCCGACAGATTTTGTGAACTCCAGTGAGACAAGGCTTGCAGTTTCTAGAATTATAACCTGGACAACAGAACCAAAGAGTTCAGATGTGAGAAAGGTATGTATGTCCAAGAGACTATAAAGTACAGCTTTAATTAGAGACTGTTCTTAGATGTGTATTAGAAAAAGATTATTTAGAAACTTGCAAATGACCACACCTACCTGGAAACCCTTGCCACTCCTTTTCCATGAAAACCGAGACTTTACCCTTGCCCCTTATCTTTCTCCAGCTCCACCTAGTTCCAGTCTCTGAATGTCAGAATGAAAATCTGAAACCTTGTGTGATGGCTTCATGGTTTTCTTATGAATCTGCTTTAACTGTGAGAGCAATAGTAGTTTGGTTTCTTTTATATGAACATTGGTTTTCCTTAAATCAGTTTTGGAACATGTACTTTGAAGACAGAATTGCAGATCAAAGGCTACCTGACTGTAATGTGCCTAATAGTAACATGGTTGAAAGTTTGCTAAGATAGAATGAATTCTTGGCTTTAAAAAGAGCAAAACCCTTCCAATTATGGACCACACTTGGAACACACTTTCTTTGATTTGGGGAGTGAAGTGGGGAGATAGAATTAAGAGTTTTGAGACACCCTGATACCAAAGTGTTGTTTCATTGCTGCTGTTTTCTAATCAGCTGCAGAGAAATATTTGCTACTTTCTTCTGAAATGGGACGTTGAGAGGCATATATAACCTGGTAAAGAACACAGGATTCTTTCTGCTATTAGGTTGTGTTTGCCTTTGGTCTGTTACACAGTTTAGTTAACATGTAACATTTAATCAACTCCTGACACATTATAAGCACACAAAGAGTGTAAGTTGTTACTATGTTTGCCAGTTCTCTGATTCTTTTCCTGTCAGTGTCATTTCTTCTATGTTTGAGTTTCATAGGTGGCCATTGTTCTACTTTAGATATCTCTAACCAGCCTTTTAAAAGTATTTTTCACTGCTAGATTTCTCACTTCTGCTTTCAGACTAAAAGTACAATTTGGGTTATTTGTGTACAATCTTGAACCCTGCATTTTTTCTTCTGTACTGTATAGTACTTCCACAGCCATGCCTGCCAATGGTCCTTTGGTCTTGGGGAAGAGTTGATAATATGAATCACTTAGGTCCAGGCAGAGAAAGTGGGAAGGATCATTCCAAGCAACAGTTAGCAAGGTTGGTATGTTTTCAAATACAAATGAACACTTAGCTCCTTCGCCTAATGGCATTCAAGGAGAACTACAGAATTATCTAAAAGGTTTCTTTGGAAGGGTCACAAAGTTGTCCAAGGTAAGCCTAGGTAAACTAAGGTAAACTTAACTTGTCCAAGTTGTCAAAGGAAGGAGGGCAAATCCTATTAAAGCATTCATTCAAAATTACTGTCTAGTGTTACCATTTATCAAAAGAATACTTTACTGCCAACCTTTAACCATTAAGCCAGTTTTGGGTTAGGACAATACGGTGGGAGGTAGTTAAATGATTTGGTTGGTTTGTACATCAGAAACAAGTTATTTTTGTTATTTTCAAACTCATAAGGTCAACCAATAAATGCAAAAGACTTAAGTGCACCTTTCTGTCTTTAATCCAAAATGTAAGTATGTGTGTAACTGTATGTGCTTTTAAATTGAATGTTATTTAAGTATTCCTTCCTGTGGGGCTGAATACATTGCAAGGGCAAGAAGTTGGGAGAGACTTTCACATTACATGATTAGAGCCTATGTAGAGTAACTAACTTTGCTCATAAATATCATGTATATCCACTGTCTCTGGATATACACATTAAAAATTTGAACTAGGATTTATTGTCCTAACTTTTCTAACCAGGATATTCGATAGGAACTCTTATCCTTGGAGGTATCTAGCCCTGGCTCCAAAACACTCAAACTTATTTCATACTAGCTTAAGTCAAGTATGGATAAGATATTACTTTATAGTCAGAAATCACATGGTTCTTTGATCTCCAACTCTTAATTTCACTTATTTGGGATCATGTCTATGTCACAAAACCTGCTCTCCATTGGCATTCTGCTTCTGATGCCTGCCCTCATTTCTTCCTCGTCCCCATTGTGAGGACTGCCTAATACCTCACCTTTGGACAGAGCTCAAACCTAGGTTCTGGGACATTACTCCTGATCTTCAGAAGAATTTGAAAGCTTTACATCAGTAGTTCTCAGTCCTCAAGACAATTAAAATCAGTGTTGATTCCTTGGCTCTACCCCAGGTAATTTGACTTAGTTGGTAGAGAGTAGAGCTTGAACATGGTTTTGGTTCTGGTTGGGATACCCTCCACTGTTGGCTGGTTTTTAATGCAGAGTTGAGACCCATTATTTTAAACCATTACTCTGGAGTTGCACCTCAGGACATAAAGGCTGCTGGTGTACTCTTGACCTGGTTGCCACTCATTCTCTTGGCACCTAGCCAAGACCCTCAGCACCTTCAGAGCCAGGCTGGCCTTGCTGTTCCCTACTCCTTTCTCCTGTCCACCCTGTGTGTTCAGCACCTAGCACAATGCCTGTAGCTCTGGGAAGGGGGTTCCCTGCCTGGGGCAGGTTCTTTATGGTGAGACCAAAAAAAGGCGAGGGCAAGAAGTTGGGAGAGATGAGGGTTTCTACGTTTACTCTCACAGCAATCACAGGCAGCTCAGTACACATGGTGTACCGAGGGATGAGGAAGAAACAAGGGCAGACGTCAGAAGCAGAATGCCAGTGGAGAGCAGGCTTTGTGTTGTAGAACTACACGATCCCAAATAAGTGAAATTAAGTGTTGAAGATCAAAGAGTAAAGGAACCATGTGATATCTGGCTATAAAGTAATATCCTACCCATATTTGACTTAAGCTAATATGAAATAAGTTGAGTGTTTCATATGTGGAGTATAAGAACAAAAGAAAACTGAAGGAACAAAACAGCAGCAGAAGCACAGAACCCAAGAATGGACTAACAGTTACCAAAGGCAAAGGGACTGGGGAGGATGGGTGGGAAGGGAGGGATAAGGGCGGGGAAAAAAGAAAGGGGGCATTATGCTTAACATGTATAGTGTGGGGGGGCACGGGGAGGGCTGTGCAACACAGAGAAGACAAGTAGTGATTTTACAGCATCTTACTGTGTTGATGGACAGTGACTGTGAACGGTTATGTGGGGGGGACTTGGTGAGGGGAAGAGCCTAGTGAACATAATGTCCTTCATGTAATTATAGATTAATGATAGCAAAATAAAATTTAAAAAAAAAAAGAAAGAAGTTGAGTGTTTTGGAGTCCCAGGCTAGATACCTCTAAGGGTAAGAGTTCCTATAATATCCTGGTTAGAAACATTAGGACAATAAATCCTAGTTCAAATTTTTAATGTGTATGTCCAGGGACAGTGGACATTATGATCAAATGTGCTCTGCAGACTGGCTACAGGTTCTGCTCTCCAGCATGAGCTTAATCCTGTAGGCAGTAGGTCTTAGTCTCTCTTTGCTCCCCACCCTTCAAGCTCCCTAGTCCCATGCTTGGGCTTAATTCTCCAGGAGCACCGGGGCTCGACAGCTCTCTCACCACTCTCCCAGCGGCCCAGCATCCTGCTCCCAGGCTCTGGGAGCAACTCTGTGGGCGGGCCCCTGGTGACTGGAAGACGCCTGACCAATTATGTACACAGGGAGAGGAGAGAATGGCTGTGTCCTCTTACCCGTCCCCTGGGCAGGTACTCCTGTGACTGAGCAGCAACTCTGTTGTGGGTAAACGCCCCATATGTGTGTAAACAGGCTCTTATTATATACACAGTGGGTGCTGTTAAGGCAAGGTGGGAATCCTGGACAGGAAGTGTCATTTTCCCCACAATACCTGTAGAAACAAAATAGGCAGTTAATAAATATTTTGAAAGAATTAATGAATGATAAATGCCCAAAGAGAAATCCAATTTCAGGTAACACTTTGAAGCCATCATTTTCAAAACTATAGTCTTGGAAGTTCTCCTCTTTTGGCTTCTGTGTTTTCTGTTGCAAAACAAATTACCACAGACTCCGTAGCTTGAAACTACACAGATATACTACCTTACAGTTGCTGTGGTTCAGGAGTCTGGCACACTGGGTCCTCACCTCTAAAGTAAGATGTTGTCTGGGTCTTTGATCTCATTGGATGCCTCGGCTCTTCTTCCAGCCCACTGGCCCTTGGCCAAATCCAGCTCCTTACAGGTGTAGGGCTGAGGTGCCTGTTTTCTTGCCGACTGTCAATAGGGTGCGTTCTCAGCATAGAGGTTCCCTGCCATCCCCTCTCAGTAGATGGCAATTTGCTTCTTCAAAACCAGAAGAATGTGTGAGGAAAAAAATGTCTAAAATCTTACCAAATTTGATAGAAAAGATTAATCCTACATATCTGTGAAGCTCAACAAAGTAGGATTAAGAAAAGTCACATCTAGACACACCATAATCAAACTATGAATGACAAAGACAAAGAGAATCCTGAAGGCAGCAAGAGGGAAGCATATGCAAGAGCTCCGCAGCAAGACAAACAGCTGCTTCTCATCAGCAACCATGGAGGTTGGAGGCAGCGGGATGACAGTCAGAGAGGAGAGAGAGAAAAACCTGTCCATCAGGAGCTCTCTTCCACAAAACTATTCAAAAGCGAAAGTGAAATGAAGTCAACACCTCTAACCTCTCTTAAGGGCTCACTCAGGTCAGACCCACCCAAGATAACCTCCCCTTTGATTAGCAAAGAGTCAGCTGATTCCAGAGGGGCTTGAATTGCATCTGCTAAATCCCATCTGTAACAGTTACAGGGGTGGTGTTCCATCATACCCAAATTTCATTCTAGGGGAGGGGATTATACTGAGCTCATGTGCCAGGAGGTGGGATGCTTGGGGGCCATCTTCGAGTTCTGCCTACCAAGGTTTTGGTCTCAGTAGACTGGCAGGAATCTTCCATAGTTATTTGGTTAATTCCTTAGCTTTTACTTAAAATAGGGAGCTTTTAAACCAAACCATTCAAATTGCCGTGAAATTCAACTTAGCAGATGCAGCATTGCATTCTGGGTACCCTCTAGATTTTTTTTTTTTTTTTATCGTCCAAGATGTCTGTAGCTCTATTTGGCTTTCAGTTAGTTGTACATACCCAACACTGACTAATAAAGCATTGTTACTTGATTCAAATAGGTGTTTTAAAGCATCATATTCAAATATGTGTTCTTCTGCCCCATAACTACTCACCCACATATGTTGGGGCACTGCAGAGTGATCTTTCTTGGAGCTAGATTCCCTTGGATTTAAATACTTGTTTTGACGTACCATCCATTGGATATTGTATAAATATAGATGCTATTGTAAGTGGTGCAGCTGCCTTACCCAAGAATTTGAGATGTCTTTGAAAGATTGTCCAAATGAATATAATGCCTAAATAAATTAAAATATTTAGAAATTGTGATGTGGTTATGTATCACTCTGCTCTAAGATGTAAAATGTCATTTTAAAGCTGTAAAAAAAAAACAGGATTTTTTTATCTCTTTTTTTTTTTTTTAATCTGGAAAATTTAATGCACTGAAGATACCCTTTCCTGGCTCTTTTAAATAAACATGTTTTGCCCTCTCTTCCATTTGCAGAGTTAATACAATGTTTTATCAGGGAAATATGGTGATTCCAGAGCAGTTGGTGATCATGAGCCAAGTTCTCTTGTTCTCAATTTCTTAAGAGTGAGGCTAGGTTATTTTTCTAAATCCTAGAAGAACCCTTCAGTCTGAAATCTATGCAGTAAACCCTCATATTGACTCCATCCCTGGAGAATGTTAATTTTATGCAAGCCATACTTAGGGAATTGAAAACAATGTAACTCATTTACCGTATCTATAAGATGGTACTTGGGAAAGCACTTCAGAAACATTTTAAGCTGGTAGAGCTGGATTTGTTGACTTCAAGCATTTTTAATAATTATTTCCCTTTTTTACCTCAGTGTTTTGGGGCATTGCATATTGGAGGGAGATGGGTGTTTGAAGATAGAAGATGTTTTGAAAAGGAGGGAAGAAGCACAACCAAACCCAGAGCACAGGAGAGTCACCAGGGATGTGTGCTCACAGGCTGTGACTGATTTGGATGAGGTTGAAAAGCCCCACCAGACTAACTGGTCTGCCTTTTTCCAAGAGCAACCTTTTTCATTTTCTAAGCGTGGGAGTCCTGACCAATTTTTTGATCAAACTGTTCAGACGTACAGTAGACCTTCCTTAATGTACTGCATCTGTGTTAAGATGATAATAGTAATTAACAGTATAAAGTGGATTCTAAAGTTTGACCTCCATTAGACTTTTGCCTCTGTCATTTGTCAGTGGTGTGAGCAAGTAACCTAACTTTAGAATTCTTGTTTATCATCCATAAAGTGGGAATCATAATAATTCCTGCCTGAGGCATTATTGGGGGGACTAACTGCAATAAAGTTTATCAAAACATAGATAAATATTATTTCATTTGCTGTTGTAGCTCCTGCTATTACTGTTTGAGGGTTGTTTTGGTTTTGCGGCTGCTGTGTGTGGAACAAATTGAAAACTTAATTTTTTTCAGCATTTAGGAACATTTTTTCCCATCAACCAAAGGGAGTGTGGTAATGACAGTAGAATTTTTAATGGTATGTTTATATTTTATGATTCAGAATCCCTGTATGTTTGCTTCTCATATGTGGTTCTCTGTTAGCACCCACTTTGTCAGATAAAATAACAGATTTAGCCTCCAAATGTTGTTTTCAGAAATGTGGGAAATGAAGGCATGGCAGAGACACCTGGAAAGTATAAAGACACTGTTGCCTGGAGCAGGAAAAGTATAAAAGTAGCTTTCAAAAGTCAAAATTTCTAATTGAAAAAATTTTAAATGTCTGATTATAGATAGCAGCATGGCCTAATTTAAAAGCTGATAAGGTTACTATCAAATAGGGTTTGAATCACACCTTCACTCTGCCTGCTAATTTCTGGTCTCATTTTGACACCTTAGATCTTCCATTTCATCTTGAAAAGCAGGACAACTAACCCTTCCTGGAGGGCTCATGATCATGAGGTTCAGAACTGGCAGTTAAACTGTTACTCTTAGCTTTTGTATTATGTATACCTATATGATTGTGTAAAAGCATCCAAATCCTTTTATAGCATATAATAACCCTGGTGTAAGTAAGCACTTGCTACTCTCTGATTAAATCCTACCACCTTTCCTGTCCATCAGTCCCCGCTTCAGCGTAGTCGAGTAGGTGAGGATTTCCCCACCAGGTCAGCTTCAACCTGCTCTGGGCCTGGAGAAGGAAACTTGGAAGAAAATTGTAAACAGGTAGACTTAAAACTGTGCACTAATTTGAAAAAAGGGCACTTCACTGTTTGCATTTTAAATGATTAATACTGATTACACTTGTGAAGACACAGAATAGTTTGAAGAAACTTAAAATTAATATAATGCTATCTGAGTGTGTATGTGTGTGTGTGCCTGTGTATATGTCTGTACTTGGTATGTTTTATGATTAACTACCTTCCCAAAGAAATAGTCATGCTGAATGCAGACCTCTAGTGTATTTTAATATAAAATAGGAAAGATACTAAATAAGGTATACTTTAATATATAAAATAAAGACGTGTTAGGTAGTAAGAAATGTATAAAGGTTTTGAAATCCCTTGTCTTTGGTAATTTTCTAGAGCACTTTTAATGATGGTCTGAAAGGTGCAGTAGTCGTAGTAGTGTAATAAATTAGAACACTCCTCCTCCTCCCAAATTTTAAGTCTTCCTAATCAATACCAGCCCTGAAGCATCTGTCAAAACTTTGTTGATTTCCTGTCTTGAAGAATTCCTCTTGCTGGAAGGTGCAACAGCATTTGAGGCAGTTGATAGTCCTGTGAGGTCCTTTCAAACAGCAGCAGAGAGAGTTGAAGAGTCTTTACCCTCACTCCCCAAAATTCTACTGAAGGAACATGAGTGGGCAATCATTTCCTTTTATGTTGTCATTTGATCTTTGAATTACCCTAGAGCTGTCCACCAGGAAGAGTCAGCAGCGCTCTCAAGTTTTTCCGTCTGGCTGCATGATGGCCCTACCTCTTGTGGAAGGCAGGAGTTAAGAGATGGGACAAGGGCAGCGACATACTCCACTTTTTGGATACATTATTGAACACAAGCTATGCCCTAGGCTTTTTAAAATGAATCCCTCCAACCCATGCCCATATTTGGAAACACTCCGCTAATGGGAGCATGTTGATGGTAATGATAAAAAAAAAAAAACAAGTTTTCTCCCTTGCTTGGATTCTAGTATTCTGACTTCTCACTAATGTGCAGGGTTGGATAAAATATTTTTGACCATAGCAGTCTTATTCCTTTTAAAACTTGCACGTAAAATCTTTTTAAAGTAATTATTTAAGTGATACTTTCTATCCATTTCATTAGAAGATTTGACTTTGAAAACAGCTTTAAGCCAAAGGGTGACTTTTGAAAACTGTATGGAAACATTTACATTATATATGTTGAAAGCTAAAAATAAATTATCTTCATTTATGTGTGTAAATCACACACATGCCATCTCTTTACTGGGTCAGAAGTTAAAGTCTACTGCACTTTCTTTCCTACATGACTGAAAGTCACTTGTGTTGTGTAGCCATGAATTAGCATAGTTTCTAGGCCTGGCGTATCTCAGCCTTCCTGTTGCTAGCACGTGGCACTAATTTTCTTACATACTTCATGAAGAACCTCAAGTTCACTTTGTGCTTAACGTGTTATATATCATGTCACTCTTGGAAGAAATGTGATCTTCTAAGTAAAGACAGTGGCATATTTCACATAAAAGTACACTTTTCAAAAATGTAATGAATGATACATTTGATAATTTTCAAATGCCATTTCAGTCAACAGCAAAATAAGTGCCTAAACTTCATTATTGAGTTGATGACATTGATTCTTCTTCCCTGTTAAAGCTCAGGTCTGCTTCCTTCTTTCTCTTTGAAGTGCAGTTTTCCTGCATGCATTTCTTTCTAACATCTAATAAAATGTTTTTTTAAATGCACAGGTTACTCTGCATGATTTTTGAAATCTCCTGTTATACAAATACACAAATCATGTTAATAGCATATTAAACTGGTGGTGAAGTAATTTTCTTCTGATGATAGTTTATTAAGAATGTTTCCATAAGGAAATGTGATAAACTTCATTTTAGTAAATAATTTTTTCTGCCTGGGTCATGAAAGCGCACTGGCCCCTTACAATTTAATTTGGGTGGGAAGACTACTAGTGGCTTTGTATTTGGAGATCAACAGGAAAAATGTTTGATATTTTTGCCCAGTTCAGTGTTTAATGAATGCTTTTGACATGTTGAAAACATAATTCTTGATCCTGTAAGAAATAACCCACTGATAATTCTAAAGTTCGTAATTAATTTTTATTTTTGTTTAAATACACTTGGGTCTTTGGATTATATTTTCTTCCTCAGGCACAAATAGTAGTTTTGTCTTAACTGGACCTAGAATTAATTCTAACACTGTAAAAGTGTTTAAGTACTCTGAGTGTTTATTTCCAAAGAATTTCTCAGCAAGTACATTTTTTGTAATATTGACATCATGGAAAAATATTCAGAGTAATTACTGTCTGGAAAAATTAATATGCTTTTAGTCAAAAGACTTACATAATGTGTTTTCTTTTGACTCCAAGAAATTTATAAGAAATGCTAGTATTTACTAAGATTTCCTTTTGACACAGTTTTTCTAAATCAAAACCCTTGCTAACTAATTCCTCGGGTGCTGGTTTTTAAGCTTGGATTGCCTGCTACTGTATTAGTACCATAAAAAGTACATACCTTGCTGGAAAAGTCTCTCTTTTGGCTACCATTGCTTTAGCTAATTGTTTTTCCCCACCTAGCTGCTACAGTAATTATAAGCAGTTCTATAGCATGTTGTCTCGATTAGTTTTTAATTTGTACCAATTAAGTCTGGTTTATTTACCAAAGACTCTCTCCTCAGTCCGTAGGTATAAAGTAGGCATTTTTCAGATATATTTAAACTCTGCTTTTGCCAGTGTTTTCTGTCACTAGGAGTGGAGCCTAGGAAGAATGGTTTCTCAGGATAGCTCAATGTAGCTTGTTCAGAAACTTGATCTTCTAGGGTGCACTAGGTCATTCTGACTTACTAGAGTGAACAATATTAAGCCTTTCAAGATATTTTTGATTGTTTCATTTACGTATTTACTAGCTTTGTTTCTAGTGCTAGATAACAAAGAAAGAGTTACTGAGAATTTATTATTAACATGCTGTGGAAATCCAAGGCAAGGGAGTTAAAGTGAAACCAGGGCTTACTTTCCAGATTGAAGTCACTATTTGCTGATAATTGGTGATATTTTCCCCAGATGCTTTTTGTTTTTGTGTTTTATGGCAAAGATGCTCTTTTTCTTTGTTTTACTCATACAAAATGTTTTTGTTTTAAACAATTTTAATGAATATTTTACCAAGATGTGCTATTGTACATTCCATAAATAAATCACATCATCTTTTTCTAGGCAGCACAGATTGTGCTAATCTCTCTGTTTGAATTGAACACTCCTGAATTTACCATGTTACTTGGTGCCTTGCCAAAAACATTCCAGGATGGTGCCACCAAACTCCTGCATAGCCACCTCAAGAATTCCAGTAACACCAGTGTGGTGAGTGCTTCGGTCATGATTAGGGCCTCTGTACACTATCTCTGTGTATCCCTTGTTTAGAACTTGCTCTAATCAAATAGCCAGCTTTCTTGTTCTCTTTTAGTAGATGGTGGGTGTCTTGAGGGTGGGGGCCAGTCTGATCCTGCCGTAGTCCCAATGAATGCATTAACCTGGTATTTAACTTTGCTTGAGTTAGGCTATTTAGTCAGTTAAATTTTACTAGGTCATTTGGTCAGTCAGTCATTCATTGCTTTATTTTTGTCATATGGTAAAGCTGCAAATGCCCAACTGTGTCTGTTACTCTAGTACAGCTGCCATCAGCCATTCAGCTTTGGGAATGCTTATATTACAGTTACCCATCTTTGGTTTATAAGCACTTAAAAGTGGACTTAGGATTCTAAAAAAAAACCACCTAGACTGTGCAGATTTTGCCCCTTTATTTACTATGGGCTAAAAGGCCAAGGGAGTAGCAGAACTATGGTCTATATTTAGCTCTTGAATGAGGATGCTTATTCTACCTTCACCCCAGGGCTCTCCAAGCAATACAATTGGCCGGACTCCATCCCGACACACCAGCAGCAGGACCAGCCCCCTGACCTCACCCACCAACTGTTCCCATGGGGGCCTGTCTCCAAGGTAATGCCATTTCAACAGAAGTGGGAAAACTAAAGCACTCAGTGTCTGGCCTATTTATAGATTTTTAGACCCCCGCTTAACACCAGGAAGTGTGTGGGTGCCAGGAGACCATAGCTTCTAGTCCTCACACAAATCCTAATTGTGTGATCTTAGAGCAGCGAACTTCTATGGAGGAGTGAGTGCTTTGTTGTGAATGTTCTCTGGGATTCTCACTTTTAGAATTCTCTAGTACCTTAAAAGATTTTAAAACTAAAAGTTGCATTTAGTAATATTTTACACAGAAACCATTTAGAAATTCATCACCTACTCTGAAAGTGATAACATGTGAAGTTATTTGTCCTCTAAGTACATCCTTGATAATTCACACATAGACTAGGGTAGTCTTCCAACCAAGAGACCATTCTCAGTATAGTTACTGTCATTAGAGCATCTTTAAAGCAGAATGCTGGCTGCTCTGGAGAAAGATTAAGAGCCTGAGGACAAAAATGGGATCATTATTTTCAGACTCTTGTTGGGACCATGCAACTCTGACCTTATAAAGTCTGAGGCAGCAACTTAAAAAGAGAAAATGCTTTGTCTTTGAGTTTTAGATAAACTGTCTCCATCTGGCCAGAGCCTTTAGAAGTCTCTGCCTGGCGGCTTTAGTGACCCCTCTGACAATGTGTTGGAGTTCCCCAAGGCCTCACTCAAAGTAACGGTGGCCCTTTGGCCAGACTTTTTAGGAGAGAACCAGTGCCTGGACCAGGAAGGATCACACATGCTGTGTTTTTTGGCAGTCAGTCCAGGTCTTTGGAATCACGGACAAGAATTAGGCAGCTGTGTGCTAAGGGTTGCTGACAAAGATCTTGAAAGAAAATACTGCAAGTATATGCCTTCCCTTTAAGGGTTACCTCTTTAGTAAGAAGATATCAGAACTGTGCCTTTAAATTTAGATTTTTAAATGACCAAGAGTCTCCCCAACTCCTCTGTCCTGACCACTGAAGTTCTCTTCAGTTCCTCAGGTCATTATAGAAATATTTTGGAACATAACAAGTTTGTATTTTCTGTTGGTAAAAGAAAGTATTTTGAATACTTACAGTATCCTACTGTTTATATTGCCTTATTTTCTAAACCTTATAAGGCCCCTGATAGTATATTTAGGTAGAATGAAGTACAGTGTTATGTCTCCAATTTGGTCTGTGTTGTCATGATTTTAGCAGGCTACTTAACATTAGACAGTTGAGGCCAGAAACTAATGAAATATGTCTGACTTTTCCCCAGGTGTAACTGAGGCTCAGCCAACTATTTTTTTAATGTTAACATTTAGATCTAAAATATATGGTTTGTCCTAAATGACCGGGGTCCATTGTTGACAGTAACATCGTGGACTTTTTGTTCTTGTTGGAGGAGGGTTTTATGGAAGACTGTATTCTCTGTAAATTATTGCTTTTGTCTAAAAGTGACACTTCTGCAACATTAATTGGGAAATCTGTTCTTCTGTAATACACAGTTCATACTTGTGTCCTTTAATTATTTCATTATTAGGGTGGCACATTATTTAGGTAATAAATATTTAGGTAAGACTAAGATTATTTTATTATAATATGTGCTAGTAGTCTAAGTGGAAGATTGGTGGGGGCTGCTAGCATAATCCATTAGAGCTAAGAATTGGCTAGGTATTAATATTCATAGATCCCCAAATTATTAAAAAGTTCAATTAATTTTTCCAGGTCACCATTCATTCTTAATTGGCCTGATCTTAATTTTTACTGTTAGGTTTATAGTTCAGTGGAATAAATTAAAAGTTTTCTTTTCAATATTCAAAAGTCCAAGTATGGCCTAATACTTTCTTGTCAGCGAATTGTTCTTTAGGGAGTTACTTAGGCAGTGAATAACTAGCCAGATAGCCATAGCCAGTTTGAACTCAGGAGAAAGCATTTTTCTCACAACTGAAATTATCCAGTAGGAAGAACTGCCTCATGTCATCATATCACTAGAAGTATTCAGGTAGGCTGCATACCTAATTATAAAAGAAACTAACTCTTGCACTAAATAGGAGAATGGACTAGGTCACCCCATCCTAAGGCAGCAGTAAAACAAGTCCTACCACCTAGAGCATCAGCCATGTTTCTGAACAGTGCTCTTGAGACATGTTTTTTGTGTCTTGCCATTGTTTTAAGTCACCTTGGCCATATGTTCAAGTTTTTTATTCTTAAGGGGGAGACTTATTACCAATTATTTGTTTTTAATATATTTTTTCGTATCAAAATGAACTAGTCTAGTATTTTTTTAGTCCAGAAATTCTCTACTTGGATTATGGTGATAAAAAGGAAACAGTATAAAATGATGAACAAATCTAGTTTGTTAGTGTTTTTTAAAAATCACTAGTGAGGGAAGTCATTTCTGCCAATCCAGCAGTATCTGAGAAGCCAAAGCTAACAGGTTGAGCTTCTGTGAAACATCACATTAGTCATTGTATCTGTGTGAGAGAGGGCGGTCACTGCTTACTCCCAGCTAGTGAACATGTACTGCTGGGTGTTTGGACAGGAGGTTTATGACCTAGAGATTTTCCTCATTAAACACATATTTATAGTTTAGTTCCTTTTATCAGTGTGATTTGTGTTAAATGAAGAACAGAATTGTAAGGGGCTTCACAAATCACAGGAAGTCCATTCCCCAGTCTGCTGTACATTCTTGGCAAGCATGTTGTAGAGCAGAATGGCAGTAAATATGTAACCGCTGTTACCTCTGACAATAAAAGGTAATTTTAGGTGGATTTTACATTCATTCCATCAGAGGATCAAGAGGGTGCATAGAATCAAAGTGGGGGAACCCAGACTCCCCTCAGGGAGCAGGTGGTGTGTCTGCTTTCTCCTCTGCCTGTTGGCAGAGCTCCATCCCCAACTCAGTCTGTGTCTTAGAGAAGGTCTTTAGGCCCTTCTGTGCTGGTGACCTATCATCTCCACATTTTTGTTCCTTAAACAGTGGGGCTGTAACTGTCCACAGGTAGAGACTGGCTCCCTGCCTGCCGCTCTTGGAACCCAAGCAAGGCCGTTGGCAGCCAGTGCTGCCTGGAGGAACACTGTCTCTGATACCGCTGACCACGTCCTGTGGCCTCCTGCCCCATTTCCAGCCAGCTCAGTTCGCCCCTTCCCAATCTCTGGTTCTTCTGAATCACAGCAGTTATTAAGACTCTGTGTCACTTAATGCTGTGTGAGGAGAAGACCTGTGTTCTCAGATGATCTGTAGTTCTCCTGTGCGCTGATGTGAGCAGAGGACTTAAAGATTTTACTTCCCCTCTCTGATCCGCCAGCTGAGGCTTAGCACCTGGGCTCCCTGAGGGAGATTGCTTTGGTGACCTCTGGACTCCATCAGATTGGATCCCGGCCTCCTTTAGTCAGAATGACACTTTCTCTGGGTCTTCCTGCCATAGTCCCTTTGGTCCCATTTGAATTAAGAACCATAATCCCTTCTTTGGTTCTTTATAAAATAATGATTGCATTACTTGACACCAAACATCCATATTTTTGTGACATGCACTTGGAATCTCATGTGACTTAGAAACATAAATACATGATTGAGCAGGGAAGGAAGGTTGCAGTCCTATTGAGGACCAAATTGTAAATAAAAGTCTGTTCTTTTTCTCTGTATGGAGAAGTATTAATTTTGCTACAACTTTGTCATGGAAGAGGACTCTGTGGCACTCAGAATGTAATAGTGTACTCTCCCCTGCCTCCTCCCCTCCCCTTTGCCTTTTTTTGTTTGTTTGTTTCTCTTTCTGATTTTCCTCTTCTGATCACTACAGTCGGTTGTGGGGCTGGAGTGCTGATGGGTTATCGAAGCACCCCCCTCCCTTTTCTCAGCCTAACTCCATCCCCATCGCTCCCTCCCACAAGACTCTCAGGCGCTCTTCCTCTCCCAGGTAACAAGCTACCTGTTAACTTGTCTGAGGTGTCACAATATTATTTCAGTTCCAAGATCGTCTCAGGTCTTTAGGGAAGCTTCTCAGCTGCTTCCATGGGGCCTTGGCTTTGACTTACACCAGCAGGAGAAGAGCCTTGGTTAGAAGTCTGAGCGGGTTTGTGACTGTTGAACCTCACAACCACGGCTCCTACCATGTCACAAGAACAGGTGACTGTTTCATCAACTGCCCAAATCCATCAACATCTCCTGTTGTGAGGCTCTTGGCCTAGGGAAGTGCTCAGCCCCCTCAAGTAGCTCAGGTGCTATGAAATCAAGGCCAGTGATGGTGGGCATGGTTTCCTTAGCATTCTTCTTAGATGTTACAAGGCATTCCCACTAAGAAGCAGATGAGATCTGCGCTTTCCCAAACTGCCCCTGTAGCTCACAGTCTAGCTATTGATTACACAGACTGCTTTCTTGCATAATGTACTGTCACATACATGGTGGTAGTCTGAAGCCAGAGATCCAGAAAGGAAGCCTTAGAAGCCCATTCACTGTTGCATCTCAGTAAAGGTTCTCTGCCTCACAAGCCCCTGGTTGAGTCTCGAAGAAGGGGTGGGGCTTTCTTCAGATGTTAAGACATGCTAAGTCTGTGGTACAGAGTACAGTCCAGGTATTTCTGCAGGTACGTGTTTGAGGGTCTCAGGTGCTTTTTATAAAGGTCCAAAAATAAGAGAATCTCCTCCCTAGAAGCCTATAGTTATATGGGCTGAGCATGGGGCAGTCCAGGTGTCCTTGTGCTGTGTAAGGTGAGTTTGTACACTCTGTGATAGGACAAGGGTTGAAACAAAGCAAAATCTGTTGCTTTTGAGTGCTTCATAGTTAGCTTTTACACAGATTCACAGTCCTACTTTTGTATCCTCAACATTGGGAAACTGTACATAGTAAACAAGTCAGCTAAATGTTTTAACATCTTTCTTTTGAAACTCTTACTACTCTAAAAATAACTTCTAAAGTCTACAGAGAGTCATATAATGACTTTCTAGATAGACAAGGTTAGGACAGGGGCACACCAACAGTGCGATGGCTGCTTTCATCTGTGTTAAGAAAGCATGCCACTACAACTTGGTTTACTATCTTTTTTTACAGTTATCCAGGCCTCAAAGTATGAGACCAGTTTATTGACTATGTCCCACTCTACTGACCTGTATGCCCTGATGGGCACTAAGCTTCACCTCCAGCCAGTGTTCCCATCCAGCCATTGAAACTTCCCTCCAGAGGACATCTCATACCTAGAACCATCTTTCTTACGTGTGCAATAATATAGCTAATGCTTAATATACCTATGACTTCTGTTAGCCATCAAAGGGAGAGAGAGTTGACTAGAGAATTCTACGCCTAGAGAACCTATCAGTTATGCAAAACTAAGAGGAAATCTTTGTCTCTTTGCTCTTTGCCAAACCCTAATGATTTCATAACAGGGAATACTCCATACCTAGTATCTTTTCCCTTCAAAATGACAGAAGAAAATCTCAGAGGGCAAACTTCCTGTCTCCAGTTTTTATTTTCTTGAAGACCTGACCTCATGCACCTCCATACCCATTATACAGATCCTTCACCACAGGGCAAGTCCAGAGCTTTATTCTGCTTCAGTATTGGGTGACCCAGCTTGACCTTAGGTCACTGAATATTGACCACTTGAGCAACTCTTCATAAGCTAAAGAATCCTAAGGAAACCTTTCTGGGGTCTAATCACAGTGTTTACAGATGACCAGGGCCTGGCCTTTGACCGACAGGATTATGTCTGTGAGCTCCAAGAAGATGGAGTCTAGGGGGTGGTTGACAGACCGCAGTCTGCCTGACCCACTGTCTTCTGAGTAAGACTGCTGCGCCCTCTGGCTGCTGCCTCCTTTGCTGCTTGTCAGGACTATGGGCTCTAGGGTTCCCTGATAACAGCAATCATGGGAATTTCTTTTTTTCTTACGAAATGGGGGTATTGATTTGAAAAAATATGTCAAAACATGAAATAGCAAAGAAGGTAGCATTATCTATTTCCTGTTACAAGGAAACATTGCTGTCCCTTACCTGGAGCTCACAGTTTTAGCTTCATACCAAGGAGATACTTACAGCCTTAAGCTACTGAATGTAAAAGAAATGTCACTGCAGATCATACATGATTATGTACATGTGCTCCTAAATTTCGAAGTCTGAGTTGGTTTAACTGACAGTAAGACAAAGGAACATTAACTGACAGAATCCTTAATTTTCTTATTTTAAGAAGAGGCTATTATAATGCTAAAGTTACATGAACTGAAATGAAATATTTTAAGAAAGTTCAGATTAAGAAGAATGAGATGAATTATGTGAAAGCTAACATTATCTGACACGACATGGAAAATAATATTGTGACATCCCTTAAAAAGCTGAACGTTCCGCCAGACTTCCTCCTGTCCATCCTACCATTCTTTGTCGTCGTTTTTTTTCCTTTTGCATGGGCTATGCTATTGTTTTTGGTTGTTGTGATTAAAAATATTTTAAGGCATCTTTTTACATCTTGCATACATACTTTTTGTTTGAGTCATACCCAGTTCTTTATGTATAAAAAATAGTGTACTGGCCAGATGTATAAATGCCTTTGTTCCCACAGTATTGGTATTGTGGTATCCTGGAAGGGAGGAGGGCAGGGAACCCCTGTGCTTTCTTCACACTAAAGGGATATTGCCTCAGGTTCTGATGACCTTATGAACTTAGAAATGGTTGAAGTCTTGAATTCTGTTCAAGTTTTTTATTCCACCTCCTGTTAGTATAGACATGGAATTTCAGCTATAAACAAGTTCAAATTCACATTTCTGTTTGTTTGATGCCAGAGCCAGTCTTTGAGTTGGCATATATTTTTGTGAACTCTCCAAGTACTCTTGGGGTGTGGATTTTCTCTCATTCATCAGAAAAGAAGAATGGGTTCTCTCTGGGCCAGTTAAAAGTTTAGGCGAACAGCTTACATCTCTTGAGAGTGAGGTCAAATCTTGTACTTTAGGGAACCTATCCAGCCCTGGAACACTTGGCTCATTGCACCCTCAAGCCAGTAGAGGTCTGGCTACTCTGAGAAAGAAATGTCCAAATCATGTCTTGCTCATCTGCCCAAACCTTTAAGAAAAGGAGGAGGGCTTAGTAAATTTATTTGTTTTTAAGTTAAGGGAACTTACCTCTTGTAAGAATGTACAGGGTTGATTGCGTTGCCCTTGGGAAAGGTTCTTGCCAGTGGGTGCCTACTTTCTGTTACTTCTCTTTTGAAGAAGAGGAAGTTTTCTTTAGTCCTTCATAATATTATATACAGCCAAGGATTCTTAGCGTGTCCCCAGCAATCCTCAGCATAGCTCAAGACTTTCTGTAAGTTAAATTAGATTAACTTCATCTGATCTTTTCTTGAATACTTTTCCTGAAACAAATGACATTCAAGCTAAGTCACAGTTTTTGGACTTGCCAAAAACTGTAATCAAAGGGTTAAAGATTTCTTCATATTCTGTCCCCTTTATCCTGGCATATCCATCCTCCATCCCATGCTTTTCTTTGATATGCTTAGTTAGGGACAGTGGTAGGTTTTGGTCTTAGGATCTTTTCTCTGTTTCAGTGCACTTTTCAGACATCTAAAGGCCTCTTGCTGACACTGCATCACACCAAAAGACTAATTAGGATTTTTGCTTCATTTCATGTTTTGCTGTGCTAAATGTCAAAAAGGACAAGTAGTTCTTGCTTTTTGAAGTGCTTTTAGACATCTGTCTAGGATTGTGACTCATTTGAGATCTACTTTTATTATAGAACTCCCAAGTAGAAGCATCTAGAAGAGTTGATACAGCAAGCTCCTCAGTTAAATGGCATGAGACACTTGGGGCCCCACTGGTGTGATGGATCTGACTTAACATACTTTTTAACATAGGGTTTTATTGTACCAGTGCCCAATACTGGTAGATGTAACCCAGTCTTGTGAGGTCGTTTGCTTTTGCTCTT
This sequence comes from Manis pentadactyla, assembly GCF_030020395.1. Lineage (NCBI taxonomy): Eukaryota > Metazoa > Chordata > Mammalia > Pholidota > Manidae > Manis > Manis pentadactyla. The sequence continues at coordinate 45,645,530 of NC_080026.1, read as the reverse complement.
CTGAAACTTGTAATACTCACTTTATTTTGAAGCGCCCATTCTTCTTACTCTGTACATTTGAGACCAGTAAAAACCGAACTCCTTTTTCCATCTTCAAGATATGAAAGTCACTTTTTACTTCCATCACCTTGTGCATTGTCACCAGTTCTCACTCTCTTTTGAGTTCTTGCATTCTTGTGGTTATTGTCAAGTGCCAATGTAATGTGTTTGGGACCAGATTTGACAAGGAAGATGTGTGATTTCTAATATTGCTCTAACAAAAGATGTCACCTTTTCATTTCAAATCACCTTAAGAAACAAAACTATGTATCTTATTCCATAAATTTTTAGAAATAATTTATGTGCATACCTCAGTTTTATGCATATGCCTCAATTTAAGACATAAAATATTTTTGATCTTTAGCATGCTGGACTATGATACAGAAAACCTGAATTCTGAAGAAATCTATAGTTCTTTGCGTGGAGTTACAGAAGCCATTGAAAAATTTAGCTTTCGAAGCCAAGAGGATCTGAATGAACCAATTAAACGAGATGGCAAAAAGGACTGTGATATTGTGAGTACCCCTGGGCTAATAGGACTGTACTTCACCCAAGCAGTGCTTACTACCTCAGCTAACAGAGGGCTGTATAGAAAGTGGTAATTCTGAACTCTGTACATTGTGAGTACTGAGCCTCATCATTGTTATCTTGTAGTTACAATATATTATTTAAAGAGGCCCAAAGCAGTTTTATAAAATTTTGAGTACCATCAGCTATTCCTGTGAAGAATATTAAATACCTTTTGTTCTCTGTTTGCTTTCATTTATCCTGGACATATTTTTGTTCCTATGATGTGATAAAAAATAGTGAGTCTGAGCCAGACAGCCATGTGGCTATCTGGGAGCTCTCGTCTTGTGCAGAGGTAGGCAGGTGAGACAGAAACTGTGGTGCAGTGAAGTGGTCGGACCTCAGCACAAGGAGACCTGCTGGGCTAGTCTCCAGTGATCAGGGAAGATCTGCAGAAGTGGTGGTTTCTCCCTCTGAGTGGAAGCATGAGGGTCTGGAGGAGTTTGCCAGGTCAGGTGGGAGGGCGTCTTGTGAGAAGGCAGAGAGTGGGAGTGGGCACGGTCTGACATCCCACAGAGGTGGCTGATGTGGAGAGAGTGGCTCTGTCATGTTGGAGAGGCTTGGAGAAGAGGCTGTAGAGGCTGCTCCAGGAAGGTCGCCCCCACCAGTGGATTTCAACCAGCATCTTCACTTTGAAGAGTCTGTGAAGGATTTTTAACTGGGGAAGTGTCTTGGTCACACATTTTAGGAAGATTGCTGTCTCTGAGATGGAGAATGATTCTGGAGGAAGTTGGGCTGGGTAGGGCACGAGCAGAAATGGAAGAGTCAGAGACATCTGACTAGGACAGTTAGGTAGGTTCTGGGACAATTCAGTGAGATAATGCAGAAGGAGAAAAAAGCACATGTTAACCCCTTTGGAACAAAAACTCAGTTTTGGCTAAATGGGACTTATAGGACCTGGGGAATAGCCAAGCATACATATCCATTTGGCCTTTGGCTATACCAGTCTGGAGTTTAGGCTGGCAGTTTGGGCAGGAGATAGAGATTTGAGAGGCGTTGACTAGTTTACTAAAAGAAAAGTGAGTAAAATCAACCAAGTAAACAATAAGGACAAAATTCTAAGGTGTGTCAACATTGAGGGAAAGACAGAAGAAAAGGACTCAGAAGAAAAGCTAAAGGTGGTGGAAGGGAGACCGGGCTAGTGTGACATCATAGAAGCCAAGGGAGTGTTCAGGAAAGACATTCTAGCCAAAGGCATCTCAAGTCAGATGTGGAGTGACAAGGCGCCACTGGGTTTCTCTTTTTACTTTCTGCATTAAATAATCTATTTTAACCTAACACGTAGAAAACATGTATTCATCAGTATTTTAATGTAGAGTCAAAACCTTTCCTTGGAGAATGGGCCCATCTTCTTCTTAAGTAGATTTTACACATGGTCAGTCTTATGATTTATTCTCTTTCAGGGGGCATTGGATTTTGTGAGCACAGTTCAGAGCAGAGCAGAGAGTGGAAATGAGATTACAGTGGGCTGAGGAGTGACTCGAGTAAGGCTGAGAGGGATGAGGCCCAGTTGGACTTTTCATCCTGGAGGACATGACCCGTTGGAATGCTGGTGGGGCCAGTTGAGAGAAACATTGACTCAGCAGTGGGAGATTGGTGGACTTGTGTCACTGGGACATGGCAGAGGGAGGAGATTTGGGCACTGGTGGAAGGATACGCCTTTGGCAGGAAGGAGGTAAGCAGGTATTGTTTGTGGCAGGAAGAAGAAGTTGTCCACTGACAGCTCCCTCTTTCTGGGGGCAGCAGAAAGAAGCCAAACTTTGAAGCCTGAGGCGAGGAGAGTGTAAAAAAGTTACACACACCTGTGGGGTGGGGTGGAGGGGTTGCTAATGAGGCAGACAGAAGTCCTGCCAAGAACAGTGAAGACCCTACCTAGAGAAGGCAGGTGCCTGAAGTATTACTTTTCCTCCATTAGAAAAGTGATACCTAGCCAGCATGTGAGATTCAAAAAAATACAAAAGAGAAAAAAGAAAGAAAAATCACCATCTCTAGAGCTAACCACCCTTAACATTTTAGTGTTTACTTTCTACTTTATATGTATTCATACACAAATATGTTTAGGGGTGAATATAGAGTGTTTTAAGTAAAACTTAAAAAGTAGACCCAGTTTGATAAATCCTTAAGGATAGTGTCAGATCCAGTGAGAAGATGGTCCACAAGAGCAAGAGGCAAAAAATTACCTGTGGGAGAAAGTCCATCCTTACAAAGGAATTACAGAAATACAACTAACATATGTTAGGTTCCATTTACTTCTAAATTGTTTCAAGTAGAAATTACAACATTTAATGTTAGAAAGGATATAAAGAGCTAGTCTAATATTGGTGGCACAGGAAATTGATACAGTTGTTTTGGAACTAGCTACAATTTTATTTAGCAAAAGGGATTTTAGATATCATATCCTTAATCCAATAATCTAACTTTTGGCAATCTATGCTAAACCTATGCTCAGGAAAGAAAAGAAAAGATATTATTAACACAAAGAAGTTTATATCAGCATTATGTGTAATAGAAAAAAACAAAAACATTTTAAAGATGTAGAAAGGAAATAGCTGAGTAAATCTCTGGTAGAAATAGTGGTGTGACTAAGCATTATGGTTACAAAACCTTTATTAACAAAGGTGGGACCTGCTTATGCTGTGAGGGAAGCAAAGCACAAGACAGTATGCACACTGATCCCTGCTCTGTAAAATCCACATGCCAGCAGACTGGGATAACACAAAGTCTAAAATGTAGGGGGTGTTTTTGTTAAAAATGATCATAATTGGGATAGCTTAGCTTTATACATTTTTAACACATTTTCTCCTTTTATAAATTTTTTTTGTTACATGTTTTACTTTTAAAAGGGAGTTGCAAAGAGAAAAGAAAAATCATCTGTGAATCATCTCCCACCAAGGAAAAAACCTGCTAAGTTTTATTTTGTTCGTGACTATGCACGTACTGTACATTCTTTTACATCTTAGCAATCATATTAGTATTACATCTTTTTGGGGGCTGTTGAAAGCCAAATTCATCCCAGCAATTCCTCTAGGTATGTATCAAAAGATAAGAAAGGGACTTAAAAGATACTTGTACACCAGTGTTCATAGCATTATTTGCTATGACCAAAAGGTGGAAGCAACCCAAGTGTCCATCAGCAGATAAATGGATAAACAAAATGTGATACAAACATGCAATGAAGGATTACTTAGCTATAAAAAGGAATGTAATACTGATATATGATACAACGTGAATCAGCCTTGAAAATAGTATGCCAGGTGAAATAAGCCAGGCATAGAAAGACACATACTACATGATTCTACTTAGATGAAGCACCTAGAGTAGTCAAGTTCATAGAGTCAGAAAGTAGAATAAAAGTTACCAAGACTTGGGGTAGGGAGTTACTATGTATTGGGTACAGAGTTCTGCTTGGGAAAGATTAAAAAGTTTTACCCAACATATAGCATAGTGGTAATGGTTGCATAACATTGAGAATGTATTTAATGTCACTGAATTATACACTTACAAATTAAAATATCTAAAATAACGTGTATTTTACCATAATTAAAAGAAAATAGTACATAAGCACCAAATGAAAGAGATATATCTTGTCAGCAGCACAAGTAAAAAATTTGCCATAGGAATCACCAGCGCAGTCTGGCTGCCTGGAGGTGTTTCCATCATTGTTATGTAGTCAAATGTCTGAGATGAGGAAAAGGACCCTTTCCGCTCTGTTCCCAGCTGTCAGCCTCCACTTGCTCTATTATAGTGCTGCCCTGCACAGGGAGCCAGGCGGGCCTGTGGGTCTTGGAGGAAAGGACCCCTGAGAATGAAGGGACTCAGAAACATGACACAGAGGCAGGAGTTTAATTTGCTGAAGACAGGATTCAGAATATATTAGGAAAAAATTTCACAGGGAATATTAAAAGACCTACTCTTTGACTTGTATGACAAACTCTTGAGAATCAGAAATATCCAGAGGAAGAATGATCTGCCTAGGGGACACAAGTTCTCCAGTGTTAGAAATTATTAAGCATTTGTTTGGCTCACCACTTGGTGGACTATATACAAGGAATTCACAGATGGTTGGACCACTGTAGATCTTGTGATGGTAATTGAGGAAACATCTGTCTCTTGGTGGTGTGTCAGGGCATCAGCAAGAAAAACCTTCCTGGTTGTAATGAAAGTGATAGGCTGCAAAAATGGGAGTGTGAGGTGTACAGCCTCCATTTTCAAGGGATTCTCTTCAGAATTTCATGTTATTAATCTCTCAAAAAATGAGCAAAATTAATCATCAAATACAGAGTAAGACTTTACATGTAAATTAACAAACAGATGAAAGCAGAAGCATGTTATTCAGTTCCCAATTTATGGGAACTGATTTTTGATTTAGATATTTACAGATTGAATTACTGTTAACTGTCCTTTTGTCAGTGGCTTAATTTCAAGTGAGAAATCTCTGGTTCTCCTAATATTTCTGAAAATTTAAAGGAGAGGAAAAGTTGGTTAAAAGTCCTAAAAAGGAGTGACAGTGTGGTTTGCTCCAGGTGTCCCGTGATGGTGGAGTTCCCTCCCCTGCCACTGAGGGCCGAGGTGGCAGCGATGTGGTGGAAGGAGGCAGAATGGCTCTGGACAACAAGACCTCCCTCCTCAACACGCAGCCTCTGCGTGCCTTCCCAGGGCCACGGGTACGAGACTACAACCCATATCCCTACTCAGACACCATCAACACCTATGACAAGACTGCCCTGAAGGAGGCTGTGTTTGACGATGACATGGAGCAGCTTCGAGATGGTTTGTGTTTGTTTCCTTGATTGCTCCCTATCCAGAAGTGCTTTCTGTGGGCTTTCTCTCTTGTCAGAGAGCCCTGGGCCTACTGGTCAGACTTGAGTGGGATCACTGGGTCTGTTTTGGGTAGTTACTTGTTCAACAACCACATGCTGAGCACTTGCTGTGTGCTTAGGCATGAAAGGCACAACAGTGAACGAATGTATGCACAGGCCCTGCCCTCTAGAAGCTTGTAGTCTGCTCACGGAGGCAATCTAAAATAAGCACTTACACATGCAACATAAATTGCATCTGTGGCAACTGCAGTGGAGGAGGGCTGACCACACCCATGGGGGAAGGCTTCGCCGAGGAGCCAGGGCCTGCATGGACATCAGAGGGGCCAGGGAGTAGGAGTTCATGAGCTGGGGTGAGGGCGTGATGGGAATGATGGGGGGGGAGGTCGCTTGGGGACTGAAGAGCAGGGTGGCCTTGCTGAGCACCCTGAGGAGCCCCTGCCTGGTGTGTCCTCAGGAAGTGACTTCTCTCTTGCGTGTCTCACAAGTGCCCATTGACCATTCTGACTTGGTGGCCGACCTTCTGAAAGAGCTGTCCAACCACAACGAGCGGGTAGAGGAACGGAAAGGCGCTCTGCTGGAGCTGCTCAAGATCACACGGGAAGACAGCCTAGGCGTCTGGGAGGAGCACTTTAAGACCATTCTGCTCTTGCTGTTGGAGACACTTGGAGACAAAGACGTGAGGAGCCTTCTTGGTCCTGACATTCCCCTTTCCCTGTGACAGATTGTTAAGTCCTTTTCTCATTCGGTTTGGCCTCAGCCTTACTTTGTGTATTGTGCTTATTATTTGCATTAAAACATTCTTCAAATATTTTCTGAGCACCAGTTAGTAATGTCATGTTTTTATGAGAGGCAGAGCCCCTCCTAGCTTTGATACAGTTGTTCTGTGATTGCGTTTGTGATAGTTGAGGTAAACATGATCTCACAACGGGTTACTTTAACACAGTATTTCTTAAGACTTCATTAGCACAGAGTGGTTTTTTTATGATAAGCTCTGTCCATGTGAGTTTTATTTATGCTTCATGTGTAATTGAGAAATAGAGAAGTTAATTTTTTTTAAAGGCCCTACTACATGCGACATTCCATGAACTTCTGTCTTGGGTCACCCCTACGTGTGTCAACAGTTCCAATAAGCTTGATTGGTCAAGAGGCAGGCTCCAGAAACATGGGCTCTTATTTCCATTATATCTTTTGTTATTGTTTTAAAAGAGAAAACCCTCTTCACACTGTGATTTTTGAATGCAAAAACTAGGCATTTGTGCCATATGCCTGGTCTGTAGTCCACATGTGACACCTAGTAGATAACTCTCAAGGAGGGAATAACCTAGTCAAAAGTTCTGCCTTCTCCCTCTATGCAGCTAGTCCCTTACATGGAGACAGGAATATGTGTTGGGAATTGCCTAAATTAAACTCTAGAAGTCCATTTCTCCACACTGGGTTTTGTGTAGGCTGGCAGGAACAAAAATAAAGGAAGTGTGGTGAAGAGCTTGAGGCAGGGCAGGACTGGACAGGTTTCAAGGAAGTCTGACACAGCCCCTAGTAAATAAAGGTCTTTCCCAGGGTCACGCTGATGGTGACTTTAATGGGAGACAGGCAAACAGAAGGCCTATGAATGTCATGGCGACTCCAATTGCTTTCTGATGTTTAGGATTAATGGTTTGGTGTAGGGGTGAATAAAGTTGGAAGAATGGTGATAAAAAATACCTGTATTAACTTATAAACCTCAGCTGCTGAAACACTTCTGCTTGGTTGGTCTTTGTCAGGCGATAAAATGATGTCATGTAGAGGGCAGGATATATAGTGTAGTGTGAATTGTACAGGTGAGTGAGGAAGAATCAGGATGTACTCTGGTTCTGTTTGGTGTAAACTCCATTCTCTTTCATTGAGATTAGGAGTCTGTTTGGAGTGGCTTTCCTCCAGACACATGACTTGGGCCTCAAACACCTCAAGGACCATACAGATCCTCTCCCCCATGATCTCATCAGGCAGAAGGTCAGGAATGATAGGTCTCCAGCTGTCCTTAGAGAGTCCATAGTCTTGTATTGATGAAATGTTCATATCCTTTTTACCTGTCCTTTTGTACATTTTACTAAAGGGTATTATGCATAGCTAAGCTGCAGGCAGTCTGGAAATCCCCAGGAAATTGGTAATGAACTTATTATCATCCTCATTCGGCTCATTCAGGAAGCCTTCCTCAGGTCCTCTTAGGTGGCAGGGGCCTGGGAATGTTAGTCTCCCTGGACCTGCTGACGGGTACTGAAGTGCTGTGTATTGTTTCTGATGTCTTCCTTCCTCTTACACTCCAGCATTCCATCCGAGCACTGGCACTGAGAGTTTTACGAGAAATTCTGAGAAACCAGCCAGCAAGATTTAAAAACTATGCTGAACTGACGATAATGAAGACTCTGGAAGCCCACAAAGACTCCCATAAGGAGGTGAGCCAGGCCTGTGGCCCAAGGGTGCTGAGCATGCAGGTCTGAGGGTGCAGTCAAGATGCTGGGTAGAAAGGAGTGTGAATCAGATACAGCTTAAGAAAAGGAGTCCCTTCCTTTGAACTCAGCCCAAGCCATCATACAGGGAGAGAATCCCATTGCAGCCCAGCAGCTGACCAGCAGTGTAGTGCAGGGACCAATGCCACTTGCTAGATTCCTGACTGCCTTTCTGTGTGTGCAGGGGGCTTGACCTGTCTCTGACGGATTTAGCCACGTCTGTGGCTCTGGCTGCCTTGGTAGAAAGGGAGGGGTCCGCCACTTAACTCCTGGCATTCAGCATCTGGCAGGCTACTATAGCTCAAGATTGGCTTTGAAGACACAGATGAGCAAGTCCTAGAAGCAACACTTCCATGCTCCAGAGTCATGGACAAGTTGCTCCACCTTCTGAGCCTCAGTCTCCTTGTGTATAAAATAGAGATGGATATTATCACAACATTTGTGTGAATTAAATGAGACAGCCAGTGAGGGTTCATGCTCAGTTCTTGGGGTTAGTAGGGCCACTCTGTGTCGATCTCTCTCCTTCACCTTCCCCTTTCAGTCTGTGCCTCTCTGTGAGATAAAGACAGATGGAGGCAGCCATGTCACACCTCTTCCAGGAGCTTCTGAGCATTTAAAGTGCTAGCAGACTGTGTCTGTGTCTCCTGCACCTTAGATGCCTCTTGAAGAGGGGGAGGAGTGTGTCTGTACCGCACACACATTGGACATTGGGTGTTCAGTAAATCCTTGGCCAGTTACTTATTGAACTGTTCCAGCACCTGTAGCTCATTTGTCCTTTGAGTGTCTAGAGGCCAGCAGCGAGTGGGAAAGTGGATGGAGCTGTCCTAAATAAAAATGATTCCAGTAACACCCTTCCAATAAAAGGTGCGTTGAAAGCAAGCCACATATCTACAACAGTGGAAAACAATATGACAGACAATGGGTGTGATGTCAGAGTAAGACATGATCACACACTCAGTTCATTCTCTCAGCTCACATGGGACTCTTGTGAGCATACTCATGGATTAAGGGAATTGTGGTCAGAGCAATTCTTAGGTCTGCCAAAAGAATCGGACTCTAAATGAGAGTTTTTCTCTTTTCAGCAGTTATGCTGCAAGGGTTGGGGTCTTGTGCTCTGTGTAGGCATCTTTCCACCAAATAATCCTAGCACGATGCAGGTACATAAGTGATGGGTGTGTTTTCAAACCAGTAACTTAATTCTTCTGAAACCTGGCTTGGTTGCATGATGGGGATAACCACTCAATGTTTGAACAAAGCCCTTTACATTTAAAGTGTACAAACTTTTAAAGTGAACAAAGCACTAACTCATTTAAAAAATGTGAGGGCCAGATGAGCTAATATAGTCAATGTAATTATTCCTGAGGAAGGAGAGTCCAAGAGGTACAGTAATTTGCCAGGTGGTACACAGCAGGTACTGGTAAAGCCAAGAGGTGAGCCAGGTTGTTTAAGTGCCAATTGGCCCATGCTGACTTTTTTTTTTTTAACCATAATAACTTCTCCTTAATGAGAATACATGGTCAAAAACAAAATGAAATTGATGGGTTTTTTTACATATAATGTCAGTCTTTTTAGAATGTGGCATTAAGGTGACACTAACCCATCAAAAGTGGGTAGCATTTACTGTCTCCTTGGAAAACATCTGTATTTAAAGTGGGTGACAGTGGTCCCTAAGAATTACAGTTTAACAGAATTAAATAATCCATTAGCTGTTTACTGTTTTCTTGAAGGATCTTAGTTGTTTTTCTTTTCCCTGCAAAATGAGAATTTTAGGAGAGAAAGTTCTTTAACTATGAAACAAAGCAGAAAATATCTGCTGCTTAAGGTAAAACTAGCCACACTCATTGCCATGGGGTTCCTGTAACCCAGGAGTCCCTGTAGTGCTGTCACCGATTGCCTGCCTAGTGCAGCAGGTGGAGGAGCACCATGCTCCGAGAGGAGTGCCTTATCGGCAGCCACCCACTGCTTTGCCTGCCTTTCAGACTCACCTTGACTCGGTGCCCTTGTGGTTTCCTTTGTGAGACTTCATTCTGTCACTTTGCCAGAAGCTTTTACCTTGGGTATCTGTATATCGAGGTTTTAGGTTTGGTTTTTGTTTTTCTTCCTCTTTTTCTTTAAAATTCTTCTGGTCTTCCTCTTATTTTAACCAGCTGCCTCCATTCCTTGTTTTTGCTTTTAGGGCAGAATAGTCGGATGTGAACAAAGTTTGTGTTGTAGCCATCTTGTTGGCATATAATATTGCAAATGGTATTTCTCTAGTCATTACATTTAAATCCTTTCGTTGGGAAGGATCCAGTGTGTTTCTAGACCCACTTACTATATTAATCATACAGAAGCAGATTCTATTTTCTTGTCTAATTAGTGCTTCCAAAGTGTTCAGCCCAGGCGAACCCCCCTGGAGCTTCCTTCTCAGAGGCAGCTCGTGGGATTTGTATTCACAGTCGGAACCCAGGCTTCCCAGCAGGTGGGCCCAGGGCTGCTCTGAGAGGCCTTGGCACCAGAGGGACCCTCACCATCATGGTGACGGCTGTGCCTTGTGCATGCTAGGCCTCTGGCTGTGGAGCTGTTGCAGTGAAGGGCAACTTCTTGAAGTGCAATTTCTATAAGTAGAAATTTGTCCTCAAAACTTGAGGGAAAATGAATGAGTTAGGGCCAATGATAAGATGGCTTGTTTTATCATTCTGTAAGCCAGGGTCTGTTTTCTCAGGCTCTCTTAACGGAAGCTGTGCATGCAAAACTCTTTTCTTACACATTGAAAATGTACCAGGCACTAAATCTGTCTCAGGCATCATCCATCCTGAGCCAGCATAGATGCTCTACTATGAGCAAGATAGAAGACTTGGATACCAGTTTAGAGTTTTTATTTATAAAGTTGGTATTTGTTAACATGAACATGTGCTTTCATATTCCCTATTTGATAAGTGAATCTCTTTGATTAAGTAACTCCATGTTTTTATCTTTTTAGCAAATAAAATTCGCCATCAAGTTTAATGCCTCAATAATGAAGTTGCTCTGGTTTACAGTAGTGTTAGCTTTTAGCAAGCAATTAAGGGCTAACGCTTTGACAGTGACCTTTTAAAATCTTAAGTCTGTTCTGCTTTTCAAGAAGATTCCACTAATGTTAACTCTGCTCGTCTTAGAATTTGTAATCTGTTTTTTAGGACTGGTTCAGAATTGCTCTTCATTGATGAAGAGAGGATTTAACGAGAGAATTGATCCTCTGAATACAATTCTGGGCTGTGTGGGGTGTGTGTCTGAGATGAAAGCCTGCTTTTTGTCCCGGGCTGCTCTCATCTGTGTCCTCTGCTCCCGCTGCCTCCCTAGGGCCCTGTGCAAGCCCGACTCTTTTGTGAATCAGAGACAAAATGATGTGCAAGTACCCTTACAAAACTGTCATGTGCTGTACAAATAACATTATGTAAAAGTCTTCTCAAACGTCCTTATCTGTTTCAGAAGTGCCCATTTCTGGGTAAACAGTTGATGGTACTGTTAATTATTTTATATACAATGAATTCAAGAATAGCTGTTGTTCCCAACAGCTGTTGTTCCCATTGTATCTTGTATATAGTACCAAAAATATTTGAAGTACTGGGTAATGTTCCATTTAAATTGAAGGAAGCACCAGCTCTGTTTCTTGAGGATACTCTATAAATGAAACTGTTCAGTCATTGAGCTTAGCTTTTTAAAAATTTGACCACATTAGTGAATATTAATTATTTTTGCCTACTAAAAGAGAAAAATGTCAGCATAATTTTATGTCACTATACTAGATCACCAAGCATTTCTTGCCATGCACAAAAGTCTTGATTTTGAAGACATCTCAATCCAGCCTCAGGTGGTTTGGCTAATTGGGGAAGTTTGATTCTTAGATAAATATAAAACAACCATTGTTATGCGTCCAGGGGTTTTATTTTTAAATCATTTCTAGCTAATTTCATATTTTATGACACCAAGGAATTAAAAAAGCAAAGCCAGATCAAAATTATTTTAAAAATTAAAAGAGAACTTTTGGAGGACTAGTGCTCTGTCTTCTGCTCCACTCAACTGCTGTGATGTGTCTTACATGGCCTTTTTGGCACACATCACGGCCAGAGAAAAGCAGTTGGTGTATCAGAGAGAAGACATTTTAAGCAAGCTGATGTTCTGCTTCAAATAGCAATTCACTATCTTAACTTCTCAACCAGACCCCCTTCACTCTGGAATGACCCTTTAGAAGCCTCTCAGGGCAACAACCATGTGTCACTTGGTTCTGGAAAACAATGCATTATGTGAACCTGGAGAAATTACTTCACCTTTCTGGACCTTGGTTTTTCTTATCTGTTAACCCAGGGAGTGGACTAGATGACTATTATCCTATAAGCCTCAAGATAATAGAAGTTGCTATTGAGTAACAATCCTAAATCTTCATAGATTCTAAATCTCCAGTTTTCCATGGGTCCATTCTTGGGATGTGTCCAAAAGCCCTATTTCTTTGGTAAGTTTTTCTTTTTAACAAAAAGACAAAACGAGAAACCTATATGATCATTTAAAGAGTCATAGTTGCCAAGCCAACAGTCTGACACTTGTAGCACAAAGTCTGATAAATGTCTTCTTATTGGAAGCAGGGGACAGAGGGTGCTCCTTAAAGCTTATGGTTTAGTTGAAGTTAAAACAAAGGAATCAACATGTGGTTCAGAGGGAATGAATCAGGAGTTTCCAGTGGGTGAGAATCATCAAGCGAGAGTGCCTGAAGCAGTTAGAACCCGATACTGCCTGAGAAGTAGTAGTTCGGGAGAGAATTCCAACAGTGAGCAGGCAGCAGGGCCCAGGGGGAGGAGCGTGGGCTTTAGCAAACAGGCCTGGGTGGAATCCACTGAACCAGGATCACTGTCATGTTCCCTCTGTTCAGAAGGGACATTCTTCCCACCTCAAGTGTCCAGTTCTGATTGGCAGCGGTGGCAGCTACTTGGCGCTGCTCTCCAGTGCAAGGGGAATTGACTCCTGGTGGAATGACCCTCCTAGGAACGGTGTGACACCTGCCCTTAAGCTCCTGTAGCTTTCGAAAGTGCATCTTATTAAGACTCAGGCAGAAAGCATTCAGGAAGGCCATTGTTTAGTGTGAAGACCTGGACTCTCATCCTACTTCTTACACAGCTCACTGGCTATGTGATTGTGGACAAGTTCACAGGAGCTCTTAAAATGTTTGTGCTGTAGGTGGATTGGGGGAGCAGGGATGCATTATGCCCTGCACGTTAACGTTAAGTGAGTTAGGTAGCTAATGTTGAAACTGAAGATACTCTCAGTTTTTCCTCTTCCTTTGAAGAAAGTAGACTAATTTTCAATAGAATTGTTGACAGGTTTTATAAATTTTGTACAAAGCAGATAAAACTATTTCTCTAAATAACATCTCAGAGGCTATTTAAATTTGGTTGGATAAACTTTAAACCTCCAATGAGAAACACAACTTGGGTGTAGGCTGCTGTGTTGACTGAATCAATTAGTATCTAAACTGGAGTGGCTGTCATGTTGTCATCTATACCTAGGAGACATCATGAGCTTTAGAGATGGATATTGGAGATGCAGAAAGGGTGCTGTCTGTGTGCATCCCTCTGAGGTATGGGTTGCCTCTGGAGCCCTCCTGTGTGCCAGCCAGCCAGTGTCTGTGGTGTCCTCCAAGACAAGGGCACAGCCACCTCCTGGTCTCCAGACCCTTCTGGCTGTTCAGCCTCTTTCCCTTTTGGCCCATTTTTGTCCCTCTAGGACAAAGTCTTCCACCTAAGAACCTTACCACACTGGCAATACTGTTGCCCTGATTCTGCTTCTCCAGGCAAAGATGTGATAGCTGTGTTGTTAGAGATAATTTCATTCAGACTCTGCCTTTCAGGGGCAAGCACTCACCTAGTAGGAGTAGAAGAGAAAATTTTGTGATCCAAAATAATGAAAAATTCTTGATTAAATTCTCCCTCTTTACTGATGAGGAAAATTGAGGCCTAGAAGGTAGAAGTGTTCCCCAAGATCACCTCACTAGTTGATGGCAGAACCAGGTCCAAAATTCAGGTCCCTGGATTTTTAACCTGGAGCTTTTCCTCTTTCATCCCTCCCTCCATCTGGTACTGAGCCTAGTTAAGCGAGGATCACATCTCAGGGTCCAGTCCATGCTGGCACTCATCTTAAATCTCAGAATTCATACCAGTGCCAGTCTTTTACCAAGGGCACAGGTTCCCCAGAATTCTACTGGAGACCAAAACTCGGAGTCCTATTTTTATAAGATCTTATCAGCTTTTCCCAGAAGGTGGCACCAACCTTTTCCTTAGCTTCTGAATAATTGAGGGGCTAAGGGAGGTGGACCCCATGGAGTTTTTTTTTATTCTAGGCATTGTTTCTGACCTTTGCTTGCTTGCTTGCTTATTTATATTCACCCAATTATTCTGATGTATCTGTGACAGAGCCAAGTCAAACTTTGTGAACTTAAAACATACAATCCAAATTTTGACAAGTTCTGTTCTGTAAAAGAAACCTTATCTTTAAGCAAACATCAATATTCTGAGTAATGATCTAGTTTTTTTTTTTAAGTTAGATAAGGAAAGTATTCTTCTCCTAGCTAGACACTATTACCTCACTAAATTTTTGAAAAGGAAGAAACCCTGTTTCTAGCCAGACTGTGGCAAAATAGGCAGAATTGGAACAATTTTGATCACTTCAAAGTGGAATATAACCCAGAAGTCTGTTCGACCTGCTCTTTCTCATGACTATGCCCCTCCCACCTTTAAACCCTGGCCACTTTTGGCTGTCTTGTCTACTAAACAGTATTGTCCTCCTCTCTTTCTGTTGCCCATGTTTACTTTTGCTCTCTATTTGCTTACATTTATAATCTTTCCTTCTTATGTTACATGGAACACAGGGGCAGAACCTACAGTTCACCCTGATTCAGGCAGCTCTCCAAAAGCTGGGGGTGTGGCATGCAGAGGGGAGCCAGGGGCACTGCCCTGCCCTGCCCTGCCAAAAGCAGTGTCTGTCCTGGGAAATGTTCTCTGACCTCGGTAAAAGAGAGGGCCTCCAACTTTCCATCTTGAAGTAACTTCTGGCCTTTATTTCCAGGCATTTTCAGAAAACCTCTTTGTGTTACATACATTTGATGAAACAGTTTATGTAGGTGGTGTTTCTAAGAGGAAGGTTTTGGGCTTGGGCTTCACTCAGTAGACCTGAAGCAGCCTGTTTCCCCAGCGGCTCACCACAGGGCGGCTCGCTGGAACTTGTGTGGTGGCAGAGCACAGAGAGATGGGAGGGAAGGAAGGAGACCTTGTGGTGAGAGCTTTCCCTGCAAGCCTGGCCCTATACTTCCCTCTCACAGATGCACAGTGCATTGCGGGGAGCGGCGGGGTGCCAAAAGGTTGTTAGTTTGTCCCTGTCGAGTCTGGTTAGTGGCACTACTGGGACCTGAGTCCCAGTCTGTCTCCAAAGCCTTCGTCTTTCCCCTCACTGAGCTGCTTCCACCTCCTGCGGGGAATTTAACATTATTCCTATACATCAACATTTCCTAACTTGGATAGATCCATGAAGTCATCTGGTATTTTCTGACTCCCTTAGTTTTTTTGTTCATGTTTAGAAATGACCTAAAGTTTCTCAGGTACTTAGTATTACTCAACTCTGTGGCCAGCATGTGATGATGATATTTGCAAACTGATTTCTTAGAGTAGAAAGGCATTGGTTTCAGAACAGAGTCACATTGTGGGACCAGTTAAGAAAGGATAGACTCCTCTTCCACTTTCCACGTCTGCTCAGCTGTGTGTAACTCAGCCACATTGCCACATGCGTGGCAGCCCCAAGTACACGTAGACTTAAGAACTCAGGATGTGCGTGAGTGAGAAGGAAGGAAAGCACTTCATCTCACGGTGATTCACTACATGATGGAGCTCTACTAAGAAATATGTTGCCCCCCTTCCAACAACTGACAACTGGGAAAACCAATCTGAGCTCTCTTTTCCACAGAACAGATCTGTTGTCCTTCCAGGCTGTCATCTAGAAGGGGATGCTGGGCCTTCTACAGCTGATATTCCCTGAAGTTCACACTGGTCATTTGTAGATACCTTGACTTTCTCATTTTCTGGGCTAGCTCCTTTCATGGAATATGTAAGTGCAGATCACTGAGGCATGCCCCAGAGGCAACTTTGCCAGTCATGAGCATTTTAAAAAATACATACAATATTGGAAAATTAGTTTGACAAACACTTACTCTGAGTATCTGTGCATATTGGGCATTGTGCTGGGCATGGGGATAGAAAGGTGGTTGAGGTTGACTTTTCGCCTAGTGAAAGAGTTCCAGCATGAGGTTCACATGTGCGGTGATTAAGGTGTGCAGTGAGCCTTCCTTAAAGTTCCCTCAAGAGGAATGGGCCTTGAGCATGACTTGACCCAGCTGAGGCGAAGAACCCAGAATGATCGGGAAGAGAGGAGGGACGAGACAGGGCAGCAAGGCGTGGCTGGCAGGGCACGTGCAGGATGTGTCCAGAGCACAGTGGGAAGAGGGAAGGAGAAAATGTGATGAGGCAGGCGGGAGCCAGGAACTTACTGGCCTTTTATGCCATATTGACAAGTGGGAGCCTGGTCATCAGGTTAGCATTTTAGAAAGATGATTGGAGAGGGCAGATATTGGCACTAGACGAGGCAGGAGGGGTCCTCTGGTCAGAGCTCTGCTCTCTGGCAGCCCTGGAGCTCCCAGGGTCGCTGCCATGCCTGTTGGTAGCCCCTCTACTGTCAAGCCCCACTTTTGGTATCACCCCACCCCCCAAGCTATAGCTTAAAGTCATCGGTGTATAACTGCAATCATTTGTATGTTCTTTCTCTTAATCCATGCAACTATAAAAGTAGGTATTTTTAAATCCCCATTTTAGACTTTTTAAAAATTGAAGTTCAGACTGTTAAGTATCTTGCCAAAGGATTGAACTGTGGCTTGATTGGTATACTGCTTTCACATGCTGAGAATGTGCCAATCCAATTCTGGAGGCTGCCTTTCTTGAGGTGAAAGGTTTAAGTTCATGTGCACAACACACAGGGCCAAACAGCACTCTGCTTTCAGGGGACCTGTGTGAGAGAAGCTATGCTGTGCAGGAGATGGAGTTTGGCAAGAAAAAAAATCACATTGGGTTTCCTTTAAATAGTCTCATTTCTGTGTGTGTAAAGTGGAGTGAGATGCCGTAAATGTAATAACTAAGTCAATGTTTGTTGGCGGGGAAGTGCTCCAACTTGCATTAAGTTGCCTGGGAGGCCTAGCCTGCTGCCATGCGAACCCAGACTCCGTCCTTACTGTAGAGGAGGCAGAAGCAGGGTGGGCTGGCTCTGCATGGCCTTGAGCTGGAGGAATCCCCACAGAACACCAGAGAAGCAGACATCATCCAATTCCCATTCCTGACCAGCCGCCTTCCATCCCACCCTGGACAGCTTCCGGAAGCTCTGGGGTAGCAGGGTTCCCCTGCCTGGACCCTGCCTGCTCCCATGGCCTCACCCACCGCTCCTGGGTATTTGCATCTTCAAGCTGCCCATCTTCCTGGACCACCTCCACCCTGCCCCGCACCATGACGGTGAAGTACACCTCTGAGTCCCAGGCTCTGAGCTCAGTCCCTGACACACAGGAGGGGGTGAGTGCACTCAAAGCACAAACAGAAGGCAGGGGGAATGGTGATGAGAAAAAAATTGCCAAGGATTTGAAGTTCCTAAGAGCTTTATGAGCTTCTTGAGAGTAGGACATGACTCTTAAAATAAAATTACCCCTCAGAGTGCTTTGCACCAAGCCCGACCTTTCACATATATAAGAACAGATAATTCTTAGATATTCTTGACACTGTCTTCTCAGATGTATACAGTATTTGCCCTTGACCAGGCTGATTTGGCCTCCATTTTGGCTCTTGAAAGGATCACTGCATAAGTCTACTATAGGTCCCCACAGGTGTATGCTTTGTGTCTGTGAACACACCAGCCAGCAGGTAATAGGAGAGTGACCCTCCTTAATGAGACACCTAGCCTTTGGTCTGTGCCTTAAGGAGATAGCAGGTCCTCCCAGAGAACGTTCAAAGGGCCTCCAAGAAGAAGAAATGTGACTTCTAGAATTCAGGAAGGTGGGGCTTTAAACGGAACATATCTTCAGACAGACAGGAGAGTGAATCCAGTCCAGGAGTTAGTGTGGTAAATGTCTAGCCTTGCCTCATACTGTGGGGTCCAAAAGAAATGTTCCAACTCCTGCCTACTAGGCCTTTGCAGCCTGTTTGAGAGGAAGAAGTATATACATGGAAAGGTCTGCATGAATGCAAAGCAGTGTACACTTAATGCCAGAAATAGAGAAAAACTCCAGGAGTTGAGAGAAAAAAGAAATTTCTGCTGATCAAGCAGGGAATGGGTGTCAGCCATGCTAGTTAGGGACAGTGAGTTTTCTAGTTTAGCAGAGGAGAGTTTATGGAAACAATGGGAGACAAGCAGAAATGGTTGATTATTGTAATGATTATACCAATAATATGTGTAAGCAGCAGGCCTGGCTAACACCCAAGGAGTCCCTACGCTATGAAAAGATTAGGTTCCCCCCCCTTGCTATGAACATCAATATGACGTACATTGCAGTTTTTCAGTGTAAAAAATCTGAAGATAAAATTACCCAAAATCTTACCACCCTGAGATAACAAATGTTAACATTTTGTGCATTTCCTTCCATGTTTTTTAGTGTTAAATGCCAGGTCTGTAGGCATGAACAACCTAAGTGGAATTGCTTAGTGAAAAACCCACTGTTTGTAGCATGGTTGGCTCTAAATAGGTTGATCTTTAAATGAGATGAACTCAGCTCCCTCGTGTTGGAAGATTCTCTCCTTAATATTTGAGAGCAGAGCAGACACATGGTCCACTGGGTACACTCAAGGAAGTGAGTACCATTTGTGGGGTAACATAGCCCAGGCTGAATGCACAGCTGAGCTGCATCTTGTCCCTAAGCCATGTGAGTCCAGAGCCCTGGGCTCTGACCCTGCCTCTCTTGGAGAGAGGAATTGGGGGCTCTGGGAGGCAGGTCCTGCAGCAACCTGAAGCAGCCATGTGTCCACGATAGGGTTCAGGCTGCCTGTCTCTCACTCTCCCTGGCTCATATGGACTGACCATTTAGCCCACTCTTGCCTGAGGCTGGAAGATGCTTTCCAGATGGTCTATATGCTGTTTCCCTTGCAGTCTTTGCTTAAATCACAAGAGCACTGAGAAGATTGAAGTCTTGATCTGGTAGCTTGGTCATACTGCCAAGTTAAAGACAGAGTTAAATTTAGCAGAACACAGAGCAGAGAAGAATCTGGGTGGAATGACCAGGGCTGGCAGGAGGGGAAAACTATTAGATTTTCATTGTATTTTGTAAGAAAATGAATACCTGTTTATAGCCTGGTATTTTCATTTATCATTTACATAATATATGTAGTTCTGTGGCATTAATAAATAGCATTTACTGAGTGGCATTTACTATCACTTACTGACTATCTTGTAGAGCTGACCCTTGGACAACATGGGTTTGAACTGCACAGGTCCACTGATATGTGGAGATTTTTTTTCAATGACTATATTGGCAAAATTTTTGGAGATATGTGACAATTTGAAAAATCATTTTCTTTGCTTCTAGCTTTATTGTGAGAATGCAGTATATCATATATATAGCATGTATGTGTTAGCTGTTCATGTTTTCAGCAGGGTTTCCAGACAGAAGGAGGCTGTGTGTAGTTAAGTTTTGAGGGAATTACAGTTCTGTGTAGATTTGGACTGCATGGGTGGTCTGTAGCCCACGCTCCTGCACTGTCAGGGTCAGCTGTGTACCTTGATACATTTCATCCCGTGAACTCAGTGAGAGGGCCCACCTTACAATCAGGAAAACAGGGCTTATTATGGTGAGTGGTATGACCAGGCTTTGCTTCCAGCTAAGTCCAAGGCCTGTCCTCTGTCTTCCTTGCTGGGTTTTACATTTAACATCCACCTCTATTACAGAGAGTCTTTGTGGCCCTTCTCTGACCTCTAGAATGTGTGCTTAGGGTCTTCTAGTGTGTTGTGATCTTTCGGAGGTCAGAGGCTGCTCCTTTGGCCGTGAGGCACCATTCCATGCATTTCCTTAGAAGTACAAGGTGAGATGATGACATGAGTACAGGTTCCTGGGAAAGCAACTTTCCACAGGAAGCTCCTCAGAAAACACTTGGGAGCCTTCCCAAATGCTTTCCAATTAGGCATTGCCATGGAAACATCAGTTTTGAAGCCATTCTGATTGTCCTTCCAGGCTTCTCTCTGCTGCACTTGTGGGCGTCTCACAGGCCATTGGAAAGCCTAGATAGATTCAGATCCTAACCTTCAAGGTTAAGATTCTCAGTTTCCCATGCATGTGAGACTCTGCAGTGCTTTTTAAACAGCTGGCTGGGCTCCACTCACCCAGTCCCTCATGGAGCAGGTCCAGGAAGGACCTGAGATGCTATGCCATTGTGAGGTCTCCAGGATCCTGCTTCTGCAGAGGAGGCTGCCCTTGAAGAGCCACTTTCCTAAGGTTTCTGCCAAAATTCCCCATACCTGCCTTCCCAGGCCTTACAGTCCTCTTAAAATTACCCTGCAAACTCCTCTGCTTTTACGTTAACAAAATGAACCAGAGCGCCATGTGGCATTAAGTGAAGTCTATCGTTGGGCCTCCTAAGTTAGGCAGCAGCAGCATTAGGCACGTGGAGCTCACGCCATTGGTGTTTCAGGTGGTGAGGGCTGCTGAGGAGGCCGCATCCACACTGGCCAGTTCCATCCACCCGGAGCAGTGCATCAAAGTGCTCTGCCCCATCATCCAGACAGCCGACTACCCCATCAATCTCGCCGCCATCAAGATGCAGACCAAAGTCGTTGAGAGGATCGCCAGGGAGTCCCTGCTGCAGCTCCTTGCCGACATCATCCCAGGCTTGCTGCAGGTAGGCTCTTGCTGGTGGCATGGCCTGGTGCCTGTCTTCACGGGACTGTGAGGCCTGGAACAGTGGCTGCTTACTGCAAGGTGGTGCAGTGCAGGACTCAGCTCATTCGCTTGAGCGGGTGGGTGGGAGGAGCCAGGCAGTGACCCATGAGGCAGTGTGGCCTGGACACCTCAGCCTTCTCTCTTTCGTTCCAGTCCATGCTCCCCTGAATAGAGGAGGAAGATTTTTCTGGCAGCCCAGAACTGTGGCTCACAGAAGGAACTTTCTGTTCACTACAAATATGTTTTGATCTTTTTTACTGTTGTTCATTCCTTCAGTCAGCCCTTCCTGCACATCTGTGGGCCCCAGCCCTGGGCAAGGTGGGCCGTGGAGCGCAGAATCAGACAATGGCCCTCACTCTTATATACCCAACAAAGGTATATTAAAACCCTTCTAAGTAGGAGGCATTGAGTTAGTTAGCCTCTGGAACATAAACATTTTCCACTCTTGTGGCACTACTGCAAGGATTGTTCGATCTCCATGAGACAGGACACAGCTGTGCAGACAGTTAAAGCTAATGGTGCCATGTGCTGAGTTACTGTGGGTGTACAGGGAGATTTCTGAGATAGAGGTGGAGAGGTGATTTCCAGCTTGGGGTAGTAGAGTCATTTAGATGGGGAAGGGTAGAGAGAAATCAGCTTCAAGTTTAATAAATGCTGCTGTTTGCTGAGCTGGGGAATTTAAATACATACTGTTGAGGACTAGATTATTCCTGGCAGAGGGAAAGACAGAGGCTGAAAAACCCTGAGGGCTGTTTGGAGGACAGCAGGCAGGCCCATTTGGGTGTGGAGTGGGACACGTGAGCCTGACAGGCAGACTGAGGCCCAGCTGTAGAAGGATGGCGGGCATCAGGCCATGAGGCTGGGCATTCCCAGCAGTCTTTGGGTGGTTGAGAGGTTCTGTCCACAAGAGTGAGTGACATAGTTCTCATTTCTTTAAAGGCATTTCACACATGAAATTTGCTTTACCACTGGGAGAAAGGAGAAAGAAGCAAGTTATTTTCCTCAATTTCCTGTTCTCATTCCATCTCTCCCAATGTTTTTGGGTGTCACTGCTGTGGCCACTCATCCTGAAGCAGCAGCCGAGGCTCTCACTAGCCTCCTGTTTCTGCACTCCAGGAACCACCACACTCATGACACTAGGAAGTTTTGACCTCTCTGGGGTGAAAGCTCTATGAGTTCAGTTGCAGAATTGAGGTGCATCGTGATAGTTATTGACAAGTCCAAGGTTGAGCTATGAGGGCAGTTGTGGAAATGATGATATACTGACTGTGAAGCAAATCTTTGATCTCATTTCCTTTTGTTTTCCCTTTCTAACCCGGTAGGGTTATGACAACACTGAAAGTAGTGTGCGTAAGGCCAGCGTGTTTTGTTTAGTGGCAATCTATTCTGTAATTGGAGAAGAGCTGAAACCTCACCTCGCCCAGCTCACAGGAAGCAAGGTATGTATAGTGTTTAGTGTTGCATGGGCTGAGGTGTATACCTGCGCTCTGCCAGCTTGTCATAAACACACTTGTCTGCAGCCCTGGACCCCAGACACATCTCTCATAATGTGTGTTTGGGCCTTATTTCTCCAAAAGCATTTTTCTCAAGATGAAACTGACCAACTGTGTAGTGCAGACACTTTAAGTACAGTGTGGTCTGTTGTAACTTCTAGTTTTGAAATGATAGCTTTCAGCTTCTAGTTTATTCCCAAGAGGAATATGACTTTGTTTATTTTTTTCTCACAAAAATACTGAGGAAATTTACCTGAAAGCTTAACATATCACTGAATTGGAACTGTGTGCCTTCTGGACATCAGCAGTACTGATAGCCGGCTCTTACCTTTACTTGCCGAGTTACAGACCTTCTTCTCTGTACTTTGCAGGTGTTGACTCCTTTATTCATGATAACATCTCTGTGGGATAAGGACAGTTATCCCTCATTTAACCTGCCCAAGGACAGGTTACTCCAGAATTGAGGCTTTTTACTCACTAAGCTCTCTCTCATGTTCCTTTAAGAGTATTTTCCTAGAATCAGGGACAGAAAATGGAACAAAAGGACTATTGGCTCTTTGAAGATGAGAATAGCTAGAATGGTTATTGGTTTAAAAATGAACTCTAAAACTGATGAGCCTGCTGGGTAAGAGCAGGTAGAAACTCCCAGGCTCTGGCAGGAGAGGCAAAGGTCGAAGGTGGGGGCATGGATTCCCTGGGCCTTGAAAATCTCCAGCTGTGTAGTGAGGCGCCTGTTCCAAGAACTACCTGTTGGAGGGGAGGTACGTCAGCATGGCAGTGATGGGAATGAAAAACTCCTGGAACAGATAAGGATGAAAAAGCAGAAAGCTACAAGTGTCTGACTTTGCTCCTTGTGAAAGGCAGAAATCACATAGAGCTGTTCCTTCCGCATAGCTGATGAGGGCCATGGCCAGAGCCCTGCTTCCCCAGAGGTCTGGGCAGAGTTGCGTCTGCCTGCCTTCATCCAGTGCAGAGCCCTCAAGCACTGGTGATGCTTCAGGCCACTCTGGGGTGGTTGGGGGAGCCCCTGTGTGTTTTCAGAAGCTTAGCATCCCTGGCTGCTGCCAAGACTGCAGTAGCACAACCCAGCCCTCTGTTGTGACAGTCACTGAAGTCCATGCATGGCAAGATATCCCCTGGGGACAGAATCACCCCTGGTTGAGTGCCACTAGTCCAGAAGGACATACTTCACTCTTCTTGCAGACAGAAATCATGTTGCATGATTGATGTGATGAGGCAGGCATTGATAATGATTTGGGGGCTACTTTACCTGATTGTGTTTCCCATCTAATTGCTGCTTTCCTTCTCTGCTCCTATAAAGGCTCCTCACTGATCCCTTCCCTAACCACAGTCTAAAAATACTGAGCTGAGAGACAACAGTGTGCAAGGCCAGGAACCCTTCTCCCTACTTCTACCAGGTATCTGCAGGTGGTTCCTGGCAACACTGGGAATAGAAGACAGTATTCACAAAGGGAATTAGATATATAAAATAGGAAATTCATCCAAAATGAGTGCTAGTCAGACCTTGGTTTGTGTGGCACTTTGTACTTCCTAACTTGGGGCTGTCCCATTGTCTTGCCAATGGGTTTCAGCCCCAGGCAAGTTTGCTATGGATTCAATGTGACCAAAGAAATTGATAGCAGAACGTTCTTTGAGGTGAAAGGGTTTATTACCCGGCTTGTTCTCCAGTGGTAGGTGGAGCACTAACATCTCTGTCTCCACTCAGAGCACTGGGCCAAGCTCTCTATATAGCACAATAATGGCTTATTGCTTAAAAGTGTGGAAGCAGAAGCCTAGCGACAGGCCAGTTACATCGTCAGGTGGTTTAAGTTCAGTGAGGATCCTGGCCATAGGAACCCCAACTTCCCCACAGTCCATCCCTCCAGGATTCTCGCCTTACAATCTACACACTTTCAATCTTCCGCAATGGTCCCTGTGCGAGAAAGCTAGAGCACTGTAACCAGATTCCACAATAGCAACAGAGGATAACAACAACTTAGAGATAATAACAAAAATTATAATAATCCTCAAGTCAGAGGAAATTCCCAATCCACAAAGACTTTTGGGGCGATAAGACACACGTTTTAATGCCACCAACTTAGGCTGATGTTGTCCATCTAGGATACATGCAAGAGAGTGGTCCTGTGATAGGACTGTAGCAGGAAGGGGGTCCCTTCCAGGTCTAGTGTACCATACTTTTATTCCTTTCCTCAGGGGGGGTTACTGAAGGAGGTGCATGCACTGGCCATAATGGTAAAACAAAACTCCCCAGTAAGATGCTCCTACCTTCTGGCCATTCAGGATATACTACTGAGACATAACTCTGCTGTTATTCGAGGAATACACAGGAAGCCAGCTTCCAGGCCTTGTCCCCAAGGTGCCAGGAGAGCCAGCCATCGTTGATCCATGTGTTGAAAGGTCCAAGGCCACGTCCTTTCAATGGAGTCTCTGGGGTTCAGTGCAGTTGGTGCTGGCAGCAAGATGTTACTCTGGTGGCCAAACCTCAGTTTCAGTGATTCTTCCTTGGTTTGTACTTGCAGTTGTATAGGGGAGGCAGCCATATGTGTTAACATGTCTACAGGGCTCACGGCTCCCTTTCAGGGTCTCTTGTTCAAATGCCGTAGCACGGTCCATAAGCAGACTGACCATCCCACAGAGTATTGGTATCTGACTTTAGTCCAAATTTTAACAAGCCATTGTGCCTCTCTATCATATCTGTTGCGGTAGGATTGTATGGCACATGAAACTTCCATTTGATTCCCAGCTGTCACACCCATTCTTGCAGTGTATGTCCAGTAAAATGGGTGCCCTGATCACTCTCAATTACCTGTGGTCGGCCATAGGCAGCAAAGAGATGCTCCAGGCCTCTTTTGGTCTTCTGCTGGTCTGCGCAACGGGTAGGAAAAGCAACCAGAAGTCCAGTAGCTGTGTCCACACAAGTGATCGCATACGATATCCTTCTGACACAGGTAGAGGCCCAATATAGTCTATCTGCCACCTGAAGAGGGGTATAGGCCCCTTAGCTGTTGTCCCATGTTATTGTGGAACTCAGTGTAAGTCCCTTTTGGAGCACATGACACACTCCTGCTGGGCTCTACTAACTCTACTAACCTCTTCGAAGGTCAAAGGGAAGCCCCACCAAAGGGCTACAGCCCACATTGTCTTTTGTCCCGCATGCAACAAATGCTGATGTAGCCATTGGGCTACATCAGAGGCAGGCTTTCCTTCTAACCAACGTATCTGGGCCAATTTATCTGTGTCAGCATTTCCTGGGGATGCCAGTGGCAAATGACCTGTCACATGATATACTGTAATTATTTTAGTCTGACCACAGGCCCATAAGTCTTGCCACAATTCTTGCCCCCAAAGGGGTCAGTGACCAACCAGCCAGTTGGCATGGTACCGGGTTGGAAGCCATAGAATCAAGCCCCGATAGCCAGCCCAGCTGTCAGTGCAGACAACTATAGGGGAGGGCTGCTGGCTGATCACAAGCCATATAGCCCACAACTCTGCCCATTGGCTGCTCTTCCCCTCACATTCTTCCATCCGTATTGTCTCAGTCTTAGGATGGAAAGCTATGGCCCTCCATTTTGGGGGCTGCCCACGGCTGGAGCCATGTGTGTACCATTCATCTTCGGGTATAGGGGCTCTTCCCTCTCAATAGGGACTCTGCTACTAATGGTTCAAAACCAAGTTCTTCCTGCTTTTCACTAGTATATGTCACCAGCCACAACAAGCATTGGAGTTCTTCACTCAAGGGGCTACTAGAGAGAGCACTACGCTGCTGTAGGTAAGCACCCCACTTGGCTGGTGTGGGTGTTTGTGCCACACCACTCCTTGGCTTTTGGGTCCAATCTCGTACCCACCCCAAGATGGGATAGGTGGTTATTACCTTTATCGGGGCCATTCCAGTGATGGGTTCTGTAGCCAGCAAGGCATGATATATGGCAGCCAGTTTTTTTTCTTTCAAAGTGTATCCTACCTCTGCCCCTTTCCAGAGTTGTGACCAGAATCCAATAGGTTGGCGAGTTCATTCAAGCTGCTGCCAGAGACCCCAGCCATAACCATCTTCAGTCACATGAATGTCCAACTCACAGGGCCTTGATGGATCTATCACAGTCAAGGCCTCCATGGCCTTGGCTGCCCGTTTTGCTGTAGTAAAGGCAGATGCACATGTCTCATCCCAGTCCCACCTGATGCCCTTTCATACCGACCGGTATAAGGGCTTCAGAATTTGTGCCAAGTGCAGGATAAACACTCTCCAGTAGCCTAGAAAACCCAGAAACTCCTGTAGCAATGCTGCAGTTGTAGGGGTAGGAAAGGTCTGGACTTTGTCTATAACTGCTTCTGGTATCACACTGGTCTTACCTGACCAGACAAACCCCAATTATTTGACAGACAAACCAGGTCCCTGAACCTTGGTGCTCTTCACAGCCCATCCTTTCTCCTGTAAATGTTGCAGCAGTCTAGGTGCTGCACCTTCTAGATCTGAAAGAGAATCCAATGTGAGCATGACATCATCAATATAATGGTACAGCTCCACCGTTGGTGGTTTCTCCCATGTAGCCAACTCCTGGGCTACAAGTCCATGACAGGTGGGGGGGCTGTGGAGGTACCCCTATGGAAGGACGGTAAAAGTCCATTGCCATCCTTCCCACATGAAGGCAAAGTGTTCCTGACTTTCCTGCTCAATGTCAATGGGAAAGAAGGCATTAGCAAGATCTACCACATAATGATATGTTCCTAGTTCATGGCTGAGGGTATCCATCAGGCCTGCAATAGAGGGGACAGCAGCATGCATAGGGGGGTATAACCTTATACAGTTCTCTGTAATCCACAGTCATACGCCAGGAGCCATCTGGCTTTTGGGGAATTGAAAGGACTATGGGTGAGCTTTGTAATACCCACCTTTTCCAGCTCCTGGAGAGTTTTTCCAATCTCTTTATGCCCTCCAGGCAGTTTGTATTGTTTGGTATTAGTCACCCACCAAGGCACAGGCAAAGCTATGGGCGGATGCCTAGCATGTCCCCTCAGAACTGCTTTCACCACACGTATTCTCAGTCTGAACTCACCTGCAGTGGTCTGCAGCCATAGACCCTGTAGGATATCAATTCCCAAAATATACTCAGGGATACGAGATATATACACGGTATACTCTTTTGGGGGTAGATGCCTTATTCCCAAAGGAATTTGGGCTTTTTTCACTCTGATAGCCTTCCCCCAAATATCCATCTATGATAGTGGTGGTCCCGGGGAACCGCTCAGGGTTACTATGAATCAGTGAACATTCAGCCCCAGTGTCCACCAGAGCCAGGACACGTTGTATGTTCACTGGGGACCAATGGATAGGTGTTTCAACATGTGGCCTCTGGTCCCCCCTTGGTACCTCAGTCAAATATCTTGACCTTCCCCTCAGTCAAACCGTGTTCCCCAATCACCTTCCTGTGTGGGCTCAAGTGAGGTTGGCTCACTGTCCAACAGGAAGTCTTGCAAACACACAGGCCAGACTTGTGGCTCTGTCTCTGACCTCTGCCTCTTTGGTCTTAATGGCTGGAGCTGCTGCTCTGGTTTCAGCTGTTGCCATACCTCTAGTAAGATCCTATTTGACCTCCCATCTAATTTCCTTCCATCTGCTCCTGCCCATATTAAATCAACCCACATCTGGGTCCTCATAACCTTCATGGGGCCCTGTAAATTCTTGTGAGTAACAGGTCTTATTTCTTTCTGGATTCTCATTGCTTCTGCCTCTCCTAAGTCTGCTACTGTACGTGTCACCTCATTTATGGGCTGCCCTAAGTGAGGGGAAAGAATGGCCACTAGAGACCCAAAGAGGGACGTAGGAGCTGTTTGAAGTACAGTATTTCTTATCCCAATAGTAAAAATCTCCATCTGGGTTATAATTCTCTGGACTATAGATGGCATTTCTTATGCCTAGCTCTCGTAGCACCTGTTGGAGCTCAGCATGTCTGCCATCTAACAGGAGAGGCAGATCACCCAGATTGAGCCACACAGCACAAAGTGCAGCCATAAGCCAATAGAGGAGGGAGTGACTCCCTGGGGTCTGATGTGCATTTTGCAATTGCTGCCTCAAGGCAGGCTGCACTGTCAGGGAAGACAGCTTTCGCATCTCTGATCCCGACAGAACAATTCCATCCACCCCTAAGTCCCACAGACGCAGGAGCCAAGCTGATATAGACTTGGAGGGCTTCTGCCTAAACCGGGAGTCCAAATCCACCATCTCAGCCTGAGTATAGGGGCGGACCATAGAGTGCTGTATGACCTGGGAAGGGGGCTGCTCCTCTCCTTGGGGAACTTTCAGCTGCTGGGTCTTTATTTTCTTTACAACCACTGGGCATCCTTTCAATACAGGAGGCGCCAGTGCCTCTGGCACCACTCCTTCATCCTTCCCCAGCTCCTCCATTTCTGGGACTGATAGCACCTTTCTCTTCCCTCCCCCGAGTGCCTCCTCTGCTGCAACCTTTCTTCTGTGCCTCGCAGCAATACTACCTCAGTCTTCAGAAGGTCTCTTACCTCCAGCTCAATGTTTCGCAGCTGACATTCTCGTACCACCTCCACCTGTGCTTCCCTCAGGAGTTCGTCTTTTTCCTTGATGGCCTCTTCCTCCTTCAGAACACCTGGCAGTGCTGCCGTCTCGTCTCCAATGGCACCTTGCTGCTGATGCTCTTGTGCTGCCTCCTCTCGCATCAATGCCATTTCCTTCCTCAGGGAATCCACAGAAGTTTGCAGCTCGTGCCGCCATTTCTTGGGTTTCCTCTGTAGTCTTTTTAATACTGTGAGAAGCAGCCAACCTGCAGTCCCCGCTCCCTCACGGGCACTCTGCTTTTCAAAGGATCTGCTTACTATACCAAGGGCCACCCCTACTGCCTCAGGTGTCACCTCCACTTGCCTCCAGTCCTGGGGTGGGGCCCAGTCCTCTAGGAGGCAAGCCACCTCAGACCACGTACCCATTGGGGGACGATCCACTGTCTCCCCATTCACGGGGGCAGCCCGCTGAAGCACCCCTCCCATAAGGGCAGCCTGTCTTTTTTCTTGGTCAACAATGAACCCTGCCAACTTTTGCCAATTGACTTGCCAATGGGTTTCAGCCCTGGGCAAGTTCACTATGGATTCAATGTGACCAAAGAAATCGACAGCAAAATGTTCTTTGGGGTGAAAGGGTTTATTACCCAGCTTGTTCTCCGGCAGTAGGTTGAGCACCAGCGTATCTGCGTCTGCTCAGAGCACTGGCCGAGCTCTCTATATAGCACAATAATGGCTATTGCCTAAAGGTGTGGAAGCAGTACCTAGCAACAGGCCAGTTACATCATCATGTGGTTTAAGTTCAGTGAGGATACTGGCCATAGGAACTGCAACTTCCCCACACCAACTTTATTTACATGGTGGCAAGTTAGTCACTAGAATCCCATCTGCTCAGAGCAAGTTTGCATGCAGCAGGCCAGTCTGGGCCTCTGGGCCTGTCTGCCTGCACAGCTGTCCTTGGGACTGCCACCACTCTAGCCTCTGCTCTGTTCTACTGCAGTCTTGCAGCCATGCCACTGTGTCGCCCAGGGCACTGGGCAGGGCTCTTTTGTATAGAGTCAGTAACAGTGTATTGCCCACACTTGTGTAGTGAGCTAGCCAACCAGGGCCAGGTGAGAATCCTTCATTTTATCCACATCCATTCTCTCACTTGGCCTCTCTAAGCCTGTAGGCATTTTATCCCTGCTGCTGTCCCTTCCCCAGTTCTGACTTCAGTCAGTTCAGAAGGCTAAGGTAGGCTGGCTTAACACCTGTCTGCTTTGGTGGCCCATGTCATCCAGCCATGACAGCTTTTAGAGGTGTTAACTCTGGGGTGTTATTTTGAACTTTGTAGATTCATGTATACATCTCCTAAAACAACTCAATGCTCCTCCCACCCCAAAATGAATAGCTCACTGTCTTGCCAATGGGTTTTGGCCCCAGCAAGTTCACTATGAATTCAGTGTGACCAAAGAAATTGACAGCAAAACGTTCTTGGGGTGAAAGAGTTATACCCAACTTTATTTCCAGGTGGCAGGTTAGTCACTAGAATCCCATTCACTCAGAGCAAGTCTGCATGCAGCAAGCCAGTCTCTGCCTCTGGGCCCCTTTGTCCCCACAGCTGTCCTCTGGGCCCTTCTGTCCTCACAGCTGTCCTCTGGGCCCCTCTGTCCACACAGCCGCCCTCCAGGCCTCTCTGCACAGTCATCCCACACAGCCATCCTGTGGGCCTCTGTCCTCAGTGCTGCCACCACTCCAGCCTCTGGTCTGCTCTCCTGCAGCCTTGTAGCCCTGCCACTGTGTCATGCCCTGAGCACTGGAGCGGAGCTCTTTATAAAAAGTCAACAGCCATGTATTGCCCACAGGTGTGCAGTGAGCTAGTCAACCAGGGCCAGGTGAGAATCCTAGCCACAGGAACTCATTTTATCAACACTCAAACAGAATATGGTGCTGAGTCAGCCTCAGTTTCCTAGACTAGAAAAAAGGAGAATCAAGCCTTGGCTTCCTCTCTCTCTGTGTGAGCAGGCCTATCAGAATAGTCATCCACTATTTAAGTGGCCTAATAAATGCATCCCAGGCTGTGGAGAAGCACCTGGCCAAGGGCAGGGAAGAAACCATGTGTTGTGTCCCATCTGGAAAGGTGTCCCATTGCCATGGCAGCAAAACTGCCTTTGGAGTCAGACGCCCACCTTCCAGTCTCTTCCCCTGGCTTACTAGTTGTATGACCTTGAGCCAGCTTTCTTTGCTTTTTCTCAGGGTTTTTTTTTTGTGTGTGGCAAAGTAGACATAACATACAATTTACCATCTTAACCATTTTTGAGTGTACAGTTCAGTGACATGAAGCACATTCATATGTCATGCAACCATCACCATCTTCTATCTCCATAATTCTGTTTCATCTTAGAGAACTAAAACCCTATAGCTATTAAATACTAACTCCCAATTCTCTATTCCCCCAGAAGCCCTAGCCCCTGGCCACCACCATTCTTCTTTCTATCTCTATGAATTTGACTACTCAGGTGCTTCATAAAATCATACAGTATCTTTTTGTGACAGGCTTTGTTTACTTTGCATAATGAGGTTTATCCATGTTGGAGGACAGGATTTCCTTCCTTTTAAAGACTGAATAACATCCTATTGTGTGTATATAACACATTTTGCTTCATTTCTTGGTAATGGGCACTTAGGTTATTTCTACCTTTTGGCTATTGTGAATAACACTGCTATGAACATGTATGTACAAATATCTTTTTGAAACCCTACCTTCAATTCTTTTAGGTATATATTCAGGAGTACAAGTGCTGGATCACATGATAACTACCAAATTGTTTTTCCACAGCTATACCATTTTACATTCCCACCAGCAGCACACAAGGGCTCCAGTTTCTCCACATCCTAGCCAACATTTATTTTCTCATTTGATGGTAGCCATCTTAATGGCTGGTGTGAGGTGGTGTCACAACTTTGCATTTGCCTAAGTGATTGGTGATGCTGAACATCTTTTCATAGGCTTGTTTGCCAGTTGTATGTCTTTGGAGAAATGTCTGTTCAAGTCTGTTGCCCATTTTTGAATCAGCTTGTTTGGGTTTTTTTATTTTGTTTTCTTGAGTTTTAGAAGTTCTCTCTACATTCTGGTTGGTTATTTATCTCTCTGATGCATAAAGATTTTCAATTTTCGTGAATTCCAATTTGTCTATTTCTGTTCTTGTTGCCTGTGCTTTTGGTATCATATCCAAGAAATTATTGCCAAATCCACTGTTATGAAGCTTATGCCCTCTGTTTTCTTCTAAGATTTTCATAAATTTAGCTCTTACATAGAGGTCTCTGATACATTATGAGTTAGTTTTTGTGTATGGTTTTAGATAGGAGTCCAACTTCATTCTTTTTGTGTGGACATTGAGTTTTCCCAGCACCATTTGTTGAAGACTGCCCTTTCCACATTGCTGGATCTTGGTATCCTTGTCAAAAAATCATTTGACTACATATATGAAGATTTATTTCTGAGCTCTCTATTCCATTGGTCTATGTATCTGACTTTATGCCAGTATCACATTGTTTTGATAGCTGTATCTTTATAGTAAGTTTTGAAATCAGAAGTGTGAGTCCTCTAGCTTTGTTCTTTTTTGAGATCACTTGAGGTTCCTTATGGTTTTAAGATTGATTTTTCTGTTTCTGTAAAGAAGCTCATTGGGATTTTGATAGGGATTTCTGCAAATCTGTAGATTGCTTTGGATAGTTTTGACATCTTAATGATACTAAGTCTTCCACCCCATGAACATGGGATGTCTTTTCACATATCTGTCTCTTTAAATTCTTTCATCAGCATTTGTAGTTTTCATTGTATAAGTCTTTCATTTCCTTGGTTGTTCCTAAGTATTTTATTGTTTTTGATGATATTGTAAATGAAATTGTTTTCTTCCTTTACTGACTGTTCATTGTTAGTGTATAAAAATGCAGCTGATTTTTGATCAGTGATTTTGTTGATTTGCCATATCCTGTTGATTTGCTGAATGTATTTGTCTTAACAGTTTTTTGTGGAATTTTTAGAGTTTTCTACATAAGAAGTCATATCATCTATGAAATAAGATAATTTTACTTCTTCCTTTCCATTGTGGATACCATTTAGTTCTTTTTCTTGCCTAATTGCTCTGGCTGGAACTTCTAGTACTGTATTGAATAGAAGTGGTGAAAGCAGGCATCCTTGCCTTGTTCCTGTTACTAGAAAAAAAGCTTTCAGTTTTTCACCATTGAGTGTACTGTTTGCCATGAGCTTTTCATACTTAGCTTTTCATATTTTGAGGCAGTTTCCTTCTATTCCTAGTTTGTTGAGTATTTTTATTGTAATGGTATTGAATTTTGTCAAATACTGTTTCTGTGTCAGTTGAGATTATCATGTAGTTTTTTTTTTCCTTTCATTCTGTTAATGTGATATGTTATAGTGATTGATTTTCAAACATTGAACCACTCTTGAATTTCAGGAATAAATCCCACTTGGTCATGGTATGTAATCCTTTTAATATGCTGTTGAATTCAGTTTGCTAGTCTTAAGGATTTTTGCATCTGTGTTCATAAAGGGTATTGACCTGTAGTTTTCATTTCTTGTAATGTCTTCATCTGGCTTTGTTATCAAGACAGTGCTGACTTTATAGCATGAGTTTGAAAGTGTTCTTTGCTCTTCAGTTTTCTGGAAAAGTTTGAGAAGGACTACTGGTCTTTATAAATATTTGGTAGAATTCACCAGTGAAACCATAAGGTCCAAGAGTTTTTTTTTTTTTTTCCAAGAGATTTTTGATTACTGATTTAGTCCCCTTACTAGTTTCTTCATATTTTCTCTGCATGACTCAATCTTGGTAGGTTTTGTTTTTCAGAGTTTTTCCATTTCACCTAGGTTATCTAATTTGTTGGTGTACATTATTCATAGTATTCTCTTGTAGTCTTTTTATTTCTGCAGAATCAGTAGTAATATCCCCACATTTATTTCTGATTTTAGTCATTTGACTCTTCTAGGATTTTTTTGTTAACTTAGCTAAAGATTGTCAATTTTAATGATCTTTTCAAAGAACCAACTTTCTGTTGCATTAATTTTCTGGTTTTCTATTTCATTTATCTCTGCCCTAAATTCTTTATTATTTCTTTCCTTCTGCTAGCTCTGGGTTTTTTTTTTTTTTTTTTTTTTTAGTCTTGAAGATAATAAAGTTAGGTTCTTGATGTGGGGTTTTTCTTCTCTTTCAATGTGTTCACGGTTATGAATTTCCCTCTTTGCATTGCTTTTGCTGCATCCTACAAGTTTTGGTATGTTGTATTTTCGTTTGTCTCAAGATATTTTTAATTTCCCTTGTGATTTCTTCTTTGAGCCATTGATTGTTACAAGAATGTGTTCATTTTCCACAAATTCATGAATTTTTTCAATTTTCTCTCTGTTACCAATTTTTAACTTCATCTGGCTATGATCAGCAAATATACTTTATATGATACATCTTTAAATTTCTTGCAACTTAGTTTGTAACCTAACATGTAGCCTATTCTGCAACATGCTCTATGTGGACTAGAAGAATGTATATTCTGTTGTTGTTCAGTAGTGTTCTGTATGTACCTGTTAGATCTAGTTGGTTTACTGTGTTTGGACCTTCAATTTCCTTACTTCTTTCTTGTGTATCTATCCATTATTGAGAGTGGGATATTGAAATTTCCAAATATTATTACAACTGTTTCTCCCTTCAGTTCTGTCAATTCTTCTTCATTTGTTTTGATGTCATCTTATTAGATGCATAAATATTTCTTATAATCATTACGTTCTGTATTGACCTTTTTTTTTTTTTTTTTAAATAATAATTTTTTATTGAAGGGTAGTTGACGCACAGTATTACATTACATTAGTTTCAAGTGTACAACACAGTGGTAAAACATTTATATACATAATTCTAGGTTCCAGCTATCACCCTACCAAGCTATTACAATATCGTGACTATATTCCTTATGCTATACATTACATCCCGGTTACTTATTTATTTTACCATTGGAAGTCTGTCCTTTTTTTTTTTCTTTTTTTTTTTGTGAGGGCATCTCTCATATTTATTGATCAAATGGTTGTTAACGACAATAAAATTCTGTATAGGGGAGTCAATGCTCAATGCACAATCATTAATCCACCCCAAGCCTAATTTTCATCAGTCTCCAATCTTCTGAGGCATAACAAACAAGTTTTTACATGTAGAACAAATTCTTACATAATGAATAAGTTACATAGTGAACAGTACAAGGGCAGTCATCACAGAAACCTTCGGTTTTGCTCATGCATTATGAACTCTAAACAGTCAGTTCAAATATGAATACTCATTTGGTTTTTATACTTGATTTATATGTGGATACCACATTTCTCTCTTTATTATTATTATTTTTAATAAAATGCTGAAGTGGTAGGTAGATACAAGATAAAGGTAGAAAACATAGTTTAGTGTTGTAAGAGAGCAAATGTAGATGATCAGGTGTGTGCCTGTAGACTATGTGTTAATCCAAGCTAGACCAGGGCAATAAAACATCCACGTATGCAGAAGATTTCTCTCAGAACAGGGGGGGTGAGGTTCTAAGCCTCACCTCTGTTGATCCCCAATTTCTCACCTGATGGCCCCCCTGCGACTGTGCCTCTCTTAGGTTGTTCCTCCCTTGAGGAATCTTACCCGTCTCTGGCTGACCTTTTATTAATATATAGTGTCCTTTATCTTATAAACTTTTTTTTTTTTGTAGATAATTATTTTTTATTGAAGGGTAGTTGACACACAGTATTACATTACATTAGTTTCAGGTATACAACATAGTGATTCAGCATTTCTATACATGACAATTCTAGGTACCAGCTATCACCATACCAAGCTGTTAAAATATCTTGACTGTATTCCTTATGCTATACATTACATCCTGGTTACTTATTTATTTTACCGTTGGAAGTGCGTACTTTTTTTGTGTGTGTGTGAGGGCATCTCTCATATTTATTGATCAAATGGTTGTTAACAACAATAAAATTCTGTATAGGGGAGTCAATGCTCAATGCACAATCATTAATCCACCCCAAGCCTAGTTTTCGTCAGTCTCCAATCTTCTGAAGCATAACGAACAAGTCCTTACATGGAGAACAAATTCTTACATAGTGAATAAGTTACATGGTGAACAGTACAAGGGCAGTCATCACAGAAACTTTTGGTTTTGCTCAGGCATTATGAACTATAAACAGTCAGTTCAAATATGAATGCTCATTTGATTTTTATACTTGATTTATATGTGGATACCACATTTCTCTCTTTATTATTATTATTTTTAATAAAATGCTGAAGTGGTAGATAGATACAAGATAAAGGTAGAAAACATAGTTTAGTGTTGTAAGGGAGCAAATGTAGATGATCAGGTGTGTGCCTGTAGACTATGTGTTAATCCAAGCTAGACCAGGGCAATAAAACATCCACGTATGCAGAAGATTTCTCTCAGAACAGGGGGGGTGAGGTTCTAAGCCTCACCTCTGTTGATCCCCAATTTCTCACCTGATGGCCCCCCTGCGACTGTGCCTCTCTTAGGTTGTTCCTCCCTTGAGGAATCTTACCCGTCTCTGGCTAACCAGTCATCTTCCGGGGCCATACAGGGAAATGTAAAGTTGGTAAGTGAGAGAGAAGCCTTATTGTTTGAAATGGTTAGCTTTTTATTTCTTTGCATATTTATGCCCTGTAGCTTCTATGCCCAGCATTTGTCTTCAGGTACCTTAACCACTTGGAAGAATTATGATACTCGGTAAATTTGATATGAGGCACAAATTCTATTTAAGGGTTGTAATTAGGAAGGAAGAAGAAAAGCTATAGAAGTACCAGGCGGAAGAAAACATGGGAAGATTGATTATTTCTTTGACATACCTTCTTGTAGAGTAACTTCAACATCTATAGGTTTTAAGCTACTACTTAAATTGCACACACACATTAACATAATAGGAGTATAGTTACATAACCAAAGCATATCTGTAATTACCAGCCATCTCCAGTGAAACCAAGAAAACCAGTTAGGCACCTTAGGCATTTGTGAAAACTTATCTATGATATGGTGGATATTGTCCAACTGAACTTGAACAGTCTGAGAGAAATCAGACAAATTAAAACAACCCATTCCTGGGGAATGTTCACATCCCTTATGTTCTTCTAACAGTAAATAGTCTGTAGTTGTAAGATTTTGGAGCGCTACAGTTTGCACTTCTCCTAATTCTTGGTTGAGTTCCAACAGTATAGATCCAGTCAAATTTGTTGTTTCACTGTATGCACAGGCCAGCTTAGATATCTCCTTCCTCATTCCCATGGCAAGTCCAGGAACTGGTGGGATGAGTGCATCTACAGATGTAGCAGTGCGTGGATCTTTGTTGGGGTTTTTTGATGATCATCTTCTGGCATGAGTCTTCCAGAGAGTGCTGATGTTGGAAGTTCTTTTTCATATCGTATCTTAGTTCATTTTTGGGGTAGCCCAATTAGGCTTTGATCCTCTGTATAAACACAAACAGACCCTTTGCCTACACTTTTATATGCCCTTTATACCTTTGTGTAGAACTCATTGGAGGTTACCACACAGGAACTGCCCTTTTTGTTTTGTTTTGTTTGTTTTGTTTTTGGTATCACTAATCTACACTTACATGACGAATATTATGTTTACTAGGCTCTCCCCTATACCAGGTCTCCCCTATAAACCCCTTTACAGTCACTGTCCATCAGCATAGCAAAATGTTGTAGAATCACTACTTGCCTTCTCTGTGTTGTACAGCCCTCCCTTTTCTCCTACCCCCCCATGCATGTTAATCTTAATACTCCCCTACTTCTCCCCCCCTTATCCCTCCCTACCCACCCATCCTCCCCAGTCCCTTTCCCTTTGGTACCTGTTAGTCCATTCTTGAGTTCTGTGATTCTGGTGCTGTTTTGTTCCTTCAGTTTTTCCTTTGTTCTTATATTCCACAGGTAAGTGAAATCATTTGGTATTTCTCTTTCTCTACTTGGCTTGTTTCACTGAGCATAATACCCTCCAGCTCCATCCATGTTGCTGCAAATGATTTGATTTGCCCTTTTCTTATGGCTGAGTAGTATTCCATTGTGTATATGTACCACATCTTCTTTATCCATTCATCTATCGATGGACATTTAGGTTGCTTCCAATTCTTGGCTATTGTAAATAGTGCTGCGATAAACATAGGGGTGCACTGATCTTTCTCATACTTGATTGCTGCATTCTTAGGGTAAATTCCTAGGAGTGCAATTCCTGGGTCAAATGGTAAGTCTGTTTTTGAGCATTTTGATGTACCTCCATACTGCTTTCCACAATGGTTGAACTAACTTACATTCCCACCAGCAGTGTAGGAGGGTTCCCCTTTCACCACAGCCTCGCCAACATTTGTTGTTGTTTGTCTTTTGGATGGCAGCCATCCTTACTGGTGTGAGGTGATACCTCATTGTAGTTTTAATTTGCATTTCTCTGAGAATTAGTGATGTGGGCATCTTTTCATGTGTCTTTTGGCCATCTGTATTTCTTTCTTGGAGAACTGTCTGTTCAGTTCCTCTGTCCATTTTTTAATTGGGTTATTTGTTTTTTGTTTGTTGAGGCATGTCAGCTCTTTATATATTCTGGACGTCAAGCCTTTATCGGATCTGTCATTTTCAAATATATTCTCCCATATTGTAGGGATCCTTTTTGTTCTATTGATGGTGTCTTTTGCTGTACAGAAGCTTTTCAGCTTAATATAGTCCCACTTAATCATTTTTGCTGTTGTTTTCCTTGCCCGGGGAGATATGTTCAAGAAGAGGTCACTCATGTTTATGTCTAAGAGGTTTGTGCCTATGTTTTCTTCCAAGAGTTTAATGGTTTCATGACTTACATTCTGGTCTTTGATCTATTTTGAGTTTACTTTTGTATATGGGGTTAGACAATGGTCCAGTTTCATTCTCCTACATGTAGCTGTCCAGTTTTGCCAGCACCATCTGTTGAAGAGACTGTCATTTCGCCATTGTATGTCCATGGCTCCTTTATCAAATATTAATTGACCATATATGTCTGGGTTAATGTCTGGATTCTCTAGTCTGTTCCATTGGTCTGTGGCTCTGTTCTTGTGCCAGTACCAAATTGTCTTGATTACTATGGCTTTATAGTAGAGCTTGAAGTTGGGGAGTGAGATCCCCCCTACTTTATTCTTCTTTCTCAGGATTGCTTTGGCTATTCGGGGTCTTTGGTGTTTCCATATGAATTTTTGAATTATTTGTTCCAGTTCATTGAAGAATGTTGCTGGTAGTTTCATAGGGATTGCATCAAATCTCTATATTGCTTTGGGCAGGATGGCCATTTTGACGATATTAATTCTTCCTAGCCACGAGCATGGGATGAGTTTCCATCTGTTAGTGTCCCCTTTAATTTCTCTTAAGAGTGACTTGTAGTTTTCAGAGTATAAGTCTTTCACTTCTTTGGTTAGGTTTATTCCTAGGTATTTTATTTTTTTTGATGCAATTGTGAATGGAGTTGTTTTCCTGATTTCTCTTTCTGTTGGTTCATTGTTAGTTTACAGGAAAGCCACAGATTTCTGTGTGTTGATTTTGTATCCTGCAACTTTGCTGTATTCCGATATCAGTTCTAGTAGTTTTGGGGTGGAGTCTTTAGGGTTTTTTATGTACAGTATCATGTCATCTGCAAATAGTGACAGTTTAACTTCTTCTTTACCAATCTGGATTCCTTGTATGTTTTTGTTTTGTCTGATTGCCGTGGCTAGGACCTCCAGGACTATGTTAAATAACAGTGGGGAGGGTGGGTATCCCTGTCTAGTTCCCGATCTCAGAGGAAATGCTTTCAGCTTCTCGCTGTGGGTTTATCATAGATGGCCTTTATTATGTTGAGGTACTTGCCCTCTATTCCCATTTTGCTGAGAGTTTTTATCATGAATGGATGTTGAACTTTGTCACATGCTTTTTCAGCATCTATGGAGATAATCATGTGGTTTTTGTCCTTCTTTTTGTTGATGTGGTGGATGATGTTGATGGACTTTCGAATGTTGTACCATCCTTGCATCCCTGGGATGAATCCCACTTGGTCATGGTGTACGATCCTTTTGATGTATTTTTGAATTCGTTTTGCTAATATTTTGTTGAGTATTTTTGCATCTACGTTCATCAGGGATATTGGTCTGTAGTTTTCTTTTTTGGTGGGGTCTTTGCCTGGTTTTGGTATTAGGGTGATGTTAGCTTCATAGAATGAGTTTGGGAGTATCCCCTCCTCCTCTATTTTTTGGAAAACTTTAAGGAGAATGGGTATTATGTCTTCCCTGTATGTCTGATAAAATTCCGAGGTAAATCCATCTGGCCCGGGGGTTTTGTTCTTTGGTAGATTTTTGATTACCGCTTCAATTCCGTTGCTGGTCATTGGTCTGTTTAGATTTTCTGTTTCTCTCTGGGTCAATCTTGGAAGGTTGTATTTTTCTCAGAAGTTGTCCATTTCTCCTAGGTTTCCCAGCGTTTTAGCATATAGGTTTTCATAGTATTCTCTAATAATTCTTTGTATTTCTGTGGGGTCTGTCGTGATTTTTCCTTTCTCGTTTCTGATACTGTTGATTTGTGTTGACTCTCTTTTCTTCTTAATAAGTCTGGCTAGAGGCTTATCTATTTTGTTTATTTTCTCGAAGAACCAGCTCTTGGTTTCATTGATTTTTGCTATTGTTTTATTCTTCTCAATTTTATTTATTTCTTCTCTGATCTTTATTATGTCCCTCCTTCTGCTGACCTTAGGCCTCATCTGTTCTTCTTTTTCCAATTTTGATAATTGTGACATTAGACCATTCATTTGGGATTGCTCTTCCTTTTTTAAATATGCTTGGATTGCTATATACTTTCCCCTTAAGACTGCTTTTGCTGTGTCCCACAGAAGTTGGGGCATAGTGTTGTTGTTGTCATTTGTTTCCATATATTGCTGGATCTCCATTTTGATTTGGTCATTGATCCATTGATTATTTAGGAGCGTGTTGTTAAGCCTCCATGTGTTTGTGAGCCTCTTTGCTTTCTTTGTACAGTTTATTTCTAGTTTTATGCCTTTGTGGTCTGAAAAGTTGGTTGGTAGGATTTCAGTCTTTTGGAATTTTCTGAGGCTCTTTTTGTGGCCTAGTATGTGGTCTATTCTGGAGAATGTTCCATGTGCACTTGAGAAGAATATATATCCTATTGCTTTTGGATGTAGAGTTCTATAGATGTCTTTTAGGTCCATCTACTCTACTGTGTTGTTCAGTGCTTCCGTGTCCTTACTTATTTTCTGCCCGGTGGATCTATCCTTTGGGGTGAGTGGTGTGTTGAAGTCTCCTAGAATGAATGCATTGCAGTCTATTTCCCCCTTTAGTTCTGTTAGTATTTGTTTCACATATGCTGGTGCTCCTGTGTTGGGTGCATATATATTTAGAATGGTTATATCCTCTTGTTGGACTGAGCCCTTTATCATTATGTAGTGTCCTTCTTTATCTGTTGTTACTTTCTTTGTTTTGAAGTCTACTTTGTCTGATATTACTACTGCAACCCGTGCTTTCTTCTCGTTGTTGTTTGCCTAAAATATGTTTTCCATCCCTTGATTTTTAGTCTGTACATGTCTTTGGGTTTGAGGTGAGTTTCTTGTGAGCAGCATATAGATGGGTCTTGCTTTTTTATCCATTCTATTACTCTGTGTCTTTTGATTGGTGCATTCAGCCCATTAACATTTAGGGTGACTATTGAAAGATATGTACTTATTGCCATTGCAGGCTTTAAATTCGTGGTTACCAAAAGTTCAAGGTTAGCCTCTTTAGCATCTTACTGCCTAACTTAGCTCCCTTATTGAGCTGTTATATACACTGTCTGGAGATTCTTTTCTTCTCTCCCTTCTTATTCCTCCTCCTCGATTCTTCGTATGTTGGGTGTTTTGTGCTGTGCTCTTTTTAGGTGTGCTCCCATCTAGAGCAGTCCCTGTAAGATGTTCTGTAGAGGTGGTTTGTGGAAAGCAAATTCCCTCAGCTTTTGTTTGTCTGGGAATTGTTTAATCCCACCATCATATTTGAATGATAGTCGTGCTGGATACAGTATCCTTGGTTCAAGGCCCTTCTGTTTCATTGTATTAAATATATCATGCCATTCTCTTCTGGCCTGTAGGGTTTCTGTCGAGAAATCTGATGTTAGCCTGATGGGTTTTCCTTTATAGGTGACCTTTTTCTCTCTAGCTGCCTTTAAAACTCTTTCCTTGTCCTTGATCTTTGCCATTTTAATTATTATGTGTCTTGGTGTTGTCCTCCTTGGATCCTTTCTGTTGGGGGTTCTGTGTATTTCCGTGGTCTGTTCGATTATTTCCTCCCCCAGTTTGGGGAAGTTTTCAGCAATTATTTCTTCTAAGATACTTTCCATCTCTTTTCCTCTCTCTTCTTCTTCTGGAACCCCTATAATACAGATTTGTTCCTTTTGGATTGGTCACACAGTTCTCTTAATATTGTTTCGTTCCTGGAGAACCTTTTGTCTCTCTCTATGTCAGCTTCTATGCATTCCTGTTCTCTGGTTTCAATTCCATCAATGGCCTCTTGCATCCTATCCATTCTGCTTATAAACCCTTTCAGAGTTTGTTTCATTTCTGTAATCTCCTTTCTGGCATCTCTGATCTCCCTCCGGACTTCATCCCATTTCTCTTGCATATTTCTCTGCATCTCTGTCAGCATGTTTATGATTCTTATTTTGAATTCTTTTTCAGGAAGAGTGGTTAGGTCTGTCTCCTTCTCTGGTGTTGTCTCTGTGATCTTTGTCTGCCTGTAGCTTTGCCTTTTCATGGTGATAGGAATAGTTTGCAGAACTGGGACGAGTGATGGCTGGAAGGACTTCCTTTCTTGTTGGTTTGTGGCCCTCCTCTCCTGGGAGAACAGCGACCTCTAGTGGCTTGTGCTGGGCAGCTGTGCGCAGACAGGGCTTCTGCTTCCTGCCCGGCTGCTATGGAGTTAATCTCCGCTGTTGCTGTGGGCGTGGCCTGGCTCGGGCAGCTACTCCAAAATGGTGGAGTCGCGTTGGAGCAGGAGCTGCTGGGAGGCTATTTATCTCCGTAAGGGGCCTCCCTGCTCCCTGCAGCCCAGGGGTTAGGGTGCCCAGACATCCCGGATTCCCTACCTCTGGATTAAGTGACCCGCCCTGCCCCTTTAAGACTTCCAAAAAGCACCCGCCAAAACAAAACAACAACCACCAAAAAAAAAAAAAAATTTTTTTTTAATTGAAAAAAAAAAAAATAAGGTGGCTGCTCGTTTGTCTTTATTCTCCGGCACCAGCCTCAGGCATCTGCTCATCGTTCTTGCTGCCCTGTTTCCCTCGTATTGGGCTCCCTATTCCTTTAAGACTTCCAAAAAGCGCTCGCCAAAACAAAACAGCAAAAAAAAAAAAAAAAAAAAAAAATTGGTCGCGCACTTTTATTGTGTCCTCCAGCGCCCAGCCTCCGG
The DNA here is from genome assembly GCF_030020395.1 of Manis pentadactyla. Classification (NCBI taxonomy): domain Eukaryota; kingdom Metazoa; phylum Chordata; class Mammalia; order Pholidota; family Manidae; genus Manis; species Manis pentadactyla. Next base: position 45,602,175 of record NC_080026.1, on the reverse strand, counting down.
TGCCCGCTCACTGTTCTTGCTGCCCTGTTTTCCTAGTATCCAGGGCCCCCTGGGCACGTACTGTGTCTGCACTCTGGCCCGGATGACTGGGGCTGAGTGTTGGGCCGTCCTGGGCTCCGTCTCCCTCAGGGAGTTGGGGGGATGGGCGCTCAGCTCCCGCCGGGCCGGGGCTTGTATCTTCGCGAGGCGCTGGGTTCTCTCAGGTGCGGATGTGGTCTGGATATTGTCCTGTGTCCTCTGGTCTTTATTCTAGGAAGGGTTGTCTTTGTTATATTTTCATAGATATATGTTTTTTTGGTAGGAGATTTCCACTGCTCTACTCATGCCGCTATCTTCCGCCCCTGATTGATCTATCTTATAAACTTTTTAAATTAAAATCTGTTTCATCTGATACCAGTATAGCTCCCCTGCACCAGTGGTTACTGTTTGCATGGAGTATCTTCCATTCTTTGACTTTCACCCTACCTGTGTCTTTGGATCTAAACTGAGTCTTTTGTAGACAGCATATACTTGAATTGTTTTGTCTTTTGTTTTGTTTTAATCTGTTATGCCACTCTCCGTCTATTGATTGGAAAGTTTAGCCATTTTCATTTGAAGTAGTTACTGATGAAGTGAGACTCCTGTCATTTCATTGTTTTCTATATGCCTTATAGCTTTTTTGTCCCTCATTTTCTGCATTACCATCTTCTTTTGTGTTTGTTGCCTTTGTGTTTAAATGTTTTGATTTCCTTCTCATTGCCTCTTGTGTATATTCTGCAACTGTTCCTTTGTGATTGCTGTGGGAGTTACATTACATTTGTGATACCCCAAAGTCATAACACTCTAATTTGAAATTTACCAGCTTACTGAGCAAGCTTTATGAACCCCAGCTTTTTCATTTGTACAATATGAGAACCTGTTCTACCTACCTTAAAGGTTTTTTGTGAGGCTGAAACATGATAATCAGTGTTAAAGCTCCTTGTAAACAGTTGAACACATACACATCATTAACTATTATCATTATGTCTTCTTGTACTTGCAATTACATTCTAGACTTGTAGCTGGATGCTTTAGCAGTTTTGAGTTGCAAGTAAGTATAGCAGTGTTTAACAACTTATTTTTAGGCAGACTGTCATAGAAATATAACAAGCCTATCTTCTGGATAATATTTTTTCCTCTTTAAAAACTCTTTGATACAGCAAGTATGTTTCAGAAACCCGCTGTCTTCACTACACTCTGCTAAGGCATGTGGGAAAAGTATAAACCAGTCCTGCCTGCAGCAGCATAAAATCCATTTGGGGACAGGACCAGCACATGAGGAAACTTCTACAGCAGCCCAGGAGTCACCAGCATGTAGTAGACACAGTGGGACAGCCTCCAATTATTTGGTCATGGGCCCATGGAGCAGGAAAAAAGGGAGGGATATCTTGGAGGAAGTGGGGCTAAACTAGACTGGACATGGCAAATTGGGGGTGAGCTGCACAGGGAAACAGGAGCAAACTGTACAAAGGAACAGCATGAACAACTTGGGTAGGAATGGAGAGGGGTGCTCAGGGGACACATTTCTGAATACGGAGCTGCAGTAGGCACATTGAAGTATTCTCATTGTTCTTCATTTTGGAGACAGGGAAATTGAGGTTCAGAAAATGTTTCACCTGAGGTCACATATCTAGTTAGTGGTACAGTTGGTTCTGGAACTCTGTTGCATCTGTTGAGCCACAGGCCAGTGCTTTGTCTAAAATACCAGGGTTTCCCTTAGAACCTGGTTAGCCCTGGATGAATCACAGTGAGCCTTAGAACATTAAAATCGTTATGTAAAATGATGATACTTTCATCATAGCACTGACTATTCTGTAAGAAGTTTTGAGATTTTCAAAGGTGAGGAATGAAAAGCAAGCTGCCCCACGGTGCACATTAACATGGTGTGCCCTGCTGCAGTTGGTGAGGTAAGGCCTGCACTGCAGGCCCCGGCTTGGGGAAGCCCCGCGCTGGGGTGCTGAGTGAAAGTGACCAGTGGCAGAGTGCTGCTGCAGGCCCTGTTGTGGAGAAACACCCCACCACTGTATTTCAGTCTCTACATGTATATGATGGCCCTTTTGTGGGGGTAGTTAGGGAGACAGCCTCTGCGAGGAGCTCTAGGTGGTTGCCCGTCCTGTGCCCACTGGTCATCAGAATGCCCTGCTTCCTTCTGCACCACACATACCACCTGATGGGTTCTAGGGACCAGCCTCTTCTTGCCTGGCTGGCTTACAATTGTGTCAGCCTCACAGCCTGTTTACAAGGCAGGTAAAGAGCTCTGCACGGTAAATGTTTCATTGTTCCCTTAATCTTACAAGTTGTGTGTTACATGGATTTTTATGGAGATTCTGTGTCTGCATATGTCTCTCTGCTTTTATTCTTAATACAATCAGGCAAGTTGTCAACATACTGACTTTATGGCATCCCAACACATATTTTAAGAACATACTATGTTATGTGCTCTTCTGTGTATTTTGAGGGTGTGAGGGGGCTTAAGTTAAAAAATCAAATGAGATCTCAGAGAGGAAAACCCTCTCAGTGTGAAGCACTGTCAGCAGGGTATGTCAGTGTAATGCACTAAGATCTGAGGTGATGTGACTTAGCATCCAGCCTCAGGGAGCTCTGATATGCTGGAGGAGCAAGCAGGTCCACCGCTAACCTGCATGAGGTGGCGTATGCTGATTCACAGTGGGAGTGGAGTGCGCAGGCATTGAAAGGAAGGAGGAAGCACATTCAGATGAACAGATAGGGAGGCTGAGGAGGCAGCCTTCAAGGTAGGTCTCAGATGCACCCATGTTTCCATAGACAGAAATGGTGGACAGAGGTGTGCTTTATGGAAGGAGCAGCATCAGCAAAAATGTGAAGGTTAGAAAACTTGACCTCTAACCTTGGCTCAACTACTTTATCCCTATGGAGCACGGCCTCTCGCCTTCCTTTTCCCATTAGCTTGGACAAGCCATCGCCTGCAACCACCCCTCAATATACATTTCTCAGGAGCCCTTGTGGCCCACCTAGTCATAACACCTCCATTCTCTTGGTCATAACCCATTACCTTTCCCTGTCCTCCAGACACTGACCTCCTCCTTGCAGCTGTGTCCCTAGCACCTGGCAGGTGTGTTGGATGAATGGCAGGCACAGTGAATGTTTGTATAATGAATTTCTCAATTAAGGGACATGCTGTTTTCTTATTGTCACCTGAGGGAATTTTTGGTCCTATTTTCCACTTTCTAATTGCTTTTCCTCCTGCTAATCCATTTTTATCTTCTCTTTCCAGATGAAGTTACTAAACCTATATATAAAGAGGGCCCAAACCACGAACAGCAACAGCAGCTCGTCCTCCGACGTCTCCACACACAGCTAATGGCACCGCCAGGGTGTCTTTGTGTAGCCCTGGAAGCAGATGGTGGTGCCTCTCAGAGACCTCTTCCTTCCCCTCCCCTTCATCAGCTGCCCAGTCAGTACAAGGAGGCCCACAAATATTTATTACAATCAGTATTTTGGTCCCTTCCAGCTTTTGTGTAGAATCTTACTGTTATTGAATGTAAAGGAAGCAAGGCCTGTATTGTAGTCTTCACATGAAACAAAATGAATAAGAACAGAGCCATACTTAGCACATCTCACACAGCCTGCTGCTGCCATTAGCCATGTGTGTGAGGTGCAGTTCAGGAAAACCAGAGCTCTCTCGCCGGTACTCACTAGCAAGTAGCATTTTCTCTTCAGTTAGTGACTGATTTGAAGAGGGTGTGTTAATTTGTGTCTGTTTTTCATCTTAGCTTACTTTCTTAAGGATCTGGCCTGTGGGGCAGACTCCAATTCCTTCCCAACTGATACCATGAAAGGGTTGTACATCTCTAAGTTGTATTTTGAGCCCACTAAGAATGTGAATCCGATCTTGGCAGGAAATGGAGAAAAGCCTGAAGACAGTCTCTTAACAAACACGTGGAGTTTTGCTTTAATATTTAGACTGAGGACTAACTGCTCTCACTTTTAGTTTAGAAGGGCACCCTCCATGTCTCCTTCCAGGACAGGCTCCCAGCCCCTCTGAACAACTCCACTGATGTTGTCCCCACCCCAGAGCTGCCACTTAAAAGAATTCTTGAAGTTTAATAAATACAAACACAAAAGTCAAAATAGATTGATAGCATCACTTAGTAGATGCCTAAAATGGCATTTCATGAAGCATAGAAGATACAGAGCAGTCTAACTACTCAGATCTCGGGGAGACACTGCTTTAGCAAGGCCCCTTCCGCCCCAGCACATGGTGATCAGACGGGGCACCAACTTTTCCCCTCCTCCCCCCTTTGCCTAAGCTGCTCAGCTCTCAGTGTTCTCATCAGTCTGGTAAATGGCAACCCTACCATCCCAGTTTCGGCTTTTAAGATCAAAGAAAAGTCTAGAGAGAGCCAGTATCAGGATCATTTTTTATTAATTTTGTAGACTGAAGTACTTCCTTGATCACCTGTTGAAATAGTCCTTGTTTGAGGAAAAAGTTATGGTGAGTGGCAAATCGCAGAAAAAGAGGATTCGAAACATAGTTTTAGAGTTTGTTTCCTTTTTTTCAATGAGAAATTACCTGAGAAACTACCCCTTTAAAAAATGTATTAAGGGCTTGATTACTCCAATAAAAGTAAGTAGATTTGGAGTCTGGTTAACTTAGTTTTGAGTAAAATTCTTAAAGCCAAATGGAAAATACAGTAAGAAACTGCTTACTGTGCTGTTTTAGATTCTTTAAATTGAGCTGATTTTTCCGCAAGGAAATGCCTATTCTGATGTTAATTTTTAATGAGATGTTTGTTCCCATGCGAAGGCCCTACTGCTGCTCCCTGAAAAGCAGACTGTGTGGTTCTTCCCACTGATCTCCACAGACTCCCTCTTCTCTGACCCTGCAGCTTTTTGATGTTGGAAGTTGTAAAAAAACAATATAGAAAACATAACTTTCCTTCAGAATTTATTTTAGATACTTCGTTTGGAAATAGGCACTGAAAATGAAGGTCCAGGAACAGTGAGGCCAGGGTGCCTTCACTGAAGGAGGTGTGTGCGTGTGTGCATGTCCCGCCAGGGTAGGAGTATCTTGCACATGTAGGAAGTACCTCGCTGCTGTTAGGGGAACTTCAGGGGTGCATTTTAAGTTGTTAAATATTATTGACTTATTTTTAGCTCAAAACATAGCAAAACCAGGCCTTATTTTTGTTGATAGGTACCATTTGTTTGTTAATGTTTCACTAATGGGATTTCCTTTTTACCCTGTACAAGTGAGTCAAAGCACCTTTGGATTACTCCTGTGTTGTACAAGCGTGCACTCTGGCTAGGTTATTGATGAGTTCTTTTATGCCTAATGCATTTAAAAAGGCCTCCCTTCTTCAGCTCGTTGACTCACGGTCTCCATGGTCTGTAGTTGGGAAGAACCTTGACCTTGCCAGATACCCTCATAGTACTCACAGAGGGCTAGCCTTGAAGGTCATTCGCCTGGCCTTCAACCTCCTGACTTAGAGATACAATCACTCACAGGTCTCTTGGCCTCAATCAGAACTACCGCCTGCTGCCTCCACCTTCCTGCAGGGCTCCTGTCTGGATGAAACACCACAAAAGAGCAAAACAACCAAAACTGTTTGCTTCCCTGTGCACCTGATGGTCCAGGGTGCCCAAAACTCACCCGACCCCATGGACAAGGTGGGACAGCTGCTCCCACTTACCCTCAAGCTGCTGCCATTCCTGTTGAAGCCCCCGTGCATCCCACAGGCGCAGGCGAAGATGCGGCTCCCTGCAAGAGCACTAGTGTGCTTCTCCAGACCCGGCGCCCGCAGCCCACCCTGGGGCTGCCTTTCTCTGGCTCATCCTTAGCTTCTCATACCCTGTGCAGGTAATGCAACTGATTTCTATCTTATGCATCTTTTTCTTTCCCTGCCACCCTTTATTTATCAAGCATAATATTACAATCAAAGAACAGCAAATAAGAACTTGTAGAATCCCACCAGGACTTTGCCAGCAGTGATGTTTGGAGATAGCAAACGAAATGCTCTGAAAAATATTGGCTACCAACATAGTTCTGTTGGCACTGTATTCGCATGCATGGACCCCACATCCCCAGGTTGGATTTTTGTTTTTTGTTTTTGTTTTTTGGGGGCTTTTTCATGTCACATCCATATCTGTATTTATATCTCATTTGTTTCACTTTCAAGTGTATCATGGCAAATGTACAGACTTTTTTTGTTAATAATGTGCTAGGATTTGCTAAAAAAGAAAACACAAAAAAAAATCCTTTTGAGTTTGCCCTAGAATAAATGAAACAATTCATCTTCTTGCATCAGAACAGTCTTTTTTGTCACCACACCCCATAGATAGGCTGTCACATCTCCCTAGCATCACACGGCCACATTTATAAAAACCCTGAGGAGACCACATTGAGGGGGAGCACTGTCTCCTCATGAAGTAATCAGGGCTAGGGAAGTATCCTGGCCTGGGTGCCCCCAGGAGCTGCTGCTGCTCAGTGTGCAGTGGAAAGGTTGGGAATAACGATTCCTAATACGCTGTAGTAGCAAGGGACCACCCTTGTCTGAGCAGTGAGAACATCGTCTTCGAGGAATTCTGAGACTGACCTGAGAGCTAAGAGTAGACAGGTCAGTCGGACCTAGGGGATGGCTCTGGAGTGTGTGCTTAGGAGGAACCTGTGCATAGCACCAAGGACACAAACCCACTGCTTTGAAGCCTTACCTGTATTTAAATGGGATTTTTTTTTTAGTTTTCCATCATGTTCCATGATGTATCTCAAATATCACTGCCCTGTGACTGTGAGCCCCCTTCCCCCTGTGGCCCTCCATCTCCTACCCAATTGACATGCCCCCTCCTTGGGCAAGTCACATCACTTCCTGCCTTGGACTTTACATGTGTAAACTGGAATGAAAAGAACCTCAGGGAGGTGCTGTGAGAATTAATTGAGATGATGTAGGTAAAGCCCCTGCCGTTCCTCATGCCTGTGGAGTGGGAAACGGGAAGGTGAGGTCAGCTCCAAGCCTGCATGTAGTCAGCATGTTACTCATTAGGAAGTGTGGGAAACCCCCAGCGATGGACCATGTACAAGCGGGCAGGCAGCACAGCTTTCTATATCTGGATCTGTAACCCCTGGTACCATTGCCCTTCCTTATTCCAGGGCAGCCAAGAAGTCCTTGCCATCTTGAAGAGGGTCCCAGACTGTGGTGGTGGGGGTAGGCAGAACAGAGGCCCACTGAGATCAGCATTTCTTGGCTTTGGGAATCTGAATGGGCTTTTCTCCAGAAAAATTGCACATTTTCATTCAGTTTTGCACTCAGAGAAGCTTCTGGGATCCCAGGAAGCTATGCGGGGTTTCTAGGGTGAAAAACTGACTTACCGACCACTGCTTTTGATGTTCTTGGATCATTGATGGAGGCAGGAAAGGGTGGTTGATGGACATTAATACCATTTGTGAGGCACTTAGACTTTTGAAAAATTCTCATCTGTGGCATCTTACTGATTTTACACCAATCCTGAGATGCAGACAAGGGACCTGCTATCTTGGGCAAACTGGATACATGGCCCCTTGGGCAGAAAGCTCCCTGCTTGGGGGAAGGCTCTCTCTGCAGAGCCTTAGCCCAAACTCTACCTGGCCTTTCCATTTCCTCCAGTATTTATTAACTCATACTAAAGTGGCTCCAGGCAAGAACGGACAAAGGTCATGTGAATGGGCATCTAATCCCAGATTATGTATTTAAAAACATTAAAATGCTTCCACACCAGTGCCCTCAGACACGAGGCCTGCTGCCAGCACTGAGGCTTAGAAGGTTGACTTTTGGGCTCTGGAGGGATCGCATTCCTGGGTAAAGACCCAGCAGTTCTGGGATGCCCCTGCCACCCCCACAGCAGGGTTTGGGCTGTGTGCCTCCACAGCCACCTCTGCCTGGGGGGTGAGGTGGGGGTGCTTGGAAGACTCGCTGGTGTCTCCAATACCAACACCCAGTCAGTGTCTCTCTGGGCTCCTGCTTTGCTGATCTGCAGGCCTGCCAGTTCCACACTGGGCATAACTGTGATACTGGATGCTTGCTGTGTGTAAGGCTCTGTTCCAGGGCTCCACTGAGTTATCTGGTTTAATCTTCGTAACAGCCCTATGACGTTTGTGTGATGATTGTTCTCATTTTACAGATAGAAGACAGAAGGGAGGTTGAACTTGCCCAGGGTCATAGAGCTGACAAAAGGCAGAGCTGGGGTTCAAACCCAGGAAGTCTAGATTGCACCAGTCTCACCTTGTGCCTCTGTCCCATCTCTGAGTCTCTGTTCTATTTCCCATCTGCCTAACTCTTGTGAGCAAGTTTGGGTGGTCCTTGTCACAGGCCTGCTGAGCTGTTTGACCCCGTGCTCATGGCAGCGTGGTTCTGGAGCACCCTGGGATATACTCACCAGGTCTGGCAAGGGGGAAAGACCCTCTTTGGTACAAGAAGTCTGGGTCTGGAATCTAACTCTGTTTCGGGGGTCTATGACTTTAGCCCAAATGACTCCAGCTTAGGATGACCTGTTTCTTCCTCTGTGAAATCCTAGGGTGGGGCACTGTGAGTTTGGTGGGATTCTACCTCCCAGCAGCATCTCCTCTTCTTGCCTGTTCTGGTGCTTCTTGGCAATCCTCTCCATCCTCTCCATAGGCACCATTCCCCGCAACACCTTCCCACACCTGCTGGGTCCTGACAGCCAGGTTTTATCTCCTTTGAGCTCCAGACTCACAAACCTGACTGGTGTCTTGATCTCTCCACATGAACAATCTCATGGGCCGCTCAAGTGGAGGATTTCCACAGTCAGACTTTTGAGCTGGTCTCCCATTTTGGAAAATAGTCGCTCCACTCACCCGGATGCCAGTGCCAGGCTCCTTGCCTTATCTTCCATGGTCTCCTTCAGCTCCCCGCTCCCCAAGCCTGTGACCCCCACCTCCAAAGTGGGTCTTAACTCCTTGGCTCTCTTGCCCCTCATGACCTCCACTAGCCCAGGCCTTCTCTCTCAGCTGCATGGCTGTAGACAGGCTGCTCAGTCTTGCTTCCCCTCTACACTCCTGAAGGTGCACTGTGGCTTCTTCTTGTTTTTAAATGCTCATCCCTTCACTCGAAACTGCAGTGGCCACACACACACACACACACACCCCTATGCGCACACCTCTCATCTAACTTCTACAGACTCTAGGTCTCAGCTTAATTGACAGCTCATTACTTCTTTGGAAAAGAATCTAAATTATTCCCTTTACTATTTTTGCCGAACATGTATCACACATTTTATAACTGTTACATGATTATTTGTCTGTTTTGCCTATATCATGGATAAGAACTGGGCCTCATTTGCTCTGTATTCCTAACACTGAACCCACATGACTGGCCCACAGTAGATCATACCAAAACAAGATAGCCCACAGGAACCCTAAGAAGAGGACGGATAAAGACTTGTGGAATATTAATATAATGAGATCCAGTACAGAAGTGAAGATGAATGACCTACAGTTGCCATTTATCAACACAGATGAATCTTAGAAATACCATTCAAGGAAAAAGAGAGCCATGGAATAATGTGTAGAGTGTCATACCACTTTTTTAAAGGTGAAAATAACCAAAACTAAATAACCGTGTGTCTTTTATAGCCACGTATGTTGTAAAACCCAAAAGGGTAAGTAGATAAGAAACAAATTTAGAAGAGTGCTTGTTTGCTTTGGAAGTCAGGTGTCAACAATCCAGAACTAACAAAACCAGATCAATAAAATAGTATTAAGAACTGGTTATGCACAAAAGTTCACAAACTGGGAGCTTTCAAATCCAAAACTAATATACAGCTCAGAGGCTTATATGGTAGAAATGCTGTCAGAGCTTGGCAATCAGTTATTACAATAGGGGTTTTGAGACATTGGGAATGGTTAGCAGTGATTATTTCATGCTGTTTTAGGAAGGCATCTTTATCATTACCAGACTGACGTGTTTTTATTAAGTTTTTTCACTTATGTTTGTGAAGTAAGCTAAATTTAGTTTTGCTTACGAAGCTTACATAGTTTTGTGTGCTCAGAATTTTCAAGCTTGGTCTCCATTTTGTATTTTGCTTTAACGTGAGGCAATAGAATGAGGAGGAACAGACAGCTCAGCTCAGTTAAGTGATGATGATGCTCTGGCTCATAATTTGGGTGGTGGGTTCATGGGTGTTCATTTTATTTTTACAGCTCATACTAGATATGTATTTTTCTTTTGTATTAAGTATTTCATAACTTTTTAAAAGTTATGTGTGAGAATACTATTATACAGTGATTCAGATGAATGTCCTATTAGTTTTTTGGATTATCATAGACATAGAAACCCCCAAATTTTTAATTCTTTGACAAAATTTTCATACCCTGAGAATACATCTGTGGACCACCATTCAATGAATGCCATGCTACATGACACCATCCAGTGTCCTAACAGGCCTGTGTCTGAGGGGACAGCCTTAGTACAGGATACCATCACCCTTTACAGGAACCCTTTCTGCACATGGCAGTGGGGCAGGGGTGAGTACAGAGGATCTTCCCAGCACCAGTTTCCCCAGCCCCTTAGGCCGCTAGATAGAGAGCACTATTCCCTTTGGTTTCTGTTCCTGCTCAGCTCACTCCTCTCCCCCCTGGTCCTTATATTACTGATCACAAAGGTCCTGCTTTGTTAGCCAAGTCAGGTCCCTTATACTCTGTGTGAGACATTTTCCAAAAAGATGGGAAAGAGAACCTGAGAGAGACATAACCAGAGTGGGAAGTGCACAGGGAGATGGCTGCTTTAGAAACATGTCACAAAAGAGAGGTGTTAAGTCTGGAGAGGACTGGCTTGCTTGACCCCTTTCCCAACCCTCCTAGCATGCCTAACTCTACTGCTGAGCCAAACTCTGTTGATGCTGGCTTCCATATGTAAATAGGTTTTGCCACAGAGATGTTCCTTACAAGATGGGAAGCAGCTTTTACTGAGGATAGATACAACAGTGGTGACATTTGGTTCTTGGGGGACAGCTCAGGTACAAGTTACAGTTTGTTCACAGTGTCATAGCTACCAAGCAGCAAGGGAAGCATCAAGTTTTGTCTGCTTATCTGGAAGGGGATTTTGCCTGTCTGCTGTTATCCTAGTGAGTGGCACCCAGCCTGGTCTCCTGGCTCTCCTGAAGATAAGGTCCACTACAAGGCTCTTTGTAGGAAACTGACTGAAGGGGACTCCATCATTCGTAATGGAGAACCCTGAGCAGCAGTGAGAGTGAACCCAAAACATCCAGCTGAACATAAAACAACTAAATAAATAAACCATGGCTTAGCCTTTTAATGAAATACTGTTCAGCTGTGTAAAAGCATATGTCCAAAAAATTCTTAAATACATGGAAGAATGCTTACAAATACATGGAAGAATGCTTACAAAGAAAATGAAGAGATAGGATTTCTTCTGATCATGGTATACTAGATAATTTTGATTAAACCGTTTTACAGTAGGGAGCTAAAAAACTGGAAAAAATATTTTGAAAATGTGAAACATCAGAGAATAAGGCACTGAAAAATTACTAGGACTTTCTGAGAATTAGTGTAACAAGATGGAAATGTGAAGAGATTAACCTACCATTTAGGGCAACTTGGGTCCTCAGGGGTGTTTGCTGATCCAGAAGAGAGAACTAAGGCGACTGGAACAATGCTTCTGACCACCTCCCTCCCTTAAGGAGAAGTGCCGTGATCCAGACTGTAAGGCCTCAAGTTCCTGGCAAAAACAAACAGAAAACTTCTCTGGAGGAAGATTCATTCAAAAATGCGTTACAGGGACACTGTAAGCCTAAACATGAAAGGGAAAATAATATATCTTTGAAAGGATAATTGGGATTATCTAAATGACCACAAAGTAGGGACTATTTTTAAATAGGACACAGAGCAACTGTCATAAAGAGATGGATTGATAACTAAAAGTTATAACTCCTAGTCATAAAAGGAATCATTAAAAGAATGAAAGGTTATGAAAATACATTTGATATGTATTTAACCACAAAAGGCCTCAATATCAAGATACAGGAGACAAGGTAGAAAAGATGGCAGGCAGGAAGGCAAAGTGGAAACCCCCTCCCACACACACAAAGGAAGCAACTACAGCAAATACAACTGACCCTGAAAATGACTGAAGCCTGCAGGACAGACCACCTGCACCAGGTGAAGAGGAGAAGACCCCACAGAGAAGGATAAAGTGGCAGAGTCAGGATCAATTGGAACCCCCGCCTTTCCCCCCAGTCCAGCTCACAAGCAGAAGGAAGAGGAGTGGAGTGGGGAGGGGCTAAGCACTTAGAAACCTGCACACCTGGCCCTAGAGATCTGCTCTGGGAACAGGAGTCCACATTGCATTGGGTTCTGGTGATTAACGGGGCTGGATACCAGAAGTCGCTGGAGCACTCAGGGAGGCTGAGACTCTAGCTGCTTGTGGAGAACAAGCCCATTCCTTCAGTCCCACTGGGACTCAACACAGATGCAGCAGTTTGAAAGGTTTGCCAGCAGCAGGAGGGACTCCAAAGGGGCAAGGGTTGTATGATACTCGAGGGACCCCTGAATGTTCCATACCCCTTGCCGGTGGCTCAGCCCCAAAGCACTTCCCTGCCCACCTGCCTGGCAGGGAGAGGAGGCTTTACTGCTGCCTGGTAGGCACTGGGAGGCTTTCCCAGCTTCTTGGCCCCTGGCCCACCCAGTGCTGCATGCCCCTCTGTTGCCACATGTCTAACTACCGTGTGCCTGCCCCAGAGCTTCATGACTGCCCTGCTCACTACATTAACAGCAGTGCTGCCATAGCTTCAGGACAGAAGGAGGCCTCACCTACAAGGATCCCAGCAGAAGTCACTGCTCCTATCACAAAGGGCCAGCTGAGGCAAACTGCCAACCACTAGGCACTGAGATAGACCACTGCCAGCTGATAGAAAGTGGGCCCCATCTATAGGCCTACCAACAGCAACTGGGGCTCCACCACAAAGTGTAAAGAGTCGACCTGCTGAGTACCACAGGACACCTTCCTCATAAAGCCATTACTCTAGAACAGGATCCATAGCAGATCAATTTAATACAAAGGAAGAATCACAGAAACTCAGACAAAATGAAGAGGCAGAGGAATATGTTCCAAACAAAACTACAAGATAAGACACTAGAAGGAGGGCTAAATGAAATGATCATCAATTTTCTTGATAAAGATTTCAAAGTAACAGTCATAAATATGTTCACAGATCTGTAGAAAAATATAGAAGATTTCAGGAAGGACTTCACCAAAGTGATAACAAGAGCTGAAAAAGCCACTCAGAACTGAAGAATGCAGTAACTGAAATGAAAAATAAAATGGAGGGAATAAATAATAGATTGCTGCAAGTAAAGGAGACAATCAATGAGATGGAAATGAGAGAATAGGAACACAAGTTGAGGAGCAGAGAGGAAAAGAATCTCTAGGAATGAAAGAGCTGAGAGCTGTGTGACAACTCCAAATGAAATAATACTCACATAACGGGTACCAGAAGGAGAAGAGAGAGACAAAGGGATAGAAAGTTCCTTTGAGGAAATAATTGGTGAAAACTCCCCCAGTCTAAGGAAGGAAGTAGATGTCCAGGTCATGAATGTACAGAGAGCCCCTAAGAAAATGAAACCCCAAGAAGACAACCCCAAGACATAATAATTAAAATGAAAAAGATTAAGGATAAAGATAGGGTATTGAAAGCATCCAGAGAGAGAAAAAAAAATACTTAAAAGGGAAACCCCATTAGACTATCAGCAGAAACTTTACAGGCCAACTGGGGAGTGGCATGAAATATTTAATGTACTGAAACACAAGGACCTTCAACTAAGAATCCTTTATCCAGAAAGAGTATCATGCAAATTTGAAGGAGATTAACCACTTCCCATATAAATGAAAGCTGAAGGAATTTATGACCACTGAACTGCCATTACTGTATATGTTAAAGGGACTTCCGTAGATGGAAATGTACTTGAGCCTAAATAGTTTTCACCAGTGAAGTAAACCCATGGTAAAGGTAGTTGACCAATTACATACCAAGCAAGTATGAAATTAAAACACAATGAAAGTAGTAAAACCAACTATACACAAAATCAGTCAAGGGTTACACAAAAAAAATGCAAATTATGACATCTAATATATAAACTGGAGGAAGAAGATAAGGAAGTACTTTGGAAACAAGGCACTGAACAACACATTAGATATCTATAGGACATTCCACCCAAAAGCAGCAGGATACACATTCTTCTCAAGTGCACATGGAACATTCTCCAGAATAGGTCATATACTAGGCCACAAAAGGAACCTCAATAAATTCCAAAAGATTGAAATCCTACCAACCAACTTCTCAGACCATAATGCTATGAAACTAGAAGTAAAGAAAAAAGCCCACAAACATGGAGACTAAACTTGTTTCTAAATAACCAATGGATCAATGAACAAATCAAAACAGAAATCAAGTAATACATGGAAACAAGACAAGAACACAACAGCCCCAAATCTGTTGGACATGGAGAAAAGTACGTAACAATACAGGTTTATCTCAAGAAATAAGAACAATCCAAATAAGGAGTGTAAACTCACAATTAAACTAGAAAAAGAAGAACAAATGAAACCCATATTTGTTAGGAGAGGCATAATAAAGATCAGAGCAGAAATAAATAAAAGAGAAGAATAAAATAACAGAAAAAACAAGTGAAACCAAGAGTTGGTTCTTTGAGAAAATAAAAATAGACAAACCCCTAGCCAAACTTATAAAGAATAAAAAGAATACATAAAATCAGAAATGAAGAAGGAATAATCACAATGGATACATAGAAATACAAAGAATTATTAGAGAATTCTATGAAAAATTACATGCAAATAAATTGGACAACTTAGAAGGAATGGACAAATTGCTAGAAAAATACAACCTTCCAAGATTGACCCAGAAAGAAACAGAAAATCTGAACTGACCAATTGCTAGCAATTAAATTGAATTGGTAATCAAAAAATTCCCAACAAACAAAAGTCCAGGACCAAATGGCTTCACAGCTTAATTCTCATAAACATTTAAAGAAGAGCTAATACCTCATCCTTCTTAAATTATTTCAAAAAGTAGAAGAGGAAGGAATACTTCCAAACTCATTCTATGAGGCCAGCATCACTCTAATACCAAAACCAGATAAAGACACCACAGAAAGGAAATTTTAGACCAATATCCCTGATAAGCATAGATAAAAAAATGCTCAACAAAATATTAGCAAACTGAATTCAAGAATATATCAAAAGGATCACCCATCATGACCAAGTGGGATTTTATTCCAGGGGCGCAAGAATGGTATATGTAAATCAATAATATCATACACTACATTAAGAAAAAGAGGGATAAAAACTACACGATCATGTCAATAGACACTGAAAAAATATTTGACAAAATTCAACATCCATGATAAAAATTCCCAATAAAATGGGCACAGAGGATACATACCACAACATAATAAAAGCCATTTACAACAGACCCACAGCTAACATACTCAGTGGTGAAAAGCTGAAAGCTTTCTAAGATTGGGAACAAGACAAGGATGTCCACTCTCACCACCTTTATTCAACATAATACTGGAGGTCCTAGCCATGGCAATCAGATAAGACAAAGATAAAAGACATCCAGATTGAAAAAGGAGAAGTTAATATGTTACTATTTGCAGATGACATGATACTATATATAGAATACCCTAAAGATTCCACCAAAAAACTGTTAGAACTAATAACTGGATTCAGCAAAGTTGCAGGATACAAAGTTAATAAGCAGAAATCTGTTGCATTTCTATATACTAACAATTAGCAGAAAGAGAAATCAGGAAAACAATTCCATTTACAATTGCATCGAAAAGAATAAAATACCTAGGAATAAACCTAATCAAGGAGGTGAAAGACCTGTACTCTGAAAATTGTAAGACACTCATGAGAGAAATTAAAGAAGACACAAGTAAATGGAAATCTATCCCGTGCTCATAGATAGGAAGAGTTAATATTGTCAAAATGGCCATCCTGCCCAAAGCATTTTACCAATTCAGTGCAATCCCTATCAAAAATATCAATGACATTTTTCAATGAACTAGAGCAGATAATCCTAAAATTCATATGGAACCATCAAAAACTGAATAGCCAAAGCAATCCTGAGAAAGAAGAACAAAGCTGGGGGTACTACACTACAGAGTCCAGGTATAAACCCACACCTATGTGGTCACTTAACATATGATAATGGACCCATGAATATACAATAGGGAAAAGACAGTCTCTTCAATAACTAATGTTAGAAAAACTGGACAGATACATGCAAGAGAATGAAACTGGGTTGCTATCTAATACCATTCACAAAAGTAAACTCAAAATGGATTTAAGATGTAAGACATAAGCCATAAAACTCAAAGAATAAAATGTGCAAAAATCTCTTGAACATAAGTATGAGCAATTTTTGCCTGGACACATCTCCTTAGGCAAGGAAAAAAAAATGAACTAGTGGGACTACATCGAACTAAAAAGCTTCTGTACATCAAAGGGCACCATCAAGAGAAGAAAAAGGCAACCCACAGTATGGGAGAATATATTCACAAATGATTTATCTGATAAGGGGTTAACATCCAAAATATATAAAGAACTCATATGCCTCAACACCAAGAAAACCAAATAACCTGAATTTAAAAATGGGCAGCTGACCTGAAAAGACATTTTCCAAAGAAGAAATTCAGATGGCCAACAGGCACATGAAAAGATGTTCTCATTCACTAATTATAAGGGAAATGCAAATCAAAACCACAAGGAGATATCACCTCACACCAGTTAGAATGGCCGCTATCTAAAAGACAAGGAATAACAAGTGTTAGTGGGGATGTGCAGAAAAGGGGACCCTCCTACACTGTTGGTGGGAATGTAAATTGGTGCAGCTGCTGTGGAAAGCAATATGAAGGCTCCTCAAAAAACTAAAAATAGAAATACCATTTGACCCAAGCAATTCTACTTCTAGGAATTTACCCAAAGAAAAGAAAATTGTTGATTTGAAAAGATATATGCACCCCTATGTTTATTACTGCATTATTTACAACAGCCAAGTTAGGGAAGCAACCAGTGTCCATCAATAGATAATTAAGTAAAGAAGATATGACACACATACAGAAGGGGATATTATTCAGCCATAGAAAAGAGAGAAATCCTGCCATTTGCAACAACATGGATGGACCTAGAGGGTATTATTATGCTCAGTGAAATAAGCCAGGCAGAGAAAGACAAATACCATATTTCACTTATTTGTGGAATATAAAAACAAAACAAAATGAACAAAATAGCAGTAGACTCATAGACACTGAGAAGTGACTGATCGTTTTCATGGGGGAGTGGTGGGGGACTATAAGGGCACAGGTGTGGTAGTACAGCATGGAGAATATAGCCAATGATTCTGAACATCTTCCTATGTTGACTGATAGTAACTGCACCAGTTGGGGGGGGTAGGATTTAATAATATGCATAACTTGAGCCACTGTTGTATACTTGAAACCAGTATAAGATTGTAAATCAACAAGAAAAAACACTCTAGAAGAGAAGCAGGTAATAGGCTAGTGTCTTGTAAAACTAGATAGCCAAATGAGAGTTAAGAAAAGGTGCTCAGCTTATCAGTAATCAGGGAAATGCAAATTAAGGCCACAGGGAGATACTTCACTTGAATGGCTAAGGTTAAACAGCAGTGCCAAGAATGGGGTGTTGGTCATTCTCATATAAACGGTTTGGAAATCCAGACAGTACTTGTGAAGTTGAGCAAGATGTATCCTATGATGTAATAATTTTACTCTATCTATTCACCCAACAGAAAAGTATTGGGGCACTAGGAGACACAAGAATGTTTATAAAAGCATTCTGTATAATATTCCTTTCTCCCAAAAAACCCCCAAACCCTGTCAACAATCCAAATGTCTATCAGCAGCAGAATGGATAATTAAACTACTGTGTTTTCATGCAATGCAACACTTCACAGTGATAAAAATAAACTACACCTATCAAACATAATGCTCACCAAGTAGCCAGACAGAAATAAATACAAATGGTATAATTATATAAAGTTCTGAAATACAAGGAATAACCTACAGTGTTTACTGATGAATACTTAGTAGGTGAAAGTATAAAGAAAATCAAGGGAGAGAACAAATCAAGATTCCACAAAAATTACCCATGTGAATATCTGCTATGAATATTTTTAGCCACGAACATTTACCCTTGTTTTAGCCTGACTTGTGTTCAGTAACTATGTAATGCCATTGGTGGTGTGGTGTTCTAACATTCTTAATATATATGAAGCACACTTCTCTATCAAAGAGAAAAATTAATAATAAAAAATAGTATTGCCCCCCAAAAAGGTCAACCTAGTCTACTTATGGAAAAATCTGTTTCCCACTGCTTTGCAGCACCACTACTGTCACAAATCAAATGTCCAAATACGCATTAATCTGCACTCAATCAGGACAAGGTTTATCTTTAGTGAAAGAAAGGGGGTCATGGGAAGGAGTGGTTGGCTGTGTCTAGGGTGCTGGCAAGGCTCTGTTTTTGTTCTGAGTGATAGTTACATAGATGTTAACTTTGTAGTGATTCGTAAAGTGAAACATTCATGTTCTATGCACTTTTCTGTGCATTTATATATACTTGAGCCATATATACTATATAATCTCAACTATGAAATTATATATATAGATATGTATGTATAAAGTAATATACCATAGTTTAATTTATAATTGTCTTGGATTGTAGGAACATGGATGTTTCTTCTGGTTTATGATATTTTCCTGTACTTTCCAAGTTTTCTTCACTGAGTCTGTATTACTTTTATAAGCAGAAATAAAAATAGCATTAACAAAAATCTTCCCAGATTCAGCAAAAAAGAAAAGAAAAATAAAGAGAAAGGTTGCAGGTGAAGCAAATATGGCTGATTTTTTAACCACTTTTGGGCTCGGGAAGTGCCCATAGGGGTATTCTTTACACTTTTCATTTAACCTTTTTTGTGTATTAAGACATTTTTCATAGTAAAAAGTTTTTTTTTTTTTTAAGTCCCTGAAGGAGGACAGTTCATGGTGGGAGGCAGTGTAATTTGCCCCAAAGAAGGAGATGGAATGACAAAGGTGGGCATCCCAGGGAGGTTTCTATCTTCCTAGAATCCTGAGGGAAAGAGTTGGGTCTGAGGTGCCCAAGTTGTTTCTTGGAAACCAGATTGTTTAGATCTTTTTTTCTTAGTATGTTTATTTCCAAGTTGGCCTCCCTCAGGATCTCATAATGTCTGTGAATCCAAGTTGTAGAGAAGGCAGCATTTCACTGCAGGGTTCAGCCCCTCTCCTGGGCGACTATAGGACTGACCCACCTCCCCAAATTATTTGGCCACTAGTGTTACGAGCTGAGCTGTGTCTCCTCCACTGCCCTCAAATTCATGTTGAAGTTCTAATTCCCAGTACCAAATGAGACTGTCTTGGGTGATTAGTTGAAGAGGTAATTAAGTTAAGATGGGGTCATTAGAATGGGCCCTAATCCTGTACGGTGTCTTTATAAGAAGAGGAAATTTGGATATACAAAGAGACACCAGGGATGTGTGTACACACAGGAAAGACGATGTGAAGACACAGCCAGAAGGTAACCATTGGCAAGCCAAGGAGAAAGTCCACAGAACAAAACCAGTCCTGCCTCCAGAAATGTGAAAAAATAACTTTCTGTTGTTGAAGCCAGCCCAGTCTGTGATATTTGTTATGGTAGCTCTAGCCAACTAGTACACTGGATATAGTTCTCAAGGCCAGGCCATTCTGAGTCCCAGGACCTGGAGTGGCCCAAGGACATTTTCCTCATCAACACACCACAGCTTTATCAAGGGAGCTCATTCCTGAATTAGTTCCTAAGAAGGATAAAAACAAGTCCTGCCTTCAAAGAGTTTACAATTATTGGAAGAGAAGAATATTTAGGAGACTAATTGTAATTTTCCCACCGAAAGAAAATGAAACTTCATTTGCTGAGGGAAAAAAGTCTCCTGTTTAAAGTGGTTGACCTCACTGTTTACCTAGATATACCCCATCCCACAAGCAAACACACGAGCCACAAACTCTTAATACTTTGATTTTTTTAAAAGGGAATTATCAAAATAGTAACCAATGGGAAGGAGTGAGTGAATGTGTAATGGCTACTCTTGTACCCTGCTTGTGGGACTGCAAACTGGTACAGCCTTTCTGAAGGACAGTTCGGCTTTATGAATGAAAAGCTTTGAAATGCAAAGCTCAATGATTTAAGTATTCTACTTCTAGGACTGCCCACTAAGAAAATCAGGACAAGATGCATATACAAGAATGTAATTTAAAATGTGCCTGGGATCTAAATTCTGATATCCCCATATTATTGGAATTCAGCTTCTGGATATTTAGTGACTTGGGAAAATGCTTATGACATATTACAAAGGCCATTTGCAAAAGAGTATATGTAATATGAACCAAGTTTTATTTTGCATATCTTCACATAAGAAATAAATGTATTAAAATGTGACCACGCTTACTGTAATAGTTATCTATTGTCACAACAAATTATCATAAATAAGCAGCTTAGAACAACACAAATGTACGATCTGCATTTCCATGGTCAGCAGTCCAGTGTCAGCTTAACAGTCCTCTGCTGAGAGTCTAATAGTGCTAAAAGCGAGATGTCGTTTGTTGTTTGTGATGCATCTCATTTGGAGCTCAGGTCCGCCACCAAGCTCACTTGGCTGCTGGCAGCCTTCAATATCTTGTGGTTGTAGGGCTGGTGTCCCTGCCTCAGCCCGGGGAGGCCTGTTCCCGCCGTTGTCTCCCACCCCATGGCCCTGCCCACAACATGGCAGTCTGCTTCCTCAAGGTCGACCAAGAAACCACCTGCTGCGACTTCGGATCTGATTTCTTCCGTACCTGATTTCCAGGCCTCGATTTCAAGGGCTCATGTTATTTAAAGGTCATATCCACCCACACTCAAGGGTGGAAATCTTGGGGCCATGCTGAATTCTGCTAACCCCACTTACCCTGAGTGGTAAGATTATGGGTTGACATTTATTAACTTATGTTACATTCGATATTGACTTACTTGACATTGACATTTTAAAATAATATTTTATATTTACAATTTTATATTTTGATATTTATTAAGTTATATTAGTAAATGTTTTACAATAAACACACTTTCTTCAAAAAAATTATTACTTTAAAAATTTGCTTATTTGCTCCTTGGAAAATTTTGGAAGGGTGAGCCAGGTATCTGTCAGCAGCACCTCTGTTTGCCTCCCAAGTCCCTCAATTGTCACCATCCTACACTGACTGAAGCCTAATCTTCCAGTGACATTACGAATGGCCTGGGCTCTGGGGAATATCCTGGATAACCTCCCACTGTTGGTTCCACAGTAAATCACATTCCTTGAACTCCATTAATGAAGTTTGAGTAAAGCCATTTGAATGTTTGGGACCATCATTTTATAATCCTTCAATGAGATCTAGCATCTGCTACAGGTTTTTTACATGGTAAGCATACAGTATATATAGCCACTCGTTCTTCAACCATTTGTTGTTCATTCATTTCAGCCATGCTGATGAGTAACAGGTCCTATAGCAGTCCCTTGATTTTTGAGTGAGTGACTACATCTGAACCCAACTCCTTTTCCCTGTGGGAATCATGATAAAAACTCCCAGTAAACTAGGGGTAGAGGGGACCTTCTTCAGTTTGATAAAGTATACCTACAAAAAACTTGTAGCTAACATCATACTTAATTGTGAGAAACTCAGTGCTTTCCCACTAAGATCATGTAAAAGGTAAGGATGTCCTTCCTTACTCCTTTTCAGTATCATAGTGGAAATTCTAGCTAGTGCAGTAAGACAAGAAAAGAAATATAGATTGGGAAGGGAGAAATAAAGCTGTCTTTGTTCACAGATGACATGTAGGAAATCTGAAAGATTTGACCAAAATACTGGAAGCAATTATAGCAAGATTGCAGGATAGAAGATTAATATACCAAAGTCAATCACTTTCCTATATACCAACAATGAACAAATGGAATTTGAGAATAATAACAATGCAATTTACATTAGCACCCTTAAAAATGAAATACTTATGTATAAATATAACAAGATATGTTCAAGATCTATTTAATAAAAAACTAAAAACTCTGATGAAAGAAATCAACTAAGTAAATGGAAAGATATTTCATGTTCATGGATAGGAAGTCTCAATATTGCCAAGATGTCATCTCTTCTCAACTTGATTTATAGATTAAGTGCAATCCCAACTAAAATCCCAGCAAATTATTTTGTGAATATCAAAAAACTGATTCTATATGGAAAAGCAAAAGGACCAGAATAGCCAACACAATATTGAAGGAGAAGAACAAAACTGGAGAACTAACATTACCTGACTTCAAGACTTACTATAAAGCTACAGCAATTAAGACAGTGTGGTGTTGGTGAAAGATAGACAAACAGATCAGTGGAACAGAATAGAGAGTCCAGAAATAGACCCCCATAAATACATTATTTTTGACAAAGAAACAACTACAATAAAATGGAGCAAAGATTGTCTTTCAGCAATTGGTCTGGAACCATAGGACATTCATGTGCAAAAAGAAAAGAATCTTGACACAGACTTTACACCCTCCATAAAAATTAAATGAGAATGGATCATAGACCTAAATGCAAATCAAAAAACTAGAAGATAGTATAGGAGAAAACCTAGATGACCTTGGATACAGTGATGACTTTTTAGATACAACAGCAAAGGCACTATCCATGAAAGAAATAGTTGATAAGCCAGACTTCATTAAAATTAAAAACTTCTTCTCTGTGAAGGACAATGTCAAGATAATGAGAAGACAAGCCACAGACTGGGAGAAAATATTTGCAAAAGACACATCTGATAGAGGGCCATTATCCAAAATATACAAATAACCCATAAATCTGAACAATAAGAAAACAAGCAACCAATTAAGAAGTGGGGAAAGGCTTTAACAGATATCGAAGAAGATATACGGATGGCAAGAGGGCATATGAAAAGTTCCATAGCATATGTCATCAGGGAAACACAAAACAACAATGAGATACCACTTCACATGTATTAGCGTGGCCAAAATCCAGAACACTGTGTTGTCTTATCTGTTGCTATAACTGAGTCTTCATCAGGCTATCCCCCTGTTGTTGAAGACCAGTGACTTTGGAGTGATCACGGATATGGCAAAACCAGTAAATCTCATGGGTATTATTAGCCTATTGTCTTACTTTTCTTCATGCTGTAAAATAAGTTTCTTTTCTTTGTAAATTAGTTTCTTGATAGTAGGACTGTTGAGTGATCGAGGCCTCCACTAAGTCCACAGATGATGCTGCCAGCAGAAACCTGGTAAAAAGGGAAGGAAAATTCATTTGCAGAATCAATGTATACCCCATAAGGGAAAATCACTGCCCCCTCTATGATGGAGGGGGCCCAATGCAGTCAATCTCCCCAGGTGGCAGGCTGGTCCCTGATGGCATGGTGCCATATTGAGGGATGGTAATGCCAACTAGCGAAACTGGTTTTGGAGTGGTCAATTCCATGCTATTGGCCCAATAGATAACCTCTATCTCTACCATTGATCCACTTTGTCAATGAATAAGTACTGTTTGGGGAAAGAGATTGATTATTAAAAATCTCTGCAAAAGGTGATCTTTGTGGGAACTAATCATACAGGACAGAAACATCCTCGCATTCTGAGCCCACTGTTACCTCTTTCTCTAGCCTCCTTGTCATCTGTCTTCCAGTCTCATTATTTGCAGCTTCCTGACCACTGACTTTTGCTACCACCCACAAATCAGGAGACATCTGCAACTCACATCACCTCTCCTCTGGGCAAAGAGTCTCACACGATGATTGTGCTGCCTGGAGTTCTGTACTTCAGGAGCAGTTCCCATCCCTGTTGCCCTTCCAGCTCGCCGCTGAGTAGCGCTGTATCTCCACAGCAGTCTGTCTTCAGCTGGTGGCATATTGTTCAGAGCCATCTGAACACCAGACTTCAATGCTTTCTTCCTTGGGCAACTGGTCATAGGGTGGGTTGAGGGAGGAAGTGTAGTAGGAGTAAGTACACTGAGTTGGGGAGCCTGCTATGTAGCCTGTGCCTCTAGGACCTGCATCCAATCCCATCCATTCGATAGAAGAGTGACCAGACAGCCTTCTCATGGCCATCTGGTGCCCCACATTCACTCTCATCCAGAACAAAAGCTTTATCTCCAGAGAATGGTCACTCACAAAAGAGGGTGTGGCTTTGCTCCGCATTTGCTACAGTCACACTGGCCACTACTGAATCCACTGTATCATAAGGGCCAAGGGACAGTAGGATGTTGAGATGGATATTGAAATGATCCAGACCCCTGGGTTCTAAGTCATGGACCAGAACTGGAGGGTTGACATAGTTCTGAGGAAGGATACTAAAGGTATGTTCAGGTACTTGTCACATACAAGTAAACTCCTGGATCTTTTTTGGGTCATGAAAATGTTCTGGAATTGGAACAAATAATTGCACAACTTTGAGAATAGACTAAAAACCACTGAATTTTATGCTCTAAAAAGGTGAATTTTATGATATGTGAATTATACACTGAATTAAAAGCAAACTCATTCTGGCATTTCCTGTTTCTTTGCCAAGTCAATAAGTGAAACCAGGCACTAGAATCTGTGGTGCTTTGTGTCAGTACAGAGAGAGGATGCACACAGAACATCTGCAGTAAAGCCACCACTTCATGACACTTTCCGAGCCCCAAGAACCAGATGTCCTGTCTACAGACTGAATATGTGAACTACAGGAAGCCATGATAGGCTATGATTACCACTGTGCATCTTTGATTTATTTAATGATGGTATTAATCTTTGAAGTGCACCAAGAGTATGGGACAGCTATTTTTGTTTTTAATTTATGTTCACCATGCTGTGCACCATATCCCTGGAACTTTTTTTTATCTTATATCTGGAAGTTTGTACCTTTTGACTATCTTATCTTCACCCATTTTGGCCACCCCCAACTCCCCATCTCTGACAACCACCAATCTGTTCTCTGTATCTATAGGTTCATGGTTTTTTGTTTGTTTAGATTTCACATATAAGTGAGATCATATAGTATTTGTCTTTGTCTGCCTCCTTTCACTTAGCATAATGCCCTAAAGGTCCATCCATGTTGTTGCAAATAGCAGGACTTTCCTTCTTTTTAATGGCTTGATAATATTTCATGCTGTACATGTAACACATTTTGTTTATCCACTAATCCATTGACGGACACTTGGATTGTTTTCATGTTGGCTATTGTAAATAATGCTGCAATGAACAAAGGGGTGTAGATATCTTTTCAAGATTATGATTTCATTTCCTTCAGATTAATGCCAGGAATGGAATTGTTGGATCATACGGTAACTGTATTTTTTAAGTTTATTGAGGAACCTCCACAGTATTTTCCATAGTGGCTCTACCAATTTACATTCCCACCAACAGTGCAGGGTTTTCCTTTTCACCACATCCTTGCCAATACTTGTTATTTCTTGTCTATTGAAACAAAATGTTCTAACAGGCATGAGGTGATATCTCATGGTGGTTTTGATTTGCATTTCTCTGATAATTAGTGATATTGAGTATCTTTTCATATACTCTTTGACCATCTGAATGTCTTCTTTGAAAAATGTTCAGATTTTCTGCCCACTTACTAATCAGATTTTTTTTGATATTGCATTGAATGAGTTCTTTGTATATTTTGGAGATTAACCCCTTATCAGATATATGATTTGCAAATATTTTCTCCCATTTGGCAGGTTGCCTTTTTATTTGTTTCTGACTTCCTTTGCTTTGCAGAACCTTTTTAGTCTGATGTAGTTCCACTTGTTTGTTTTTGCTTTGGGTGTCCAATCCAAAAACTCAGTGCCAAGACTGATGTC
Source organism: Manis pentadactyla (assembly GCF_030020395.1). NCBI lineage: Eukaryota > Metazoa > Chordata > Mammalia > Pholidota > Manidae > Manis > Manis pentadactyla. Next base: position 45,576,230 of record NC_080026.1, on the reverse strand, counting down.
AAGTTCACCCCCTATGTTTTCTTCTAGGAGTTTTATAGTTTCAGGCCTTATATTCAAGCCTTTAATCCATTTAGTTAATTTTTGTGTATGGTGTAAAGATAAGGGTCCAGTTCCATTCTTTCACATGTGGCTTTCCAGTTTTTCCAGCACCATTTAGTGAAAAGACTATCCTTTCCTCATTGTATGGTCCTTGTTTCTTTGTCATAAATTAATTGACTATGTATAGGGTCATTTATGGGCTCTCTGTTCCCTTGATCTATATGTCTGCTTTTAGCAGTACCTTATGTTTTGATTATTAAGCTTTATACTATAATCAGGAAGCATGGTGCCTCCAGCTTTGTTCTTCTTTCTCAAGATTGCTTTGGCTACTTGGGGTCTTTTGTAGTTCCATACAAATTTTAGGATTGGTTCTATTTCTGTGAAAAATGCCATGGAATTTTCATAGGGGTAATATGGACATTTTGACAATATTAATCTTTCAAATCCATGAACATGGCACAGCTTTCCATTTATTTTGTGTCTCCTTCAGTTTCTATCATCAGTGTCTTATAGTTTTCAGTGTACAGGTCTTTCACTTTCTTGGCTTTTTAATTAATTTCTGATTTTATTTACATGAGTTCTCTCTCTTTTTCTTGAGTCTAGCTTTGTCTATTTTGTTTATCATTTTTAAAAACCAGATTTGTCTTATTAATCTTTCCTGCTATGTTTTTTAGTCTGTACTTCATTTATTTCCACTCCCTGAATCAAAGAGCCCCTGTGGGATTCTGAGATTTGTTATAGGCATTTTGCCACAGGATGTGTTTGTTTACAAACCCTTTGTCACTTGAGATGCTCTTGCAACCAAACTCCACTTATCATCTCAGACCCATAAACTATTTGACCAGTAGACCATAGTAATATTTTTTGTTCCTAGGAATTTTCATGAGCTCAGAGGTTGTGTCCAACATACATCACTCTGGTGAATAGCCACAAGTACTTTTAGAGAAGATTAAGAAGACTAGGAGTTCATCCTCAAGAGTTCCAGCTTCCAGCTTTCCCTGCAATCAAGGGGATTCTCTCAGGTCTAGGAATTGGGTAAAGGGCAAGATTCTGTATTAAGCTGTCTTGGATAATACCTCTATTCTCAATATCTACAGATTCTCAGTTGCATAGATCAAGTAGGAGCTCATGGGCTGCCCCATTTAGTTCAGTCCCAGAGACCCCATGTTCAGACATTTGTGACTCTGATGGCTATTATGACTTGCATCTGAAGGAGGTGCTATGTGACCCATTAACTGCATTTTGGACACTTATCCCAAACAAAAATTTATGGCCACACAGAATCTGTATAATAACCTGTGGTACATCCATAACTTAGAATACTACTCAGCAATCAAAGGAACTAATTAGTGATGGCAACAACTTAGATAAATCTCCAGGAAATTGTACTGAGCAAAAAAAGCCAATCCCCAAGTCCTTACATACTGTCTGAATCCATTATATAACATTTTAAAATGACAATATTTTAGAAATGGAGAAGAAATTAATTGTTGGCAGGGTGAGGGATGTGGGGATGGGAGCAGAAGGGAGGTGGGCATAAAACAACAACACATGGGATCCTTGTGGTGATGGAAATGTTGAGTATCTTGACTGAGTTGGTGAATATATGAATCTACACAGGCGATAATTGCATAGAACTAAATACACACACACACACACACACACTAAATAAAGTAAAATTGGGAAAATCTAGAAAATATTGGTGGGTTGTATCAATGTCAATATCCTGGTTTTCTGCTGTACTATAGTTTCACAAATGTTACCATTCAGGGGAAATGGTTAAAAAGTAAATGATATGTGGCTTTATTTCTTGCATGTCAATCTGTAATTACCTCAAGTTTTCAATTAAAAAGTGATTAGTAAGCAGAGGAGCCAAGATGGCGGCATGAGTAGGGCAGCAGAAATCTCCTCCCAAAGCCATATATATTTTTGAAAATACAACAAATACAACTATTCCTAAAAGAGAGACCAGAAGATACACTACAATAAACAGGCTACATCTACACCTGTGAGAACCCAGCACCTCATGAAGGGGGTAAGATACAAGCCGCAGCCTGGCGGGACGCGAGCGTGCCCCCGACCCCAGCTCCCCGGTGGGAGGAGAGGAGTCAGAGCAGGGAGGGAGTGGGAGCCCTGGACTGCTAAATACCCAGCCCTAGTCATCCGCACCGGGAGCGCAGACACACAGTGCATGGTGTGCTGGGTACTAAGGAAATGGAACAGTAAACCAGAGCCAGCGTCCCTGGGACAAAAGAAAAGCGAGTGCTTTTTGAAACTCTTAAAGGGACAGGAGCCTCACAGCTGGACGGAAGTGTCCCGGCACACTCAGCCCAGCAGCTGGGAATCCCAGGGAACTTCACACGCCCTAATCCCCTGGGCTGCAGTGCAACTCTGAGGTCCCTCACGGCAACAAACAGCCTCCCACCCATTCCCCTTCTGGCGCGGCCCTGCCAGAGTGGAGCAGCAGCCTGAAACTGACCACACCCACAGCAGCCACATGGAGCCTACTTCACAGCTGTCTGGGCCAGAATCAGAGACTGCGTTGGTGCGTAGCTGCCCAACACAAGCCGCTAAGGGTCACCGTTTTCACAGGAGAGAGAGGCGATGAGCAAGCAGGAAGGGACATTGTTCTCCCAGCGGACATACATGCCAACTGCCCATGAGTACCTCTATCACTATGAAAAGACAGAAGAATTTGATACAGACCAGAATAATCCAGACATCCCCTGAGAGGGAACCTGGGGAGATATATTTAACCAATTCTCCTGAAAAAGAATTCAAAATAAAGATCATAACCATGCTGATGGATCTGCAGAGTAAAATGCAAGAGCTAACGGATAAAGTTGGGAGGGAGCATACAGAAATAAAACAATCTCTGGAAGGACTTAAAAGCAGAATGGACAAGATGCAAGAGGCAGTTAATGGAATAGAAATCAGAGAACAGGAACACAGAGAAGGTGACACAGAGAGAGATAAAAGGACCTCCAGGAATGAAAGAATATTAAGAGAGCTGTGTGACCAATTGAAACAGAACAATATCCACATCATAGGGGTACCACAAGAAGAAGAGAGAAAAAAGGGATATAAAGTGTATTTGAAGAAATAATTGCTGAAAACTTCCACAAACTGGGGGAGAAAATAGTCCCTCAGACCATGGAAGCACACAACTCCCAACACAAGGAAACCAAGGAGGACAACACCGGGACACTTAATAATTAAAATGGCAAAGATGAAGGACAAGGACAGAGTATTAAAGGCAGCCAGACATATAAAAAAGGTCACCTACAAAGGAAAACCCATCAGGCTATCATCAGACTTCTCAACAGAAATCTTACAGGCCAGAAAAGAATGGCATGATATATTTAATGCAATGAAACAGAAGGGGCTTGAACCAAGAATACTGTACCCAGCACAATTATCATTTAAATAAGAAGGAGGGATTAAACAATTCCCAGACAAGCAAAAGTTGAGGGAATTTGCCTCCCACAAACCATCTCTACAGGGTATTCTAGAGGGACTGTTCTAGATGGAAGCACTCCTAAGGCTAAATAGATGTCACGAGAGAAAATAAAATCACAGCAGAGAAAACAGACCAACCAAATACTAACTAAAGGCTGAAAATAAAATCAACTACCCACAAAAGCAGTCAAAGGAAACACAAAATAAAACACCTAACATATAAAGAATGGAGGAGGAGGAATAAGAAGGGAGAGAAATAAAGAATCATCAAACTGTGTTTATAATAGCTCAATAAGTGAGCTAAGTTAGATGGTAAGATAGTAAAGGAGCTAACCTTGAACCTTTGGTAACGAATCTAAAGCCTGCAATCGCAATAAGTACATATCTTTCAATAATCACCCTAAATGTAAATGGACTGAATGCACCAATCAAAAGACACAGAGTAATAGAATGGATAAAAAAGCAAGACCCATTTATATTTTGCTGGAAGAGACTCACCTCAAACCCAAAGACATGCACAGACTAAAAGTCAAGGGATAGAAAAAGATACTTCATGCAAACAACCAAGAGAAAAAAGCAGGTGTTCCAGTACTAGTATCAGACAAAATAGACTTCAAAGCAAAGAAAGTAACAAGACATAAAGAGAGACACTACATAATGATAAAGGGCTCACTCCAACAAGAGGAAATAACCATTATAAACATATATGCATGCAATACAGGAGCACCAACATATGTGAAAAAAATACTAACAGAATTAAAGAAGGAAATAGAATGCAATGCATTCATTTTAAGAGACTTCAACACACCACTCACTCTAAAGGACAGATCCACCAGACAGAAAATAAGTAAGGACACAGAGGCACTGAACAACACACTAGAACAGATGAACCTAATAGACGTCTATAGAACTCTACACCCAAAAGCAGCAGGATACACATTCTTCTCAAGTGCACATGGAACATTCTCTAGAATAGACCACATACTAGGCCACAAAAAGAGCATCAGTAAATTCAAAAAGATTGAAATTCTACCACCAACTTCTCAGACCACAAAGGTATAAAACTAGAAATAATTTGTACAAAGAAAGCAAAAAGGCTCACAAACACGTGGAGGCTTAACAACATGCTCCTAAGTAATCAATGGATCAATGACCAAATTAAAATAGACATCAAGCAATATATGGAAACAAATCAAAACAACAACAAAAAGCCCCAACTTATTTGGGACACAGCAAAAGAAGTTCTAAGAGGAAAATATATAGCAATCCAGGCATATTTAAAGAAGGAAGAACAATCCCAAATGAATAGTCTAAAGACCCAATTATCGAAATTGGAAAAAGAAGAAATGAGGCCTAAAGTCAGCAGAGGGAGGGACATAATAAAGATCAGAGAAGAAATATATAAAATTGAGAAGAATAAAACAATAGAAAAAAATCAATGGAACCAGGAGCTGGTTCTTTGAGAAAATAAACAAAATAGATAAGCCTCTAGCCAGACTTATTAAGAGAAAAAGAGAATCTACACATATCAGCAGAATCAGAAATGAGAAAGGAAAAATCGTGACGGACCCCACAGAAATACAAAGAATTATTAGAGACTACTATGAAAACCTATATGCTAACAAGCTGGAAAACCTAGAAGAAATGGTCAACTTCCTAGAAAAATACAACCTTCCAAGACTGACCAAGGAAGAAACAGAAAATATAAACAGACCAATTACCAGCAATGAAATTGAAGTGGTAATCAAAAAACTACCCAAGAACAAAACCCCCAGGCCAGATGGATTTACTGAGGAATTTCATCAGACATACAGAGAAGACATAATACCCATTCTCCTTAAAGTTTTCCAAAAAATAGAAGAGGAGGGAATACTCCCAAACTCATTCTATGAAGCCAGCATCACCCTAATACCAAAACCAGGCAAAGACCCCACCAAAGAAGAAAATTACAGACCAATACTCCTGATGAACATTGATGCACAAATACTCAACAAAATATTAGCACACTGAATTCAAAAATACATCAAGGGGATCATACACCATGACCATGTGGGATTCATCTCAGGGATGCAAGGATGGTACAACAGTCGAAAATCCATCAACATCATCCACCACATCAACAAAATGAAGGACAAAAACCACATGATCATCTCCATAGACACTGAAAAAGCATTCAACAAAATTCAACATCCATTCATGATAAAAATTCTCAACAAGATGGGTATAGAGGGCAAGTACCTCAACACAATAAAGGCCATATATGACAAACCCACAGCCAACATCATAGTTAACAGCGAGAAACTGAAAGCTTTCCTCTAAGATCGGGAACAAGATGGGGATGCCCACTCTTCCCACCATTATATTCAACATTGTACTGGAGGTCCAAAGAAATACAAGGAATCCAGATTGGTAAAGAAGAAGTCAAAGTGTCACTATTTGCAGATGACATGATATTGTACATAAAAAACCCTAAAGACTCCACTCCAAAACTACTGGCACTAATATCGGAATTCAGCAAAGTTGCAGGATACAAAATTAATACACAGAAATCTGTGGCTTTCCTATACACTAACAGTGAAATAATAGTGAAATCAGGAAAATAATTCCATTCACAATTGCATCAAAAAGAATAAAATACCTAGGAATAAACCTAACCAAGGAAGTGAAATACCTATACTCTTAATACTACAAGACACTCTTAAGAGAAATTAAAGATAAAACTTAAAAATGGAAACTCATCCCATGCTCTTGGCTAGGAAGAATTAGTATTGTCAAAATGGTCATCCTGCCCAAAGCAATCTACATATTCAATGCAATCCCTATCAAATTACCAACAGCATTCTTCAACAAACTGGAACAAATAGTTCAAAAATTCATATGGACCCACCAAAGACCCCAAATAGCCAAAGCAATCCTGAGAAGGAAGAATAAAGTGGGGCGGGGCGGAGGGATTTCGCTTCACAACTTCAAGCTCTACTACAAAGCCACAGTAATCAAGACAATTCTGTACTGGCACAAGAACAGACCCACAGACCAGTGGAACAGAATAGAGACTCCAGACATTAACCCAAACATATATGGTCAATTAATATATGATAAAGGAGCCATGGACAAACAATGGGGAAATGACAGCCTCTTCAACAGTTGGTGTTGGCAAAACTGGACAGCTACATGTAAGAGAATGAAACTGGATCATCATCTAACCCCATACACAAAAGTAAATTCGAAATGGATCAAAGACCTGAATGTAAGTCATGAAACCATAAAACTCTTAGAAAAAAACATAGGCAAAAATCTCTTGGACATAAACATGAGCGACTTCTTCATGAACATATCTCCCTAGGCAAGGGAAACAAAAGCTAAAATGAACAAGTGGAACTATATCAAGCTGAAAACTTCTGTACAGCAAAGGACACATTGAATAGAACACAAAGGTATCCTACAGTATGGGAGAATATATTCATAAATGACAGATCCAATAAAGGGTTGACACCCAAAATATATAAAGAGCTCATGCACCTCAACAAACAAAAAGCAAATAATCCAATTTAAAAATGGGCAGAGGAGCTGAACAGACAGTTCTCCAAAGAAGAAATCCAGATGGGGGGAGGGGCGGAAGATGGCGGCGTGAGTAGAGCAGCGGAAATCTCCTCCCAAAACAACATATATCTATGAAAATATAACAAAGACAACCCTTCCTAGAATAAAGACCAGAGGACACAGGACAATATCCAGACCACATCTGCACCTGGGAGAACCCAGCGCCTCGCGAAGGGGGTAAGATACAAGCCCCGGCCCCGCAGGAGCCGAGCGCCCCTCCCCCCAGCTCCCGGCGGGAGAAGAGCAGGCAGAGCGGGAGGGAGACAGAGGCCAGGACTGCCGAACACCCAGCCCCAGCCATCCGGGCCAGAGTGCAGGGCCCTGGATACTAGGAAAACAGGGCAGCAAGAACAGTGAGCAGGCACTGGAGGCTGGGCGACAGAGGACATAAGAAAAGCGCGTGACCATTTTTTTTTGCTTTTTTGCTGTTTTGTTTTGGCGAGCGCTTTTTGGAAGTCTTAAAGGGATAGGGACCCCAATACTAGGGAAACAGGGCAGAAAGACCGGTGAGCAGAGACCTGAGGCTGGCACCGGAGAATAAAGAAAAACGAACGACCACCTTTTTTTTTTTAATTAAAAACTTTTTTTTTTTTTTTTAATTTAAAAATTTTTTTTCTTTTTTTTTTCTTTTTTTTTTTTTTTTTTGGTGGGCGTTGTTTTGTTTTGCCGGGTGCTTTTTGGAAGTCTTAAAGGGGCAGGGCGGGTCACTTAATCCAGAGGTAGGGAATCCGGGATCTCTGGGCACCCTAACCCCTGGGCTGCAGGGAGCAGGGAGGCCCCTTATGGAGATAAATAGCCTCCCAGCAGCTCCTGCTCAAACGCGACTCCACCATTTTGGAGTAGCTGCCCGAGCCAGGCCACGCCCACAGCAACAGCGGAGATTAACTCCATAGCAGCCGGGCAGGAAGCAGAAACCCTGTCTGCGCGCAGCTGCAGAGCACAAGCCAATAGAGGTCGCTGTTCTCCCAGGAGAGGAGGGCCACAAACCAACAAGAAAGGAAGTCCTTCCAGCCATCACTCGTCCCAGTTCTGCAGACTATTCCTATCACCATGAAAAGGCAAAGCTACAGGCAAACAAAGATCACAGAGACAACACCAGAGAAGGAGACAGACCTAACCAGTCTTCCTGAAAAAGAATTCAAAATAAGAATCATAAACATGCTGACAGAGATGCAGAGAAATACGCAAGAGAAATGGGATGAAGTCCGGAGGGAGATCACAGATGCCAGAAAGGAGATCGCAGAAATGAAACAAACTGTGGAAGGGTTTATAAGCAGAATGGATAGGATGCAAGAGGCCATTGATGGAATTGAAACCAGAGAACAGGAACGCATAGAAGCTGACATAGAGAGAGACAAAAGGATCTCCAGGAATGAAACAATATTAAGAGAACTGTGTGACCAATCCAAAAGGAACAATATCCGTATTATAGGGGTCCCAGAAGAAGAAGAGAGAGGAAAAGAGATGGAAAGTATCTTAGAAGAAATAATTGCTGAAAACTTCCCCACACTGGGGGAGGAAGTAATCGAACAAACCACAGAAATACACAGAACCCCCAACAGGAAGGATACAAGAAGGGCAACACCAAGACACATAATAATTAAAATGGCAAAGATCAAGGACAAGGAAAGAGTGTTAAAGGCAGCTAGAGAGAAAAAGGTCACCTATAAAGGGAAACCCATCAGGCTAACATCAGATTTCTCGACAGAAACCCTACAAGCCAGAAGAGAATGGCATGATATATTTAATACAATGAAACAGAAGGGCCTTGAACCAAGGATACTGCATCCAGCACGACTATCATTCAAATATGACGGTGGGATTAAACAATTCCCAGACAAACAAAAGCTGAGGGAATTTGCTTTCCACAAACCACCACTACAGAACATCTTACAGGGACTGCTCTAGATGGGAGCACTCCTAGAAAGAGCACAGCACAAAACACCCAACATATGAAGAATTGAGGAGGAGGAACAAGAAGGGAGAGAAGAAAAGAATCTCCAGACAGTGTATATAACAGCTCAATAAGCGAGCTAAGTTAGGCAGTAAGATACTAAAGAGGCTAACCTTGAACCTTTGGTAACCACGAATTTAAAGCCTGCAATGGCAATAAGTACATATCTTTCAATAGTCACCCTAACTGTTAATGGGTTGAATGCACCAATCAAAAGACACAGAGTAACAGAATGGATAAAAAAGCAAGACCCATCTATATGCTGCTTACAAGAAACTCACCTCAAACCCAAAGACATGTACAGACTAAAAGTCAAGGGATGGAAAAACATATTTCAAGCAAACAACAGTGAGAAGAAAGCAGGGGTTGCAGTACTAATATCAGACAAAATAGACTTCAAAACAAAGAAAGTAACAAGAGATAAAGAAGGACACTACATAATGATAAAGGGCTCAGTCAAACAAGAGGATATAACCATTCTAAATATATATGCACCCAACACAGGAGCACCAGCATATGTGAAACAAATACTAACAGAACTAAAGGGGGATATAGACTGCAATGCATTCATTCTAGGAGACTTCAACACACCACTCACCCCAAAGGATAGATCCACTGGGCAGAAAATAAGTAAGGACACGGAAGCACTGAACAACACAGTAGAGCAGATGGACCTAATAGACATCTATAGAACTCTACATCCAAAAGCAGCGGGATATACATTTTTCTCAAGTGCACATGGAACATTCTCCAGAATAGACCACATACTAGGCCACAAAAAGAGCCTCAGAAAATTCCAAAAGATTGAAATCCTACCAACCAACTTTTCAGACCACAAAGGCATAAAACTAGAAATAAACTGTACAAAGAAAGCAAAGAGGCTCACAAACACATGGAGGCTTAACAACACGCTCCTAAATAATCAATGGATCAATGACCAAATCAAAATGGAGATCCAGCAATATATGGAAACAAATGACAACAACAACACTAAGCCCCAACTTCTGTGGGACACAGCAAAAGCAGTCTTAAGAGGAAAGTATATAGCAATCCAAGCATATTTAAAAAAGGAAGAGCAATCCCAAATGAATGGTCTAATGTCACAATTATCGAAATTGGAAAAAGAAGAACAGATGAGGCCTAAGGTCAGCAGAAGGAGGGACATAATAAAGATCAGAGAAGAAATAAATATAATTGAGAAGAATAAAACAATAGCAAAAATCAATGAAACCAAGAGCTGGTTCTTCGAGAAAATCAACAAAATAGATAAGCCTCTAGCCAGACTTATTAAGAAGAAAAGAGAGTCAACACAAATCAACAGTATCAGAAACGAGAAAGGAAAAATCACGACGGACCCCATGGAAATGCAAAGAATTATTGGAGAATACTATGAAAACCTATATGCTAACAAGCTGGGAAACCTAGGAGAAATGGACAACTTCCTAGAAAAATATAACCTTCCAAGATTGACCCAGGAAGAAACAGAAAATCTAAACAGACCAATTACCAGCAACGAAATTGAAGCGGTAATCAAAAAACTACCAAAGAACAAAACCCCCGGCCCAGATGGATTTACCTCGGAATTTTATCAGACATACACGGAAGACATAATACCCATTCTCCTTAAAGTCTTCCAAAAAATAGAGGAGGAGGGGATACTCCCAAACTCATTCTATGAAGCTAACATCACCCTAATACCAAAACCAGGCAAAGACCCCACCAAAAAAGAAAACTACAGACCAATATCCCTGATGAACGTAGATGCAAAAATACTCAACAAAATATTAGCAAACCGAATTCAAAAATACATCAAAAGGATCATACACCATGACCAAGTGGGATTCATCCCAGGGATGCAAGGATGGTACAACATTCGAAAGTCCATCAACATCATCCACCACATCAACAAAAAGAAAGACAAAAACCACATGATCATCTCCATAGATGCTGAAAAAGCATTTGACAAAGTTCAACATCCATTCATGTTAAAAACTCTCAGCAAAATGGGAATAGAGGGCAAGTACCTCAACATAATAAAGGCCATCTATGATAAACCCACAGCCAACATTATATTGAACAGCGAGAAGCTGAAAGCATTTCCTCTGAGATCGGGAACTAGACAGGGATGCCCACTCTCTCCACTGTTATTTAACATAGTACTGGAGGTCCTAGCTACGGCAATCAGACAAAATAAAGAGATACAAGGAATCCAGATTGGTAAAGAAGAAGTTAAACTGTCACTATTTGCAGATGACATGATACTGTACATAAAAAACCCTAAAGACTCCACCCCAAAACTACTAGAACTGATATCGGAATACAGCAAAGTTGCAGGATACAAAATCAACACACAGAAATCTGTGGCTTTCCTATATACTAACAATGAACCAACTGAAAGAGAAATCAGGAAAACAACTCCATTCACAATTGCATCAAAAAAAATAAAATACCAAGGAATAAACCTAACCAAAGAAGTGAAAGACTTATACTCTGAAAACTACAAGTCACTCTTAAGAGAAATTAAAGGGGACACTAACAGATGGAAACTCATCCCATGCTCGTGGCTAGGAAGAATTAATATCGTTAAAATGGCCATCCTGCCCAAAGCAATATACAGATTTGATGCAATCCCTATGAAACTACCAGAAACATTCTTCAATGAACTGGAACAAATAATTCAAAAATTCATATGGAAACACCAAAGACCCCGAATAGCCAAAGCAATCCTGAGAAAGAAGAATAAAGTAGGGGGGATCTCACTCCCCAACTTCAAGCTCTACTATAAAGCCATAGTAACCAAGACAATTTGGTACTGGCACAAGAGCAGAGCCACAGACCAATGGAACAGACTAGAGAATCCAGACATTAACCCAGACATATATGGTCAATTAATATTTGATAAAGGAGCCATGGACATACAATGGGGAAATGACAGTCTCTTCAACAGGTGGTGCTGGCAAAACTGGACAGCTACATGTAGGAGAATGAAACTGGACCATTGTCTAACCCCATATACAAAAGTAAACTCAAAATGGATCAAAGACCTGAATGTAAGCCATGAAACCATTAAACTCTTGGAAGAAAACATAGGCAAAAACCTCTTAGACATAAACATGAGTGACCTCTTCTTGAACATATCTCCCCGGGCAAGGAAAACAACAGCAAAAATGAGTAAGTGGGACTATATTAAGCTGAAAAGCTTCTGTACAGCAAAAGACACCATCAATAGAACAAGAAGGATCCCTACAGTATGGGAGAATATATTTGAAAATGACACATCCGATAAAGGCTTGACGTCCAGAATATATAAGGAGCTCACACGCCTCAACAAACAAAAAACAAATAACCCAATTAAAAAATGGGCAGAGGAACTGAACAGACAGTTCTCCAAAAAAGAAATACAGATGGCCAACAGACACATGAAAAGATGCTCCACATCGCTAATTATCAGAGAAATGCAAATTAAAACTACAATGAAGTATCACCTCACACCAGTAAGGATGGCTGCCATCGAAAAGACAAACAACAACAAATGTTGGCGAGGCTGTGGAGAAAGGGGAACCCTTCTACACTGCTGGTGGGAATGTAAGTTAGTTCAACCATTGTGGAAAGCAGTATGGAGGTACATCAAAATGCTCAAAACAGACTTACCATTTGACCCAGGAATTCCACTCCTAGGAATTTACCCTAAGAATGCAGCAATCAAGTTTGAGAAAGACAGATGCACCCCTATGTTTATTGCAGCACTATTTACAATAGCCAAGAATTGGAAGCAACCTAAATGTCCATCGATAGATGAATGGATAAAGAAGATGTGGTACATATACACAATGGAATACTACTCAGCCATAAGAAAAGGGCAAATCCAATCATTTGCAGCAACATGGATGGAGCTGGAGGGTATTATGCTCAGTGAAACAAGCCAAGCGGAGAAAGAGAAATACCAAATGATTTCACTTATCTGTGGAATATAAGAACAAAGGAAAAACTGACGGAACAAAACAGCAGCAGAATCACAGAACTCAAGAATGGACTAACAGGTACCAAAGGGAAAGGGACTGGGGAGGATGGGTGGGTAGGGAGGGATAAGGGGGGGAGAAGTAGGGGGGTATTAAGATTAACATGCATGGGGAGGTAGGAGAAAAGGGAGGGCTGTACAACACAGAGAAGGCAAGTAGTGATTCTACAACATTTTGCTATGCTGATGGACAGTGACTGTATAGGGGTTTATAGGGGAGACCTGGTATAGGGGAGAGCCTAGTAAACATAATATTCGTCATGTAAGTGTAGATTAGTGATACCAAAAACAAAGCAAAAAAAAAAAAAAGGGCAGTTCCTGTGTGGTAAACTCCAACGAGTTCTACACAAGGGTATAAAGGGCATATAAAAGTGTAGGCAAAGGGTCTGTTTGTGTTTATACAGAGGATCAAAGCCTAATTGGGCTACCCCAAAAATGAACTAACATACGATATGAAAAAGAACTTCCAACATCAGCACTCTCTGGAAGACTCATGCCAGAAGATGATCATTAAAAAACCCCAACAAAGATCCACGCACTGCTACAGCTGTAGATGCACTCATCCCACCCGTTCCTGGACTTGCCATGGGAATGAGGAAGGAGATATCTAAGCTGGCCTGTGCATACAGTAAAACAACAAATTTGACTGGATCTATACTGTTGGAACTCAACCAAGAATTTGGAGAAGTGCAAATTGTAGCGCTCCAAACTCTTACAACTACAGACTATTTACTGTTAAAAGAACATATGGCATGTGAACAGTCCCCAGGAATGGGTTGTTTTAATTTGTCTGATTTCTCTCAGACTGTTCAAGTTCAGTTGGACAATATCCACCATATCATAGATAAGTTTTCACAAATGCCTAAGGTGCCTAACTGGTTTTCTTGGTTTCACTGGAGATGGCTGGTAATTACAGATATGCTTTGGTTATGTAACTATACTCCTATTATGTTAATGTTTGTGCACAATTTAAGTAGTAGCTTAAAACCTATATATGCTGAAGTTACTCTACAAGAAGATATGTCAAAGAAATAATCAATCTTCCCATGTTTTCTTCCGCCTGCTACTTCTATAGCTTTTCTTCTTCCTTCCTAATTACATCCCTTAAATAGAATTCGTGCCTCATATCACATTTACCGAGTATCATAATTCTTCCAAGTGGTAAAGATACCTCAAGACAAATGCTGGGCATAGAAGCCACAGGGCATAAATATGCAAAGAAGTAAGAAGCTAACCTTTTCAAACAATAAGGCTTCCCTCTCACTTACCAACTTCACATTTCCCTGTATGGCCCCGGAAGATGACTGGTTAGCCAGAGACGGGTAAGATTCCTCAAGGGAGGAACAACCTACGACAGGCACAGTCGCAGGGGGGCCATCAGGTGAGAAATTGGGGATCAACAGAGGTGAGGCTTAGAACCTCACCCCCCCTGTTCTGAGAGAAATCTTCTGCATACGTGGATGTTTTATTGCCCTGGTCTAGCTTGGATTAACACATAGTCTACAGGCACACACCTGATCATCTACATTTGCTCTCTTACAACACTAAACTATGTTTTCTACCTTTATCTTGTATCTACCTACCACTTCAGCATTTTATTAAAAATAATAATAATAAAGATAGAAATGTGGTATCCACATATAAATCAAGTATAAAAACCAAATGAGTATTCATATTTGAACTGACTGTTTATAGTTTATAATGCATGAGTAAAACCGAAAGTTTCTGTGATGACTGCCCTTGTACTGTTCACTATGTAACTTATTCATTATGTAAGAATTTGTTCTCCATGTAAGAACTTGTTTGTTATGCCTCAGAAGATTGGAGACTGACGAAAATTAGGCTTGGGGTGGATTAATGATTGTGCATTGAGCATTGACTCCCCTATACAGAATTTTATTGTCGTTAACAACCATTTGATCAATAAATATGAGAGATGCCCTCACAAAAAAAAAAAGGACAGACTTCCAATGGTAAAATAAATAAGTAATCGGGATGTAATGTATAGCATAAGGAATATAGTCAAGATATTGTAACAGCTTGGTAGGGTGATAGCTGGAACCTAGAATTATGTATATAAATGTTCTACCACTGTGTTGTACACTTGAAACTAATGTAATGTAATACTGTGCGTCAACTACCCTTCAATAAAAAATATTTAAAAAAAAAAAAAAGAAAAGAAATCCAGATGGCCAACAGACAGATGAAAAGATGCTCCACATCGCTAGTCATCAGAGAAATGCAAATTAAAACCACAGTAAGATATCACCTCACACCAGTAAGGATCTCCACCATCCAAAAAACAACACAAATGTTGGCGAGGTTGTGGAAAAAGGGGAACCCTCCTACACTGCTGGTGGGGATGTAAATTAGTTCCACCATTGTGGAAAGCAGTATGTAGGTTCCTCAAAATGCTCAAAATAGAAATACCATTTGACCCAGGAATTCCACTTCTAGGAATTTACCCTAAGAATACAACAGCCCAATTTGAAAAAGACATATGCACCCCTCTGTTTATCACAGCACTTATTTACAATAGCCAAGAAATGGAAGCAACTTAAGTGTCCATCAGTAGATGAATGTATAAAGAAGATGTGGTACATATACACAATGAATATTATTCAGCCATAAGAAGAAAATAAATCCTACCATTTGCAACAACATGGATGGAGCTAGAGGGTATTATGCTCAGTGAAATAAGCCAGGCAGAGAAAGACAAGTACCACATGATTTCACTTATATGTGGAGTATAAGAACAAAGAAAAAACGGAAGGAACAAAACAGCAGCAGAATCACAGAACCCAAGAATGGACTAACAGTTACCAAAGGGAAAGGGACTGGGGAGGATGGGTGGGAAGGGAGGAATAAGGGTGGGGGAAGAAAGGGGGCATTACAATTAGCATGTATAATGTGGCACGGGGAGGGTTTTGCAACACAGAGAAGACAAGTAGTGACTCTACAGCATCTTACTACGCTGATGGACAGTGACTGTAATGGGGTTTGTTTGGGGGACTTGGTGAAGGGGGGAGCCTAGTAAGCATAATGTTCCTCATGTAATTGTAGATTAATGATACCAAAAAAAAAGTGGTTAGTACCTTACACAATACATACAAATAGTTCAAAATGGATTAAAGATATAAAAGTAGGATATAAAACCACAAAACTCCTAGAAGAAAATATAGGAGAAAACTTCATGACATTGGATTTGGCAATGATTTCTTGGATAGGATGACAAAGTCGTGAGAAATTAAAGAAAAAATAGACAAATTGAACTACATGAAACTTTAAAGCTTCTGTGCATCAAAGGACACAATTAGGAAAACTGAAAAGGCAATCTATTAAATGGGACAAAATACCTTCAAATCATACATCTGATAATGGGTTAATATCCCAAATGTATAAGGAACCCCTATGATTCAATAGCAAAATAAATAAATAACCTGGTTAAAAAATTGGCAAAGGACTTGAACAGATATTTCTCCAGAGATGGTATGCAAGTGACCAGCAATCATATGAAAATATACTCAACATTGCTAATCATTAGAGAAGTGTAAATCAAAACCACAAGAAAATATTTGCCTCACATCTATTATGATAGATACTATTTTTAAAAACCTAGGAAATAGTAAGTGTTGATGAGGATGTGGAAGAATTATAATCCTTATTGTATGTTGTTGGGTATTCTGATAAAATAGTGTGGCTCAGCAGTTCCTAAAAATATTAAGAACAGAATTAGCACATGATTCAGCAATCCCATTTATGGGTTTGTATCCAAAAGGATAAAAGCTGCATCGTGAAGAAAGTTTTGCACACCTACTTCATAATAGCACTATATACACAAAAATCAAGAGGTGAAAGCATTTCAAATTTCATAGATCATAAAAGAATCAACAAAATATGGTATATACATATAATGGGATATTATTAAGCCTCAAAAATTTAGGACATTCTGACACATATGATACCATGGATGATCCGCAGAAACATTATGCTGACTAAAATAAGCCAGTCACAAAAAGACATGTACTCTATGATTCCACTTATAAGAGTACCTATAGTCAAATTTAGAATCTTCAGTTTTCTTTTTTATAGTTCTTATTTGTCTGTGCTTTTAGTGTCATATCCAAAAAATAGTTCTCAAATTCAATGTCATAATGCTTTTCTCTTATGTTTTCTTAGAAGAGTCTTATTGCTGTAATTCTTACATTTAGGATTTTTATTTGTTTTGACTTACTTTTTGGATATGGCGTAAGGTAAGGATCCAACTTTATTCTTTTGCATCTAGATTTCCGGTTTTCCTTCTACTATTTGTTGTAAAGACTTTTCCCATTGAATGGTCTTGGCATCCTTGTCAAAAATCATGTAAGTATATATGCAAGGGTTTATTTGTGTTCTATCTACTCAATTCTATTGTTCCATGTATCTATTTTTATGCCACATTAGTTTTGAAATCAGAAAATGTGATTCTACCCACTTTATTCTTTCTAAAAATTGTTTTGGGTATTCAGAGAACCTTGGGATTCCATGTGAACTTAAAGAAAGCCTTTTCTCTTTCTGCAAAAAATGTTGCGATTTTTATAGGAACTGCATTGAATCTGTAGATCGCTTAGGGTAATATTGAATCTTAACAATATTGTCTTAAAATCCATTAACATGAGATGTCTTTCCATTTATTTGCATCTCCTTTAATTTCTTTCAGCAATGTTTTGTGTATTCAATATACAAATCTTGTCTCCATAGTTAACTTAATTCCAATGTATTTTATTATTTTTGATGCTCGTGGAAATGGAATTGTTTTCTTAATTTCATTTTTGGATTCTTTATTGTTAGTGTAAGAAATGAACTGGATTAAAAAAATTTAAATAGCTTATTCAAAATACTCTAAAAGAAATAAACACGTGGTTTGAAGTTAAAGGAGAGGGTTGTATTTTTCCTGGCATTCAAAGATACCAAATAGTAAGGATGCATATAGTAGTGAAGTATAGTTGACAAAAATAGTAAAGGGAAGGAGCTGGCAGTAAATGAAAGATTTCAACAAATTCTTGGAGGGAAGAGATAAGATGAGATGGTGTTAATGAAAGAAAGAAAATATAAGAAATCTTGTTCAGAATATGTCCCTCACAGGAGCTGCATGAATCTTTGGAAGTAATCTACTTAAACAATGCCCAAGAAAGGTCTGACAATAATGGTAAGAGTTTCTGTTAATCGGAATAATGAGAAATTGGATGAAAACAAGAGTAATAATTGTAAACTTGTCTACAGGAGAATGTTCCCATCTTCAACCTTGTCTATCTCTGTGTGCATAAAACAGTAGCTCTCTTACGTTCAGGAAAAACACATAAACCAACACAATACACACACACACACACACACACACACACACACACACACACATACATACATACATACAAACACCTATTTTTAACATCACATATAACATGGTACTTTCCCAAACAAAACAAACCAATCCAAAAAAAAAAAAATGAAATGCATAAATAGGATTTGTCTCCAAATAAATGTAATGAATCACCTAACGATATCTATAGATAGTAGAGTGTAGTTGGTATTTGGAGGGAACTATAGCACAATAGTTAGCTCTTTACTTATGTTACCTACAGCAACAATTGCTATTTGAATTCTACCCATATACATGGTTACATGGCAACCTTCCATCTCCACATATCGACAATAAAACAAAAACAGTAACAAAACAAATTTAAGAGTTATCAGTCATTCTATTTTGAATCATTTGAGGAAAAACCTAGAGAATGTTGTAGGTGGGGCAGGAAATTGTTGGTTGGTTTGTCATATTGTCATTTTAAACTCTTGTATAATAATTCTTGACTGTGTTAAGTGTTTATGCAGATATAATTTCTGTAGTTAATTAGTATACTTTATATTTTATTTCTTGCATACATTCCTCCCAACTGATCTTTAATTTTCTAAAATACCTTTTTTTCATTGCTTTAATACATCCTTTAGTTATTTTAATCTTCCAAAAATGTTTCTAACATAGAATCCTCAGAACAAAGTTACTTGAGAGGCAAACTGATGTTGATTCTACATTTTGCAACTTTACTAAATTCACTTATTAATTCTAACAGGTCTTTTTGTAGAAACTTTAGAATTTTTTGCCTACAAGGTCATGTCATCTATGAACAGATACCATTTTACTTATTCCCTGCAAATTTTGATGCATTTCACTTTTTTGATTTTTGCCTAGGTGCTCTGGCTAGGATTTCCAGTACTATGTGAAATAGAAGTTGTGAAAGCACGCATCCATGTCTTGTTTCTGATCTTAAGAGAAAAGTTTTTAGTCTTGTACAGTTGAGCATGAAGTCAGCTGTGCATTTTTCATAAGTTGAGATAATTTCATTTTGTTCCTAGTTTCTTGAGGGTTTTTATCATGAATAGGTGTTGAATTTCATCATATACTTTTCCTGTGTCAGTTGAGATGACTGTGTGTGGGTCTTGTCCTTCACTCTGCTAATGTGGTGTTAATAATGTGCTGTGAATATTGATTGATTATCATGTTGAACCATCCTTGCATTCCAGGAATAAATCTCACTTGGTCATGGTGAAAAATCCCTTTAATATGCTGTTGAATTTGGTATGCCAGTATTTTGTTGAGGATTTTTGCATCACTGTTCACAAGGAATAGTGGTCTGTTTTTTCTTATAACACTTTTGTCTGCTTTTGCTATCATGGTAATGCTGGCTTCATAGAATGAGTTAGGAAGTGTTCCTCCTCTTTAGTTTTTTGGAAGAGTTTGAGAAAGATTGGTGTTCTCTAAGTGTTTGGTGATATTTACCAGTGAAACCATCTGGTCCTGGGATTTTCTTTGTTGGAAAGTTTTTTATTATTGATTCAGTATGCTTACAAATTATAGGTTCTTTTCACATATACAAGAACATTTATAAATTTCCTGAAGCTTCATGGCCTAGCATGCAGGCCTGGAGAGTGTTCCACATGTGCTTGTTTCATGTGTATTCTGCTATGTTGGGTGGATTGTTCAACAGATGTCTTTTAGGTCTAGTTTGTTTATAGTGTTGTTAAAGTCTTCTGCCTAGTCCTATCCATTATTGAAAATTGGGTTGAAGTCTCCAACTGTGATTGTTGAATTATCTATTTTTTGGCTCCTTGGTTCATCATAAAATTCTTCAGTCTTTTCTTGCTACCATCATTAGCACACAGCTTCTGTGATTAGTGTAGGCTATTGTAAAATACCATAGTCTGAGTGGCTTAAACAACAGTTTATTTTCTCACAGTTCTGGAGACTGAAAAGTCTAAGATCAAGGTTCTGATGGATTTCAGTTTCTAGGGAGAGGTCTCTTCCAGGCTTGCAGATGGCTGCTTTGTTCTCATATGGCCTTTCCTCTCTAAGTGTGTGCAGAGATGAGACAGTGAGAGACAGTTTGAGAAAACAAGTTCTTTAGTTGTCTCTCTGTGGATAAAATGAAAGTTCCTGTTGCCGGGATTCTCACCTGGCCCTGGTTGGCTAGCTCACTGCACACCTGTGGGCAATACATTGCTATTGACTCTATTTAAAGAGATCTGCCCAGTGGTCTGGGTGACATGGTGGCATGGCTGCAAGTCTGCAGGAGAGCAGAGCAGAGGCTGGAATGGTGGCAGCGCCGAGGACAGAGGCCCAGAGGACAGCTGTGTGGGACAACTATGCAGGCAGAGAGGCCCAGAGGATGGCTGTGCAGGCAGAGGGTCTCAGAGGCAGAGACTGACTTGCTGCATGCAGACTCGCTCTGAGTGAATGGGATTTTAGTGATTGACCCACTGGAAATAAAGCTCGGTATAACCCTTTTGCCCCAAGAATGTTTTACTGTCATTTTTTTGGGTCACATTGAATCTGTAGTGAATTTGCCCAGGGTTGAAACCCATTGGCAAGATACTCTCCTTATAAGACACTAATCCTATCAAATCAGAACCCCATTCTTGTGACCTTGGTTAACCTTAATTACTTCTTTATTTCGAATACAGCCACACTGGATATTAGTGCTTCAGCATATGAATTTTGAAAGAACATTTAGTGTATAACAGTTTCTATCCTCGAGGGAGTGTCATGATCACAAGATACTTGCTGCCGCTCTGATATTCACTTCTATGATGCAGGCAACAGAAAGCAGGCAAGGGGCAGGGCAGGTGGGCACTTGCTACCTGAATAAGATTTCTTTTTAAGAAGTTTCTTTAAAGTGCCACTTAAATTCACTTAATTTAATGTCACATGGTTATCCCATTTGTCAGGAAGGCTGCTAAATGCAGTTCTTGTTGTTGTAGCTAAGTACATTGTTCCTCCCACAAAACCAGGGTTTGATTAGTAAGGAAGACAGGGTGTTCAGTTGGTAGGTAATTAGCAGTGCCATCCAATCTCCTCCTCAGGCCACTGGCCACCCACCACAAACTCTGAACTAATAGAGCACATTTCCCTGCCCCACTTCTCATTTGGTGACTGTGTCTTGCCAATGGGTTTCATCCCTGGACAAGTTCACTGTGTATTCAGTGAGACTGAAAAATGACAATGGAATATTCTTGGGGTGAAAGGGTTTATTACCAGGCTTGTTCCTGGAGATAGGTTGAGCACTAGAAATACATCTGCATCCAACAGTCTGCAGGTCTGTAATCCTTCATCTCTGCCTCCACCCAATGCACTGGGCAGAGCTCTTTATATAGTGACTCAGTCAATAATAGCTAATTGCCTACGGGTGTGGGAACAGTAGCCTAGCAGCAGGCCAGTTACATCATCAAGTAATTTAGGTTCAGGTGAGGATCCTGGCCATAGGAACCTTCACTTTATCCACATTCCACCCCTTCAGGATTCTTGCCTCACAATCTATACACTCTCAATCTTCCACAATGGTCCCTGTGTGAGAAAGCTAGAGCACTGTAACCAGATTCCACAACAGCAACAGAGGATAACAACAACTTAGAGATTATAACAAAAATTAAGATACAACAAGAATTTGATAGAGGTAACAAAAATTGTAATAATCCTCGAGCCTGAGGAGGTTATTTCAGCAATATTCAAAACCAGTTCTGCTCAGATGAATTCAAGACTAATACTTAGTAATGGTACATATAGGGATCTCCATGCACCCCAGTGAGTAGTTTTTTTTTGCTATGGTGTGCACCCAATCCACAAAGACTGTAAGAGCAATAAAACATATGTTTTAATGTCACCAACATAAGCAAATCTTGTCCATGAGGTAGGATGCATGCAAGAGTGATTCTGTGATAGGACTGTGGCAGGAAAGGGGTCTCGTCCAGGTCTAGTATACCTTTACCCCTCTCCCTGTGGGCTTACTGGGGGGCCTATATATGGTGCTACTGGAGGTGCATGCACTGGCCATAATGCTAAAACAAAACTTCCCAGTAAGATGCTCCTACCATCTGGCCATTCAGGATATATTATTGTGATCTTTGGGAGCCACTATGCTGTTATTCCAGGAATACACAGGACACCAGCTTCCAGGCCTTGTCCCCAAGGTGTTAGGAGGGCCAGTCATCATTGGTCCATGTGTCAAAATGTCCAAGGCTATGTCCACTCAATGGAGTCTCCAGGGTTTGGTGCAGTTGGTGATGGCAGCAGGATATTATTCTGGTGGCCAAACCTTGGCTTCAACAATTCTTCCTTGGTTTGTATGTGCAGTTATATAGGGGGGGCAGCAATATGCATTAGCATGTCTATGGGGCTCAGGTCTCCCTTCAGGGATTTCTTGTTCAAATGCCATAGCACTGTCCATAAGGAGACTGACCATCCCCACAGACTAATGGTGTCTAATTTCTGTCCAGATTTTAACAAACCACTGTGCATCTCTATCATGCCTGCCATGGTAGGATTGTATGGCACATGAAACTTCCATTTGATTCCCAACTGTGGTACTCATTCTTGTAGTGCATGTCCAGTAAAGTGGGTTCCTTGATCACTCTCAATTACCTGTGGATGGCCATAGGCTGCAAAGACACACTCCAGGCCTCTTTTGGTCATCTGTTGACCTGCACAACGTGTAGGAAAAGCAACCAGAAGTCCAGTAGCTGTGTCCACATAAATAATGGAATACTGATATGCTTCTGACACAGGTAGAAGCCCAATATAGTCTATCTGCCACCTGAGGAGAGGTATCAGCCCCTTTACTATTGTCCCATGTTGCTGTAGAACTCAGTGTAAGTCCCTTTTAGAGCACACAATGCACTCTTGCCAGGCTCTGCTGACTTCTTCAAAAGTCAAAGGCAAGCCCCACCAATGGGCTACAGCCCACATTGTCTTTTGCCCCACATGCAACAAATGCTGATGTAACCATTGGGTTACATCAGAGACAGGCTTTCCTTCTATCCAGTGTACCTGGGCCAATTCATCTTCTTCATCATTCCCTGGGGATGCCAGTAGCAGATGACCTGTCATATGGTATACTGTTTTAGTCTGACCACAGGATGATAAGTCTTGACACCAAAGGGGTCAGTGACCAACCAGCCAGTTGGCATGGTACCAGGTGGTAGCCACAGGGTCAAGCCCCAATAGACGGTCAGTGCAGACAACTATGGGGGAGGGCTCCTGGCTGGTCACAAGCCACACTGCCTGCAACTCTGCCCATTGACTTTTCTTCCCCCCACCATCTTCCATACATATTGTCTCAGTCTTATGTGAGACTTATGGAAAGCTGTGGCCCTCCATTTTGGGGGCTGCCCATGGCTGGAGCCATCTGTGTACCATGCATCTTCGGGTATAGGGGCTCTTCCCTCCTGATAAAGACTCTCTGCTACTAATAGTTCTAAAGTAAATTCTTCCTGCTTTTGACTAGTAAATGTCACTGGCCCCAATAAGCATTGGAGTTCTTCACTCAGGGGGCTACTAGAGAGGGCACTATGCTGCTGTAGGTATGCTCCCCATGTAGCCAGTGTAGGCATTTGTGCCACACTGCTCTTTGGCTTTTGGGTCCAGTCTCATACTCACCCCATGAAAGGATAGGTGGTTATTACCTTTATCAGGGCCATTCCAGTGATGGGTTCTGTAGCCAGCAAGGCATGATACATAGCAGCTAAATTTTCTATCAGGGTTTATCGTACCTCCGTTCATTTCCAGAGTTGTGACCAGTACCCAATAGGTTGGCAAGTTCATTCAAGCCACTGCCAGAGACCCCAGCCATAACCGTCTTCAGTCACATGAACATCCACCTCACAGAGCCTTGGTGGATCTGCCACACAGAAGGCCTGCCCAGCACTGACTGCCCGTTTGGCTGTAGTAAAGGCAGATACATGTCTCATTCCAGTCCCACCTGATGCCCTTTCATACCAAACACTATAAGGACTTCCGAATTTGTGCCACATGCAGGTCAAACATCTCCAGTAACCTAGAAGACCCAAAAATATATGTAACAATGATGCAGTTGTAGGGGTAGGAAAGGCATGGATTTTATGACTGCTTCTGTTATAACTTTAGTATTACCCAACCAGATGACCCCCAAGAATTTGACTGAGAAACCAGGTCCCTGAACCTTGGTGCTATTCATGGCCCATCCTTTCTCCTGTAGATGCTTCAGCAGTCTAGGTGGTGCACCTTCTAGATCTGAAAGGTAATCCAATGTGAGCATGATATCATCAATATAGTGGTACAGCCATAGTGGTACAACATAATGGTAGGTTCCTAGTTCATGAATGAGGGTATCCTTCATGTCTGCAATAGCGGGGATGGCAGCATGCATAGAGGATATGACTTTTTTCAGTTCTCTGTAATCCACAGTCATATACCAGGAGCCATCTGGCTTTTTTACTGACCACACTGGGGAATTGAAAGGAGTATGGGTAGGCTTTATAATATCCATCCTTTCCAGTTCCTGGAAGGTTTCTCCAATTTCTTTATGCCCTCCAGGCAATTTGTATTGTTCAGTATTAGTCACCCACCAAGGCACAGGCAAAGCTATTTGACTTACCATTTAATTTCCTTCTGTCTGCTCCTGCCCTTATTAAATAAACCCACATCTGGGTCCTCAAAACCTTCATGGGGCCCTATAAATTCTTCCCTGGAGTAGCAGACCTTATTTATTTCTGTGCTTTCATTGCTTCAGCCTCTCCTAAGTCTGCTACATACTGTATGGGTAACCTCACTTATGGGCTGCCCTAAGTGAGGGGCAAGAATGGCCACTAGAGGCCCAAAGAGGGATGTGGGAACCTTTTGAAGCACAATATTTCTCATCCCTGCAGTAAAAGGCTCTTCATCTGGGCCATAATGGTCTGGACTATAGATGGCATTTTTCATGCGTAGCTCCTGTAACACCTGTTGGAGCTCAGCATACATCTGCCATCTAGCAGGGGAGGATGGTTGATCACCCTGATTGGGCCACACAGCATGAAGTACAACAATAAGCTAATCAAGGAGAGGGAGATTTCCTGGTTTCTGAAGTGCATTTTGTAATCACTGCCTCAAGGCAGGCTGCACTGTCAGGGAAGCCAGCTTTCCCATCTCTGATCCAGGCAGAACAATTCCATCCACCCCTAAATCCCACAGATACAGGAGCCAAGCTAATATTGACTCCAAGGGCTTCTGCCAAAGCTGGGAGCCCAAATCCACCAGCTCAGGCTAAGTGTATGGGTGGAGCATAGAGTGGGGAGGGGCTGCTCCTCTCCTGGGGGAACCCTCAGTTGCTGTGTCTTTATTTTCTTTACAACCACTGGGTGTGATTTCAGTAGAGGAGGGGTCCTTATCCAGCTCCTCTATTTCCAGAGATGATGGAACCTTTCTCTCCACTCCCCTGAGTGTCTCCTCTGCTAAATCCTTTACCTTTTCTACAGTGCCTCGCAGTAATGCCAGCTCAATCTTCAGCAGCTCTCTTACCTTCGCCTCAATGCTTTGTAGCTGGAATTCTCATGCCACCTCTTCCTGTGCTTCCCTCAGGAGTACGTCCTTCTCCTCCATGGCCTTTGCCTCCCTCAGAGCACCTGGCAGCTCTGCTGTCTCATTCTGTAAGGGATCTTTTACCTCCTTCACTGGACCTCACACTGCCTCTTCTTGTGGTTTCTGCAGGGGTCCATCCTTTTCCTTCATGGCCTTTACCTCTTCCACAGTACCTTGTAGTGACACCATTTCAGTCACCAACAAGTTTTTTACCTCCTCAATGGCATCTCACAGTCAGCGTTCTAGTGCTGTTTCCTCTCATATCAATGCCATTTCATTCTTCAATGAATCCACAGCAGTTCACAGCTCACATTCTTATGCTGCCATTTTTTGTGTTTCTTTCAGGAGCAAATTCTTCTCATCTATAGACGTTTTTAATACTGTGAGAAGCAGCCAACCCACAGCTCCTGCTGCCTCACGGGCACTCTTTTTCTCAAAAGACCTACTTATTATACCAAGGGCCACCTCTACTGCCTCAGGTGTCACCTCCACCTGCCTCCAGTCCTGGGGTAAGGCCCAGCCCTCTAGGAGGAAAGCCACCTCAGACCACATACCCACTGGGGGGCAATCAATTATCTCCCCATTCATAGGGGTAGCCTGCTGAAGCACCCCTTCCATAAGGGCAGCCTGCTCTTTTCCTTAGTGAACAATGAATCCTGCTGACATTGCCAATTGTCTTGCCAATGGGTTTCAGCCCCAGGCAAGTTCACTATGGATTCAGTGAGACCGAGGAACAACAATGGAATGTTCTTGGGGTAAAAGGGTTTATTCCCTGGTTTGTTCTCCTGGTGATAGGTCGAGCACTAGAATTATGTCTGATCCAACAGTCTGCAGGTCTGTAATCCTCCTTCATTTCTGCCTCTGCCCAGAGCATTGGGCAGAACTCTTTATATAGTGACTCAGTCAATAATAGCTTATTGCCTATGGGTGTTGAAGCAGTAGCCTAGCAGCAGCCCAGGTACATCATCAAGTAGTTTAGATTCATGTGTGGATCCTGGCCATGGGAACCTTCACTTTATCCACAGACTGTTCAGCTGAAAGTTCAAGCCCTCTAGATGGTATGTAGTCTTCTCCATCAGGGGCAGATGTTTCTCCTCAGGGACCTCAATGCTGAAAGAAGTCCTCTGTCCCAAACATACCTAATATGCAATGGTGGAGGAAGAAGGAGTGTCTGCAACAAAGACTCATTCAGAAAGGAGACTGTGGGGACACACTGTGATCACTGACCCATGACATGATCAGATCCTGAAGACTCACTGCCTTGGTCGGCCCATAAGGCATCCAGGTTCTGACCTCTGTGAGGATCTTCTGGATCCATTATCCTCCATTCTCACAGCTGGTGTGGGTGTTGAGGAGATGCCCTTCTGGGAAACCCTAATTATAGATATAGCAGCCTGCTTTCTGGTGGCATGCGTTCAGGGTCAGGGCCTTTTGGCTAGCCTTTTATTTTCTATTTTTTGGTAATACAGTGACTTAGTTTACTTGTAGGGTATTGTGGATAAAGTGAAGGTTCCAGTGGCCAGGATTCCCACCTGGCCCTGGTCAGCTAGCTTACTACACACATGGGGGCAATATGTCGCTATTGACTCTACATAAAAAGCTCTGCCCAGTGCTCTCAGTGACACAGTGGCCTGGCTGCAAGGCTGCAGGAGAGCAGAGGCTAGAGTGGTGGCAGTGCTGAGGACAGAGACTGAGATGGCTTTGGGGGTAGAGAGCCCCAGAAGCAGAGACCAGCTTTATGTATGCAGACTAGCTCTGAGTGGACAGGATTCTAGTGATTGACCCGCCACGTTGGGAATAAAGTTGAGTATAACTCTTTCACCCAAGAATGTTCCATTGTCATATTTCAGTTTCAATGAATCCATAGTGAACTTGCCCAGGGCTGAAACCCATTGGCAAGACAGGTATATTCTTCTGGTCAAATCTATATTTCAGTAACCATAGCCCAACAACTTGTCTCTTCATGCCTTTTGCTTTGTTTTTATTGTGAAGTGTCATATATAAAAGAGTGCATATAACGTTATGGACATATAAAAACTAAAACCCCTGTTTCCTCCCAGTGACACTTATACTCCTGATTTTCTATATATTTATGTATTCCTTTACAATATGTGCTTTCATGTCTCACCTGAGGGGTATTGCCCCAGGGCAAGTTTACTCAGAATTCAGTGAGACCAAATAACAACTAAACAATGAGTGGTAAAAGGGTTTATTTCACACTTTATAGCTTTATTGTCATGGTGGCAGGTGAGTGCTGGAATCACGGTCTGCCTCTTTGGTATTTGC
Organism: Manis pentadactyla; assembly: GCF_030020395.1. Lineage (NCBI taxonomy): Eukaryota > Metazoa > Chordata > Mammalia > Pholidota > Manidae > Manis > Manis pentadactyla. The sequence goes on along the minus strand of NC_080026.1, from coordinate 45,547,976 downwards.
AATGCCATCTCCATCTTCCTCCAGGCAGAGCACTGGGAAGAGCTCTTTATATAGTAACACTGACAGTAACAGCTCATTGCCTCATGTGTGAAAGCAGTAGCCTAGCAGTAGGCCAACTACATTGTCAACTAGTTTAGGGTCAGGTGAAGATCCTGGCCATAGGAACCTTCACTTTATCCACACACAAGTTCAGGAATTTCTCCAGGGAATATACATGGGGGCAGAATGTGCACATTTGTTCCCTGTCAGACTGTTTCATACAATAGTTTACCAATTTATACCACCACTACCCTCAGCACTGTTCCACATCCTGCCCAACACTCAGTATTTTCTAAATTTAAAGTTTTAACCTGGGAGGCTTAAAGATGGTGGCATGAGAGGTGAGACAGAAACCTTCTCCCAAAACCACATATAATATGAAAACATAGCAAATACAACTAATCCTGAAAGAGCAACAGGAAAGAGGGCTGTGGCAGACTGCCTATACCTGTAGAAATCAACAGACCTCAAAAGAAAAGGATAAAGTACCAAAACCTTGATCTGGAGGGACCAAAGCCCTTCCCCCACCCCAGCTCACCTGGGGGTGAGTAAGAGAAATGGAGTGGGGAGTGGGTGGAGGCCTAGGACTGCTGAACACCCAGCCCTGGAGATCTGCTCTCGGAGCACAAACCTACATTGCATGGTACTCTGGAGATTAGTGGGGTTGGAAAGCTAAGACAGGCAGAATACTTGGAGAGACTGAGATTCCAGCCACTTTGGGACAAAGGAAAGGTGGGCAGTCAGAGAGACTTTCTAACATCAAGAGGACTGCTAAAAGGGCAAGGATTGAGCAGAGCTTGCTGCTCAGGAGAAAGGACAGGTGGACAAAATTTTCCAGGCACACTGCCCAGCAGGTTGGGAACTTTCAGGAGCTTCAGGCATTTCATCCCTATGGCTGACAGTGCAGCTACAAGGCCCCCCCACTGTGACACAGCATTCTGCCCCTTCCTCACAGCCAGGACTGGCTTGCAAACTGACTGCCCCTGCCACTGCACCAGGCCAGCAAGAGGTTGTTCACACCCATGGCAGCTACAAGTGCATAGCATAGAGGCTATTCCCTGAATGCTCAGCCCACTGGTTCTGGCAGTGGAGACAGGAATTTCAGCCAGGAAGCAGGAAAGAGCTCTTCGCTCCTGATAGGCACCATCACTGTTTGCCTGTGACCCCTGCCATCACTCCAGAAGCCAAGTAGCTCCAGAGAATAGAGCTTCTGGGCACCAGAGGGCATCACCTACAAATATGAAAAGTCAAAGGAATGGGTTCAAACCCAAATCCCACAAACACCAGAAAGAGGGCCAACTGAAATTGAACTCATCAATCTTCCTGAAAGAGATTTCAAAATAAAAATAATAAACATGCTCAGGGAGCCACAGAAAAATATTCAAGAACTCAGGGAGGAATTCAAGAATGAGATACAAACTTTGAAAAATACAGTACCTAAAATGAAACATATAATGGAGGGCTTACAAAGCAGATTAGATGAAGTGGGGGAGACAGTAAGTTAAATAGAAATTAGAGAACAGAAAAACAAAGAAGCTGAGGCACAGAGAGAATAAAAAATCTCTAGGAATGAAAAAGTATTGAGAGAACTGTGTGACCAATCCAAATGGAACAATATTCATATTATAGGGGTACCAGAAGAAGGAGAGAGAGAAAATGGGATAGAAAGTGTCTTTGAGGAGGTAATTGCTGAAAACTTCTCCAATCTGGGGAAGGAGATGGTCTCTCAGGCCATAGAGGTGCACAGATCTCCCAACACAAGGGACCCAAGGAAGACAAAACCAAGACATATAATAATTAAAATGGCTAATATCAAGGCTAAGGACAGACTTTTAAAAATAGGTAGAGACTCATGTAATTGTAGATTAATGGTACCAAAAAAATAAAACCACAATGAGATATCACCTCACACTAGTAAGGATGGCCACCATCCAAAAGACAAACAACAACAAATGTTGGTGAGGATGTGGAGAAAGGGGAATCCCCCTACACTGTTGGTGGGCATGTACAACCATTGTGGAAAGCAGTATGGAGGTTCCTCAAAAAACTAAAAATAGAATACAATTTGACCCAGGAATTCCACTCCTAAGAATTTACCATAAGAAGGCAGCAGCCCAGTTTGAAAAATACATATGCACCCCTATGTTTATCACAGTACTATTTACAATAGCCAAGAAATGGAAGCAACCTAAGTGTCCGTCAGTAGATGAATGGATAAAGAAGATGTGTACATATACACAATGGAATATTATTCAGCCATAAGAAGAAGAAAAATCCTACCACTTGCAACAACATGGATGGAGCAAGAGGGTATTATGCTCAGTGAAATAAGCCAGGCAGAAAAAGACAAGTATCAAATGATTTCACTCATCTGTGGAGTATAAGAACAAAGCAAAAACTGAAGGAACAAAAAATAGCAGCAGACTCACAAAAGCCAAGAATGGACTATCAGTTACCAAAGGGAAAGGGACTGGGAAGGATGTGTGAGAAGGGAGGGATAAGGAGAAAAAGGGGCATTACGATTAGCAGACATAATGTAGTGGGGGGGTATGGGGGGGCTGTACAACACAGAGAAGACAAATAGTGATTCAATAGCATCTTACTACACTGATGGACAGTGATGGTAATGGGGTATGTGGTGGGTACTTGATGATGGGGGGAGTCTAGTAACCATAATGATGCTCGTGTAATTGTAGATTAATGATACCAAACTAAAAAACAAAACAAAAACAGCTAGAGAGAGCAAAAAGATCACATACAAAGGAAAACCCATCAGGCTATCATCAGACTTCTCAACAGAAACCTTACAGGCCAGTAGGGAGTGGCATCATATACTTAATGCAATGAAATGGAATGACATTGAAACAAAAATACTCTACCCAGCAATATTATCATTGAAATTTGAAGGAGGGACTAAACAATTTTCAGATAAGCAAAAGCTGAGAGAATTTACCTCCTACAAACCATCTCACAGTGTATTTTGGAGGGACTGTTATAGATGGAAGTATTCCTAAGGCTAAAAAGCTGTCACGAGGGGAAATAAAACCACAGCAAAGTAGAACAAACTAAGCAGATGCAAAATCAAATCAACTACCCCCAAAGTCAATCAAGGCATAGACAAAGAGTACAGAATATGACACCTAATATATAAAGAATGGGGGAGGAAAAAAAGGAGGGAAAAAAAAGAAACTTTAGGTTGTGTTTGCAATAGCATACTAAGTGAGTTAAATAAGACTGTTAGATAGTAAGGGAATTACCCTTGAACCTTTGGTAACCACAAATATAAAGCCTCCAATGGCAATAATTACATACCTATCGATAATCACCCTAAATGTAAATGGTCTGAATGTACCAATCAAAGGACAGAGAGTCACTGAATGGATAAAAAAGTAAGACCCATCTATATGCCTAAAAGAGACTTCAAACCCAAAGATATACACAGACTGAAAGTAGAGGGATAGAAAAATTTATTTCATGCAACTAATCAGGAGAAAAAAGCAGTAGTTGCAGTACTTATATCAGAAAAAATAGACTTCAAAACAAAGAGAGTGACAAGAGACAAAAAAAGGACATTACATAATGATAAAAGGGTCAGTCCAACAAGAGGATATAACTATTATAAATATCTATGCACCCAATACAGTTTCACCTTCATATGTGAAGCAAATACTAACAGAATTAAAGGGGGAAATAGAATGCAATGCATTCATTTTAGGAGACTTCAACACACCACTCACTCCAAAGGACAGATCAACCAGACAGAAAATAAGTAAAGAGACAGAGGCACTGAATACGTATTAGAACAGATGGACCTAATGGACATCTACAGAACACTCCATCCAAAAGCAGCAGGATACACATTCTTCTCAAGTGCACATGGAACATTTTCAAGAATAGATCATATACTAAGTCACAAAAAGAGCCTCAGTAAATTCAAAAGGATTGAAATTGTACCAACCAGCTTCTCAGACCACAAAGGTATGAAACTAGAAATAAATTACACAAAGAAAACAAAAAAGCCCACAAACACATGGGGGCCCAACAACATGCTCCTAAATAATCAATGGATCAATGACCAAATAAAAACAGAAATCAAGCAATATATGGAGACAAATGACAACAATAACTCAACCCCACAAAATCTGTGGGATGCAGCGAAATCCATGCTAAGAGGGAATTATATTGCAGTACAGGCTTATCTCGGGAAAGAAGAACAATCCCATATGAACATTCTAAACTCACAATTAATTAACCTAGAAAAAGCAGAACAAATGAGGCCCAAAGTCAGTAGAATGAGGGACATCATAAAGATTACAGCAGAAATAAATAAAATCAAGAGGAGTAAAACAATGGAAAGAATCAATGAAAGCAGGAGCTGGTTCTTCAAGAAAATAAACAAAATAGATAAGCACCTAGCCAGACTCATCAAGAAAAAAAGAGAGTCTACACACATAAACAGAATCAGAAATGAGAAAGGAAAAAATCTCTATAGACACCACAGAAATACAAAGAATTATTAGAGAATACTATGAAAAATTATATGCAAACAAATTGGATAACCTAGAAGAAATGGACAACTAGAAAAATACAATGTTCCAAGACTAACCCAGGAAGACACAGAAAATCTGAACAGACCAATCACCAGCAACAAAATTGAATTGGTAATCAAAAACCTACCTAAGAGCAAAATACCTGTACCAGATGGCTTCACCGCTAAATTTTATTAAACATTTAGTGAAGTCCTAATATCCATCCTCTTTAAAGTTTTTCAAAAAGTAGGAGGGAATAGGTCTAAACTCATTCTATGAGGCCAGCATCACTCTAGTACCAAAACCAAGGAAAGACACCACAAAAAAACAAAATTACAGACCAATATCCCTGAAGAACATTGATGCAATAAAATATTAGCAAATTGAGTTTAAAAATACATAAAAAAGATCATCCATCATGATCAAGTAGGATTTATTCCAGGGATGCAAGGATGGCACAATATTAGAAAATCCATCAACATCAACCACCACATCAACCAAGAGGACAAAAGCCACATGATCATCTCCATAGATACTGAAAAAGCATTCGACCAAATTCAACATCCATTCATGATAAAAACTCTCAACAAAATGGTGAAGAAGGCAAGTATCGCTACATAATAAAGGCCATATATGACAAACCCACAGTCAACATCATACTTAACAGCAAGAAGCTGAAAGCTTTTCCTTTAAGATCAGAAACAAGACAAGGATACCCACTCTCCCCACTTTTATTCAACATAGTTCTGGAGGTCTTAGCCATGGCAATCAGACAACACAAAGAAATAAAAGGCATCCACATTGGTAAGGAAGAAGTTAAACTGTCACTGTTTATAGATGACATGATGTTGTATGTAAAGAACCCTAAGGAATCCACCGCTAAATTACTAGATCTAATATCTGAATTCAACAATGTTGCAGGATACAGAATCAGTAGCCAGAAATCTGTTGCATTCCTTTATACTAACAATGAACTAGCAGAAAGAGAAATCAGGAAATGAATTCATTCACAATTGCATCAAAAAGAATAAAATACCTAGGAATAACCCTAACCAAGGAATTGAAAGACCTATATCCTGAAAACTACAAGACACTCATGTGAGAAATTAAAGAAGATACCAATAAATATAAATACATGGATAGGAAGAATTATTGTCAAAATGGCCATCCTGCCTAAAGCAATATAGAGATTCAATGCAATCCCTAGCAAAATACCAATGACATTCTTCAATGAACTAGAGCAAATAGTTCTAAAATTTCTATGAAACCACAAAAGACCCTGAATAGCAAAAGCAATCCTGAGAAGGAAGACTAAAGCTGGGGGAATTAGGCTCCCTGACTTCAAGGTCTATTACAAAGCCACAGTAATTAAGACAATTTTGTACTGGCACAGAACAGATCCATAAATCAATGGAACTGAATAGAGAGCCCAGATATAAACCCAAGCATATATGCTCAAATAATATATGATAAAGGAGCTATGGATACACAATGGGAAAATGGCAGCCCCTTCAACAAGTGGTGTTGGCAAAACTGGACACCTACATGCAAGAGAATGAAACTGGGTGATAGTCTAACTCCGTACACAAAAGTAAACTCAAAATGACTCAAAGACCTGAATGTAAGTCATGAAACCATGATACTCTTAGAAGAAAACGTAGGCAAAAATCTCTTGAATATAAACATGAGCAACTTTTTCCTGAACACAGCTCGTCGGGCAAGAAAAACAAAAGAAAAATTGAACACATGGGACTACACCAAGCTAAAAAGCTTCTGTACTGCAAAGGACACCATCAGTAGAACAAAAAGGCATTCTATAGTATGGTAGAATATATTCATGAATGACATATCCAACACAGGGTTAACACCCAAAATATATAAAGAACTCACACACCTCAACAACCAAAAAGCAAATAACTCTATTAAAAAAGGTCCAAGGATCTGAACAGACAATTCTCCAAAGAAGAAATTCAGATGGCCAACAGACACATGAAAAGATGCTCCACATAGCTAGTCATCAGAGAAATGCAAATTAAAACCACAATAAGATATCACCTCACACCAGTTAGGATGGCCAACACTGAAAAGACCAGGAACAATAAATGCTGGCAAGGATGTGGAGAAAGGGGAACCCCCCTACACTACTGGTGGGAATGTAAATTAGTTCAACCATTGTGGAAAGCAATATGGAGGTTCCTCAAAAAAATAAAAATAGAAATACCATTTGACCCAGGAATTTTACGCATAGGAATTTACTCAAAGAAAACAAGATCTCAGATTCAAAAAGACATATGCACCCCTATGCTTATTGCAGCACTATTTATAATAGCCAAAACAGAACCAACCTAAGTGTCCATCAGTAGATGAATGGATAAAGAAGCGGTAGTACATATACACAATGGAATACCATTCAGCCATATGAAGAAAACAAATCCTACCATTTGCAACAACATGGATGCAGCTAGAGGGTATTATGGTCAGTGAAATAAGCCAGGCAGAAAAAGACAAGTACCAAATCATTTCCCTCATTTTTGGATTATAACAATGAAGTAAAACTGTAGGACCAAAACAGCAGAAGACTCACAGACTCCCAAGAAGGGACTAGCGGTTACCAAAGGGGAGGGGTGGGGGAGGACAGGTGGTGAGGGATGAAGAAGGCGATTGAGGGGTTTTATGATTAGTACACATGGTGTGGAGGGGGTCATGGGGAAGAAAGTGTAGCCCAGAGAAGACAAGTAGTGACTCTGTGACATCTTACTACACTGATGGACAGTGATTTCAATAGGGTATGGTGGGAAATTGATAATATGGGTGAATGTACTAACCAAAATGTTTTTCATGTAAAACCTTCATAAGAGTGTATATTAATGATACCTTAATTTTTTTAAAAGTTTGAAAAAAAAGTTTTAACCTGGCTATGAAATTTTATTTTATGGCCTGAAGTTTTATTTTCCTGATTGCTAATTATGGTAACAATGGTATATAGGTTTGTAGGCCATTTGGTTTCTTCTGGGCAATGCTGCTTCAGTTCTTTTGCCCATTATTCACTTGAATGGTTTTTCTTGTTGTCATTAATTTATGGGAATTCTTAATAAATTTTGGACCCTAATCCCATAATCCCATGATAATTATACTTATTGCCATAACCTTTCATTAAGTTTGAAAAATCTGGGTTCTGTACTTGTTGACCTCTCAGCTTGCTCAGTTTCCCCTTTGCCCTAGTGTCTTGCCAGTGGCTCTCAGCCCTGGGCAAGTTCACTATGGATTCAATGAGACCAAGCAACGACAATGGAAAGTTATTGGGGTAAAAGGGTTTTTATACCCAACTTTATTCCCATGATGACAGGTCAATCACTGCAATCCCATCCACTCAGAGCTGGTCTGCATGCAGCAAGCCAGTCTCTGCCTCTGGGCCTCTCTGCCCCCACAGCCATCTCTGTCTCTGTCCTCTGCACTGCCACCACTCCAGCCTCTGGTCTCCTGCAGCCTTGCAGCCATGCCACCATGTCACCCAGAGCACTGGGCAGAGCTTGTTATATAGAGTCAATAGCAACGTATTGCCCACACATGTGTAGTGAGCTAGCCGACGGGGGCCAGGTGAGAATCCTGGCCACAGGAGCTTTCACTGTATTTACATCCAGCCCCTCGGCCCATCCTCCCCTGCCCATACCCTGAGGTCATTTGAAACAATAGATTTGGGCGGGAAGGCAATACCCTTAGTGTGATCTTCCTGGTAGGTGTTCCTTAGTCTTCTGGCAGAAAACTCTGATTGTAAGAAGATTGAAAGTCCAGGAGGCCAGTTTTCTTATCCCCTGCAAAACTCTTCTTCACATTCATCCCACAGAGTGGGGAATGGGATGGGCTGAATTCAACTCTGCAAGGCTCCAAATTACAGGACCCTCATTTCAGGCTGGAGGCAGAGTGGTACCTCTTTTCCTGTCTAGCAGCTGGCTCTGGTCTGGGTTTTCATTTTATTACAGGACTTGGCTTAGAGCAGCCAGAAGGAACTGAGCCAACACATGCCAGCATTCTACCACCTGCCCACCTTGTGCCCTAACCTACTGCCTTGGTTGGCAAAGAGCTCTTCCCGAAGCACCACAGGCAACAATTTGACCAAAAGTTTCACTACCACATAACTGATGGTAACAACTTCCCAGCATACCACCTCTTTACCTTTAAAGTCCCAAACTCAACACTTTCCATTCAGTCAATTATTAAACTTTAGATTCTCTAACTTGCAGCTTCCACTATGAGGTACCAAATGAGGATCAATCAATATCAGCTAAGATCTAATGAGCAATCCAAGGTTGAAATGGTGTCTTCATGAGGCTTTTAGGGATTCCTACTCCTTTTGTGTTTCTGCTCAATGCTAGAATGGGATTTAGTTGTCACAAATTTGTATCCTGAGCTCCAGCCTTCACATCTGCCTTCAAGGCAACAGGAAGAAAAAGCAAGGGGAAAAGGAAATTGGTTAACTGATTAAGCTCTCCCTCCCATTTTTCTTTGCTATAAAACATATTTATGTAAGTATTTAGGCACTTGGAGGTGGGAAAGATGATATTCAGATTTCACTACTCGGTTCAACAGAATATAGTGTTGAAGAATGTTATATCCAGTATAGACAGTGGCACATTGAAACAAATGTTAAAGAAGGAACACTTAATCTACATAGAGATTTATAATAATAATTTAAATTTCATCAAACAGAATTATTCCAATTTAAAACACTAAGAAATAGGACCACCAGGAAAATAAAATCAACTTCTGAGGGTATCAAAAAGGATGTAGGGAAAATAGATGGAAAATTTGTATTTGTGGACTTGTAAATATGGAGGATGGACATTGATTCACGTCACTTCTAGATCAAATCCTTAGATGGGGGCATCTTATTGGTTGAAACTAGGTCACAAATCTGCAAGGAGGGTTGGGAAATGTAGTTCTAAAAAAAATTGACCATAACAAGGTGGGGCTCATAGTTGTTTTCCAGAGGATGGACATTTTCCCTTCAACTTTATTAAGGAATAATTGACAAATATAACTGTTCATATTTAGAGGGTACACCATGATGATTTGATATACATATATACCATGGAATGATACCCAAGATTAAGATAATTAACACATCAGTTACATCACTTAGTTAAGGACATTAATTATTATTCAAGGACATATCTTGCAAATATAAAATAAAACCCACATTGGTGGTCAGCTTGTTAAAAATTTACCTGCAAAAGAGGCAAGGCAATAAACTCAGGGTGCAGCCTGACAGATATTTACTACACTAACATTATCTGCAGAAGCACTTTCCAATTTGTACCCCACGTTTCCTTCTGCAGCTGACCGGGGTTCAGGCACAGTATCACTAAGTATAAATGTGTACAGAGCCTAAAGAGCATTCTCCATGACCTGTGGGGTTATCAGTAGACAGCAGGAGACCTGAGGTTCCATATCTTTGTTTCCTTATCATAATTGCAAACATGCATTGCAGGGTGTGACTTTTGTTTCAAAGATACTTCTCTTGAATATGTGCCCCTATAGTTACTACGAACAATCATAAAATGAAACTCTAGCTTTGGCCCACACCACCCCTTTGAGGGGTCCTACTTTGTGGGGACACACTGACATCAGCTCACCTTCTGAGGAATTTCCCTAAAGGTCTGCTCACCAACTTCTACTCACATCCCATTGGCCAGAGGTTAGCCCTTTCTTTGAGGGAGCCTGGGAAATGCAATTTTTAGCTATGTACAAATTGCTAAGCCCTGATAAAATCAGGGTTTTGTTAACAAAGAAGGAAAGAAAAGAAATTTCAAGCAGGCAGTTCTAAATAGTTGGGGTGGAAAGTAATTTATTTTTGCAGAATTGTTAAAAGGGCTGAAGAATCAAGTCTTGGCAATGTTTTCAGAAAAACGGTAGCTTTATTGGTCTGACTAATCTCAGAAAATTAATACTTTTTCTGCTGCTACTCATGCCAGCAAAATGGATGCTCTGCCCAGCCCATTTATTCACGTCACTTCTAGATCAAAGCCTTAGATGGGGGCATCTTATTGGTTGAAACTAGGTCACAAATCTGCAAGGAGGGTTGGGAAATGTAGTCCTAAAAAAAATTGACCATAACAAGGTGGGGCTCATAGTTGTGATGAACCAGCATATTTTATTGATTCTAAGAATGTAATATTTTAATATTTTCATGTCTGTAAAATTAGGGTGCTTCGGACAGTCAGTTGATGGCTCTTGGCCATTTGGCAGTTTTGTAACAGCATTGATATTGCTGCACATTCATGAAACTTCCATATAAGGTTGAGAAAACATCTCCATCAGAAGGATGAAGATGGCCTCATCCGTTTTCCAGATTCCAAACCTTTGTGACTGTTGTCTCTTCCCATTCTATTTTTCTTTATGCATTTACGCCCTCTAAAGAGAAGTCTTCACTTCCATCACTGGGGGTTTCAGGAAGACACAATGGTAGATGCGATATTTGGTCCATCCTTTCTGGGTAGGGTTAGGGTGAATGAGTTGGACAGAGAGAGCTCCTCTGGCAGAAGACTCCAGTGTATAAAGGCATGGAGCCAGTGGAGCCAGCCTTTCTAATGAACAGCGGCAAGGTAAGAAAGTTACCTGAGTCTCAGTCCTGCCTCCTTCTTTCAGGCACCAAGTCTCCGCAGCCTTGCCCAATGTCTCTTGCTTTCCTGTGGAGCTGTCCCTGAGTCTGGTCCCAGCTGGGGGCTCCCCTGCAGGCTGGGCAGAAGGCAGAGTGTGAGCCAGACAACATGGCCCATCTTCACTCCACTACCCTCCAGCTGTGTAAATTTAGACAAGTAATAGGTAGATGATGATATCTGCCTCCTTAGGATGATGAAAGAGTTAAATGGGATAAAGGACAATGAGTGGGAAGTGTGCCCCTGGGGAGGTTCTCTTGGCAGGCTTGCTCCTTGCCTTCCCCATTTCTCTGGAGCAGCAGCCAGCTGGGGAAGAGGGGCTAAATGCGGTCTCCCTGCAGGAGCTGGCACTCGTGACTGGGAGGTTTGCAATGGTGTAAAGCAGACAGCAGAGCTCTCGTTTGGTCCCTGGAGGGAAGACAGTGTGCCAAAGTGCTTGGGTCTGACTCAGCCCAGGGCAATTTGCTGTGAGTCCAGAGTGGGGAGTAGAGCAGGTCTCACCAGAATGAGGATAGTTGGACTGCTGAAAAGATTGAAGGTACAGGGCACAGAGCAGAGGGCATGTGGAAGGCAGTAACAGGGTCTTTGGAGTGAAAGTGACCTGGATTCAAATCTCAGCTCCTCCACTTCTTAGTCATGTGTCCTGGTCAGGTTGCCTGATGGTTCAGGTCTCCGCAACCTCATCTGTAAAATGGTAACATCAGCTGACATTGTAGAACTAGGCTAGTGAAAAGCAGTTGGAACATGCTAAGGGCTGGATATACAGTTGTTATTTGTTAGAATATGTCCATCCTGTCTGGACTGTGTGCCAGATGATAAATGCCAGTGATGCTTTAAGAAAACCAAACTTCCCATGCCCAAATGTATCAGTTTGACTATTTGAATTCTGAAGGAACATTTTTTAAAGAGTCTTTTTATTGTGGAATAATTTTAAACCTATGGAAAAGTTGTCAATGTAATACAGAGAATTCCCATATGCCTTTCACCCAATGTCCACCATTGTTAACATGTTAGGTAGGATACTGTGTACATTTGTCAAAGCTAAGAACCTGACATTTGTATAGTGCTATCAAGTAGACTACAGATGTTACCTGAATTTGAAGAAGCATCTTTGAGAAGTTCTCCTCTCAAGAGAGTGAGTGAAGTGGTGATGGAGATGACAGTATGTGTAATTGGCCAATGGGATTCAAGGGACAAAAATGTGTAAGATTGCAGGGTGTGAGGAGGAGACAACCAGAAGTGAGATGGCCTCAGTTCATGCTTGAGTATGATATTCATTCTTTGTGCTGAAAAGTCCCCTTACTCATGTGCCTTTATTTTTTCATCTGTAAAATGGGAATATTATTCCTTGCCTGGTGCTTTGGTAAGGTATGGCAGGCACTAGACTCCTCCTCAGATCCACTCTTCTATCTTCCTCAATAAGAAACCCCTTATTTTTAGCTGGGCACATGCCACTCCTAGGACTACATTTCTTGGCTTCCCAGATAAAAAGGTGAGGCCAGGTGACTAGGTTCCAACTAATGCTCCAAGTAAGCAGAAGTGGTATGTACATCTATCTTCCTTAAAGAGAGAAAGAAGGTGTGTTCCTATTCTGCCCTTCCTCTTTGTGGCTGGATAGAATGCTATCCTAATAGCTGGAACTCCAGCAGCCATTTTAGACTGTGCTATGACCTTTGGAAGGAACACATGACAAAATAGGTTGAGAAGGCTGAGTTCCTGACATTGTACAGAGCCATGGATGAATTACCTCTAGACTAGGGTTTCTCAACCTGAGCTTTGTGGACATTTTCTGCTGGATAATCTCTGTTGTGGGGGGTCCATGCTGTGTGTTACAGATTGTGTAACAGCATCCCCGGCCTCTACCCACTAGATGCCAGTAGCACCCCATTCCCTGAGTTGTGACAACTAAAAATGTCCTTAGAGATTCCTGTATATTCTCTGGGGGGTGAAGTGACCACTGGTTGAGAACCATTGCTCTAGACTTGCTCTGTCCAATAGGAATATAATGCAAGCCACATAATTAAATTTTCTAGTATTCATGCTGAAAAAGATAAAAATAAACCGATAAATTAATTTTAATCATATAGTGTATTTAACCGAATATTCAAAATATTACTATTTATCATGAAATAAGCTGCTCTCTCATTTAAGCCATTTTTATTTGGGGTTTCTATTACTTGTAGCAGAATGTAAACCTGGGCTTTTTAATCCACCACAAATTTTTGAACATTCAAGAAGTAATTAAAAATGAGATTGGTGATGGGTAGAAAGCTGCCATTGTGTTAGAGAAGGCTGGGGACATGGCCCCTGCCTAGGAGATTCCAGGGCCTGCTGGCAACACAAAATGAAGAAAGATCCTGCCTTCTCCAGTAGGGCTGTCAACTCCTGAGGCCTTCCTCAGTGGGCAAGCACAAGGCTGGGTGTAGGCTGGGTTGGCCAGAACCTTGTGCACAGCTGCCCACCATGCCTGGCTGAGGCTGGCGGGCAAAGGACTGTAACAGAACAGAGGACTGAGCACAAACGTCCAGAGCACGATTGGGTTCAAATCGTGAATCTTAGTCAACTCACCTTGGGCAAGTCATTCCAGCATCTGGAGTCTTGGTTTCCCCTCCTGGGGTAATCACAGTGAACCTCGCAGAGGCACAGAGGCATAGGGGGGATTGAGTGTGCTAACTGGTCTGTGCAGAGATAATGCTCAGCAGATAGGAGGTTCCTTCCTACCCCCTGGCTGGGGGCCTGTCCCTCAGCAGGAGTCAGCTCTGAGGTGCTGTGAAGAGGGGCCCCGGAGGCCTGAGACCACATCTAAGAGGGCTACCTCCTGCCAGCACTGGGCCCATCCCACTTTCATGCTTGGGCGGTATTAGAGCAGTGAAAGCCAGCCAGGCCTCCAGCCTGAGAACAAAAAGCTCTGGGTTTTGGTAATCCACTGCCCACCAAACACCCACAGGAGAGACTCTCCCCAGGAGGAAATCTCTGCTCCTGAGCTCTACAGAAGCACCTTACCTTAGAGTACTTCCAGGAGACAATGCCAAGGGGCAGGTGAGGTGTCCCTTTTGGGGGTGGACAAGCAAGCATGACAAGTCTCCACCTCCTCTTGGCCCTTTGCCCTCTTTGTCCACGTCATGGCCTTGCAAACTTTGGCAGTTTCCTCACTCTGGTAAAGCCTCACCTTGCCCATCCATAAAAGGGCACCCAGCCCCTACCTCCCAGGGATGCTGTGGAATGTGCCCAACCCAGAGCAGGTATCCCAAAAATAATAGTTGGGACTTCAGTTCCTCCCCCCTGCAGGGAGCCCAAGTCAGGAAAATCAATGGCTTTTCAGGAGCAGACGTTGTTGAGGCCCTCCAGCCCTGCTCTCTCAGTATGTGGACAGCTGGTGTGGCTGCCTTCTTTCCATCTATCCCCAAATTGAGCAGTCCCTGCTTTGAGTGTGGGCTCTGGGCAGCTGATATTGGGTGATGGGGCATAGCCTGATCAGGGAAGGGTCATGGTGTCTGGGCAGATACCAGCTACTTGCCACCTGGGTTCATCCACACTGGCCTTTTCCAGTTGTTTTAGAAGGAGCTCCACCCTCTGCAGGCAAAATATGTTAAACTTAAACGCTGAAGCCAGGCAAAGATGGTCCTTCTCTTTTCTCTCTTATGGCACATAGGACCTGCAATGCTTCTGGCTTTTGCATATACTTAGAAATAAATCTATTTATGAAATACTAATTTCATTATATTGCCAAACATACAAGAATATCATTGCCAAAATATACAAAGAATGTTATAATGGCCACTTGTGTTCCTCCTACCCTGCCTAAAAAATAAGTTATTGGCATAAATAAATCATACAGCTGAAAGCTCCCTCTTCAGAGGTAACGCATACTCTGAGTATTGTGTTTATCACTTCCTAGCCACATAGGCAAGGACCCCTGCTATTATTTTGGATGTTTCTAAGCCTTCCAAAGCAATATCACAAATGTGTAATCTACAACTTGTTTTTCTTTGCTCATCCTTATTTTTGTGAGCTTCATCCACATAACTCTAATTCATGTTCATGCATGGAGAGTAATCCATCCTCTCTGTGGTACAGCAGACCACAGTTGATGTATCTAGCTTTTTATTGAGGGACATTTAGTTCGTCTACAGTTTTTACTACTATAAATAATACTGTGGTATTATGAAGCCTTTTCCCTCTGGCTAGAATCCCCCCTCCACTAGCCTTAGCCATCCTCAAACTCCTCTTCACCCATCAAAACCATCCGCTCAGCCATCAGGCCCCAGCCCAGAGCAGCTGGACTCCCTTTGGGAGCTACCAAGAAAGTGTTGCCCCCTAAAGACCTTTGGGGCCCTGGGATACTCCTTAGGAGAAGATATACATTTGATCACAGCACATTTGTCCAACTGTGTTCAATGAAAGGGATGCAGGACATTAGGACAGGAATTATGATCACCAAGCAGCATGGACCCTGAGCTCTCAGATCTGGCCTCAAAACCCAGCTGTGGCATTCAGCCTTTTAAGCCTCAGAAGGGGCGATGTGCCTCCTTCTCGGCACTGGGAAATCTGTTTGTGCTGCTCCTGGCACAGAGTAAAAGCCAGTATTCCACTGTAAGTCAATCGTTGACATTTACAAACTAAGACAAGGGACTGGTAGGACACTGTTTGCACTGCCTACTTTCTCCTCCTCACTGGACTGGAAGCCTCTGGGGTCCACACTGGGCCTAATTGTGCTCAGCAACACAGACAAGTCACAGGCAGTGATATGCATTCTTGTTCACATAGCGTGACTCAGGTGCAAGCTCTGTCGGTGTTGCCAAATCTACCCTCAAGAGGGTTAAATTTGAGGAAAGGAGAGAGGGTATGCAGTCACCTAAAACGTACAGAGACAGTCATTTATTCCCACCAGGCTGCATTCACCTGACCCTAAGCATCATCACACCCCTGAAGGCTTATTATTCCCATTTTACCAATGGCAAAACAGGTTCAAAGGGCCAAGTATATCATTTCTCTCTTGGTATGAAACCATCCCGTAACTTAATAGGTTAAAACCACAACCATTTACTTGCTTGCTGTCTGCATTTTGGGTGGGGCTCAGTGGGCTGGCTCCCTTCTCTTCTGTGTGGCAGCTGCTGGAGCAGGTCTACCGCTACGTCCAAGATGGCCTCTGTTGGTGGCAGGGACGGCTTGGGACTTGCTGAGCCTCACTTTTCAATGGGGCAGACTTTCTACATGGTGATCCAGAACTCTAGGAGAGCAGAGGCAGGAGACGCCTGGTCTCCTAGGGGCCAGCCTGCAACAGGGACAGCATCATTTCCACAGCATTCTATGGTCAAAGCAAGTCACAGGGCCATCTTGATGGGGCAAGCAGCATGTGGTCAATTCAGCCTGCACAGTAGTCCCCCTGCCAGGGTCATAGGTCCTGACAGAGTCAGGTGGTAAGCTCAGGTCTAAGCCATTGTAATCCGTTTCCCAGTCTTGCTGCCCTTCTCCCAGGTTTTTTTGCACATGCTTTGTGCTCAGCTGGAGACCCGCTTCCTTCCCCCACTTCACAAATTGGCCTAACTTCTACCTACTGTCCATCAAGAAATGTTGCTTTACCAGGGAGACTTTCCAGAGCTCCCAAGTCCTCCCTTGAGGTCCCAGGGCAGCCTCTGCTTCCTTAATTATACTGTACTGTATCTGCTGCTTAACTTCCCAGCCTCTCCAATTAGAATGCAAACTTGCACCCCAGTACCCACCATGCCTGACACACGGCAAGTGCCCTGGGAGTATTTGTCCAGTGAGAGAATTCGATAAAGGGCATACTCTTTCCACACCACCACCCCAGAGTGCCTCCCACTTAAATGCTGTGCTTGTCATGGACTCTGAGACAGAGTTTGGCTTTCAGGATATTTACTAGGAAGTTTCCTTGAGATTAACACCTGTGCAAGGGATGGGAGGGAAGCAAGGGCTGAGGGAAGTCTCATGACAGCTTCAAGTGGCTTCAAGTGACTCCTGGGAGAGTCAGTCCCAGGGCTAAAATAGCCCATGTAGAGATGGTTAGACTCTTAGACTCCTACTTCAATAGTCACTGGGATGTGGACCACCCCAACATGGGTGTGACTTTGGATGAGGGGGCTCTCTGTAGCACAGGCTGTTCCTCTAGGGGCCAATGGCTGAGGACTAGCTCTGTGGCTGGCAAAAGTCCTTCCTTGAAGGGGTATCTGAGTGGCACATTTTGGTTTTCCTCACAGGGCAAGAGAGCAGTGGGGAGGTAGTAGTCCCTGAGAGCTGCTCAGAGAAAGTGCCTGGCCATCCAAGCTTGGGTCTGCACAGGACTTCAGTCATTTGATTGACACTCAGGGACAGAAGTCTGGCTCTTCTGTGCCATTTAGTGGGGGTCTAGACGTCACCTGGGTGTGGGTCATGGCCCTGTGACCTTCACTGTCTCCTTACTGAACTCCTACTCAGCCCCCAACTCCATTGTCCCCTGTCTGCACTCCTTACAGACTGATCTTTCCAAAAGGCAAATCACATATTCAACTCCTCGGTTAAACCACATTTAGGGTAAATTCCCAGCTCTATGGCAGGGCTGCCTGGCCCATCTTTCCTAAGCTCTCCCGGTGGTCACCCAGCCCCAGCCCTGCCAAAGGCCTTGGCAATTACGGTTGCTCTTGTGTGGAATCACTTTCCCTCTAGATGACCACAGTGGCGCTTCCTCCGCCTAAGAGCTTAGCTCAATGTCACCTCCTCCAGGAAGCCTTCTCTGATTATCCACTTGATGCATTCCTTTTTATTTTACTTTATTCCTATGAATTTTATTCAGCAAATATTTATCGAGCATTTACCATGTCCTAAACACTTTCAAGGCAGAGGGGATACACGGTGAGTCAGAGAGTCCAGGCCTTGCCTCATGGGGCCTATACTGCGGTGGGAAAGACAATCAGAACACAAGTAGAAATAAAAAAAATACCACGACTTCAGAGAGTGTAACGAGCTATGAAAAAACAAGAGCGATGTAAGGCGGCCCTGGTCCCTGACATCCAAGCCCGGAGCGGCCTCTCCCTAACCACGGTGCCGCTCTGGGGAACCGCCCGGGGGCCGGGGGTAGAGCAGCGCGCAGAGGTGCGCGAGGTCGTCGGAGCTGCGATGAGGGTCACCAGAGCCCCACCCTCGGGGGAGGGCGAGAGGGCGGGATCTCAGCCCAGCCCGCGGCCGTGACGCCCCTTCGGCGCTACCGCCCCAGAGGCGAGCTTGCTCCGGGCAAGGGCGGGGCCGTGCCGGTCCGCCAGGTGCGCGCCGCGCGGCCTAGGGGGCGGTCCGGCCTAGGCCCCGCCCCCCGGGCGTCCATAAATGCGCGGGGCCCGCAGCGCAGCGGCCCGGAGCGTGGCTTTCTGGGCTTGGGGCGGTTAGCGTGGCCCTCATCTGCGTGGGGTCACGCCCGGCTCGGGGCGGACTCGCAGGTCAAGCCATGCTGTTCTGGCACACGCAGCCCGAGCATTACAATCAGCACAACTCCAGCAGCTACCTGCGGTAAGGGCCTCGCTGCTTCGCCCAGGTGTGCGGGCCTGGCGCCGTCGGACGTCCGGGAGCCGGGCGGGGACTTGCAGGGTGCGGGGTCCCGTGTGCCGTCTCCGCGTCCGCGTCTCCCCGCTGACCGTCCTCTGGGGCCTGAGAGAGCCGCGCCGAGCCCCGACTCAGGACAGACCGTGGACCGCGGCGCGCTCTGTCGGGGGCGGGCTGGTGAGCTTGGTGCCCGCGAGGGTTCTCCCCGGATGACCCCGGCGGGTGCGCAGCACGCCCCTGAAGGCCGCAGCCTGCCCCGTCCGTCCGCCTCGCTTCTCTCCTCTTCTCGCTGCCGTCGGGGAGGAGGACACTTCCTGCTATCAGTTCGGTGCCTACCCTGGGGACGTTCGGTCCGCTGCTCTTTGCCCCTTCCGCCCCGGTCCCACTCGGAGCCGTGCGCCCTTCGCGGTGTCCTTGGCCCGGCCGAGGGGCTAGTGAAGTGGCGAGCGCTGACCTGCGGGGCAGCCTGGCGGGCGGCGGACAGGAGCTCGAGAGGCGCAGGGATCCCCTCCCTCCAGGTGGTCTTGGATATGTTGGCCTGAGGCCCGCAGGTTTATTGCCGTTGATGGAAATCTCTTCTGGAGTGATTTGAGTAGTGCTCTTCAAAGGGAAAAGTCAGCCCTTGTTTTGCAAAGTTCTCCCGTATCCCCTTCAAGGAAGTAGGACCCCCGTTAGGTCCAGTTTCTGGGGGATTGTTTTTCCCTGTTGTACACCTGGCTGGGTGCTAATTGGCAGACATCTCACTTTCTGAACTCGCCTGAACTAGCTTTAGCCTGTCTTTATATCCATCCTAGTCTCAGTTTATTAAATGTGCCTAATTTAACCCAAGGGTGGCGTTCAGTGTGTACTCAAACAAAATGAGTTGTGAGGCGGGAGAGTCGCTGGTACTGACAGCTCCAAATTCCGGGCCATGCTGAGTGCTTTTTTTTTTTTTGGCCCCAAGGAGTTCCCACTCGGTTTAGCAGTACAGGTTATTTGGAAATCCTGGCTCCTGATGGGTGTCCAGTGGTCCTCTCTGACGAACTTGTTCCAGAAGGCAAAGGAATGATAGACTTTAACCGATGTGTCTTCTGTTTTTATTCATAAGCCAGAGCAGCAGGTGATAATGGGTCTTAATTAAGGATTGGTAGCTTCCCTGCAGACCGCGGTGATGTCACCAGAGGGAAAGTTCCCTGGGGCTTGTCCGAACCCTCCTGGGCAGATGTTACTTCCCCGGGGACTATCCGTTCACTTACAGGAAATGTTACAGCAAAATTTGCTTTTATTGTACTGCGTGATGCAGTTTTAGTTGTAGTTTTGCTTAAATTTTAATTTGTTGAAAATATGTTGCCACTAAGTATGTAGCCAAATCTCAACGAGTTTGAAGGTGACCCTGAATGGAGGTTGAGTGTATTTAAAACTTCCTGGATACCTTAAATGTCATCCATTATGGAATAATTCTACTCTTGCATGGGAGGTGCCTCTGCTACAGAGATGGAAATTTGTGGAATGCCTCAGATACTTTTGAGGGGTTTGGTAGTGCGTTAAGGGATGGGGGTGGGGTGGGAGTTGGGGTATAAGGTTGCCGTGATGCCGTTTCGGTTTCTGGGCGAATTTTTGGACCTTGGATATAGAATCCTGTGGTCCATGTTCATTTTGATTTTACTTCTTGGAAGCTGGGGTTTTGCCCTTGGAGGCTGACCTCAGTGAAGGCCAAGTGTGGGTCAGTGAATATTCCCTTTTGTACCCCTGACTCTAGAGTGGGTCTTGTCCTTTTCCTTGGTTTCTGTATTTTATGTTTGGTCGTCTTCTCACCCTATGGAACCCCCTGCAAGGCGCCTGCCCTTACCAGAGTGGTGGCCTTCATTCAGCCTCCCTCTCTTTTCATGTTTCATGTTCTCGTGACTTTTATTCCTTGGCAAATAAGAATGCCAGGCTTGAAACAAGTTACTGTTGAATGATGGTTCTTACCCACTACCTCCTCCCGGTTTTTTCTTTCTTTCTTTCTTAATTTAAAGGCAGCAGCCCATGGATTATTAACTTAACATGCTCTGGGCAAACATTAAATTATTATGCAGTCCCAGGTGAGCAGGCCTGCTGCTTCATCTGGGCTCCTAGATATCCACTTGGGCTGGGAGTGTGTGCTGTGCTGCTGGGTGCTGGGGCAGCGCTGTACAATGGTGGCAGGGGGAGACCCACAAATTTTTCAGGGAGGTTTTCCAGCCTGTCCTCCAAGCCAGAATTTTCTTTTTGAGAATTGGTGACATTGCCAGGGTGTGTGCCGCGTTTCTGTTTTAGAGACACTCCTTTATTGTGTTGTATGAGGAACAGATTGTACCACTGACTCTGCTGTTTATATAATGAAGTGGGGTCAGCAAATCTGATTCATAACCCAGGACACCCATGGACGGAGGAGGGTCATCAAGATAAGGGCACTGGCACTTTTTTGGCACCTGTGACCATGCTGATCCTAATTTAGAGGTCTCCAGCAAGTCACTTCTGCCACAGGATTCTTTCTCAAGGATTTCTTTTTCCCTTGGGAGGACATTAAAAAAAAGTACATCTAGAAACAAGTTCTCCAGTCATAGGCTGATGTGAGGCTGATTTTCTGGGATGTGGCAGGGAGTTTTGTTCAGAGGCAGAGGAGCGACTCTTTGAGCATCTCGATATTTTCCATTTGGATAAGAAGACTAAATTGAAACCAAGGTCCTTCCTTTTTTTTTTTTTTTCCATGAAGGAGATACTTAGTATGACCTGTAAAGTAGAGTTTATGGGCCAGTTGTCTTATTTATTTAATTAATTTTTAAAAGAAAGGTTGGGGATGTCTCATCCTGGGTGAATGTAACAGTTTCTGCATTTGCATGGTTACAGAGCCCCAAGGACAGGGTTGTATTGGTCTGAGAAGTGGTTAGTGAATAGTATATTTGAAATTTTTGTTCAGATTCTTATTCTAAAAGCAAGACTATCATGCTCAGTTTCTCGTGGATGGAAACCATATGGCACATGGAGTTCATACATTGCTGCTAGTTGCCTTGTCAAGGAGACTTCCATAATTTGTAGATGTTAGATAACTGCATTGTTATCTCCTTGCTGATATTATTGAATACATCTCTTCAGGGCCATTGAGTGAAAATGGAGTCATCAAAGATTGGTTTGCTCTTTTGAAGGCATCTGGATTGTTTGACATGAGGTGTCAGAAGCTGCCAGTGCTCTGGGGCTGTGCTTTGCTTTGTCACCCGTCTTTATGTCCACCTCGCCAACTTGGCTATCTTTGCAAATGGGCTCCTTGAGACTGTGCTCCTGACTGCTCCCTCCTGTGTGTTGCAGGGATGTGCTCGCCCTGCCCATCTTCAAGCAGGAGGAGCCCCAGCTGTCCCCCGAGAATGAGGCCCGCCTGCCGCCCTTGCAGTATGTGCTGTGTGCTGCCACATCCCCAGCTGTGAAGCTGCATGAGGAGACGCTGACCTACCTCAACCAAGGTAGTGCTGGGGCAGCAGGCCAGGGTTGGGCTTGGGACTGCGGACATGGACCAGAAGGGATGCAGAGTTGACCTGAACATCCTTTCGGGCCTCATTGCCTTGTCACAGTGGGAGAGATGGACTTTGGGAAGGAGGCTGTGCTGTCAGATACCATTCTCCAGCTGTGAAACTACCCTGAGCCTCCCTGTCTTCATGTGAGAAATGAACAACGTAACAGTAATGTTACCCAGTTCAGGCCAAATGTGGGTGACCATGAAACATTTCCTCTTGTAGGTCCCCCCCACAGCAGATGTGCTATGATTGGCAGCCGTTGCTGTGTCCTTTTCCCAACATAGACTGAGCATCTCTGGTGTGCTAGGTCTGCTGACCTTTCTAGCTAGAACTGTGCCTGGCGGTGGTGGGAAGGCTGGCCCTGTCTCACACAGCACGGCTGCTGGATTCCACTCGAGCCAGACAGAAGCCCTTTGTGGATGGGGGGCAAAGAAATGCATACATGGGTTTTGGGGTTTGAATTCCAACTTTATTGCTTCCTAGCTCTGTGACTTTGGCCATTTCTTTTTTGCTGATCCTCAGTGTTACATGTGTAAAATGAGATGTGTAATTATGGGACATTGGAAAAAATGAAGGTGCATGAACTGGCATGATAGTGGGTGTTCAATTGCTGAGTCCGTTTTATTAGGGCATGTGAGTGAGTAAGTGTCCTAACGGGTGGCAGTTTGTGGTTTTTATATGCTTATGTGTATTTATTGCACTTCCTTCCTGAGTCACCTCATAGACACCCTGGCATCAGGTGGATTAATTGCCCCTTTGTTTTACAGGGAAGAGCAGAGGGGCACAGTGGAACGCACCATTTTCTGTAGGGTTCTTCAGCATTGCAAGGGAGCTACAGGGTGTAGTGGTTTGTCTTAGACTGCCTCCTTTCTGGCGAACTTTGACTCCTCAATTTGGGGAGCCAGTTTAAAGTGGAAACCCAACTTGATCATCAGGCTCTCTGAAGTGCTGATGACCTGTCTTCTGGGCCAGGAAACCAGCTCAGAATTAGCAGGTGGCCCTGCATCTGCCTTTGGTTGGAAACAACCCCCTCCCACTGTTAGCGTGGCCCAGTGGAAGGGCTGCTTATCCCTGTGGGTCGCTCAGTGGCCTCCTCTTGTCACCAATCCAAGCTCAGCTGAAGGTAGGGTGACTGGCTTAGGTTCTGAGATCTGTGCTATATCTGCTGAGGCTGGTGGCCGTTGGTGGTGGGGGAGGTGGCCATGTGGGAGAAAACCTCTGTGTGGCTGTGTTTGTGCAATGGCTTTGGCCACTTTCCCCGCTTACACAAAAGGTCAGATGGCACCAACTTTTGATTTCCTCTCTGCGCCTCTGCTTTCTTGCTTAAACATATCATGAAGAAGTGGATGATGTTCACCAAATGTTGAGCTGAGGAGTAAGTGGCCTGAGACCCAGCTGCTGGACCAAGACTGTACACAGGGCCTTTCTGTAAGGCCTTCACTGCCTTCCCTCTACCCCTGCTCCTTCGGTCAACTTGGGACAGTGTTTGGCAGTCAGCATACTAGATCTTTTAAAAAGAGTTTATTCTTTGCTCAGTGTAGTTAAAAGAGAGAGAAAGAGTTGCCCCATAGTCTTTCCATCCTGTGTTAATTTGGTGTATTAACTTTAGATACTTTTTGAGTTACATTTTCCTGATTATTAAAATACCTACCTATTCATTACAGAACATCTGGATGATTTAGAAAAGTATAAGAAAATTAAAAGATAAATAAAATCGAAATTTCCTCTAATATCACCCCAAAACCACTGCTAACCTTATTTCTATGCATCTGTGTTAAAATTGTGATCATGCTACAGGCATATATCTTTTTTCTTCATTTACTATATTTGTAAACTTTTCACATGTCATTAAAAATGCTTTGAGAACTTAACATTTCATAATGGCCACATAGTATTACATTTTTTTAGTTCTGTTACTTTGACCAGTTTCATAGTATGGATGCTTAATTTTCAGGTGTCTTTGTGTGAAATGTTGATTGTTAATTATTTTTTGGATAAATACCTTAGAGGCAGAGTTACTGGATCAAATGGTTTGAATAAGGTTTTTGATACATTTTATCAAATTGCCTTCTCAGCAAATGTACCAATTAAGAAGCTAGCCGGCAGGTATATTTTACTTTTTCCTAATATTGGATAATAACCATTTTTCATCTGATTAGTAAAACATAGAATTTAATCTTAAACTAGATTTCTATCATTGCTATTATGGTTGAATATTTTAAATGCATTTTTTGATCTTTATTTGTCCATCAGTTATTGTTCATGTCCTTTGCACATTTTTCAGTTGGGATTATTTATATCTTACTGATTATAAGAACATTCCATATGTGAAGAATATCAACCATTTAGTGCCATACATTGCAAACATTTTTCCCTGTCGGTTGTTGGTCATTTTACTATATTTATCATGTGAAACTATATGGTGTGGGATATACGTCATGATTTTTTTTTCCTGTGTAGCAATTTATTTTAAATGTCTGTTGTCAAATCTTATAGTCTTTTAAAATGGGATTTCTTTTATGCTTAGAATGCCTACCCACCCCAAAATCAGTTTAGTAGTTTCCTAAATTTCATTTATTGGTTTCTAAATTTTAACATTGAAATTCATTTGGAATTTTTTGGAAATGTAACAATTACTCATTTAATATTTTGGATTGTTTCTATGTAAAATACAAGTATTTTTTAGGTTTACTAGTGAAATTTGTACTGTCATGTTGCATTGGAATTTTTTTTTTTAATTTTTATTTTGTTATCATTAATCTACAATTACATGAAGAACATTATGTTTACTAGGCTCTCCCCTACCCCAAGTCCCACCCACAAACCCCATTACAGTCAGTGTCCATTAGCATAGTAAGTTGTAGAATCACTACTTGTCTTCTCTGTGTTGCAAAGCCCTCCCCTTTCCCCCACCCCCCACATTATACATGCTAATCATAATACCCCCTTTCTTCTTCCCCGCCTTTATCCCTCCCTACCCTCCCATTCTCCCCAGTCTCTTTCCCTTTGGTAACTGTTAGTCCATTCTTGGGTTCTGTAATTCTGCTGCTGTTTTGTTCCTTCAGTTTTTCTTTTGTTCTTATACTCCACAGATGAGTGAAATCATTTGATACTTGTCTTTCTCTGCCTGGCTTATTTCACTGAGCATAATACCCTCTAGCTCCATCCATGTTGTTGCAAATGGTAGGATTTGTTTTTTTCTTATGGCTGTGCATTGGAATTTATGATGTGATGTAAAGGCCTATGTTCATTTACTTTTCTGAATAGTTAACTTGCTAGTTATTTCCTTACTTACTCTTTTCTCACTGACTTAAAATGCCACTTTTGAAACACTTAAACCATACTTTGAAGTATTAGTCCAGAAACAGACCCTTGCGTAGGTGTTTGTCCTGTGCTCCAGATATTCATTGAGCCTTGCCCCATTTCTCATTTATTTATTGTAGCTTGGAAATATGTTTATTTGGGAGTAGATGTTGCTTTCATCATTCTTAGCCACTCTCAATTTTTCATTCTTATAGATGCATTTTACACCTCTTGACTTTTCCTTCTATACTTTTTCCAAAAACTGATGAAATCATATGCTTGTATTAAATACTACTCTTGTAATAACATTTTCTATCATTATTAAAGCCTCTTAAACGTCACCTAAAATGTCTGCATGTTATGTCACTATTTACTCTTACTGTTTAGGACAGAATATTGTGATAACTGCTGGAAGAAAACACGCAATGTAATTATTTTAGTGCCTGTCTCCTGTAATAGAAGGGAAGTTGTGTGAGGGTGGATTTCATGTCTGTCCTTTTTTAACATTGCACCCTCAATATTAAATTTGGTGCCTTGATAGTAGGTACTCTAAAAATATTCAGAAAATTTAAAAACTAGACATGATTTATTTCATTTCCTTTTATTTCTCTTTGTTGCTACTATCAATAATGTTATACTGGGTATCTTTTTTTAGCATACCTTATTTAAAGGAGCCTTTCTATGTCATATGACAAAATAAGAGTTGATTCAGTCACGAAAAATGGTTTTGACAAATCAGTCAAAACCTTTGTGGTTAATTGAAAAGTTTTCTCTTAGGTATTTATTGCATTGGCTCTATGACGTTTATTACACTATTTCTGTGAGACCATCCTGTGTCCTCTTCATTGTAATGTGTTCTGAAAAGCATGTAGAGGTACCTGTATCCGTAAATCAAAAGGCCTTTTAAACCACTGTGTACTCATTTCTCAATGCATTGTCATACCAGTGCCTTCACACCATGTGACTTGGGTAAGATGTGTTATATATGGGTAATGTCTATCATCACCAAGCCCAGTGGCTGACTTCCTTTGAAGTGGTGTCCTGAGGAAAAGGGGTTGGACAGCTGTTGAATGGAGGTCTGCAAATTCCAGATCAACCTCTTTGTCAGTGGCCAGAGGTCACTATGGACAGATCTTTCCTGAGGCTGGAGCCAGAGGGGAGGGATGAAGTGGGTGGTGGGGGAGGAGTCAGAACAGAGGAGAGAGAACCCCAGGCAATCTGTAGAGAATTCTGGCTTGGAGATAAGAAATAACTTTGTAAGAGTGGCCTGTTCTGGAGAAAGTTTTTGTTATTTCCTACCAGAGCAACTCTTGAATCTTAAATACAATAGTGAGTTTTTACTGGAGTCTTACTTTTTTTTTTTTTTCGTTTGATTTTTATACTTGATTTATATGTGAATCCCCCATTTCTCCCTTATTATTATTATTATTATTATTATTATTATTATTATTTTAAATAAAATGCTGAAGTGGTATGTAGATGCAAGGTAAAGGTAGAAAACATAGTTTAGTGCTGTAAGAGGGCGAATGTAGATGATCAGGTGTGTGCCTATAGACTAAGTATTAATCCAAGCGAGACAAGGGCAACAAAACATCCACGGATGCAGAAGATTTCTCTCAAAACAGGGGGGGTGAGGTTCTAAGCCTCACCTCTGTTGATCCCCAATTTCTCACCTGATGGCCCCCCTGCGACTGTGCCTGTCGTAGGTTGTTCCTCCCTTGAGGAATCTTACCCGTCTCTGGCTAACCAGTCATCTTCTGGGGCCGTACAGGGAAATGTAAAGTTTCTAAGTGAGAGAGAAGCAATATTGTTTGAAAAGGTTAGCTTTTTACTTCTTTGCAGATTTATGCCCTGTGGCTTCTATGCCCAGCATTTGTCTTGAGGTATCTTTACCACTTGGAAGAATTATGATACTCGGTAATTTCGTTATGAGGCACGAATTCTACTTAAGGGTTGTAATTAGGAAGGAAGAAGAAAAGCTATAGAAGTAGCAGGCGGAAATAAACATGGGAAGATTGATTATTTCTTTGACATATCTTCTTGTAGAGTAACATAAGCATGTATAGGTTTTAAACTACTAATTAAATTGCGCACACACATTAACGTAATAGGAATACAGCTACATAACCAAAGCAGACCTACAATTACCAGCCATCTCCAGTGAAACCAAGAAAACCAGTTCGGCACTCTAGGCATTTGTGAAAACTTATCAATGATATGATGGATATTGTCTAACTGAATTTGAATAGTTTGAGAAAAATCAGACAAATTAAAACAACGCATTTACTGGAGTCTTACTTTAATTCATGGAATAAAAACTTGTCTATTGGAAGGAGAGGGTGGTTTGCCGGCAAAGGCAAGAACGGGGTGGGTGAGGGTGGTGGAGTTAGGCCCACTGTCTGTCTGAAGAATCCTGATAGTTCAGGATGACTAGGGTTTAGGACACACAGAGGAAAGTGAGTGATATGGCTGGAGAGGTAGAGCAGATGGTGGAGATTTCCAGCGGTCTGGCTGAAAGCCACTGGGCAGCCACCTTGGCAATTCACTTAGCCTCTTAGTGTCTCCAGTTCCTCAGCTGTAAGATGGGGAACATAAAATCCCTACAAAGTAAGTGTGTGTGTGTATGAACTGAGTTAATGCATGCGGAGCACTGAGAAGACTGTCTGGCACATAGTAAGCATTTACATGTTAGCCATTATTAATAATAGTAAGGTGTACACATGCTTACCCTAATCTTATTTTTGGAAGTTTCCAAGATCATTAAATTGGGACTTTTGAAATTTTTTTACAATTTTAATCCTTTTCCTAATTCAAATATTAATGCAGGGTTCATTCTAGAACAAAGAATTGGCACCTTTTAGAATTGAAAGGTGGTAGTTCTGGGACAGATTAAAGGCAGGAAGTCCTGCTGAATTTTTCTATTTGTTCCTTATTCACTGTACAGCCAAATGTTGGACATGACCCAGAGGAGACATTTCCTACACAGGTGTTAAAATACCACTTTCAGTTGTGACTACAGAAAGCCTCAGTGTGGGCTGTTGGCTGAGGATTGCTTTACCTGGGATCCTCGGCCAAGTCAAGCTTTATGTGGATCCCTCAGCTTTAGGGTGATACTTTGTTCAGTGCTTAGAGTTTACAAAGCACTTTCTGATTCTCCCGAGTGTTTTTTCCAAAATGTATTATTCCCATTTTACAGATGATAGGCTGGGAAAAGTGAAGTCAGGTTGCTCCTCCCGCCTCCCGTAATTAGGGAAGCCTGGGAGGTAATAGAGCTGTGATGTGATAATGATGTTTTTGTGTGGCCCATTCCCAAAGCCTGCCTTTAGGCAGGCCGGGATCCTACACTGGGCACTTCTGTGAGTGGTGCCTGCCACCTGCTACTCCTGATGTGGTGCAGAGGGAAGGTGTGTGAAACTTGGGGGGAGAGGACCACGAAGGCTTGGAGCGGGGAGAACAAGTCTCTTTGAGCAAAGGAAACAAATGGTTGCTCCTGCCCCACCCCCATCCCCACCCCTTTGCTCTCCACCCGCAGTGACCTGAGGGAATTGCCAGGGAGATTAGTGCTCAAGGCTGGGAAGTCCTGTCTTCTCTGCTCCAAGAACTAAGACTGGCACCTGTCTTTTTACCTGCTTTGGCTCTGGGGAAATCGCTTACTCTCTGTGAGCCTGGGTGTCCTCGCTGGAATTAGCATGGTTTCACTTTGTGGGTTGCCTTGAGAATTAAGTGAGTAGTGGTGAACACAGCTGTTTTCCCACATCTTCCCATTTATATCAGTGACTGAATTTAAGGAATGAAGCAAAGGATTACTTTGTTATCTTTTCTCCATAGCAGAGTTTTCTTTCTACATTAATTTTTAGCCTGCAGTTTGGGAATATAAACTGAGTAACAAAGGACCCTTAAATACTTTTTTTTTAGTGCTTCTCCCTTACTTTTTTTTTCTGAGTATATAAGTAGCACATAATTATTGTGAAGCAAACCAGCCAACACAACAGAAATTTGTACTCTAGAAAGCTTCCTATAATCCCACTTCCCAGATTTTTCTTAGTCATACATTAACCCATAAATGTTTAATTGTACAGTCATACATTAACCCACATATGTCTAATTATACAGGCACACTTAAATAGGTACTTAAAGGAATGTGTGTGCCTTAAAGGAATGTGTGTGCCTTTTTTTAAGAGAAATGGGATATTACATACACTGTTCAATTTATCTTTTTTCTTTTTGTCCACACAAAATACCCTCAAGTCTTTCCACATCGGTATATTAAGAACAAAAAGGAAGCTGAGCATTATACATTATGATCTATTGTATGGATGTTGCATAATTTGTTCTTTTAAAGAACATTCGGCTTCTTTCCATTCTTCCTCGTAATTACACTCGGCACTCAATACTACAGTGAGCATCCATGTAGGCGTGTCTTTGTGCTTACACAGTCGTGAGAATAGGGTAAATATTTGGAAATAGAATTGCCAATACAACATGTTGATAGATACAGTGAAGTTGTATTTGCACTTTCACAAACAGTAACTATTGAATAATTATTTCCTCCTGCTTTTCTTCTATCCTCCATCTTTGCCACACCTGGACTGTCACGTCCTTGAAGGCAGAGGCCTTGGGTATCTTGTTTACTGCTAGTCCTAGCACAGTGCCTGGTGTTCAATGACTTTTTGAATGAATGAAGAATGTCTATTTTTCTTTACCTTTGCCAGCACTTACTAACCTCTGGTAATTAGTAAGGAAAAGATAAGGTATCCCTGCTTTAATTTTCATTTCCCATTGAATTTTTTTTCCATGTTATTCAATTATTTGTATTCTCCTTGCCTTTGATGTGATTTACCAATTTTTCAAGTGGAGTTTTCATTCTTTTTAAATTTATTTGTAAGGACTCTGCATATTTGGTAGAATATGTTAGAAATATTTTCCTGTTTTCATTTATTTAATTCATCTACTTGTTCTTTAGCATAATGAAAGTTTTTATAAATTTTTATGTCATCAGGTTTATTGGGTTTTGCCTTACTTCTCTTTGTGTTTCATGTCCCATTTAGTGGAAAAGGTCTGTTCCACTTAAAGATTTTAGCAATATTTCACCTGTTTTTTAAAAATGTTTTTTCCCAGTCTTTGACACTTTGTTATTTGTTTTGGTGTGTAAAGAGTGAAGTAGGACTCCAGTTCTATTATTTTCCAGGTGGCTAGCACATGGTCCCCCAATAACATACTGAGTATGGGCTCTTCAAACAGAAGAATAATACTAGGCAGCCATAAAGAGCATAAAGTATCTCCTTAGGAAAGAGATCTAACATGTGGTGTTCAAATCTTTCCCTCTCTTGGTGACACCAGTTTGGATGACACAATTTGTTATTCTTTCTTGGAAGCTGGGTGGTAGATCAGAAACTAGGAATTTGAGATTTGGACACACCCAGGTTCCAATTAGGGCCCCCTGTTGTTTCCCAAATTATTGAACCTGTCAGCTAGTGCCTTTCTGGAGCAAATGGAGCACCCACTTAAGGTGTTATCTTGAGAATTGAATGAGATATTTGTTGTTTTTAGCTTGTTTGTTTTTGCCATACAAGGATATGTTATTTTGGTTATATAAACTTAGAAATGAGCAAAGAATTTTACAAACTTTGCAACAAAGGTTAAGAAGAAAAAATGGTGGGTGGGAACAAATGCTCTCCCAAATGTCAACTCTCCATAATTAATCAATGAATTGATAAACTAATAAAAATACTAATAAGTTAGCTAGTTAATTGGAGTTTTTGGTTTCTTTGTTGTTTTAAAACCAATCATCATGTACTGAAGTAAATAGGAAGTTACTTGTACAGATTGCTTATCTCAGCTCAGCATATAGAAATGAATTTTAAACTTTCAGAGGTCTCCTGGTCATTCAAAACTTCACTTATGTTTTAATTGTGGAACAATTAATTAAGTTAAAATATATTTACATGATGTAATTCCAGAGGGTCCAATGAACTGGGAATGATACAGTCTTAAGTTATGTTAATAACATCTATATTCTGGAAACACTATATTAGAAACAATAAATATTAAAACTTCATTGAGAACAAATACAGCATTAATAATACACACATTAAATGAAATAAGCCTTGATCAGAATAAATGTACAGTGTTAAGACACCTTGAATGCCTGCTGTGCTTGTACAGTTCAGAGGTTTGCTGCTGTAAATCTGAAGCAAACCGCCCCATCACCCCATCTCTGACGTCACAGGTAACCCCTCTGCTCCCATGGGAACCTGAGGATGCAAGGGAT
This sequence comes from Manis pentadactyla, assembly GCF_030020395.1. NCBI lineage: Eukaryota > Metazoa > Chordata > Mammalia > Pholidota > Manidae > Manis > Manis pentadactyla. The sequence goes on along the minus strand of NC_080026.1, from coordinate 45,516,139 downwards.
GTCCTGATCTGCTTTAAATGTAGGTTTTATTATTTTTCAAGTATTGTGAAGCCAACAAGTAAGGAGACAGATGATTTCCATTGAAAAGTTAGCTTGTTGCAGTTCCCAAGAGAAGGAGGCACAGTGTACTGTGTGGCTGGAGAAGCACCAGGGTCAGCCAGGCAGGAGGCGGGGAGAGAAAGCTGAGGGAGAGCCTTTATTATGGTTTCCAAGCAAGCCAGAGTAAGCAGGTTTAGGACTGGCTCTGGGCCTTAGGGGCTGTCTCTAGTCTGGCAGGGGCGGGGGTGGGACATGTGGGCGGGAGTGGGAGGGTAGGGGGTGGGGTGCCAGAAGAATGAGCTTTGTGGAAAGCATGATGTTGAAGATGGTTAGTGTACATATCAAAGGCACACACAAAGGACAGTCATTTACTGTATCCAAGATTTGGCTATTCCTGGGAAGGGCAGCCTGCCCTGTCCAGCAAAACCCCACATGTCAAAGCATCAGAAACACATGGTTAATGACCTTGGGTACCACTCTGGGCTACAAGTGGAATAGCAGCCACAAAGGGGCCGCTAGGAAAGAGATGAACCTCAGATGAATTCAGCCATTTTTTTCAGAGGTGACTGAGCTTTTTCTAAGTTTCTACAACTACCACCAGTTTTTCTTGAGCAGTTTTCTCATGGGAACTGATCTACTTTTGATTGACTTTAGATTTCTCCAGACATTCAACCGTCATGTAGTAGCACATCTTTGTGAAGTGCTGCCAAGATTTTGATGCATAAGCCTGATGTTTTCATACACTTTGAGAAGCTTCTTTCTATTTATTTGCAGTAAGTTCCCTCTTCACTGATTGTCTGCAAAGTTGCATCTCATGTGCTTCATGTAGTTCATTGTAATTCAGGCATGCTGAGTTTCACTTGGAGCTTTTTGCATCTCTCTCTACCTGAGCATTTTCACATGGTAGAGATGCCTGTTCTGGTTAGAGACTTTTGATTTGAACTGCAAGTGCTTTATGTGTTTGATTTTCTTCACACAACTTCTTAAGTACTCTGTTTTTCTTTTTTAAGATTTTTTAAGGGAACATTTAAGTTAATAGCAGTGTTGAGTTTCTTCAAAATGACATCCGATCATCTTGGTCACCATTTTCTGACTCACTTTTTTTGTCTGATGCTAAATTGCTGTCATTCGTGTTCTCTCTAAAGAGAACAGGTGAGTCTATCATCTCCAGAAGTTCTAACCGGTCCCCTGATGTAGATAAAATGAGAGTTCCTGTGGCCAGGATTCTCATCTGGCCCTGGTTGACTAGCTCACTGCACACCTGTGGGCAATTTGACTCTATATAAAAGAGCTCTGTTCAGTGCTGGGCATGGCATGGCTGCAAGGCTGCAGGAGAGCAGAGCAGAGGCTGGAGTGGTGGCAGCACCAAGGACAGAGGCCCAGAGGCTGGCTGTGTGGGATGACTGTGCGGACAGAGGGGCCCAGAGGCAGGGACCGAGGGGCCCAGAGGCAGGGACCGGCGTGCTGCATACAGACTCGCTCTGAGTGAACAGGATTTTAGTGACTGACCTGCCACCTGGAAATAAAGTTGGGTATAACCCTTTCACCCCGAGAACATTTTGCTGTCATTTTCTTTGGTCACATCGAATCCATAGTGAACTTGTCTGGGGCTGAAATCCATTGGCAAGACACCTGATCACTGCCCTATTCCCTCTGTGTGTTGATATCTGCAAACACTTTTTTCAGTTCCTCCAGCTCCTCCACTTTTTCCTTTCTTTTAGGATCTTTTTGGCAAGCAGCTTAGGCTTTCCAGAAGTTGACCATTTTCATCAAAACTATAGCTATTTCTATTTTAAGGTTTTCTGCATTCTTCTGACATGTCTTTAAGATGTTTTTGGCCTTAGTCACTTGGAACTGTAAGGATTTCGATTCCTCTTTGACCACGTCTGTCCTTCCAGACGAGCCATCATTACTCCTTGAGATGAAAATGTTAGGGGACTCAACTTCTCTGTTCTCAGTCAAAGAGGTATGTGGTGTTCCCCAGTGAAAAATGTGGACCTGTTTGCATCTTTACAAAGCGCTGACTGACACAGAGTTTATAATGTCAGAGAACTGGCTCCCATTGCAGCAGACTTCAGGGTTTTGAAGGCTTCTGTAATGCACTTAATCTGCTTACCGACTCAGCATATTGTTCAACTTGGGCAGAAAATCTTTGGGCCAGCTCATTTTCCTATAGAGTACCTTGGCTTTTTACTATAAAAACAGTTAAAGCGGCACCTGCCCGCATTTCTAGGGGAAACTCAGATACACCTGGCTTTCTGTGCCCGCAGTTCAGACAGCCTCATTAGCACTGCACAGCCGCCACAGGCCCTGCGGCAAAGACATTTATGGGGTTGCCATCAGGCCCTCCCTGGCTTCAAAGGGCATTGTGGCTCCGCCCTGGCCACTAGCTTCAGGGCTACAACTGCTTGCCAGAACCCTGTGAATGTCCTACCCCTCAACAAGTGCCTGGCAACCAGGACAGACCATTAGTGGGGCTGACAGACGGGTACCAGGTTTAATAAACTTTGCTCTGATCACTGCACAAGTAGAAAGGGTTATAATTTGTATGGTACATTGTGGGAGCATAATTATATTTAAGTGTCTGGTACATCAGTGAGTCTCAATAAACGTTACTTCTGCTAAGTTTGGCTGTTTTTCATGGGTGTTTGGAGGGGAGGGGAGCAGGAAGGAAGGTCAGCGTAGGAAGACCCACTTTACTCTTTGTAAATGGGCCCTGAATCAGGCTTCAGGGGCCATAGAACTATATTAATACTTAGAAGAATGTGTATCGGTTTGCTGCTCTGAATGAGGTAGGTATACTGTGTTTTAAGGAGCCATTCTCTCCACGAAGCTGCCATGATTATTGAAACCCCTTCATTGCACCAAAGAAGGAAGGAAGCCCAGGTAAAGATGGAATGTTCAGGCCACGTGGTTGCCCAGGGCTCTCAGCCCCCAGACAGTGGCCTCCACAGCTCTGGGGACTGCAGAGGCACGGGGAGGGGGACAGGTACCCCTCTGTGTCATTAGACACTGGTGCTCCTACCTCATTTTTCTCCGAGGACTCCAGGTCCCTCTGACTGGTTGCCGTGGTATTCTTGCAGAGTTACCCCATTGCTTGGGTGGGTTGGTGTTACCTGGGTGGAGGCCAGAGTAGAACAGCTGGCTTCATTTCTTACCTTCTGTTTTGCCCCTTACCTTGTCACACAGGAATGTCCTTTAGGTATCTTGAGAGGCATCTCATCCAACCCCTTTTATTGATGAAGAGATTGAGGTCTGAAGATGGAATTGACTTGTCAGCATGTGTAGTGGGTTCCTGACAATCTCTTAGAGTGCAGTCCCGTCTTCTCTCCAGAGTGACTCAAGGGCAGTATTTGATCCTTAGAACATCAGCATCAGAGGCTCCTGGACTGGGTTGGTTCCTGCTGTGTTAGAACTGGGAGGGTTGGGAATGTGTTTTCACTAAGCACACAGTGATTGATGCTTAGGTTCACTAGGGTTTTCTAGCCACCCACTGCATTGAGGGCACCGCACTTCACCTTTCTTTCCAGAAAGGGAGAACTGGACCTTGCAAAGAAAATGCAGCCCTGCTCCACTCATGGTTCTGTGCTTTGCAAGTTGATGACCACTCCTGAGCCCAGCCAGGTGCTCTATGTTCAACCTTCCCCTAACTCCAGCCAGTGTTCATTCTTGGAAGCTTCCATCTGGGAGGTTAGAGGACCCAGTGAGTGGGGAGGAGAGGCCACACATGCCCTGGGAATTCACAGAGGTTGACAAAAGTAGATTTCTAGAGTATTAGAGCTGGAGGTAGCCTAAGGTCTTCTCTCTGATGCCTTGGTTTCTGGACCAGTATCACCTGAAAGCTCGTTAGAAATGCAGAATCTTGGGTCTGCTGCAGGAAAGCTGAATCAGAACCTGCATTTTAATAAGCTACTGGGTGATTTATGAACATACTGTAGTTTGAGAAGCACTGATCTAGCTTATCCACCCTCAGTCCCTCCCTCCTGTATTATAGGTGGGTCAACGGACACCCAAAGAGGCTGTGTGACTTGGCCCAGGTCACAGAGTGATACTTCATTCCATTCATGTGATGCACAATCCATTCATTTAAAGTATACAGTTCATGGTTTTTAGTACATTTGGCTAAACATACTAAACCATCAGTACTACTAAGTTTAGAACATTTTAGTCCATCCTGAAAGAAACTGTCCATACCCATTAGCCAGCAGTTGATCCCCAGTCAGAACGGTTTTCCATGTTCATGGCCAAATAGTACTCCTCCAAAGCCATCTCATTTTAAACATTCTTTAGTTGGTGGGTATTTGAGTGGTTTCCACTTCTGACTGTTATGCATCTGCTGCTGTGAACATTCATGTGCAGATTTTTACATGGACCTGTATTTTTATTTCTCTCATGTGTATATAGGAGTGGAGTTCTGGGTCATGTGGTGACTGTTAACTTTTTGTGATGCTGCTGGATTGTTCTCCAAAGCAGCTGCACGGTTTGATATTGTACCAGCAGTACCAGGAGGGTTCCAGTTTCTCCACATGCAGGACTTGTTCTTGTCAACCTTTCTGACGAGGTGAGGATGGGGTGCCAGGGGCTTCTCCTGGTGGCACTGTTGGCCATCTCTGGCATGTCACAGAGCAAGGGACCCCAAAGGCTTCAACTAGGCTTCAGGAGCAAACCGAAGCCAGAGGCTCAACCAGTGAGGAGTCCATCTGTCCTCTCCTCCTTTAGGGATCTTCCTTATACTATCTCTGCCCACAAGCTTTCCTGCCTCAATGGCCAGAGGGCAGACAGCAGGGCCACCTGAAGCTTCTAAAAATACAGGTCCTAAGCCTAGCCATGTGGAGGGGTGGTGCTCTCACCCCTGCCTCCCGATCATGCACTCCCAGGGAAGAGCCCCTGGCTAAGCTTGGTCACATGTTCACCTAGACTGCAAGTGTCCTGAGAGATGGGCCCTGTGTAAGCATGGCTGCTCCCAGCCTCTCCCTTTCTCCATTCTGTAAGCAAAGGCTGAGTGAGAAACAGTTCCCTGAGATGGTTTCTAGGGCCTGCTCTTCTGGAAGGCTTGGAGACTGAGGGGAAAGAAGAGGCTTTGGTTGTCTTAGGTATCTACTGACAAATCATGTTTATCCTGACAGTGACTGCCCCAGAAAGCCCTTCACCTTACCAGACACTGAGAAAACAGGGTAGCCTGGGGCCTGAGGGTGACCACGAGGGCTGGTTCCCACCTCAAGATCTTGGCTGATGAAGGGCACATGAATTCCTTCAGTCCCAGGACCCTGGGACCCTGGGACACTGTGCAGGGCAGGGCAGGGCTTAGAGGGGAGGTACCCGAGTGAGTCACAGCTCTGACCTTATCTTAGAGGTTTGATTTTCTGCTCTTTACTGTCCTTTGTCCTACTGACTTACCTGTTTATGGCTCTACCACCTGTGTAGGAGAATACCTGTTTCTCCACATCCTTGCCTGGACTTTATGTTGTCAACCTTTTGACTCTTTTCTAATATGCACACAGAAAATAATCTCCTTGTTTTAATTCACATTTACTTAGTTTCTAATAACTTATGAGTGAAACTAAGCATTTTCTCATATGTTTATAAGCCCTTTGCCTTTCTTTTACTAACGAATGGCAATTTTATATTGATTGCCTATTCTTCTGTTGCCCTTTTGCCTGTTGATCTGCAAGAACCACTCTATTAGGTTGAATCATATGCATTGCCATTTTGTAAATCAAAATGGGTTGACAGTTGCTGTGTCATTGTTCATTTGAATAGATGAAGGATTCCTTTCAGCAGTGTGGCTGGATATAAGTTCAAAATAAATGAGCAAAAATTAGTGAATTTCCTATAAAACAGCAATAACCAAGTATAAAATAAAATATGCAAAAGAGGTATCATTCCTAGTATTGAGAGCATATCAAACAATTTTTAAAAATCCTTATCAAGTATCCAGAAGTCCAGAGGCCCCTGATTCAGAATAAGCCAGCTGTGCTTATGAACATGTTGATTCCTGGGTTCCACCTAGATTGACTAGCCACAGTTGTAGGGGAGGCTTGGGAATCTAGGGCTTTTGGGGAGGGAGAAGAGAATACTTTCAGATTTAAAGCAAAGTGTCACAAATAGTCCTGAGAGTTCCTGAATACCTTTGACCCAGCTTCCCCTAATGTTAACTAACATCTTAGAACCATGAGACCCTTATTGAAACAGGCCATTACATTGGTATGACCTCTGTCTGCCACAGTCTGTATTTGAATTTTACCAGTTCCTCCACTGCTGTGCTTTTCTGTTCCAGATTCTTTTTTCTGTTGCATGGCATTTTGCTGTCCTGTTGGCTTACTCTCCAGTCTGTGACAGTCCCTCATCTGACCCTCCTTCCATGACCTTCAGACTTAAAAGAGCTCTTACTACATAGGTATTTTATAGAATGCCCCTTAGTTTGGGTTTGTGTGGTGTTTTCTAATGAGATTGAGGTAATGCTTTTTGGGCAAGAAGGCTACAGGGGTGATGTGCCCTGATTTGTGTGGGAGTTTGTGATGGTGGCTTGTCTTACTGCAGGTGGTGGTAACTTCAGTGATGGAGTCACACTGGCCAGGTTTCTCTGCTGTGAAGTTACTGTTTTCCCCTTTGTCATTAATACTGATCTTGGGATTCTTAGAGAGTACACTGGTGTCTTGATCATCCTCAAAATTCTGCCCCAGCATTGGTGGATCTTGTCTTTACCTGTTTTTACTGGACTGTTTGCCTAATGGTGATTTTCTATTTATTTCTCTTTTCTTTCTGCATTTAATAATTGAAATGCTGCTGTAAGGAACAGCTTTCTCTTCTCACTGTTACGCATTCACTTACTCATTATGTCAATGTAGACTCATGGATATATATTTTATTCTTTGTGTTAAAATTCGATACTGTTCTATTTTCTTGCCCAAATTGTTGCAGCTGTGGCCATTGGGAGCTCCTTCACATTGGCTTCTGTGTTCCTTTGACATGCCTCCAGCCCTCTTTTTGTGCATTTCCTCACTTTGGTGCTACCAGATGCATAAGCAAGATGACCATGTTGGGTTTCCCTGCCCCAGCCCTGGAAACATCCCTTCTCTAAGGAGTCTTCAGGACATGTAGACTTAGATATGTACGTACACACACACTGTTTGCCAGGCACAGTGCCTAGTCCCTGACATTGGTAAGTAACTGTGAGGAGGTCAGGTGTCCTGCCCAAGGTCACACAGGTGACGGGCCCTTAGGACCAGGACTTGGGTCTGTTGATGGCGGAGCTTTTTTGCTGAGCCCTGCCTTGTGTGGTGACACACCTGCGTGATACTACACATATGCAGGTAACAAGACAGGTGTGTACTGGACACAACATGTGTGTGTTAAGCTTTCTCCATCTGCCACTATTGCAGAACTCTTGGCATCCAGCCCTCCTTTCTCTGAAGGTAATGATGGCCTTCATTATGTTTACTGTGGCATTAATTACCCAAAGCAGTAACTGTTCGAAAATAAAAAACCTTTAAATCTTGGCCGGCCCGGGCAATTGCCTCCCGTTCTTGGGAACACTGTGATCTGAGCAGGAGGCCAGCAGGAGTCGGCCCGCTCTGCTCGTGGCAGGGCCTTGGCCTCAGCAGCAGTTTCCCCCAGCTGCTTCCCTAGACAGTCAGGAGAAAAGTCAGGTAGCCCCGGTGGAGTCTCCCTGGGGCATGCTGCAACTTAGCTGTCTCCTGGCTGTGGGCCCTTGGGTGGTCTTGGGTTGTGGGGTGCTCAGTGGGCAGAGCTGTTGTGACCAGAGGAGAGCTAACCATGTGGCTGTGCCAGGGTGAGGGAGGTTAATGTGGCTGGTTTGGAAGTGGATGGCTCTCGTGTGCCAGGCTGGATGTACATTATCATGTAATCCTCATGGCCATTCTGCAAAGAACATTTTGCAAATGTAGAGGGTGAGATGCAGAGAGGGTTCAAGAACTTACAGGTTGTGGGAGGTGTACCAAACCCCAGTGTGACAGACCTTACCCCACCTCCACTCACCTTGTCCTGGGCCAGGCCACAGGCTGCTGTGTGTCTGCTGCTGACTTGGAGTGTCACCTTGGGCACAACACCTCTCTGGCCTTGGCATCAGCACCTCCAAGACAGGCGTAGCCAGTTGCACTGTGGATCTTGGTCGTCTCCCGGAGAGACACTGGCTGCTAGGATCTCCTTGGCTCTGACCTTGTCTGTGTGTGTTTGCTGTTACTTTTATTGGATGAAGACTTTTTCCCAAATGCCCGCCTGTCTGATTGGCTTTGGAGTACCAGTGTGATGCTGGAAATAGATATACCGATCATTGTCATCTGGTACATGCTTGGGTAAGAGGTACTCCCCCTTCTTTGCTTTGTCTTTTTTTCAAATTCACATGTAATCCTCACTTAAAATATTAATGTTGAAAATGTATATAATTTAATAGGGAAGATTCCTCCTTTATCCACTGTTAGATGCATATATTAGACTCACAAATAGAGGGGTGTGTGTATAATATTATGAAAGTGTATTCACATTGAGTTCATATTATTCAACTTATTTGATGGGGGTAGTTGGGTCATAGGCTGTGTGTATTTTTGGTACCAACAACACACCGAGTAGGCTGTGATGGTAATACTCCACCTCCAGCATGTGTGAGGGCCCATTGCCCCATATTTTGTCCTTGTGGGATATTAGTAATCTGTTAAATTTTGCCAATATGATAGATGGAAGTGGCACTGCCTTATTTCCATTTGGCATTTCTTTGACCATTAGTGAGGTTGAACCTCTTTTCATAATCTTCTTGGTTTGGCTGACTAGTTCCAACAATGTTACTTACTTGAGACAATTTAGCATCAAATTCTGCACTATTAATTAAAAACCTGTCACATGGTAGTACTGTACAAGGGGCTGGTGTGTGGTGTGCATGTGTGTGTGTGCATGTACAAATCTCGTTCAGGTGAACAGGTGGTTGGCCTATCCTCAAGAGCTAGTTGGGGAGCTACAACTTAGCTGTCAATGCAAAAAAGCCAAGGGGCAAAGTTATAAAGGTCTGGTGAGGTCAGCAGGAAGAGTGAACATTATATAGAAATTCAAATTCAGTGCCCGTAAATAAAGTTGCATTGGAACACAGCCCTGCCCATTCATTCAGATTTTCTACAGCAGTTTCCTTGTTACAGTGGCGGAGTTGAAGTTGTGACAGATCTTATGGCCCATGAGGCTGAAAATAGTGACTGTCTGGCCCTTTATGGAGAATGTTTGCTGATACCTGGGCTAGACCATAGATCCTGTGGTTTGCATGAGGGAAGAGGGAGGAAATAAAGGTTTGTTGAGACCTGCCTGGGCCAGAAACAGTGTAGTGTGGATGTGTGTTCCTTGGGAAGGAAGTTTTCTCTTCTGTCCCCTGGGCTTCTTGTCCTCCTTCCTCATTTCTGCTGCTCCGAGTGTGGTGTAGAGGTGAGGGAAGGGCAGGTGATGGAGGCTGGGCACAGTTCTAAGGCTGGGAGGAGGGACAGTTCTAACTGTTGGAATGGCTGCTGAGCCTCTGGGCAGAGTCCAAGCCATTCTTTCAACTGGTGGCTCTGGCTGCCTGCAGTGCCTGCCGCAGTCCCTCTGAGGAGCAGAGGGCCACCCCTCACCCCCCACCCCAAGAGCTAGTTTACATCTCCAAGTGCTCACCCTCAGGTTCCTTGCCTGCTAGCCTTGAAAAGGCCTTGAAGAGCTCCAAAGCCAGAGGGTGGGACCGGGGACTTTGGAGGGAGTCTCCTTGAAGACTTTGGAGAGGCCGTGGAAAGGCTGCCACCGCCAGGGCCCTGGGCGCCACCTGCCAATGCTGTCACTGCAGAGAGGTTGTGCTGTCCTGCTGAAGGCCTTCCACATGCCGCTTTCTGCTGGGTGTGCCTTCAGTCCTCCAGCAGCCTGTACATGAAGTACCAGTGTCCTCCACATTTTGGGGTACAGAAACTGAGGCTCACAAATTAAGTCTCAGTCCAAATGTGAGTCCAGGTTGCAAACTTGGGTTCTAACCAGGTTCCCAAGGTAGTTTTAGGGGTGTAGATAAAACACTGATAACTGCATATATATGTAACTTTTATAGTTACCATTTATGTTATATGTTTGTGATTTTCTGCATGCAGGTTGATATATATATACTTTTAAAAAGTAAGTTTAAGAAGTGAGTTGTTTAAATGGGCTTCTCATATTGCTGGTGGTTTTTAGTTTCAGTGGCAGAATCGTGGGGTGGATGCTGCCCTTGCCAGTGCCTTGGAATGCCCCTCGCCTGTCATGTCTCAAGCACAAAGCAGGTGGCTGGCGGGGTGGACAGTGACTGCTGAGTGAGGAGCCCAAGACCCGGTTCCTCTAAGCTAGGCTGGAGGCTCAGAAACATGCAGCCATAATGAAGTGCAAATGACAACAGCTCTAGATGTTTTTCTTCCATTCAGTTCTTTTATGTGTGTGGGAGAAAATATTTTAATTTCAGGTCATTGGATACTACTGGGAACAGACAACAAATACTCATGTGCCCAGCACAGTTTTTTACAACCTTGCTAAATTTGCTTCTGCTTTTACCTCTTTCTAATCCTATTGCCCTTCCTCCCCCAACCCCAGATGCAAAGCCCCTTGTGAAATTGGTGTTGGTTTTGAATCCCCATGCATATCTTAAATTTTTATTCTTTGAAGATTTAACCATAAAAATGTTTTGTGTGTCTTCGACTTTATATTAAAGTAGTTTCATATATGTCACCATGTACCTTTTTTGTCTAATACTATGTTTCTGACGTTTTTCCATGTAGCTAAGTGTCTCATGGTACGAGGTAGAGATTTATTTTTCCATATGGGTAACCAGTTATCCCTCACTCTTGAAAAGTCTTTTTTCTCTCTGTCATAGATCAAGTTTCCAAGTATCTAAAAGTCTGTTTCTGGGTTCTTTTTTCTTTCCATTGGTCTTTTTGCCCCAAGCCAAAAATAACATGGTTTTAGTTACTGTAACCTTATAATATGTTAAAAGTATTTTAAATGGAGTCCTCTGTGTGTTTCAGGGAGACTAGTTTATCATGAGGAAAGAAGTATCAAACCTTACTTCCCAGCGTGGTTACATACCCACCAGACTTCTGAGGTCCATCTTGGTTCAGAGAACCAAGGTTATAGGGCATTAAGGGTGTGAGCCTTAAAGGAAGGAGGAGGCTTTAAGTGTGTAGAAGAGGGTCATGAGTTAAGATGAATATCAAGGAGTTCAGGAGAAATGTAATAGATGGACTCTCTGAATATTAGAACCAGAGGGACCTTTGAAGCTGCTTGACACTGTGGAGTAGTTTGGCCACACGAGCAGTCTTTGGAGTCTGACTCAGGTTTGATCTTCAACAAGGTACATAACCTTTCTGGATCTTAATTTCCTTATCTATGACATGAAGGTGATGATGGACTTTCCTCACAGGACTGTGGAGAGGACTAAGTGAAAAGATGCACATAAGGAGCTTGGCGATGTTCTGACACACAGGTGGAAGACAGCTAAATGATATTTATTGCCCTATTTCCTTGATTCTAAGACCAACTTTTTTTCCCTTTTTCCATATTTCACGATTCTGAAATTAGAACAGGCTTTACTATAATTTTATGTAGCTATTTGTTTTTCCTCCTGATCATTGTTTAGAATGTAGGAAATGAGTATTATACAGACAAGGACATGGACTCAACACACTTTATCCAAGATCACCTGACTAACTGAGTTGGTCAATCCTAAGAATCATCTTTATTGCTAGTCCTAAAAGGAAGAAGGAAGGAGGAAAAAAACATCTCGAGATGGGGATGTTCTGAGTGTTTTATATGCTATAAGATGTTGTAGGCAAACTTTAATCAGCATGCCTACATGTAACTGAGTCAGATGCCTGTCAGAAAGGAGAGGTTGGAAGGAAATCAGGTAGAGCTACAGATGTCTGTTTCCCAGCAAACAACACCCACCAGGTAGGATGTGGCAAAGAATGTGGTAGGTTCTGGAAATAGATTTCGTTTCTGTTCCTGGCTCTGCTACTTACTGGCTATGTGAGCTTGCCCAGGTCAGGTATCCTCTCTGAGCCTCTGCTTCCCTCTATCTGTGGAGCTTACAGTCCTAAACTGCCCTCATTGACTTGTTCTGAGATTCATGTAAGCTGTTACCTGAGTAGACTTTACCACCAGCTAAGTAACCAGGGAGTGAAAGCAGTTGTTACTATTCGCTGGAGACAGACTCTCCCACCCACCTCCTTGTACAGTTCGGCCTGGGATTGCTGCTTACTCATTCTTCCCCTCAGCTGTGGAGCTCCTGTCCACTCTTCAAAGTCCATCTCAGATGTTAGCTCCTTCTTGAAACCATTTCTTCCCCTTCCCCTCTCCATTCTGGACAAGTACTTCCCTGTCCTTGGATCTCTGTTGTCTCTAGGAGGGTTTTTTAGATTCTGCCCCATATTAGTGCTTTTCCTGTACTGTTTGGTGTACCTCAGAGGGTTGCTGACCTTTTGAGGGCAGCGTGTCTTTTGTAAACCCTGTAGTCATAGCACATAATAGCACTGCAAAGAATATGAAATCATGTTACAATATTCGCTGAGTGCTATACGTCAGACAGGGGTGGAGGGGTGAGCAAAACAGAGGTGGTCTGAGCCTTCACAGAGCCCACTTTGCATAGCTCCCAGCCATGCCCTGAAGTAGTATGGCCTGAGCAGAGAAATCCCCATGTACCCTGGGTCAGTTCCGCTTTCATGCCCTCGCTCAGTAGCTTGCACGAAACTGCAGATGATGGCCTTCTGGACCACGCTATGCTGTGTGAGAGCTGGCTTGGGCAGGTCAGTGGGGCCCATTGTGTTGGCACCGAAGCAGGCCTGGGGAGGGTGTGGTGTGGTGGGAGGGGCTCTTGGTGGGGAAGTGTGGGGCTCAGGTCCCTGCAGGAGGTGAAGGAAGCCACCACCATGGGCTCAGAGTCCCCCTTAATGGCTCTGCTCCCAGGTGCTGGTTCTTGTGTTCAGGCTGGGAAACTGGTCTCTGGGGCAGGAGGTGTCTCTCTTGGGCATGAGTGGAGGTTGCCCTGCAGAGCCTGGGGTCAGTGTTCACTGGGCCCCAGGGCGCCCGTAACCTCTTGGTGATGACCACTGGGGCCTGGGGCCTGGGGCCTCACCCTCACGCCAGAGCTGGCCGCATTCTTCTTGGAGAGGCTAGGGCACTAGAAGAACCAGTTAGGGCATATGAGGCTCTGTTTCTGGTGCTGTCAAAGGAGGGTTGGCTTAGGAGCCCGAAATCTATGCTGAAAATCTGGAGAAGTGTCAACTAGGTCAGCAGGACCTTTCTATGAGTCGTGTCTTCTGAACTGGCAAGTGGGCAGGACAAGAGTTTGGGGTCTGTGCCTCTTCCCTCTGATGGGAGGGTGCCCAGCACATTGATTGCCTGAGCAGTGCTGGGCTTGGTATATTCCTTTGGTGTCCCCTGGCCTGTGGGGTAGGCTAGTGCGAGCTTTGGAGAGGGGAGGGGTGTTTGTGTGCTCGGCCAGCACCCGTCACCAACTCCAGTGCTTGAGGGAGACGTGGTGATGAGCTCTGTGACAGGGCACTGTGTCCATTCTGCTCATCTCCGTGTCCCTGGGACTCTCAGGACATTTGGCAATAGTTGCTCAGCAGATATTTGGAATGAATGATTTAATTTCATGTTTGTTGCCCATCTGGTTATTTTTCATTGGGAACAGGAGTATGTTAGCTTCTTGTGGCTGCTCTAACAAATGTTTTGGCTTAAAACAAAACGTATGTTTATTCTCTCACAGTTCTGGAGGCTAGAAGTTAGAATCTGCGGGGCCATGCTCTTGGTGGGGGCTTTGGGAGGGTCTGTTCTTTGCCTCTTCTGGCTTTTGGAGGCCCCGGGTGCTCCTTGGCTTGTGGCCATGTCCCTTCAGTCTCTGCTCCCATGGTCGCTTTGCTGCCTCTTCCCCCTTTGCCCTTGGTGTCTTTTATAAGGACACTAGTAATTGGATTTAGGGACCTTCTGGATAATCCAGGGTGATCTCCTCATGTCCATATCCTTATTAATTGCATCTGCAGAGATTCTTTTTTCAAATAAAAGGCAATATTCAGTTTCTGGAGATCAGGATATGGACTTACCTTTCTGGGGACACCATTCAACCCACTATAGGGGGCTCTTAGTATTTTTCTGACCATAGCTTTTTAAACTATTTTAAGACTGTTAGCCACTGGGTTTGTACTGTTCCTAGTTTTTTACTTGCATTTAGTTTCATATATATATATGAAAAAATAGATATATAGAGAGATTTTAGTTTAGATTTCCTGCTCCCCCCAGTTTTAGTTTCAGAAAGTCATTCCCTACTGAGTGATTAAGTTGTGAATTAACATAAAGCCTTAAGAAATTGACTTTTTAATCCAATGGTAACTTGTTTTGTTATTTGCTGTGAGGTGAAAGCCTGCACTTTGAAAAAATAGCTGATCTCTACGAGTGATAAAATTTCATTGATCCAGACACATAAACATGTACAAAGAGATCGATTGGCTGCAAACCCCAGGGAAATCCAAGTAAGGTGTGCAGTTTGGTGAATTACATTGTGCTGCAGTCCTTGTCCTGGTTTTGATAATGTCCCATTGTTAACCTCAGATGCCACTATTGAGGGACGGGGGACTCAGTACCTTCCTGTACTGTTCAACTGATCATGAGTCTATCATGATTTAAAAAAAAATTTAAACAGATTTATCAGTACCTGTTACTAAATCATTTATTCTCTTATTTTGTAAAACATCTTTATCAAGTTGTAATATATGCTAAGGTGTTTCCAAGATGTGGTTAAACTTACTTAGTTTGGGAACTTTCACTTCATTTGATGTATGGTCTTCCCATAGGGGAATGTGATGCATCCTATTTACTCAAAGTGTATTTTATCTTCCATATAAGTGTGTGTAGTTTCTTCAGGTTATTCATAGATACCTTTAAGTTTTTGTTGTTACTGTGGGTGGATCTTTTCTCCATTTACATTCTTTAACCAGCTTGTGCTGGCTATTTGTCACCAAATAGAATCCCCACACCCTTTGAAATACATGAAATTCTTTTAACTTGGGAAAATGCTTTTCATTCTGTAATTAGAGACAATGTTTAACAGGCTTTTATTCCTTCCTTTAAACCTGCTCTCAGGAAAGGTTTGGTCAGTTATTTACTCTAATGTGGATTCAAGTAGCTGTTTCTCCATCCAAGTGTATGGGGTGTTCTTTATTTTAAAAAAAGAAGTTATGTTCCATAAATTTAAAGTTACCTTTATTTTGTTGAACTGTATTGCTTTGAAAATTGTAGAGCTGTCTCTCGAGGGGTCAAATGAGCATCACTTGGGGTGCTCTGGGACTAACCAGGCTGTGTGTCCAGTGCAGGGAGCGTGCTGAGTGGCCATGGATTTTTCTCCTCTGCTTTGCTTCTCAGGGCTGTGAGACCTGGGTGGGCACTGCGGGGAGTGGGAAGGCCTCTAGCGGGGTGAGCCCCTAATTTGAAAAAACTCAGAAATGGAAAATGTACTGTTAACCCCCCTCCAGGTCAGTCTTATGAAATCCGACTGCTGGAGAATCGGAAGCTGGGAGACTTTCAAGATCTGAACACAAAATATGTGAAAGTAAGCTATGGGGCGGCCCTCTCTCTGGGCGGTGGCTGGAGTCCGTGCCCCTGGGCTTACTGGAGTGGGGGTGGAGTGTCAGGAGTGGCAGGGAGGCTCAGGAAAAGCCCCAGAGGGAGGAGGTGGGTTCTGGATGTGTTGTCAAAGGGAACCAGGAAAGGCTGGCAGTGTTGGAAGCCACAGTGGCATGGGCTGATGGGATGGACTCAGGGTTGGACAGACTCAGGTTTGAGCCTGGCTTTGCGACTTGATCTAACTTTCCTGAGCTGCAGGTTGTTCACTGCACAAAAAGGCTTATGGATTAGCCCTGTAAGTAGAGTCTTAGTAGTCCTGAAAAACAGGGCACTTGTCTTTGTTCTTCATGCTGTCGGTGTTCCTGGGGTCTGGGGATGAGAGGCAGGTACAGCTCCTGAGCTGGAAAGGATGGCTCTAGGACCTCTGCCCTGGGGCTGGGTTCCCTGTGGGTCCCTCTTGGCCTCTACACTCAGCTGTCTCCTGCTGGCCTCCTTCTCCAGAGCATCATCCGTGTGGTTTTCCATGACCGCAGGCTGCAGTACACAGAGCACCAGCAGCTGGAGGGCTGGCGGTGGAGCCGGCCTGGGGATCGGATCCTGGATATAGGTGAGTCTCCCGGGCCAGGAGAGGACATGTTAGGGTTCCTCCTGGATGCTGTCTGGACTCCTTCCTGTCCAGGGCATTTTAGGGACCCCTGTTTTGCATAAAATGCTATGAATATGTAAGCTTTTTATAAAATGAGCTTTATGAATATGTAAGCTTTTTACAAAGTAAATATGTTCTAACATAAATTATTTGAAGTTTTTTTCCATAGTAGTGTCTATAATTAATTAATTATCATGGCAGAGGGAAGGGACTCAGGGCCTGGTGGCAGCTGGCAGAGGTGAGTGCGTAGGGAGGGCCCTCAGGCAGGTAGAATTCAAGGGCTTGCTGTCAGGGAGTTGCAGGAAAGGCCTCGCAGGAGTCTGCCTTAAAGAATTTGGTAAGTGATGGAGGCAAGGATGGGTATCACAGTTACAGGCAATAGAAATGGGATTTTCGGACCAGGCACTGGTCCACAGTCTTAGCCATCACCCTTGGGCTCACATGGGCTTTGGGGTTCAGAAGTTAGCATGACAGTAGAGTGTGTAGACCCATAGCATTGGTTAATGCCTCCAGTAGGCAGTCAAGCACAATGATATTTCTGCAGCAAGATGAAATGACTGTTCATTTAAAATGGGATAAAGACTCCAAATAGCTTCATGGCAATTCAAGGTGGACATTCTGCCAAATGAGTTATGCAAAGCTTAGTTTTCAGAACTTTTGGCATTGCAAACTGTGGTTAAGGAATTTGGACCTGTAATGAGAGTCCTTCCTAAATATTTGGGAGTGGCTGACAGTTGCACTTTTGTGTGTGTGTATGTGTGCAGATATCCCACTGTCTGTTGGTATCTTGGACCCCAGGGCCAGCCCGACCCAGCTGAATGCAGTTGAGTTTTTGTGGGACCCTTCGAAGAGAGCCTCTGCATTCATTCAGGTAAGTGGGAGGGAGGTTGTCCTCTGTGGGGAAGCCAGAGTTTTGGGGCCTATTTTATAGTTACGCAAAACCCATCATCCACAAGGCCCCGAGGGGCTCAGTCCTGCTCTGCTGCTGGGCAGGAGATGGTAGGGAGGTGAAGGATGAGTGTTGCTTATAGTCTATAGCCAATTGGTCACTAGGGTTGGGAAAAGGACTTGGAATATTTTAGAATCCCATATGTTTATGAATATGTAAGCTTCTTACAAAATAAGTATGCTGACATAAATAACTTGAAGTGAAGTTTTTTCCATATTAGTGTCTGTAATTAATTAATTATCAAGTGCCTTGTGTGGGTCCATCCTTGCCTTAAACACCATGGCAGAGGGAGGGGACTCAGGGCCTGGTGGCAGTGCTGTGCTTCTGGGCTCAGCACTGGCTCTCCCACTTACTATATGTCCCCCTTTGAGCTTCTTAGTGTTCCCACCTGTCTTAAAAATCAGATAATGAATAAGCCATTATTTCAAGTGCACGGACCATAGCAATTGAGAAGTACAAGTCAGCGATCTTTTTTTTCATAATTAAAATATTCTTATTGTATTATAAAATTATTATCACACTATTGTGGTATTACAATACTGTATATTATTACAACATTATTACAGTCTTACAACAATATATATCGAGCTCCTTCTGTGTAATCAAGTACTTCTCAGAAGTACAGAAATGGTTCCAGCCTTCTGGTCACACTCCTGGTCTGGCCCAAGTACCCTGGCCCCCAGGCTGTTAGGACTAAGCCTTGGTTCCTGCCCTGCAGTCTGTGGTATTTTCTAGAGAGAGGTCTCTGGGTGGGGCTACTGGCATCAGTGTGCTGGAACAGTGGTGAGGACTTAGCTGGTCAGGCAGGGCCAAACTAGGTCAAGGGATAAAGGGAAAGAGCTTGTCCTTCGTGGGTGGGACAGGGAAGCCATTGACCTGGTGGCATGGATAGCGTCGGGAGAGAGCAGGAGGGCTGAGATGGGTCTGCACCTGATGAGGCAGAAGGGAAACCTCCATTTAGGAGCCCTGGGGGAGTCCAGAGCCCACCTCACCACTCCTTGCTCCCTGCCCCACGGTTCCCCTTCCAGGTGCACTGTATCAGCACAGAGTTCACTCCAAGGAAGCACGGGGGCGAGAAGGGAGTGCCTTTCCGCGTGCAGATTGATACATTTAAGCAGAACGAGAATGGGGAGTACACGGAACACTTGCACTCGGCCAGCTGCCAGATCAAGGTGTTCAAGGTAGGACTCGCCAAGCTGTGCCCGCAGTCGCCCTGTGCTGGGCAGCTTACAGCGAAACCTTGACTCTTGGGATTGCGCCCAGAGGCCCAGCCAGGAGCCTGGTGTCCCTTTGGTGTGTGGCTTCCACTCTGACTCCTGAGGTGCAGGAGCCACGTGCCCTGGGGTGCGGCCTGCTGCCATGGGCGGCCTTGGGCACAGGCACCTGGCGCTCAGTTTTCAGCGTCACAGGCACCAGTGCTCAGCCCTGACACTCAAGAATGACTGGACTTGCACATTGTCAGAGTTTTGTTTTCCTCCCAACCACTTTATAGTTGACCATTAGGTTCTCCTTAAAAATCAAGTCAGGAGGTCCTCTGTGGGTTCCTGGCCATGGATGTTCTTATTTAGGGCTCGAGGCCATTTTCCCCTCTGAGCAGCCTCCTGTTGGAGAAAGAAATGTTTTTGGAGGTACCACCTCTTTTTTCCTTTCTTGCCTTCCCCCTGAAGTCTCTTGTCATTGGGACTGATTAATTCCTAAAGATGGCGGGCATCTGTGTGGCTTGGGGTCCCACGGTGCGTGAGGAGATGGAGGGTTACCACAGGGCCCACAGCTTCTCAGGTGGGCGTGGGCTGCATCTGCTGGGGCGGGAAATCCAAATGAGTCACTTTAGAAAGGGTCTTGTTAGAGAGCTGGCTGACCATTAAACTTCCTGAGTTTGGGATATATAAGGAAATAAATACTCAGAGGTAGACCCACAAACCTGGCAGCTGAGTGTTGAACTGTTCTTTTTCCCTACTAGACTAGAAGCCCCTGAAGATGGCTGTTTACCTCTCTAGCATGTTCCACAGAGCCTGGTTACAGTGATGAGTCAGCAGTGAGGTGGGGAACACGCCACTTGTATGGCTGTAGGAGAAGCCGAGCAAACACATGGTGTCTATACTTAGGAGGCCCCTTCTCCTGGCCGCTCGTTTTCTTCCCAGTGGAAGGATCTGCAACCGAGGGCCATGGGCAGAGGGTTGCTGGGCCCTGGCCAAGCCCGGTTGGTTGGGAGACCTTGGTCAGTTAGTGATGCTGCCCCAGGACTGAAGGGTGAGGTGGTGGGACTGGCAACATAGTTCAGAAACTTGCTTTAGGATCATGAAACCTTGAAATCAGCCTCCAAAGGAAGCACAGAAGTGCACACATTTACCATCTTACAGTACTGGAGGCCAGAGGATGAAAGCAGCCTCACTGGGCCGCAGTTAAGGTGTCAGCAGGGCTGAATTCCTCCCGGAGGCTCCAGGGGAGAAGCCCTTTCCTTGCCTTTTCCAGCTTCTAGAGCATTCTCTGCATTCCCTGGCTCATGGCTCCTCCCTCCATCCTCAGAGCCAGTAAGAGCGCTGAGTTGTCCTTGCGTGGCCTCGCTGTGCCTGCCTCTCCCTCCTGTGCTGACACTGGGTCCCCGGAGCATCCGGAGTCTTCTTCCCATCTGAATCCCACTCTGTTATCAGTCTTCATTCCACTGGCAGCTGTAGCACTTTGGCCACAAAAGGTGACATCGTCCCAGGTTTGGGAATTAGGATGCAGCCATCTTGTTGTGGGGGGAACCACTGCTCAGCCCTCGCTGCTGGCTCTGGCACCAGGTGATTGCAGCTCACCATAGACATGTGCATAGCTGCACTGCTGGTGGGCTCTGCCTGTGCTGCTGCCCCCTGCCCCGCAACTCCTCCCCTTTCCCTGGCGGTGGTTCCCTTCCTCATCCAGCATGATCCCACTGCTCTTGCAGCCTGTGCCCTGGGGTGCAGCGCCATGCTGGGCAGCTAGAGAGAGGACCAGTCTCTGGGCCCATGGAGCAGCCAGGCTTGCTATGACCCCATTGGCCACCTTTGTACACCTTGAGGCAGAGGTTCAGGAGTGTGAACTCTGCCCACCAGACTCCTCGGCTATATGCTAGGTGTTATTGGAGAACTGAGTGGGAAGCTGCCTTGTCTGAGTGACCCAAGGGAGTCTCTATTAGTCTCCTGCAGGAGGTGGGAGACCCTGTCACCAGGAACTGTCTCCTCAAAATGCCTGAAGAGGTATGGCCACCCCATCCACCCATCCCCACTCACAGAAGCAGTTCAGATAGGTGTGCACAAGCACCAGGCAGAGCCCAGCCAAAATGTCCATCATTCTCCCACCCCTGGTCGCTCTGGTTACTGTGAAGCCGCTGGCTCATTGGAGCTGTGCCCTGGGCTGTGTGGAGCTGTCAGGGCCTCTGAAAGGAAAGGTGGGGTCCCTCTCTGACCCACTGGCTCCTTGCAGACCTCCTTGGGCCTGTGTGCGCCATCAGCCACATGCAGGCTTGCCTATGGGCTGGCAGCGAGCCGCCTAGGCCTGTGGTCCTGTGGCTTCTGAGAGGAAGAGCTCCTCGCAGGGACCAGAGCAGGGAGGCCGGTGACTGGGTATCTCCCTCCCACTAAACTAGATCTGTCATTTATGTCCCCTTAAAACCCCCTGCACAGCCACCTCCACCCAGTATGGGCGTCACCTTGGGGGCTAATTCCTAAAATCCCTTCAGCTACAGCCTGAGGAAGGTACATACTAGGGTGGAAATCCCTGAAGGTGCTTCTGCGCTTGAGAATGAACTTTTTTTGCTGACTCCCCACCGTGTATGGTCACTGCTGAAGTTGCCTGCTGGGCCGAGCTCACAGTGACAGCCGAGTCCGGGAGGCCCCGTGAGTGGGCTGCTGGCCCGCCAGGTGATGGCGCACACCCAGGCGCTCTCGCTTGGGTTCTTTACCTGGTGGGCACTTGGTTCCTCTCCAGTCACTCGAGCCTCAGTTCCCTGACCTGTAAATGAGGGCAGTGAGTACCTTGAGGCCTGGACACCCCTAAATTCCCCCAGTTTGGTGGGCACCCAGGATAGGCTGTCAGGGTGTTGTTACTCAGTGTGTGGTGTATAAGCTGTGAGCTGTGGTGAGGAAGCCTGCATGATGTGTCTGGGGGTTCACAGCTTGCAGGAGCAAACTAAACACTGACCAGCAGGCCCCAGTTCTTCTATTTCTTTCCTCTCCATGGCAAACCAAGGAATGCGTAGGGATTTGTGGCTCCTGAGGTTCCCTTTGCATAAGCAGGTGACCATCAGTAAAGATCTTTTCCAGGCATTGCCCCAGGAGTAGAGGAGTGGCAGGACCCAGGAGCCGACTGTGAGTTTCCTTAGGGTGGGGAGGGGTTCCTGGCACAAGAACTGTGTGTTTGACTGTGGCAGGTGTGGGAGAAGCTGCCCTGTCCAGAGAGCCTGCCTGGGCTTCTGGGCCTGGCCAGAGGCAGGGTACACAGGCTTTGGGGGCTGCTGCTCAGCCCTGGGTCTCTCTCTTGACAGCCACCTCTGCCCACTTTGGACTAACTGGGTCTCTGTGTTCTGCACTTACAGCCCAAGGGAGCTGACCGGAAACAGAAGACTGACCGGGAGAAGATGGAGAAAAGAACCGCCCAGGAGAAGGAGAAGTACCAGCCATCCTATGAAACCACCATTCTCACAGAGGTGAGAGGCCTTTGCCTCCCAGGCCTTCTGCCAGGAGAGGGGTGATGACCCTGTCAGTGTGGATTCTTGGGGAATTGCCCATCTTGTGTGAATGTTGCTTTTGAGAGTTCCCATTAAATAATATGCTCCTGAGTCTGGAGCTGTGCTCATCCGATAAGGTGCCGTGTCTGGGAAGCTGTTTCAGAAATAACTTCTAGTTCTCTGCTGCCATTTGCACTTTTCAAAATGAAGTTATTTTTTTCCTTTTAATAGGTAATAGGTCTAAAATTCAAAAGGTATAGGAGAGTATATATACATTGGAAGACATCTGTCCCAGCCTCGAGGTTTCTCTCCCCAGGGCAGCTGGTATCTTGGGGTCCTCATATGTCCAGTCCACTTTTCTCTGCAGATGAAGCCAGTTTGTACATATGTGTCCCATGCCTGCTTTTTACACCAATAGTGTGCATAGACATACTGTTCTGCCATTCACTTTCATGGTCTGGATTCTAGTTTGCCTCCTGCTCTGTAGCCCTCCTTGTGGGGACGATGGCCTGTTGGTGGACACTGGCTGTTCGCAGGGTGCAGAGAAGAAGCCTGTGCGTGTGAGCTCTGCATGAAGTGCTGTAGGCCCTTCTCAGAGTGCATTATTGGGGGTGAGCACTTGCCCTTTGCTGTTTGGGTAGATACTGGAATGCGTTTTCTCTTCATCTTGACACCGGCAGCCACCAGTCTGCTCTAGCCGTCCTTCTGTCCAGGTGCTGCTGAGATGCTTACTGTCTCAGGCTCCTTTTTTGCCTGTCTTGGGTCACTGTTGGTGCTGCCTCTGACTGGGCTCTATTGTTTTTAATGACTATTCCCTGCTGTGTTCTGCAGTCAGGCCTGCTAGCAGGTGTTGGTGTTTGCTCATTGAATAATATGACTTAATCAGCAGGCCCTTTCACAGATGAGGGAGACCCAGCACTGGCCATAGCGGTGTGAAGGCTCTATTAAGGGAGAGGCCCGGGCACAGAGTATCTGAGAGAACAGTGGCCTGGTCCTGGCAGCGAGGGGGGTGTGTGCGTGTGTGCGTGTGTGCGCGTGTGTGTGTGTGTGGTAAGCCATACGCAGAAGAGTATTTGCAACAAGACAACATAGAAGCTAATTTTGTGGTACAGATGAATGTGCGTTGGCATTTTATCTGATTGGGAATAGCAGTGGCCAGAGGGCCCTGGTGCAGGAAGCACCCTGCCTCACCCTTGGCAGCGAGGTGGGGCCAGAACTACAGCATCCGGGTCAGAGCTCAGGCTGGTCAGCTTTCTGGGTTTAGTCCAGGCCTGTGCTGGTGGTGCCCCCACCATCCTCTGCTTACCAACACCTTTCCCTTCCTGGCTGAGCCTCACCCTCTCCACTCCTGACTCTCATCTGACCTCCCAGTGGAGGAGAGGTTGTGGTGTGTTTCAGGCAACATCTGTCCAAACCCTTGTCACGATGAGGGTTTGGTGGAAACTCCCTCCCAGCCTGTGACCTTGTGCCAGTGCCCTTCTATCAGCTCATCGCTTTCCTCTTGGGCTCTGGGGATTTAACACCAACAAATTCCAGCCCAGCTCACAACAGAGTTAAATATTTACCAAGCCTGTGATTTGGTAGGTGACAGTAAATCTTCAGGAATGCTTCAAATCCGGCCCTTTCCAAAGAGGTGTTATCACACAGGAGAAAAGTGATTGCTCTGCCCACTGACTTCTCCCCACAGGCGAATCTTGTATGTCTTTGTTTTCTTTGGGAGACTCCCACATGTGCTTGTTTTTGGCTTCTGCACAAGAAGTTCTTGAGTTCAAGGATCTCACCGTTTGTGTTTCTGTGTCTCCCTCAGCTCCCAGCAGGATGGCTGGAATGTAAAAAAAAATGCACAGGATTGTGTTGAAGAGGGGCTGCTCTTGCAGATTGTGAAAGTGTCTCTCCTGTCCTCCAAGGCCTGTTGGCAGATTATTTGTTTTCAAACAGCACAGGTTTTAATACTGAACTTTATTGAGGATTTTTTGTTTAGAAGTTGTCTGTGGCCCCATGCTCCCTATTTTATGCATTTACATGCGTTTGTGCCTAGAAAACCTTCCTTGGGGTAGCTGACCTGTTTTGTTATCTCTCAATTTGTGGACCCAGGAGTCAGGACTTTGGTTTGACTACTTTGAAACTCAAAGAGACACATGTCACACTTTGCTTGCTCTGGGGAGGACTTCCTGAATGTTAGGTCTGTTCTCTGCCATGTTTGATTTCTTTGGTGTGGCCCGAGTGAACCCCCCCTCCCCTGACTCATGGGCAGTCGTGGGTAAATGTGGGTTGGGGGTTCAAGGACCAGTGGTTTCGTGCACCAGCTCTGACAGGTGCTTACTTGGGAAGGGGAGGGGCTGCGGCGGGCACCTCTGCAGATGCAGTGCCTCTGGAGTACTACTGCTGTCAAGTTCCTGCCACTCTACTCTCTTCCACAGTGTTCTCCATGGCCTGACATGGCCTACCAGGTGAATAGCGCCCCCTCTCCAAGCTACAATGGCTCTCCAAGCAGCTTTGGCCTTGTCGAAGGGTACGTCACACCCCTTCCCCTCTTTGGAGTCCTTGGGATGGTGATGAGTACAGGCTCCTTTCTTGACTTTCCTCCCTGTGTCTTCCCTCCTTTTGCAGCCTGGCATCGATTTAGATTTCAGGGTGCCTAACTGGTATTGCATTCCATTTTTAGTATTTGCTTAGCTGCTTGTGCTTGGACACACTTCTGTAAATGCTGTCTGTGGGGCAGCAGCCCTCCCCCAATAAGGGTAGGGCTGGTCTGCAGGTGCCTTAGGCCAGCCTCCTGAGATGGCCTGCCCGGCACCCCCCAGGGTGGGATGGCCGCAGCAGCTGTGAAGAGCCTGCTCGGTTCTTCTTGTGGCCCTTCTGCTGCAGTAGTGTAGGTCAACTCAGCGTCCTCCCAGCCCCACTTTCAGGCTCGTAGCACAGAAGCAGCCTCACTGCTGGTCTCTGACTCTGCAGACGTGCAGGCCACACTGCCTCCAGGGTGATGGGAGTGCAGGGGCTGGCAGGCAGCTGCCTGACCTGTCGAGGCTGCATGGCACAGGGCCCTTGACAGTGCTGTGTTGGTTCTGCACATCCTATTCATGGGGGCAGGGGAATGCCAAGGCCAGGACTTATGGATGAGCAAAGAAAAGAGTGTGCAGGTTTCTTAAAGCCTGTGTCTGGCAGACACAGAACTGTGCTAATGGGAAAGCGAGAATGACCATGAACTTGGTTTTATGAGGTGAGGAGAGTCCTCCCTGAGTGGGTGGGACCTTAAAAAGGTGTCCTGTTTAGATTCAGGCCGACCTAGTCTTAAATTCCACCTTCCTGGGAATAAGTTCTTAACCTCCCTCAGTCTCAGTTTCCCCGCTTCCAAAAACGTAGGAACCCCATGCAGGGTTGGGGTAATGTGTGTGCAGTGCCCAGCACTTGTGCTCGGTAAAGTATGGCTCTTGTTGCTGGCAACTGTCCAGGGAGCACCCTGCGAGGGTTTCTTGTTGCCATTGTGGTGAACATACATGATATAAAACTCACAGTTTTAAAGTGAGTCAGACATGTAAGTACATTTACATCGTACTGTTGCCACCATCAGTCTGGGGGAGTCATTTTTAAATGTATCTTTTTCTTAAGAAAAGTGTTCAGCTCTGTGCCTTGCCATGCGTGAGCCCCTCAGGAGGCCAGTATGATTTCCTTCAGGGACAGGCCATAAGAATGTTTTTCTGGGGGAACTTACCCACTGCAGAGTGATTCCCCAGGGATCACTCTGCCTTCTCCTGTCCCTGCAGAGGGAAGTGTTGGGTTGGCCCTTGTTGGCTGCCACTGTACAGGCCCACATCAATTGGGGGAGCAGTGCTGGGTCTCCCTGATCCCCTGCCCTTCCCTCAGCTGCAGGTGGCAGGGTGGACAGTCTGGGGGGGATTCTGATGCAAGTAGGGGGTGGGGAGTGGTGGTGGTGGTAAGCGTTGGTGGGGCAGGGTCACCGATCAGAACTGCCAGTCTATACTGCTGGGAGTTAGAGGGACTGAGCAAGCGGCTCACTCAGGAGTTTCTCAAGGCCCCATTTCATTTAAAACAAGTCCCATGCCTGAGGGTAGGTGAATGCAGCAGCGGGGTGAGGAAACGTTCCCACCCGCAGGTCTCCTTATCTTCTTCCCATCTCTTCTTTTGCAGCAACACCTCTCCGACCCATCCGGTGGAGGCCTTGCCCCTGGGTGGCGATGTAAGTGTCTGTGGCTGGGATTTCTGGCTGCGTGCCCCCAGGCAGCCCCTGAGCACTCATCTCAAGGCCCCTTCTCTCTGCCTGCAGCATCTGCTCCCATCAGCCTCCATCCAGGATGCCCAGCAGTGGCTGCACCGCAACAGGTTCTCACAGTTCTGCCGGCTCTTCGCCAGTTTCTCAGGTGAGCTTCTCTAAGTTGAGTTTAAAACTCACAGGATCTTGGAAACACTGAGCAAAGCCAGTTGCCTTCTGGGACTTGCCCTCGGACCCAGAGTCGTATGGGTTGCTCACATTGGTTGGCTTTGGGCCAAGAGGTCCTGCCCCTAGAAGTTTCCAGGCCAGTGCAGCTTTAAGGGAGGACTGTCTGGGTGCCTTTTCAAAGTCCCCTTGCCAATGGGGTGGGCTCTGGTCTTCCTGGAAGGGCTCCTTTAGCCAAGCTGGCTGTTGTGTACTCAGAAAACTGTCTTGCACTTTTCCTACCAAAATGTTGTGTGTCACACTTGTCTCCAGAGCCATGACTTTGGAGATGGTGGTGAAGCCACAGGGAAGACAGGGAAAGCCGGTTCTTCCATCTTTAAAAGGATTCTCAAGCCCTTATTGATGGGCCTGTCAGGTAGAAGCGCTGAGCCTGGGGCTCTGGGTTATAAGGGTAAACTGAGCAGTGACCTTTGCCACCTAGTAGTTAATCCAGAGGAACTGGTGGAGCGGCTCCCAAGGACATCTATGGCAGGAGAAGGAAAAGGGCACGCAGCAGGCTTTTCAGCTCGGCTTTTCTGATGACCTCCTCTGTGTTGGGGTGGAAGGTGTATGAGGAGAGTCAGATGGGGACCAGACCCCTTCTTCAGGGAGCTCACAGCCTTGAGACAGTGCAGCTGTAAGCCACCCACTGCAACACAGTATGACCCTTCTTGGATGGGCAGGCTCAGAGGAGGGGCTCGATCTGACTTGGGTGGCATGGGAGCAGGAAGGACACTGCCATCTTAAGTAGGGTGGTTCGGATAGGCCCCACTGAGAAGGTGTCCTCAAGCAAGGTGAGGGAGTAAGCCAAGTGGGTATTGGAGGGAAAAGCTATCCAAGCAGAGGGATGTGCAAAGGCTGTGCACAAGGTGGGTGCCTGCTTGGCGTGGCCACAGAGCAGAGGCCAATTGGACTGGGGAAGAAGTGAGGTCAGAGAGGCTCAAGGGCGCCATGGTAGAGCAGTGCAGGACTTTGGCTTTGACTCTCTGTGGAAGGAGAGCTATTGTGTCTACAGAATTGTACCTAAAACTGTGTCTTAAATGTGGCAGGGAAAGGGAATGAACATTGTGGCTCTAGGTCTCATGGCTCCTGGCAGGTTTTTAGCAGAAGGCTGATGTCATCCTTATACTCTGGAGAGTCCACTTGGCCCAGGCTCTCGGGGACTAGCCCCAAACTGGGAGCACCCTCAGTGCTCATCAGCAGAGAGCAGATGCATGAATTGTGTAGCCATGCAGTGAATAATATACTGGGCATGAATGATCTATAAGCACATACAACATGAATGAGCCCTTAAACAGAACTCAACTAACAGAACTAAAGAGGGAGGGAGCCAGACAGAAGAAAGTGTATACTATTCAAACCCATTTACATAAATTTCAGCGAACAAGAAGAGCTCACCAGCACATAAGCTGTCAGGACAGTGGTTTCCCCAAGGTGGGGAAGTGTTTGGCCCCAGGGACCTGGGGGTTGGTGAGAATGTTCTTCCTCTTGACCTGGGTGCTGGGTGTATGGGTGCATTCATAATAGCGGCATCCAGTGAGCTGTGGACAAGTGCACATGTCCTCAATGCCCTGTGCTGATAAGAGATATGCACATGCATTGTATGCCAATAAAAAGCAAAGAGGGAGGGACAGGCAGGCACAGGCAGTGAAGACCTGTTAGCTTCTGTAAACACCTATCTGTCCTACTGAGTTTGTTAACACCAGTCTGACACCTGTTGGGCTTGGAGCCTTTCCTCTGTGTCCTACATAAAGGTGGCCCCTTTATCTGCCTAGGTGCTGACTTGCTGAAGATGTCTCGGGATGATTTAGTACAGATTTGTGGCCCTGCAGATGGCATCCGGCTCTTCAATGCCATCAAAGGCAGGTGGGTGTCATTTGCAGCTGGAGCAGGGTGTGGCTAGAAGCCCACATTTCAGTCTTTGGGACACTGGGCTGGCTGGTGGGACAGGGCAGCTCTGGGGGCAAGTGCAGGAGGAGGTGCCATGAGAAGGCCATAGGGCCACAGGAGGGGAGTGAGATGCTGTGATGTGAGATGCAGCCAGCTGCAGCCCACTCTGTTGGAGGCCCCTCCGTCTCTGTTTGATGGGAGCCTTGGCCTCTGGATCTCAGCCCGTTAGCTGCTTCCTCAGGATCTCAGATGCTTGTGTAGTCCTGAGCTTCAAGCTGTCTCTTCCCAGACAGAAGGCATGGCCTGGTGCAGGTCACCCAGCCCCCGCAGCAGTTTTCAGGGCAGATGGGAGAGCTGTGTCTGATGGAACACATTGCCGGTTCTGGTGATGGGAATGCTCTGCCTCTTGATCTGGGTCCTGGGTGCATGGGTGTATTCAGAATAGCAGCATCCAGTGAGCTGTGGACAAGTGCACATGTCATCAATTCCCCATGCTGATAATCAACTCCCTACATACTTTATATGCCAATAAAAAGTGTTCACACTGGGTTCAGTGTCGTAGCCCTGGCCAAGCGTCTGTAGAGCACCTGATCTGAAGCTGATGGGACTGACCAACTGCGGTTTTTGCTATTGTTTAGTTTTTATTTCATAATCAAACTTGCAATCCAGAGGGGGATAAACAAAATATGGAACCCAAAAAACTGTAGTGAGAGCACAAAGACATCAGTTATCCTGGACTATAGAAGGAATGGTCTGACAGTTAAGAAAACACAAGCCAGATTGGTTAGATATGCCTACAGTCAGCAGTGCTGGTCTTGCCGTTCCTTGGCCCAGAGCGCTCCATAGCCAGCACAGTATTCATGCTCTCTTTCACCTTGCCAATGACTATGTGTTATGATCCAGCCACTCAGTCTTGGCAGTGCAGATGAAAAACTGGGAACCATTTGTGTTGGATCTGGCATTTGCCACAGACAAGATGCCAGAACCTGTGTACTTTAGGATGAAATTTTCCTCATCAAATTTCTCCCCATAGGTGGACTGCCACTGGTGCCATTATGGCATGTTAAGTCATCATGCTGGCACATTAGTCCCAGAATGATTTTGTGAAGATAGGAACCTTATAACTAAACGCTTTCTCCCCAGTGCTAGAGCACAAAAGTTTTCTGCTGCCTTTGAAACTGTCTTCAAACAACTCAGAAGATGCAGCCAGGGGCTCGCCATTGAGGGTGATGACGAAGAGGGTGGGGTTGACCCTGGTCTGTGTGGCATGGGTGGCTCTGGGGCTGTGGTGTCTTCAGAGTTTTAAATTCTATTCAACTTCCCAGGGGATAACACTTTTAAAGTGAAAGAGAGAGTCTGAGTTTCAATCTCAGATCTGCCTTTTAAGAACTGTGCCCCTGGGCTAAAGCTCTTAACCTCCATTAGCCTGTTTCCTCCTCTGTAAAATGAGGATGATGGGCCCAGCTCTCTTGTAGGTTGTGTGATGCTGAAATGAGTGAGACGTGTTGAGTTTTGGAAGCAGTGTCTGGCTTAGAGTAAGACAGGGAAGGTGATTGCTCTTATATCACCCTGAAAACACCTTGCACCTTGAGATTCAAATACTGGGCACAGCCCCCTCTTGGCAGGTTGCAGAACCTGGTGGGATTGTCCGTCCCTGTGCCTCAAGCCAGCCCGCGTGAAGCTGTAAAGGTTCCACTTGGGCAGGATTCTGTCCTCTGTATACTCCCAGTAAAAGGCCTTCTGCAGCCCCACAGCCTTCTTTCCTTTTTCCAGGGTCCTTCCCACTGCTCTTGCCACCCTGTTTTCTGGAACATTCTGAAACTTAACATAGCTTGGTCTCCCATACCTGCTGTTTATTTCCTCTTCTCCTGCCAGGAACGTGAGGCCGAAGATGACCATTTATGTGTGTCAGGAGCTAGAGCAGAACCGCGTCCCCCAACAGCAGAAGCGGGATGGTGGCGGGGACAGCAGTCTGTGTGGTGAGTTCTGGAGAGCCCTTCCCCGTGGGTGGCAGAGTGAAATAAATGTGGCAAAAAGAGTCTTCTTGTTGACCACATTTCCTTTGACCTGCCTCATTCTGGCTTCATGCAGGATGAGCTTTTGTTGAACTTAATCCCAGGATTGAAGTGTTTAATGTGGCAATCATCTCCCAGAGTATCTGGCCCACTGGGGAAATAGGCCCGGAGGGGAGATGTGGTCCCCCAGTGCCACTTAGCTACTCATGGTAGGACTGGGAGTTGGGCCTTCTGGCTCCCAGACTAGTGACAAGTGGCACTTGATGACTGTGTTCCCGGGAGCACTTCCTCCTACTGTTCTCCGGCTGCTGAGTTTCTCTTTCTGGCTAGGTTGCTGCATGGAGGCTAAGGAGCACAGCTGAGAGATCTTAGGGCACCTCAGGGACACACAGCTCTTTTGGGTTGTCAGTTTTGAGGCACTTCGGTGAGAGAGGACGCAAGCGTGGAGGAGGTCAGCTGTCCCTAAATCATCAGTGCTAGTCATGCCTTGGGCAGGGTACCAGGGCTTGTGCTCCAGCTTTCACATGTGTGAAATAAGGATAGCGATACCTGCTTTCCAGAGATGTGAAGTTTCAAGATGGTACATAAAAAGCTTATTGGTTCTGAGCATCCTCGAGTGCTGAGAGTCTCATAGCTGCCAGTCTTGACCTGCAGAGTTGGTGCTGTGAGTATCTTCTGCAGAAACAGCTGTCTGCCTCTCTGCAGGTCCCTCCTGATCACTAAGAATGTTCAACAAGTCCCTGTCTCAAGGACCTTCCAAATATTTACTTGGTGCTTCTCATAGTAGGAACTGTTGCTAATGTTGACTGCCCCAAGATGACAGCTTTGTGAGTGGCAGAGCCAGGATCCAAACATTCAGAGCCTCACAGCTGGCTTCTGAGCCCTCAGTACATTGGTGGCTGTCTGGATCTTCCTCTGCTTTTCAGCAGTCAGCATGTGAGCAACAGCCCAGGCCTCATGGTTTCCCACCCACGTGGAAAGGGCAGCCTAGTGCACAGCACCTGTTCAGGGCGGGCACTTCATGCACTGTGAGATTCACCCTGCGGGGGCCCTGCCATGCTGGTGCTGCCCCAGCGGACACCCCGAGGCTCCAGGAGGTGGAAAGATAGTTAGTCCAAGATAGTCTTGCTTTTTGTGAGTGGTAGAGTCAGGATTTGAACTAGGATTGCCCATTCTAGAGCTTATTTCCACAAACTGCCCCCCATGTGTCCTCTGATGAGCAGAGGCTCCAGAGAAATTCAGAGAGTGGCCTGTTGACCCTTCTCCCTGCCACTGCTGGTGGCCACAATGTTCAGGTGGGGCAGGAAAGGCCAGTGACGAAAGCTTACAAAAGGTGGTAGCCTGTAACTCTTTTAGTTCTTTTTTGCCAGCAGCCTGATTTGTTTGAAGAGTAAAATGAGTAAAAGCAGAACTGGCTCTGAAAAATTGGAAGAAAAAAGAAAAGATCAGAATTCTGTTATAAGAAGCAATCTTAGAAAGGAGGCCTGGGATCTTACTTGGTGTTAGTACTGATAGAAACATCATGCAGTGACCACATTCTCTGAGCAGAAGAAGTTTTAACAGTGGGTTAGTCTGTGTGAAATCCTAAGAAGGTGAATGTCACATGGCTGGAACACTGTGGCCACTGCTTCAAAGGGAGCCTGTGTGTGTGTGTGTGTGTGTGTGTGTGTGTGTAAATAATGGGGTCTCTAATCAGATATTTTGGAACCAAGTGTTCCTTGGTTGAGGAAGGAGTTTGGGAACTTCTGGTTTAATCTAGTTGTGTTTTACTTTGGAGGAGCCTGAGGCCCCTAACATTGAGTAATCCCTGCCAGGTCCCCCAAGGAGTTTGCTTGGGCCCTGCTGGTTTGGGCTTTGTGGAAGGAAGCACATCCAGCCTCAGGGTCAGTTGTCTTCGACACTCCTAGTGTCCCAGTGTCCCTCCTCCTCCCTTTGCAGTCATGGTGTTTGTGCTGACTCATTTGTGCTGTGGAGAAGGGCAAGAATGAGACTCTGTCTTATGTCAAGTAGCTGTTACCTTGAAATCTCACTCTGCCATCTAAAGCCATCCAA
Organism: Manis pentadactyla; assembly: GCF_030020395.1. Classification (NCBI taxonomy): domain Eukaryota; kingdom Metazoa; phylum Chordata; class Mammalia; order Pholidota; family Manidae; genus Manis; species Manis pentadactyla. The sequence continues at coordinate 45,483,829 of NC_080026.1, read as the reverse complement.
GAGTCCCTTTGAATTGTGGAAAATGAAAAGGGACACAGGATTTTTTCCTTCTTCCTGCAGTGGGTGCATGTCGGGCTGCACATCAGAATATGTGGAAGCTGGTTGGAAATAATCCTGCCAGCTGTTCTCCCTCCAGCCCCCACCCCTATGTGGGTGTCACTGGGTCTGTTTTATGTAGCCCCCACCAAGAGAGACTGAGACTGAGACACAGCCTGGCTTCTCACCTGTGAGAGGCTGCAGAAGTCCTGTGGTTTCTGGACACGTGCCCATTACAGCCAGGACCTGCAGAATTAATCTGCATGTGAAACACCTTGTGAGTTACTGATTTGGTGGGGGTGGTAGGGTAGGCATTTGTTCTACAGAAGGACCTGTTCCTCCCTTCTGCAGTATACCATGCCATCTTCTTGGAAGAGCTGACCACCTTGGAGTTAATTGAGAAGATCGCCAATCTGTACAGCATTGCCCCCCAGCACATTCACCGCGTCTACCGGCAGGGCCCCACGGGTATCCACGTGGTGGTCAGCAACGAGGTGAGTGCTGTCGCTGACCTGACCCTTTGACTGTAGGGAGGAGCAGCAGGCCGACTCCAGAGCACACCCTGGGGGGCTCGGGATGACTTTGGTCCAAAGATGCAAACAGGTTTCGTCTGCATGCCCCCTGCTCTTGGCCTGTGGTACCTGTCTGGGTGCTGGGAGGGAGAAGAGCAGGCCACAGCTGGGCTCTGAATAGCTCTGGAATGTCCATTCCATTCCCTACGCTCAGCCAGCTGCCTCGCAGGAACCGGGAGCGCAGGCTGAGCCTCTGACCTCATGGTTCCTACAGTTGGGCCCTAGGCAGTCAGGAGAAGGATGGCCAGCAGGCCCCAGGGAGGCCCCCAGAGGTGAAATGCATGCAGGATGGGACAATGGAGAGGGTGTGGCTCTTGAGAGAGAAGAATAGAGGCCTCTGCTGCCTGGTGGAGGTGCCACTGCCTTCCTGGGTCTGTCTGTGGCCCTATGGACCTGTGCAGGGCACAGGCAGCTGTTGGCAGAGGGCCTCAGTGGAACTGCCCTCAAGATTTGTCCCACTCATGGAGCAGGAAGGGGTTACTAACAGGTTTACTGACACACTGAGGTGTTCCTGCACGTCCTTGCCCTGTCCTGGCTCTTCCCCCTCCTGCACAGTGAGGAGTGCCTTTGCTGACGCAGTGCTCCCTGAGTCCTGGCAGGCATTCCAAGTGCCAAGGGGCAGCTCATTTAATCCTGACGTCCTCCCTGTGAGATGGGTGCTGTCACCGTCCCACTTCACAGGCAGGCTGAGTGAGGGGTGGTGCTGGAGTGGACCCCTGATGGTACAGCTGTAGAGCCCAAGACTCAGCCAGCAGACTCTCCAGCCTCTCCTGCCTCTCCTGAAACGATGCCTGGATGACAACAGCGTGTTGCTGATGGTAGAACCCTGAGCCTGCAGCTCAGCCCCAGCAGACTCTGAGCCCGCCGTGGGGACTTGTAAAGCCACTGTGTAGGGGATTCTAGAAGACATGGCACGGGAATGGTAGCTGGGAAGTAGAGAACATGGGGGCTTTGGAATTGGACTGATGTTTGCCCACCCACAGCTTGCTCATGGTAACTGAGTGGCTTAACTTAATATATACTATGATTAGTAGCAGTCCTGTTGACACTTGTTGTTACAATTGTTGAGCTCCTTAAATGGGAGTTATCTGAGGTCTCCCTTTCATGGGAAGTTCATCCTGGAGTTAGGTGAGGTGGTGTTTTCCTTCCATTTTAACTAAAAAGTGTCTTGCCAATGGGTTTCAGCCCTGGGCAAGTTCTCTATGGATTCAATGTGACCAAAGAAATTGACAGCAAAATGTTCTTTGGGGTGAAAGGGTTTATTACCCAGCTTGTTCTCCCAGCGGTAGGTCGAGCACTAGCGTCTCTGCCTTTGTCCAGAGCACTGGGCTGAGCTGTCTATATAGTGCAATAATAGCTTATTGCCTAAAAGGTGTGGAAGCGGTAGCCTAGCAACAGGCCAGTTACGTCATCAGGTGGTTTAAGTTCAATGAGGATCCTGGCCATAGGAACCCCAACTTCCCCACAAAAGGTAATTCACCATTATTAAGAAGTCAGGCAATATAAAGCAGCTCAAGGCAAATGTGAAAGGCCCTTATCTTCCCTGTACTGTTTTCTTAGAGGAGTTTATACCAGGTTTGATGGGATTCTGCTAGGTGATTCTTGGTGCAAGTGTCCGTTGTGTGCCTGAGTGGGTATAGGTGTGGGTGTTAAAAATGCATAACAAAGATCTAACTGTACATTTATCTGCCACTTGCCATTTTTGTCCTAAGTTCAGAATTTTTCCCTTACCATCACATTCAAATCTAAAACAGCTATTTTTTTTACCCCCAACTCACACATAAAGAAAAGGAAGCTCAGGGTTCCTGGCCTGAAAACTGTGCAGTAGCCAGGAAGGTCAAGCCGTCCTGAGTAATGGGCACTTTTGGTGGCACTGAAGGCTTGTCACTTTGCATTTCAGATGAATTTCTTTTGTAAAGACAAAAGCCAAGAGTATGTGGACCCCTTGCAGTTTCATGGACCCCTGAAGGAAGTTCCTTCCCAGCTTGCTCTGTGCCCCCAAGAGTAGGCAGTTAAGCAAGTGAAGCAGAGAACAGAACTCAAATGCCGCCTCGGCTAAAAAGACGATCCCTACTCCCTGAGGTCTCCTTGCCTCTTGACCCCGAATCAATTGGAAACCTTTGGTTCCTAATTGCTTTAAGTGCTGGAGGCAGCCTGGCCAGCCGCGGAGCCAGCCCCTGGGGTGCAAGGGTACTTAATTAAACTAGGAGTTACTGATTAAGCCCACATGGGCTCTGCTTAGTGCTTTGCATGCCCAAGTGGCTGGGCTGCCAAGAGTCTTAGAGGGAGCAGACCAGCAGTATAGAATAAATGTACTTCATGCTTCATTAGGCCTTGCAGGGCGGGCAGGGGTTGACAGGTAAGATGGGTTTGCAGGATTTGGGGCAGTAATCCAGAGCAGGCAATAAAATGTGGGTTGTGTTTCTTAATTTGGGAAGGGGTTTTGCTGTCCTGTTGACTAGTGTGTGTGTGTGGTGTGTATGTGTATAATTTTAATAATCTTTCCATTTATATTGGGAAATACAGCAAAAATATGCAAAGAGCATGTAAAACTTGGACAGTTTAGAGAACAAAGTTCCCAATCCCTGCACTCAGGTTAATCCAAAGTTAAGTTAAAAGCCCTTTTGTGGGCTAACTTCCTATTCCACCCTTCCACTCTGCCTGCTGGTCTGAATTTGGTTGTTAATCATTTCCGTGTTCCTCCTCATTATATTGTTTAATTGTGCAGTTTTAAAACTGCACATCAGTGGAATAATAGTATATTTTTCTGTGACTTTCTTCTCTCATTCCATATTATATTTTTGAGACTGACTCATGTTGAGGTGTGCCACTGGCCATCGCCACTGCTGAACTGCATGGCATGTGTAGGTCAGTCTGTTCATGCTTCTGTTGACTAACATGGGGGCTGTTGCTGGTCTCCACTCTCACAAACAGTGCTGCTCTGACCGTTCTTAGGTGTGCTCTGCGTGTGCACCTACAGGACTTCACGTAGGGCCTCTGCCTGCAGGAGAACTGCGTGCAGCTGTCTTCGTGGGGTCCTGTGGACAGTTTCATAAAGCAGCTGTACAGTCATGCCCCACTGGCACTGGATGCTGCACACCAGTTGCCATTGCTCTATCTCCTGATTGTATATATTTATTTTATCATTGAAACAGCCCTGTTTTACAGATAGGGCATGGAGACAGAAAGCAAAAAGGTTGACTTGTCCAAGGTCATTGGGTAGTTAATCAGGACGAGAACTCCAGAGAGGTGGCTGGTGAGTAATCGCTGCGTTTATAGACGCGGGGAGTGGCAGTCTGGTTTATATTGGGTCCTCACAGGGCTTTCATGTGCAGAGCCTGCTAGCAGGTACTGAGCCTGGCTGTTGTGCATAGTTCTGCCCCTGTAATGTGGCTGTTAAAAAGGCTGAACAACCTGATAACTACGAAGCAGAACTGAAGCAAACAAAAACGTAGTCCCATTTTAAATGTTAAATGTCTTATTTCCCTTCCAGGCTTCTTTCTGTCCTTTCTGTTCATTTTTGTTACTTAAAATTGTAATCATTTTGTACATTTATTTTGTAGTATGTTTTCTCAGTGATTGTTCAAGTACCATTGTCCTGCATTTGTGTAAACACAGTGACTGTCATTTCTGACACCTCCAAGTGGCTGGGCTCCATGTCTCTGGGGCTTTTCCTATGTGAACTCTGTGGAAGGGACACAGTTTCTCTTTTGCCTTTCAGATGGTGCAGAATTTCCAAGATGAATCTTGTTTTATCCTCAGTACCTTGAAAGGTAAAGCCCACCTGCCACTTTCCTGGTTTAACTGAAATATGTTGGCCGTGCCTCCTGGGGTGGGGACCAGTGTGCGAGGTCTGCTGGCACAGCAGCCCCACCAGGAACATCCTCTGGGCAGAAAGAACATGAGTGTCTGTGAAACCCAGGCCTGGAAATGTAAGAACTAGTGAGATGGCCCCACAGTCACTTCCAGAAGGAAAATCCTGGCCAGCTCACATGTTCTCCATGAACTCAGGGCTGAGTAGAAGTAAGATGCATTTGCGTTCTTCGTAAATGAGGTCTGCAGGACGAGTAGGCGTGGAGTCCAGCAGTGGGGTCTGCAGGCCGAGTGCACTGGGGCTTCAGGTGGGGAGAAGGGGCCATCTGAGGAGGGTGTCTGGGAAATTGTTTGCCAGGAGAAAGGAAAGACCAGCTGTGACATCCCCTGGGGCTGGGGCCAGTTGAGTGCATGGAGGGCCAGAATGAATGCCCTCTGACCAGGTCATAGGCCTGATCCATGGTGAGGCCACTCTCCTCTCCACTGTTCTCTGGATCTGCCTTTCAAGGCCTGGGGCCAGAACTCCAAGAGAACCAGTTTGTCCAGAGCCTCCTTGCACATAGGTCCTTTAGTCGTTGGGCCTCGGGGTGTGGTGGAAAGGCCTGTTGCCAAAAAATACTCAACAAGACAGATGCGAAGGCATGCGTTGAAATCTCTGCTTTTGTCAGCATGTGTTGCCCTATGTAGACTTATTTTGTTGGTCTCTGCCAATATTCATGGTGGTAGGGCTTCTGCTGGTACTTTAGTATCATGCCTTCCATGACTCCCAAATGCTACAGCATCTTGCATTTCTTCTTGTAAAATGCCCAGTGTATTTCTTTTACAGCCGAGAGCAATGACGGCTATCACATCATCCTGAAATGCGGCCTCTGAACAGAAGAAGAGCATGTAGCTGCCTCTGGCTACCAGCCCCATGGACCCCCTTGGATGTAGAAATCTCACTGTAAGCTGCAGCTTGCAGCTTCCCTGACAAGCTGTGGCTAGGAGGGACCTTGCCCAGTCCAGGAAGACCACAGACCAACAACCAGCAGAAACCTACGATGCGGTCTCTTCCTCACAGGAAGCTGCTGGGTCTCCTCCCCCTTGTTCCTGGCCTCCGGCTTTTGAACAGCGCCTTATTCTTTTTCCCAGTGCTGCCACTCTAAAGAGGCAAACAGTGGGGGCATCTTCTGTGAATCCCCTTGCTCCCTTAGTTAGGGCTGGTTCACTGGAGAACCTTACTGCCACCAGTATTGGTTCCTTCTGACCCTTTTCCTGCCTCTAGAGCAAGCTCTGCCTCACCCCTGAACCTTCACCTGCTCTGGGAACTGGCTCCAGGGCCAGGGTTGCTGACTGGGGGTAGTTTGCTACCCTTATCTTGTGAGCATCTGTGTTTCTTGTTCTGATGGGAGAGGGTTTATTCTGTGCCTCTGTGTCTCTCACCTTTACTTTGTTTCTAAGGATGTGCTCCCACAAAGCCCCGTAATGGGCTCCTGTCTCTGCATTGGCAATGTTGACACCACAGTGCATGGTAGGACCTCGTTGTGGGTCTCAGGAGGGAGTGGGGGAGGATAAAAATACTCTTCAGGTTCTTTCTCATGAGTGTAAAAGGGATGAGAACAAAATTATTCCTCTTGAGCTCTCCTGGTGTATTTCCTAAGCAGTCGTGAGTAATGAGGACTAGAAAGTGAGCATTCCCTTTGTCTTCATCAGCTGCCTTTGACTGCTATGATGGCAGGCCATCTTGGATGGATTTAACCAAATCCCATTTAGAGAAGACCTTGGTTATGCACTGCCACCCTTGCCACATTTCCTAGGGACCTTGTGTTTTTTGTAAGGACCCGTACTTAAATGTTCATCCCTTTTCATTTGTAGTGGGTGTGCACAGGGCATTGGAATGGTTGGGTCACTTACTTGGCCTAACTATGGGGAAGCTGAAATATCAGTAACTGGTAAACTCAGGAATTAGACTGTCTTAATCTATATTTCCCAGGCCCCAGTGGTGGATACTGGCCCAAGATTTCAACCCTTTACTAAGCTACGTTCATCCCCCAAAGTATGGTGAGCCCTGTGAACAGCTTGTAAGGTGGGCTTCTGGGGAATCTAATGCTAGGGTCAAAGACGGTCAGAACTGGATGGACCTTGCTTTACAGATGAAGAATCTGGAGCCCAGAGCAGCACAACGATACCTGCTTGTTATCACATGGTGGTAGACAAGTGATGCCAGTTTATCACATGAACCAGAGAAATAGGCTGTAGTCATTATTATGTTGGGACAACAGGTGTGGCATTCCTACAGCATAAGGGCAGGCTCCTGAGTCATTTTCCTTTTGGAGGAGGCCAGCCAGTGGTCTGATGTGGCTTTATTGAGATGCAAGTCATATACCATCCGTTCACCCCCTTACGGGGTACAATGTATGGTTCTTAGTAAATAAGCAGAATTTGCCCAGTCAACTTTAGAGTGTTAACATCACCCTCAAAAGAAACCCTGAGTCCTTAGCATTCACTCCCCTGCTTTCTCCTGCTCCCCCCAGGCCATAGGCAACCATGAATCTACTTTCTATCTGTATTTCCCTATTTTGGACATTTCATGTATATGGAATCACGCAATTTGTGGTCTCTGGTTACTAGCTTCCTTCATATAGCATAATGTTTTCTAGGATCATCCACGTTAAACGTTTCAGGACTTAAATCCTTTTTTTATAGATAAATTTCCATATTTTATAGGAAAAAAATCCAAAGATTTCATTCTTTGGATAATGCCACATTTTGTTTTATCAGTTGATGAATATTTGAGTTGTCTACATTTGGCTGTTAAGAATAATGCTGCTATGAACATATTTGTACAAGTTTTTGTGTGGATATATATTTGCATTTCTTTTGGGAATACACAAAGGAGTGGAATTGCTGGGTCATGTCATGTAGTAAATCTATGTTTAACTTTTGGAGGAACTGCCAGGCTGTTATCCAAAACAACTGTACCATTTTCCAGTGCTGTCAGTAGTGTTTGAGGGTTCCAGTTTCCCCACATCCTCACCAGCACTTGCTATTATCCATCTTTTTGACTATAGCATTTTAGTGGGTGTGAAGTGATAACTCATTGTCATTTTGATTTGCATTTCCCCCATGGCTAATGATGTTGAGTGTCTTTTAATGTGCTCATTGGCCATTTGTATATCTTCTTTGGAGAAATGTCTCTTCAGATCCTTTGCCCATTTTTAAATGGGTTGTCTTTTTATTATTGAGTTTTATGAATTCTTTGTATATTCTAGATGCAGGTCTTTTATCAGATATATGATTTATAAAAATACTCTCCTATTCAGCAGGTCACTTTCTTTTTGTGTCCTTTGAGACACAAAAGTTTTTAATTTTGATGATGTCCAAGAAACCTATTTTTTTCTTCTGTTGCTTGTGTTTTTGGTTTTGGTGTCATATCTAATAAATCCTTGTATAATCCAAACTCAAGAAGATTGATGCCTGGGAGTTTTATAATTGTAGTTCTCCAGTGGTCTGTGACTCATTTTGAGTTTATTTTTACATACTGTGTGAGGGAGAGGTCTAATTTCATCCTTTTGCTTGTGGGTACCCAGTTGCCCAGCTCCAGCTGTTGAAAAGACCATAGGAATCCCCATGGACTTGCCTTGGCCCCTTTGCTAAAGGCCCCTGATTCTTACTGGATCTTTTTTTCCTGGGATATGGGGCTGCCATTGGGAAGCTCACCTTCTTTAAAAAGTCAGTCCATGTTTGGTTCCACCATTTTTACAACTGACTTTATATAGTCTCTTTTTGTCATCTCCCCCTTTACCTGTCTCAGTGAGATGGGCTCATACCACTCTCTGATGTTCTGCACTCTTTGTTGGTGCATATTCTAGCTCCACACATTAGTTCTGCTGGAAGATCAAGGCCAGTCATTTCCTTCTTTGGGGAGACTAGTCCTGTGGAGTGGAACGACTTGCCCAAGTTCACACAGAACCAGCACCAGACCTTTGGTCTTCTGACCCCAGTCTTTCAACGTGTCCATTGGCCACTAGACTTAAGTAATGCCACTATCCAGGCCAAGTGATGACAGACTTAATTTTAATTCTAAAATTGTGGTAGGCTAATGTTTTTATTTCTTAATTCCAACCTTAAGTTTGCTGTTAGTAGTCTTCCATTTTCTGGGTCTGCCACTGTTTCCTTAACTCCTCCTGATGGTCATAATGAGATCTCTTAGCTTAGAAAGAAGTAGAAAATATTTGAGTACCAAAAAAGAATACACATGGTAATTTGGTACCAGAATGTTTTAGCTGCCTGATTTGACAGTGTGTTCCTTCCACAGGAGTCAGATGAGCTAGTACAGGCTTTATTTTTTTTTCCTTTTATTGAAGTGTAGAAAAGCCATAACTCTTTCCCTAGTCCACTGTCTTTCTTCTGAGCTGTGAGTCCATAGTTTGGGCCTGCTGGGCAGGGCAGCCCCTCCCAGAACTGTCTGCACCCACATATCTAGGCTGTGACCTCTCCTTGGCAGCAGCAATTTTTAAAAGTGATCGCCAGAAGAAAAGAAGATACACCTGTGTGCTCAGGCCATTGCCTTGAACCAGAAGCTCAAAACTGAGCTCTTTATTATCAGGCCATCACATTTCTTTGCCAGGCAAGTGTCTGTTTGCATGGTTGTGATAAACCTTTTCATGTTTACCAGGTTGTGCCTATACAATAAAGACACAGAGGCTTTTGATGGTGGTGGGGTAGGGTGGGGCAGTAGGATTTGCTGGGGGAAGGGGTGGTAGGCCTTTGGATAGAGCAGGATAGGGTGGGCAGCTTAGAAGTCTTTGCTTGGGGTCCTGAGCAAAGGTCAGATGTCTCACTGTGACCTGCCCAGTGGGCCCTGGGAACCTAGACGGAGCTGGGTGGGCGTCAGAGCACGTGGCACAAGTTTCCAAGTCTAGAGTGGCTTCAGGGCTGGCCTGAGCAGCTGAAGGTCTGAAAATCATTAGTGAGTTGATGAAGAAAATGGAAAACCTCTTTGGCTGGTGTCAGTGGAGCAGAGAGAGGAACCCTGAGGCTCTCAGAAGGTGGAGAAGCAGAGGACAGGTAGGGAGATCACATGCTAGCCGATCCTGAGGTTCAGAAAGAGTTGGAAGGACAGAACCAAGATTGAGGGCCCCTCGGTCCCCAGACCCTCCACCTGGAGTGAGACTCTGCCTGTGGGTCTCTGTCTTCTCCTCTGGAAAATAAGGTCAGGAGACCTCTGGAGTCATGGCTGCTCCCATCATGAGGTAAATCCTGGTTTTCCCTCCCTTAGAGTCATTCAGTGGCAGGTGACACGTGTGCATCACCTGGTTGTGTGTGGTGCTAATGCTGCTGCTTAGGCTGGTGCATGTACTGCCGCAGGCCATGCGCCTCGGCAGGATGCTCAGCATCTCGGTAATGGTAAGCTGACCACTCCACCAGCACCCTTGGAGGGGCCACCAGGTGTCCCTGGCAACACGAGATTGACGCGGTGCTGTCTGGCTCTGAATCTACCTTGAAGATGCATGTCTGCCTGCTCAGATCCCTGTTCCTTGCTCCTGTGTCTGACATGAATATTCTCAGCTAGATGTGCTGTTGCTCCCTTTAGATCTTAGGTGTGATGCTCCTGGTTCAGGCTCTGTAGATGAAGCTAGGTAGGGTGAAGTTGCCCTGGTTGGGGGATGTGCACAGCTCCTGGGGAAGGGAGCAGTGCTGGCAGCTGACATCTGAAAAGGATCCCACATGCCAGGCTGGGGAGTTGGTCTTCCACACGGGTATACACATTCACGCCTAGGATTACATATATACTCTGTCACAGTGTCAGCCAGCTAGCCAGTAGGAAATGTTTGTACACCTTCTGTGTTGCCTCCCTGTCCCATTCCCTTCACCTGATGTGGACAGGCTGTGAGGTCTTCAGTTGGTCCTTGGCCTGGAGACGTGAAGGTTGCAGTGAAGCCACTGATGGGGCCTGGAGACAGTGAGGTGCTAGTCAGGCCACCCCAGGCCTCCTTCGTGGTACTCACCCAGGGGCACCTTTGAGCTCTGTGAAGCCACTGCCAAGCTCTCCAGACATCTCCACATAGGCTTCTCCTGGGCTTTCCTCCCTCCCTTCCCTCCCCTGTGGATAGTCCTGAGTGGTGGCTCCTGTGCCAATTGCCCAGTGCTGGATCTGCCATGCCCTGCTTGCCATGTAGGGGCCTAACAGAGGCCATGTGCCCAAGAAGCTCCAGGAGGTGGGTTTGCTGTTCCGTGCAGGGCAGCTGATGGGATGAGGCAGGGAGGGGTAGTCACTGCCTCTTCCTGGGCTGAGCAGCCCTGCCATCTGGGCAGCCAAACCCAGTCACCTGCAAGGGGGCAGGGGCCAAGCCTATCTCATGCTGTTCATGATGAGGGTCCCTGGGGCTGAGCTGCAGGGAGCCAGCATTTTATCTGAGAAGTTTTCAGACTGTCAGAGAGCTTTGTAATTAGCCCCAGTGCCCTTTACCCCACTCCCACCATGGGCAGCATGCCCACTGCCACTGGGACAACATGCTTCTGGCCAAGTCCGTTCACCGCTCGGTCTTGGTGTCTGTCTGATGGCAGGGAGCACTGTGTTTGGACCCAGTGAAGTGGGATGTCAGCTGGCATGCCCCCAAAAGTTCAGTCTTCTCATTAGGAGGCCTGCATTACAAGAACTGTATCAACAAAAATTGTGGAAACTTGTCTCTTACACTGACATAATGATTTGCCTCTTGGCCCTTAAAGCCAAAAATGCTTACTGTCTAGCTCTTTACAAAAAACCTCTGCCCATCACTGAGATAGCCATCTGTTACTCTCTGTTCCTACTGGATTATTTTAAAGAAAATCTCAGAAAATACGACCTTTTTAAATAATAAAAGATTTTGTTTTGAGCTTTGAAGCAAAATAAGCATTGGCTGAGCAGCCATTGAGTCTCACTTCTGTGCAGGTCCTCCAGCTTCTCAGTGGGAATGTCCAAGTCCATCACCTCCCTGTCCTGCCTGCTTTCGGCGCCTGGAGACCTGGTGGGGGGGCCTTTGGAGCTCTGGGCATAAGAAGACTGTGTGTGGGGAAGGGTTCTGTGTTGGCATTAACGGGTTGATGAACCATGGTGGATGGTGAGTGCCTAACAGGCCACTTGGACTTCCTGTGAGGGTGCAGCCTTGCCTTCACCTCCAGCAGGTGCCTTGCTTCTCTGGGGCTCCACAAATCCCTCCCCATGCGTTCTGTGGCTCCTCCTCTTACAGAGGAACAGATTGGCAGTTTCAGCTTGGTGATTGAGGCGCTGCTCCCTGGACCCCTTGGAGAGTTTCACAGGCCAGGGGTTCTGGTTCTGCCCCTGGGAGAAGCTAGAATGAGGGGAAATGGCAGCCTCACCAGGTGAATCACATGTGCTGTGGTCCAGCTTCCAGCTGGGGCAGTCCTGCACCCGCATGGCTTGGCCTGACTTTTTGGGCTCTTCACCTCTGCCCCCCCATGTTCAGATGGCCAGACCCTGCATCTGACCCTCTGTTAGTAACACCAACTAACGGCAGCATGTGGACTGGCCTCTCCCGGGTCAGGCTTTGTGCTAGTGGTTTTGACTCTCCCTGCAGTGCTGTGAGGCCACCATAGCACAGTTCTCCAGGTGAGGAAATGAAGACGGAGAAATCAGATGTGGGCCCAGGGTCCTACAGCTACCAATGGCTGATCCAGGAGGAGAATGCAGGCATCTGGGTCCAGGTCCTACACTCTGTTGGAGACACGTGGGGCGAGTTCCTGCATATACCACTAGTGTTTGTCCTGAGACCAGCTCTGGGCTTGGTGCACCCTGTGTCGGGAAGCGTTTGTGGGGCTCAGTTAAGGACAGAAGACAAGGGGATTGTTGTGCGTTCCTTCCGCCTTCCCCTTGCTGTGTAAAAACTTGTTACCGTATTCTCTAATGCTCATGTATTTAAAGTGATTTATTTCTTAAAATGTAACTTACCCACTTTGACCAGATTGGGTGACTCTTTTGTAAAGGTGGTGGGAATCTCTCTTGGGATGGTGTGCCCTTGAATGGGTGACATGGGCGTGACGGGTTTGGGGATGGGTGTCAGAAGTCATACTGCCACGTTATTTTTGTACCTGAAATAAAGCATGTTTTGCACTTGTTACTGTACCATTGTGCAGATGAGAAATCTGTGGGATCTGTGCTTGGGTCAGAATGCAAATAAAACTCATTTGTAAGAAAGCCCCTTGGCCCAGGCTCTGGTTTATTTATTTTTTAATTGAGGCTAAATACATGCAACTTAGCATCTTAACCACATTTAAGTGTAGAGTTTAGTGGCGTCAATACATTCACATTGTGCAACCACCACCACCATGCATCTCTAGAACTTTGTCATCTCCCCCAACTGAAACCCTGTCCCCTTTAAACAGTAGATACCCATGCCTCCTCCCCCAGCCTGATTACCATTCGGTCTTGTCTCTGACCACTGTAGAGCCCTCACAGATGGAATCACAAATACAAAGTGTCCTTTGTGATGGGCTTACTTAACCAGGCATACTGTCCTCAGGGCTCATGCATGTGTGGCATGTTCCATTGTGCTGCATCCATGCATTCATTTATTCATCATGGACATGGGTTGTGCCCAGCTTTTGACTGTTGTAATGCTGCTGTGCAGTGCAGAGGGTTCTGATTTCTCCACATCCTCACCAAAACTTGTTTTCTCTGTTTTTGTTAGAGGCCATCCTGAAGGGAAGCCTGGGGTCTTCACAGCTTGATCAGTGGGTGTGGTGTGTGGAATGCTGCTGAGGCACTTAGGCAGTGCCACCACCCCAGACCCTTGTCACCAAGGGCCAAGGCTGAAGTCTCGTGAGCTACCTTCTTAAACCAGCCCCTGCCCTGCTCAGAAACCTTCCTTCCCAGACCACAACTCGAAATTTCAAGCTTGTCTGCCCCATGATCCCTTCCAATCAGATGAATGTGCTCTGTGCCTGGGCCTGCTGCTCGCCTGTGTCTCCTGCCCACGTTCTCTCTTCCTCCCCAGCCCGGCGGCCCAAAGCCCCCCTCATTGCACTCTAGCGAAGTACCCCTCTCCTTTCAACTTGCCTAATCTTACCTGGAGAAGAGCAGAGGGTATAACACAGGGCAGAGGGACCAGATCCTGGGATGGGAGCCCTGGAACCACATGATTTAGAGCTGGTCACTTAACTCTTACTGAACCTCAGTCTCCTCTGTGAAGTAAGGATGCCACCTGCCTTGCGGGTTGTGAGGCAGACAGAAGACTGCATGTGGAGGCAGTGCGCACAGGCCTGGTCATGGGGGAAGATTCCCAATGAAAATGTGGCTGGATGGGGCTCTGTGGTGGGAAATGGCATATGGTCTCCAGGATCCAGAGGAAAGTGACACCACTGGGGTTTGGAGTAGATGGAGGAGGTGGGGTCAGATGAGTAATGATTTTGTTTTCAGTGTTAATCCAATACTCAAAATGAATTTCACAAAACCACAAAACAATACTTGAACTATTTCGCTGCACCTTTTCTTCAGAAATGCAGGTCCTGACCTGCCAAGGTGACTTCCAGGCCCATTCACTGGCTGTGCCCTGACTTTGACAGTGCTGACATAGCTTTGCAGACCATGCGGGGTGTTGGGGAGTGGTTCCCACTTGCGTTCTAAGTGCACTGGGTGCCGCAGTGCAGGTCCTTCAGCTGAAAGGTGCCAAGATGGCAGTGGGCCCGAAAGCTCAGAGGTGAACAAGGGAGCTTGGCGAGCCCCGGAGCTGCTGGCATGAGAGCCTGGGTGCTCAGCCCCATCCTGCCTGCCTTCCCTGGTGGGCTGTTGGCCGTGTGATCGTTAGTGCAGGCTCGCCTCCATGGAACTCAGTGTGAGCAGGACACAAGGATGCTGACGACATGCCCAGAGGAGTTCTTGGTCCACCTGTGCAGGCCCTCCTGGCACCTGAGGTCGAGAGTGGCAAGAGGCCCTCAGGCCAGGAGAGTGAGGCAGGCCCCCAGGACACCCCCACTGACACGCTCCATGGGCCCAGCTGCCTTCCCTCGGGCAGGGCCAAAGCTGTGGTGCACGATGGTCCATTTCCAGCCTTCACCATGATGTGGGCACAAAGGTTCCATGATGAATTCCACATGATGCCCCATTTTTAGGCAGCAGGGTGGGGTTCTGTAGTCCTCAGACTGCTTTATTACTGGGAGGCCTTTTTTATGTTTTAAATACTTAATATATATTTTTTAGTGTACAACTCCATGAATTTTAATGTGTACACTCATATAGCTATCGCCCAGATGAAGATACTAAACATTCTCATTAAAGTTTTTTAATTTCATCTATTTCACCCTTCCTGCGCCCACCTGACGCTGCTCTCCATGGTAACCACCAGTGTATTCTCTGTGACTATGAGTCTTTCTGTTTTGTCTGTTCGTTTGTTTTGTAGATTACACATATAAGCCAAATAATACGGTTTTTGTTTTTCTCTGACTTACTTCACGTAGCATGATACCCTCTAGCTCCATCCATGTCTCCAATGGCAGCATTTCAATCTATTTTATGGATGAGTAATATTCTGTTGTATGTATGTACCACATCCTTTTTTATCCATTCATCTGCTGATGGACGCTTAGGTTGCTTCACTTGGATGTCTTGTTCAACAGACTGCTTGGTTCCACACCCAGAGTTTCTGATTCAGACGGTTTGAAGTGGGGCCTGAGAATGTGTGTTTCTAACTGGTTCCCAGTGGGTTCTTTTTGTCGGTGGGGGACCACACTTTGAGAACTCCATGGGCCTGGACGAACTTGCTGTCTTAAAGGAGCATCCAGTGGGCAGATAGATCACTCATGAAGCAGACCTGGGTGGGAGCTAAGAGGGGGGTGGTGAAAGGGTGGGGACTGGAGAAGGTTAGGGTCAGCTGACATGAAGGTCATCCAGAACCCAAGGAATGGGGTCAACATGGAGGCTGCCGGCTTTCCACCCGACAGTTTGCTTTGGGCTAGATGCAGCAGCCACACTCAGTGCCTCTCCTGAGTCCTGGATGGTCCTGGGTGGCAGTGGCTCTCATCACTGACTATGTTAGTCTCATAGAAGGAAGGCCAGAGAAAGCCAAATAGCGGGGTGAGGTAGGGGTGGGGAGCATGTACTCTGGGCCTTTGTCCTCTAGGCTAGAGATTCCACAGAGGGTGTCAGACAGGATGGGCCCTAGGGGACTGACTCACAAAGACCAAACCTGAGGAGCCTGAGGGAATCAGCTGAGGGTTAGAAGGCAGAGGCTGAAGGAAAGAGTGTGGGCAAGTGCAGTGACTGGAATGGAATTGGCTTCCCTCCAGCATCCTTTACACTTGGTACAGCACCCCATCCTCTGTCCTCACCTGGTCCCACACTGGGAAGAGACAGTGCTGGGGCTTCCGTGCTGCAGGCATAGGCGCCAGGGCTCAGCGTGGAGAGGGTTCTGGGACCTGCTAGGAGCACTCAGCCCGTCAAGGGAAGAGACGGGACTGTTCAGCCCACTGCCCAAGCTCCCATATGCACACACTTCCCAGGAAAGTCATCTTCTCCATCAGCTGCACTGTGTCTTCACTCTAGGGAAGGGAGCCGGGTGGCTGGGATCTCAGTTGGGTTGAATATTAACCTGCCTTGATGGGACAGATCAATATTTAAACTCAATTACAAGGGAACAGGGTTATCTAGAGAGAGCTTATCAGGCAGGAGCAACTATTGGAATATGTGATAATCTGAGAGGCTGATATGGAGTAGGGGAAGGGGCCAGGCTCCAACCACATCCAGAGTGGAGAAAGGTGGATGGAGGCAGACCAGTCAATTTCCCTTCCTTCCCCCCTTCCATACTCCTTCATTCCCTTTGTGGACTCAGCTCTTCCCTGGCTCCAGCAAGTCACAGAGTTTGCCAGCCCTGCTGTTCTCTGAACTCCCAGAGTTTGTCTGTCTGCCTGTCTCAATGGGCAGAGCTCCTAGAGGACAGAGATGGTCTGTCTGATCACTACCACTCTGGAGTCCAGCCCAGGGCCTTGCAGGGTGAAGCCTTTCCTGGAGTGTTTGTTGAATGAGTAAATGATAGTAATAGGTGATGGGCAAATGAGGGAGTAGGATGTGAAGGCCCCAGTGAAGGAGCATGTGTACTGGGCAGGGAGCCAGCTGGCATGCCTTTCACATGGCTTCAGGTTTGTTTATGAGCTTAGAGCACAGAACAGGGCTGTGGCAGGGGATGGGATAGCCAAATTCAGTGGGAGGTAAGGAATTGGGACAAGTACCAAGCACGGGGCAAAGGGACACTGGGTACAGCACCTTGGAAGGATTCCCCCAGTCAGATACCAGCCATGCACTAAGGATCTTACAGACTTCTAAAGAGATCCAGGACACACCACTGTGAAGAGTCTTTTCTTTGAACTCTCCTTATCTTCCTAAAAGGAGAGCCTCCCAAAGAATCAACAGTCATAAATCTTCTCCCTTAGGGTTTCACAACCAGGGAAGATTGACTCCTATCACCAGAGAGGAGAAGTTGAGGAGGTGGCAACAGAGTAAGAAATCACCTAACAGACATTGCCACAAAACGATCATGTCTCCCATCAGTTCTCCTAAGGGTCCTTCATCTTTCCTACAAGTGTTTTGTTTTCCCATAAGTACCTTTCTCCCCCTCCTCCTCTCCTATTCAGATGGTATATAAGCCCCACATTCTGCCTCCTTGAATCACACTTTTTCGTTAACTCCTGTGTACATATGAGAATGTAAACCTCTTTTGTCTTGCTAATCTGTCTTCTGATAGTTTAATTCTCAGGACCCCAGTTACTGCACATAAGAGGGTAGAGGAAGAGTTTTTCTTCTGACATTTCATGATCTCATCCTGTGCTCACTACCTCTTGAGGCAAGTGTTAAAGTCTCCACATTGGCCATGAAGAGATGGCTCAGAGAGACTGGGTAGTCTACTTAAGGACACACAGCTGGTTGTGGGACAGAGTCTGGCTTCTGAGCTGGGTCCATCAGTTCCAAGGAGTGCCATGTGGCTCTGGGGAGGGGGGTGGTAAGGGTGGTGGGGCCAGTGGTAGTGAGCAAATGCATCCTGAAGAGGGTGCTGCTCTGAGCTGGGAAGGAGGATCCTGGATGGTCTGTGGAGATTGTGGGATCCCCTTCTCCCAGTCCTTCAGGCCTTTGAGGTCAGAGGTGGAGGTGTGTGACTTTTGGGACAGGCCATCTACCATGTCTGTCCTTTCCCCATCTCAGCCTTGTGCTAGTTGTGCCCTTGGGTCATGTAGAGAGGAGAGCCAGGACCCCTCCTCCTCTGGGTAATGCATCAGGGTCCCCACCTCCCACTTGATCCCCCAGGACAGCAAAGGAGGACTGGACAGGGGGTCCAGCAGGGAGTAGCCTGGTAAGCTTTCAGCTCTGAGCTCAGCCCTAGCCTGGGGCTCCAGGTCCCCAGATCCTTTCACAGTCACTGGGCAGGCTTCTGCCCTTGGTGCCGCCCTCTGGAATGAGTGCCCTGGGGAGAAGAGCTGCGCAGCAATTCCTACAGCCACCAGGGCTCCTGGTATCCAGAGCTCCCCTCAGCTCCCCTCACCCGCCCCAGCCCACTGCGTCCTGCTCTGCCCAGGCTCCAGAGAGAACGCCTTTTGCTGACCTGGATCCTACATTGCTGGTGCACTTGTGAAGTCAGTTCAGGGCTCACCTGGGCTGAAGGCATCAAAGGGTGTTTGTTAGGCTGTCTGGAAATCTATTCTAGGAGCCTGTTGGCCTGCCAGTGGCCTGCCATGCCCTGCTACACAGCCTTCTCTCTGGTGACCTGCTGCTGCCAGCCTGCTGGAGATGAATTTCAGGGAGAGTTTTGCTTTTCTCTTTGGCCTGAAACTACATCTCAGCCATGTCATAACTGAGGGAGTGGAGGCCCCCAAATCCCAGCGCATGGGCCAAGCGCAGCAGGGCATTCTGAAGGCCCCCTCAGGACTCTGGCCTTCTCTTGTGGACTGAATGGTCAATGTGGACACCTGCTGTTCCCCGTGCCACATACCCCAGGTGGAGTGGCCTCTGCTCTCTGCAGTTAATTTGGTGCCAGGAGGGGCTCGCACTGGCCCTGGGCAGAGACGTGGGGTCTGAGTGGTGCTCTGGGTGCCGTGTTTTGTTTGGTTCCACATGACTTAAGAGTCTGAAGAGTGATGGGTCTGCTGACCAACTAAACTGTTATCCAAAAGATAACATTAAAAAGACTTCCAAGAATATAAAACACCACCACCACCATGGTAATAATTGTTAGAAAAGAATATTAGGTTAGAAATATCCTGAGAGGAATTCATTAAAACAGTCTCACATTATGTCCATTTTAGGCAGGTAATGGTTGAACTGTAAACAAGTTCTATCCATGCTTTATAAAGTGAAGAAGGGCCATTTCTTCTTTAGGTCTCCAGCTGGACTTTCTGGACTGCCACGCTGCATTTGGCGCTGCCAGTCAAGGACCCAGGCTCCTGCCACTGAGTGGTCCTGCCATTCCCTAAGGCCTCAGTGTCTTCCACTTGGCCCTTTGCTCCAGGCAGAGGAAGGGATGGGAACCTGGAGAAAGGAAGGAGAAGGTGAGGATAGGCCTGAAAGGGTGCCCAGAAGCTTCCTACCAGGTGACAGTGGGTGCACCGTGTCACATGGCCCCACCCAGTGGCTTCGTTGGGCCATGGTAAATGCAGTCTGGTTGTAGGTCCACCATTTTCTGCCACCATGGCATTTAATAAGTAAGTAAACAAGCCTACCAAAATGAATGAGAGAAGAAATTGCCAACATGGGCCTTGAGCATCACCCTGTGCAGGCTCTGTTTGGTCTACAGATGCCAGCGCTCCCAGCAGCCCTGTTGGGGTGCATCACCAGCCCTGTTTTAGGAAGGAGCCAACAGAAGCCAGGAGAAGCTCATTAACTTGCCCAAGAAAATTTGAACCCATGTGCTTTGACTCAAGCCTGTACGCTAAACTTCTACTTGAGTCTGGCTTAATAGAGACACAAACCCCTCTCCCCCAGAAAAGGTTAAAAGTGGGCTGATCTCTCGGAGCCCTGCATCAGTACTCATTCATGTTTTCCCTTAGCTAACAGTCATTCCAAGTGCATGGTGCAGGGAGGCGGGCACTCTGCTGCACAGGATGTGCAAGGGAAATGCAGAAGTTGAAAAGAATGACTAGTCTGCCACCTCCTCCTGACTGCTCTATGGCCTCTACTTGCCTCCCCAGCCCCAGAGTGGGCAGTGGTGCCTTTAAGAAAAAAGGGCATTGTTGTTGCAAAGACAAAATCATCCTGCAGGTTTCCAAGGTCCCATCATGGGTGTTTGTGTACAAAACAGAGGCCTGGCTGGGGGTGGCAGGGCTGGGCTGTGGCACACTGTGAGACCAGCTCAGTCTCCTGGGCTGGTTTCATTCCGGACCGACTCTGGCATAGAAGGTGATGGAGGAGTAGGGGAGGGGGGACACTGCTCCCGCAGGACACAGCTGCGGCACAATGTGGCCAAATCCGAGCCAGACCTGGGTGGCACAGTCCTAGAGTCCATGCTGCAAGGAACCCTAGACAGTACCCCAGCCAGTGGTCTTCACACTTGCCCCACAAACCTGTATTAATGGAAACAGTATGTGATAGTGCCTTCCAAACTAAGAGCGGCCAGATTGGGGGTGGGGGCCACAGACTAACGAGAGGACTCTCTGAGGGTGCCCATGGCTGTGCAGGGCACGGTGTGGAAGACTCTGAGCTCACCCATCCTCTTTTGTTGATGCTTCTGGGGAAATTGAGGTCCACAGAAAGGAATCAACATGCCAAGGTCCCCTGGTGACTTGGTGGCCCGTCCAGGCTAAGAAGGAACACAGGGGCCAGGGCTCTGCCCTCAAACATAGACCTTTCCTACTCCAGAAGTGTCAGGAACATGCTCGGGAGTGGATGGTTCCTGGCATGGAACGGCCACTGAGGGTGCTAAGCTGACACAGGAGTGGCACTGGACCTGAGGGCATGAAGAAGCTGGAGCAGGTGAAGATAGTGAATGTCAGCTTGGAACCTCATGGGGCCCCAAGGTGACCCATGCACCTGCCATGAGGATGGCAGTGAGGCAGGTGGATTCTGACCATCAGGCCTGCAGGCCCCAGGCTCCCACCCTCCCTCTGCTGATGGCAGCTGGGGCCTCACCTCTTCATGAGGGGTGACAGGAATATTGGGGTTGAGAGAGTCTCTGCTCCAGACACCTGTCGCCACCACTGACTGAGTGCACACACCATGCCTCAGGCACCTTGCAGAGCCCAGTTAGACACTGGCTATTTAACCTTTGGGACATCCTGTGCCTTAGGGCTGTTATCCTTGTACCTCAAGTAAACCCTCAGCTTAAAGAGGTTAACTTACCTGGTAGGAGCTCTGCCAGGAAGTATAGGCCAAATCCTGAATGTGTCGCTTCTGGCTGCACGGCCGTGACTGTCACCTTTCTAGGCCACCTCTCCGATGGGGGACACCACCTGTGCTCAAGACCAGTGGCCTGATTAGCTGCATGGTGACCAGTGAGTGACTTGGGTAGAAAATGCTGCTGAGGGAGGTTACTTTTCATGGTCTGGGGCCCATGTTGCCTGTGTCCAGTTAGAGGAAAGTGACCCAAGCCTGCTCTCCCTGTCCTGTGCCCTTTGGGGTTCAGCAGTGACATAGGACTTAGAGGGACATTTTGCAACTTGAGCATAAATTTCATTTCTCTAAGTCAGTGGTACATCTTCATCTGAGGTGAAATTGCAAACAGACTTGACAATATAATTACGGAATATTCATGTGTAAATGAGTATGTTAAATTTCATTTATCTATCATTATTTACTGTCTATCTATCTATCATCTATCTATCTATATCATCTATCTATCAATCATCTATATCTACCTATCATCTATTTATCTACCTACCTATCTACCTAACATCTATTTTTGCTGCTGTCTTCTATGTTTTAAAATTGATTGCCACTTGGCCAGGATTCTCAACTCTTCCAATTCAAAGGGGCCTCATGGCCAGGGTGGATTCAGGGTCAGGGTCAGGTCAGAGAGTGGGGACACAGCTCTCACCAGGGTGGCCTGATACTCAAATCAAGAGGTGCCTTAGTGTTGGCTGGCCTGGTGGTGAAAGGAGGCCCCCTGGGGGAAGGCCAAGCGAGACAGGGTCCAGCCTCACTGCTCCCAGCCACCTGGTGCCTGTGAGATGTCACCTTCGTCTATCTTTCTAACATGGATGCATTTACATACAGGGAAATGTCCTTTCTGATCGTTCTGGGGTCGGTCTGAAATGGCAAAACCTGCAGAGCCCCGAAGGTTTTGTAATGTTGTCAGTGGGCAGCTCCCTGCTCTGACGTGGAATCTAGAGGGCAAAGGCGATCCAGAGTCCCCAGGAGGCTCCTGTTGGCAGGGCACTTGGGGCAGCTGCTTGGGTCCAGGGCTTCCCTGAGGGCGGCAGACCTTTTCCTCCTGCTTCCTGTGCCGAGGGAGTGCATCATGGCCAGGGAGCACTTCTGTAGAGGATGTCCACTCTGAGCTAGGTGCCGTGGTGCCTTTTCACAGATACCACCACACTCACAAACATAAAGGAGGAAAAGGGTCCCTCTTACAGTTTATATGTAACATATATAACATCAGGTTGGGGGTGTTAATGGCTTACAGGGGGTGATGTCTACTACATGCCTGCATTTACTCACATGTCCATAATGCTTAAAACCATCCTACCAGGTGAATACTACTACCACCAATTTACATAGGAGAAAATGAGTCTCAGAAAATGAGTACCTTGTTCAAAGCTAAACAGTTAGAAGGTGGTGGAGCCTGCATTTAAATTTAGTTCTAGAAATCTTCAGGTGGGTGGTACCCTCCTGTGCCCTGCCAACACAGGGGACATCCTCAAGTGTATTCATGTTCAGGCAGGACACTCAGGTGTTTGGAGTACCTGGGTTCCCTGGGAAGCAGACTCTGGGGCAGTGATTAGTATGCAGGATGCCTAATAAGAATGCTCTTGCCATCCACCCTGGAAGGAGAGGAGGGAGAGCAAGCAGGATTGGGCCGCTGGCAAATGCGATGGGGACACCACAGGGCTGGGGCTGGAAGTCAGGCAGGCCCGGGAGACAAAGTGAACCAGTGCTCCAGGTATAAATGCCAGTAAAGAACTCCCAGTAACCAAGCCCCCACCACCCCAACACATCTCATGACAGTGAGCAGGAGAAGCCAGAATGGAAGCATGCTCAGGGAAGCATGCCGCAGGGGCGGCCTTCTGCTTCCCCAACCACTGGCTGGCAGCTTGGCCCTACCCAGGGCCTGTGTTAGGTAGCCCAGCTCACCATGAGGCATTTCGGCCCATACCTGGCTGGTGGGCATATGGAAGCACTCAAGCAGATCTGCCCCTGACAACTTTTCTGGGCCTGAGCTTCTGAGTTGCCTTGTCTCAATGTGATGACATGGGAAAGTCTTATAGAAAGGCAAGGACATGATTGTGTGGATGTCAGGCTAGTGGTTAGTCCTGGGGGTAGGGAAGGGCAGTGGGAGAGGATTCAAGGTTGGGGTGCTTTGAGGGACCACAATGCTCCATTTACCTGCTCAAGGGGAGGTGTGGTAAGCACTCGCTTTGTGGTAAGTCATTGAGCTGTGTGTCGTCTGCTTTGTGCCCTTTTCTGTGCATGTATTACCTTTCACAATGAAATAGGTTTGAAAAAGAAAGTAGATGAAACATGTCATTCTGCAAAGAAAGGCTCGCCCCTGGAGAGCTACCAGCTGGAGCCGGCGATTCCTATGGCCTGCTCCTCTCTTTCCTTCCAATCTCTTCCACAAACTGGTGCTGGTGGTGCTTGGTTTCAGGTCCACATTCCCAGCCCTCTCTCCTGCAGGGGGATGCCCAGGGGCAAGCCCATCCCCGCCCTACACATCTGCGGGCATGCTGAGCAAAGGCTGGCTGGTTTCCCATTGTCCTTCTCTGTTAAAGCTGCTCTGGCTGACAGCTCTGAAAAAAGAGGCGGCCTCACAATGGACGGGAGCAGGGGTGGCCTTCTGCTTCCCCAACCACTGGCTGGCAGCTTGGCCCTACCCAGGGCCTGTGTTAGGTAGCCCAGCCCACCATGAGGCATTTCGGCCCATACCTGGCTGGTGGGCATATGGAGGGACTCAGGCAGATCTGCCCCTGATAACTTTTCTGGGCCTGGGCTTCTGAGTTGCCTTGTTTCAATGTGATGACATGGGAAAGCATGAGGCTCCGTGCTTGCCTGGGAAGGACCCAATCCCGTGGCTTCCTTGCCCAGGATTGCCTTTCTTTCCTGCAGGCCTGAAGGTGTATGGGCCCCAACCCGGCCATGCTGCTCTCTGGCTTAACATTTCTCAGTCTGGAGAGCCCTGCTGACCTGCAAACACAGGTGGGGTCAGCTCCCACGGCCTAGCGGTGGTGTGTAGCCCTGCCCTATCCTCCCACGGGGCTGAGAGCCCCTGGAGCACAGGGATATGTCTTTCTCAGCTCCACATTGCAGGTGCTCTAGCGCCAGCCCAGGGCCTGGACACAGCAAGAGAATGAACCATAAGGAAGCCCTGGAGCCCCAGAAGCCCCAGTGAGTCGCAGGTGGCTGACAGCTGTTCAGAGCAAGCCCCAACCCTCTCTTCAATGTCTTCAGTTCTGCAGATCAGTCCAGATGCAGCTCACTTCAGACAATAGCTGTGCTGCTGAGGCCCAAGAGACGCCAGTCAATCAGGTGCTAGTTTAAACACACCAGTGGGACCCCACATTTAAGGAGAGACTGTGCTGAGTTACTTCTTTCGGAGAGTGAAGAATTTTCTGCAGCAAAGCCCATCTAACATTTTTTCTTATGTAAATTCAGATTTTGGATTTTGGAGTACCTGGGTTCCCTGGGAAGCAGACTCTGGGGCAGTGATTAGTATGCAGGATGCCTAATAAGAATGCTCTTGCCATCCACCCTGGAAGGAGAGGAGGGAGAGCAAGCAGGAGTGGGCCGCTGGCAAAGTGGGGCTGCGATGCCATCTTGGGTGGCCTCTGCAGGCCCCACAGGGGGCTAGGAGCTAGACCACATTGCAAAGTTGCCCCCACATGGCAGCCAGGCCTGTATCTCCTGCCACTCAGTCCCTGGATGCTGGCAGCTGTGGAGACGCATGACCTTGAAAGAGGGAATCCTTTAGAGACAGCAGAGGGCTGACGTGACAGGTGTTCCCACCCAGCAGCCTGGAGAGAAAGTCCTTTATCCCTGAAGGGGAGCCTGGGTGCTTGTCAGTATTCACCACACCCTATCACATGAGACTTTTGCAAGGAAAAATAAGGGAACTACTGTTTCTTGAAGGTCTACTGTGTGCTAGGTCCTGTGCTTCATTCTCTCAGAAAACCCTCATAATAGCTTTAAGAGGTGGATGTTATTATACCCATTTTCCAGATGAGAAAGCAGAGAAGGAAGTCAAGTTATAAGGAGTGCGTTCCTTGCCTCCTGCTGCCCAGCTCCCTGCTCAGCACACGGTGTTCTCTCCATTGCTCCCCACCTTGCTCTGTGACTGCCTGTAGGTCGGCAGCTTGTCCAGAGACTTTGTTCTCATGTGGCCATGCACACAACTCCCACTGGCCAGCATAAAGCACACTCCAGGTGAACAAGAGGGCCAGTCTTGGAAAAAGCCCTGTGAGGCTGACTACCATGGTCCAGGCCCAGCAAGGGCAGCATCAGGGACAGAGGGGCAGAGTTAGGGGCCCCTGGAACCTGTCCCATGCAAGTATCAGCCTGTAGTCCTGACGGCAGTGGGACACACCCATAAGGGCACCATTCAACAGAAGCGGGGCACTTAAGCTGGGCGAGGCACAGGGCCAGGCACACTGGGGCCAGGAAGTGAGGCATCACCCTGGGCTTAAGGGATGCTTGGGCTACTGGAAGACAATGACCGAAAATAATCAGAGAACTGCAACAAATCCTCCAAAAATGGAAACAGCTATCATCTGCTGAAGAGGCTCCAAGGCACTCTGCAGCCATTGCGACCCTGAAGAACAGAGGGGTTCAGGCCCACACTTAAAGAGGTTGAGGCCATCGATCATGGTGGCATGGAATTGGAATGCAGGTTCTCTGGGACTCACTTTCCTTCCAGGTTTGCACCCAAATAATTGCACAATGATCCTCTGAAGTGATTTATGCCAACCCTGCAGGATGAGAGGCCTGAAGTCTGCTGAGGAAAGCCCCTTGCCTATAGCTGACTTTGGCTGTGACCTTGGGGAAGGCTGACAATCTTGTGTTGGGATAGTGGTGACTGAGGAAAGAGGACATTCCTGGCAGGGCAGGGGATGGCAATGGAGACCACAGCTGAGGCTCACTGTCACACAGTGGGAGCTGCCTCTGCCAAGCTCACTTCCTTATGGGAGCTGGAAGGTCAGACCAGACCAGGGGTAGAAGGCCTCTAGACAAGGGCTTGGGTGCCTTTGGAAGTAGATGGGGGAGGGTCCCCAGCCACAGCTCCCTGATGGCAATAGGGAGAAGAGGGTGGGTTTGGCCCAGTGTCCCTGTTGGAAGCCATTATTGTGCTATCTGCTTGGCCTCCCAAGGCTGGACAGGCATCTTCCACTGCTCCCTGGAGCCCACCAATCAAAGTTGTTTTCTTGCTGCATGAGGGCATGCTGAGAATTCTCCCAGGAACATGCTTTGTTGGCAGTCCCTTCCGCCTGGGATGCTTTCCTATTCCACGCCATCTGCTCTAAGGTTCTCCCCCACCTTCCAAGGTCCAGTCCAAGCCCCTCTTTCAGGAGACATTCTTCCACAGCTCTGATCTAGCCTTGTTTTTTTAAAAATTATTTTTATTAAGGTATTATTGATACACACTCTTATAAAGGTTTCACATGAAAAACAATGTGGTTACTACATTTACCCGTATTATCAAGTCCCCATCCATCAGTGCAGCAAGATGCCACAGATTCACTCTTTGCCTTCTCTGTGCTAGACTTTCTTCCCTGTGACCCCTCACACCATGTGTACTAAACATAATACCCTTCAATTCCCTTCTCCCTTCCTCCCCACCTGCGCTCCCACACCCCTCCCCTTTGGTAACCGCTAGTCCCTTCTTGGAGTCTGAATCTGCTGCTGTTTTGTTCCTTCAGTTTTGCTTCGTTGTTATACTCCACAAATGAGGGAAATCATTTGGCACTTGTCTTTCTCCTCCTGGCTTATTTCACTGAGTATAATATCCTCCAGCTCCATCCATGTTGTTGCAAATGGTAGGATTTGTTTGTTTCTTATTAGCCTTGTTTCTTTAAACTGGGCTACCCGTCTTAGGAGATTTACAAAGTCCTTCGATGGCAAGCAACAGAGAAGCACTCAGAGCACCTTAAGAAATGCAGGTAACTAACCCTACAGTGCAGTGTCTCATGATGGGCATGGGGAGGGACAGGGCCTGTGGGTGCCAGGAGCTGTCCGGGCCCAGGACACAGGGATTGAGGCACACCTTGTCCCTGTCGGCATGTGGCTGACATCCCAGAAGAACACAGAGCTGGGGACAAGAAAAGGTTCAGAAAGGGGTGTGCCTGGCCCCTTTCCAAAGACTTCTACATCCCAAACCTGACTACTTCCTTCTTAGGCTGGCTTCTCCCCTGGGCACAGTGGCTGATGGGGCCCACAAAAATGTTTTGACTTTAATTTATTCTGAAATCTGTAGAAAAAAGGAATATCATAAAATTTAATTGAAAACTTTTTTAATGGAGGAAGTTGGCCTACAAAGGCGAAAGTACAGGGATCCATAGTCACGGTGTCACCTCCCTTGGGCTGTTGCAGCTGCTCCCTCATGGGTGTCCCTACCTCCACCCTGGCCTCACCTGTGCCAGCTGTACTGGCCTCCTTGCTGTTTCTGGAATGCCGTGTGTGCCCCTCAGGGCCTTGCACTTGCTGTTTTCTGTCTGGGGAGGTCTTCCTCCTGGTATCTGCACACTCCTCCCTGTTCCTTTGGGATCCACAGGCAGGTCCCTGAGCAGAGAGGCTTCCTCATCACTTCAGGCAGGAACCCCTCCCATCCCTCACTCTCTGTGCCCTGGTTTATTCTGCTTCATAACACCAAAGAAGCCCAGATGCAGGTGTGTGAGGTTGACTGTCTCCTGCAGCTGGACATCAGCTCCACGGGATGTAGGCTTTGTTTTACTCCTGCTCTGACAGCTGCCTCTGGGGCAGAGCTCAGACAAGGAGGTGCTCCATGAAGAGCAAGGACTGAGTGAAAGGGGGACGAGGCTGGGTCTCTCCAAGTGTCCCCACCACTCCCCTGAGGTGGGCCTCTGCACCCACCAGCCTTGTGCGTGACTTCATTTCACAGAGACCCTGATGGCCCTGCCGCGCCCCTCCCACCTTCAGGCCCTGGCCCTCAGCAGCCTGGTCTTTGCCCCCTGCTTATTGCCTTTCAAATTCCCCAGAGGACATTGGGCTCTCAAAGAACCTGGCCCTGGGCTCACGGGAGTCAGCTGCCAGAGTCCCTGTGGCAGGGGAGGTGGCTCAGGACAGTGGCCCTGGTCAGGACAAGTGCCAGAGGCCACCGTCGCATCACGCTGCAGTGGGCTCACACTCTTCCTTGCCTCATTTGACTGTGAGCTCCTGAACGTGGGCTGACATCTCATCTTGCTGGAGTATTTTCAGAGCCCTGAGCCCAATGCCGGAGACACACATGCATCATTTGGATCACGGATCTGAATTAGACATTGTCCCTGTCTTGCAGGCACCCCCTGTCTTATGGGGGGACAGACCATCACAGTGAAGTGTGACAGGCAGCCCAGAGAATTCGGGATGGGCCAGAGTGAGTGGGGCCTGAAAAGGTCTTTGGGGGTGATTTCTGGACATGAAGCTTGACATTAGTGGGCTTTTAAACTTATTTCTGCAATTTTTTAGAAATAATTTCATACTTACAGAAAAGTTGCAAAATTAGTACAAAGAATTTCCAATGTCCTTCACTCAGATCCCCTAAAATGTTAACATCTTATCATATGCGTGCTTTCTGACCCTTCCCCCATATCTGTCTGTCCATTTAGTTATCTAATCTCATCATCTATCTATATCAATATTTTTTTCTAAAATATTTCTGAATAAATTGAAGATATGATGTTCCTTTTATCTCTAAATACTTCAGTGAGTATTTCCTAAAAGCAATGATGTTCTTTGACATAACTACAATGTCATGATCACGATCAAACCTTAGGAAATTGTGGGAGCAGCGTGGGAGGCCTGGAGATGTGGGGCTGGGTGGTATGAATAGAAATCTGTGTAGCACCAGTCTTCTGAGCAGGCTGTTGATGGGTTGTACAGACCTGGGGCTAAGTTGAGGGTTGAATTTGGTCTGGAGAGTGCTGGGGAACTCTGCATGTTTGGGCTCTGGCACCCACTTTAGACCATTTCTCTTGGGTCCTGCAGCAGGCCTGGGCCTGGAGTCAGGGATCCCTGAAGTCCACAGGGAGAGGAATCAAGCTACCCTGTTAGGAAGAAGTCCATTAAGAACAGAATGTACTCCAGTAGGCCAACGAGCAGGGACAGGAAGGGCAGGGAAGGAACGGAAAAGAGTCAGTGAGAGTGTCTGGCACAAGCTGGCCTGTTGTATAAGCAAGACAATGTCCCCTGGTGAGTCACCAGTGCTCAGAGGGTCTGCTTCTTCCGTATCTACCTCCCTTTTGCCTTTCTTTTTTTTTTTGTATCATTAATGTACAATTACATGAGCAATATTATGGTTACTAGACTCCCCCCATTATCAAGTCCTCACCACACACCCCATTACAGTCACTGTCCATCACTGTAGTAAGATGCTATAGAGTCACTACTTGTCTTCTCTGTGCTATACTGCCTTCCCAGTGCACCCCCCTCCCCACATTATGTGTGCTTATCATAATGCCCCTTATTCCCTTTATCCCTCCCTTCCCACCCATCCTCCCCAGTCCCTCTCCCTTTGGTAACTGTTGGTCCATTGTTGGGTTCTGTGAGTCTGCTCCTGTTTTGTTCCTTCAGTTTTTTTTTTTTTTGTTCTTACACTCCACAGATGAGTGAAATCATTTGATTCTTGAATTTCTCTGCCTGGCTTATTTCACTGAGCATAATACCCTCTACTTCCATCCATGTTGTTGCAAATGGTAGGATTTGTTTTCTTCTTATGGCTGAAAAATATTCGTATGGCTGAATAATGTGTATATGTACCACATCTTCTTTATTCATTCATCTACTGATGGACACTTAGGTTGCTTCCATTTCTTGGCTATTGTAAATGGTGCTGTGATAAGCATAAGGGTACATATGTCTTTTTGAGACTGGGCTCCTGCATTCTTAGGGTAAATTCCTAGGAGTGGAATTCCTGGGACAAATGGTATTTCTATTTTTAGTTTTCTGAGGAACCTCCATACTGCTTTCCACAATGGTTGAACTAATTTAGATTCCCACCAGCAGTGTAGGAGGGTTCCCCTTTCTCCACATCTTTGCCAAGGTTTGTCGTTTGTCGTTTGGATGGTAGCCATCCTAACTGGTGTGAGGTGATATCTTATTGTGGTTTTTTTTTTTTTTTTTAGATAATTATTTTTTATTGAAGGGTAGTTGATGCACAGTATCACATTACATTAGTTTCAGGTGTACAACACAGTGATAAAACATTTATATACATAATTACAGTGATAAAACATTTATATACATAATTCCATGTTCCAGCTATCACCCTACCAAGCTGTTACAATATCTTGACTATATTCCTTATGCTATACATTACATCCCGGTTACTTATTTATTTTACCATTGGAAGTCTGCCCTTTTTTTTTGTTTTGTTTTGTTTTGTTTTGTTTTGTGAGGGCATCTCTCATATTTATTGATCAAATGCTTGTTAACAACAATAAAATTCTGTATAGGGGAGTCAATGCTCAATGCACAATCATTAATCCACCCCAAGCCTAATTTTCGTCAGTCTCCAATCTTCTGAGGATAACAAACAAGTTCTTACATGGAGAACAAATTCTTACATAATGAATAAGTTACATAGTGAACAGTACAAGGGCAGTCATCACAGAAACTTTCGGTTTTGCTCATGCATTATGAACTATAAACAGTTCAAATATGAATACTCATTTGGTTTTTATACTTGATTTATATGTGGATACCACATTTCTCTCTTTATTATTATTATTTTTAATAAAATGCTGAAGTGGTAGGTAGATACAAGATAAAGGTAGAAAACATACTTTAGTGTTGTAAGAGACCAAATGTAGATGATCAGGTGTGTGCCTGTAGACTATGTGTTAATCCAAGCTAGACAAGGGCAATAAAACATCCACATATGCAGAAGATTTCTCTCAGAACAGGGGGGTGAGGTTCTAAGCCTCACCTCTGTTGATCCCCAATTTCTCACCTGATGACCCCCCTGCAACTGTGCCTGTCTTAGGTTGTTCCTCCCTTGAGGAATCTTACCCGTCTCTGGCTAACAAGTCATCTTCCGGGGCCATACAGGGAAATGTAGAGTTGGTAAATGAGAGAGAAGCCTTATTGTTTGAAATGGTTAGCTTTTTATTTCTTTGCATATTTATGCCCTGTAGCTTCTATGCCCAGCATTTGTCTTGAGGTATCTTTACCACTTGGAAGAATTATGATACTCGGTAAATTTGATATGAGGCATGAATTCTATTTAAGGGTTGTAATTAGGAAGGAAGAAGAAAAGCTATAGAAGTAGCAGGCAGAAGAAAACATGGGAAGATTGATTATTTCTTTGACATATCTTCTTGTAGAGTAACTTCAGCATGTATAGGTTTTAAGCTACTACTTAAATTGCGCACACACATTAACATAATAGGAGTATAGTTACATAACCAAAGCATATCTGTAATTACCAGCCATCTCCAGTGAAATCAAGAAAACCAGTTAGGCACCTTAGGCATTTGTGAAAACTTATCTGTGATATGGTGGATATTGTCCAACTGAGCTTGAACAGTCTGAGAGAAATCAGACAAATTAAAACAACCCATTCCTGGGGACTGTTCACATCCCATATGTTCTTTTAACAGTAAATAGTCTGTAGTTGTAAGATTTTGGAGCACTACAATTTGCACTTCTCCTAATTCTTGGTTGAGTTCCAACAGTATAGATCCAGTCAAATTTGTTGTTTTACTGTATGCACAGGCCAGCTTAGATATCTCCTTCATTCCCATGGCAAGTCCAGGAGCTGGTGGAATGAGTGCATCTACAGCTGTAGCAGTGCGTGGATCTTTGTTGGGGTTTTTTAATGATCATCTTCTGGCATGAGTCTTCCAGAGAGTGCTGATGTTGGAAGTTCTTTTTCATATCCTATCTTAGTTCATTTTCAGGGTAGCCCAATTAGGCTTTGATCCTCTGTATAAACACAAACAGACCCCTTCCCTACACTTTTATATGCCCTTTACACCCTTGTGTAGGACTCATTGGAGGTCTCCACACAGGAACTGCCTTTTTTTTTTGTATCATTAATCTACACTTACATGATGAATATTATGTTCACTAGGCTCTCCCCTATACCAGGTCCCCCCTATAAACCCCTTTACAGTCACTGTCCATCAGCATAGCAAAATGTTGTAGAATCAATACTTGCCTTCTCTGTGTTGTACAGCCCTCCCCTTTCTCCCACCACCCCCATGCATGCTAATCTTAATACCCTCTTTCTTCGTCCCCCCACTTATCCATCCCTACCCACCCATCCTCCCCAGTCCCTTTCCCTTTGGTATCTGTTAGTCCATTCTTGAGTTCTGTGATTCTGCTGCTGTTTTGTTCCTTCAGTTTTTCCTTTGTTCTTATATTCCACAGATAAGTGAAATCATTTGGTATTTCTCTTTCTCCGCTTGGCTTGTTTCACTGAGCATAATACCCTCCAGCTCCATCCATGTTGCTGCAAATGGTTGGATTTGCCCTTTTCTTATGGCTGAGTAGTATTCCATTGTGTATATGTACCACTTCTTCTTTATCCATTCATCTATCAATGGACATTTAGGTTGCTTCCAATTCTTGGCTATTGTAAATAGTGCTGCGATAAACATAGGGGTGCACTGATTTTTCTCATACTTGATTGCTGCATTCTTAGGGTAAATTCCTAGGAGTGGAATTCCTGGGTCAAATGGTAAGTCTGTTTTGAGCATTTTGATGTACCTCCATACTGCTTTCCACAATGGTTGAACTAACTTACATTCCCACCAGCAGTGTAGGAGGGTTCCCCTTTCTCCACAGCCTCGCCAACATTTGTTGTTGTTTGTCTTTTCGATGGCAGCCATCCTTACTGGTGTGAGGTGATACCTCATTATAGTTTTTTTTTTTTTTTAAATAATTATTTTTTATTGAAGGGTAGTTGACACACAGTATTACATTACATTAGTTTCAAGTGTACAACACAGTGGTAGAACATTTATATACATAATTTGAGGTTCCAGCTATCACCCTACCAAGCTGTTACAATATCTTGACGATATTCCTTATGCTATACATTACATCCCGGTTACTTATTTATTTTACCATTGGAAGTCTGTCCTTTTTTTTTTTTTTTTGTGAGGGCATCTCTCATATTTATTGATCAAATAGTTGTTAACGACAATAAAATTCTGTATAGGGGAGTCAATGCTCAATGCACAATCATTAATCCACCCCAAGCCTAATTTTCGTCAGTCTCCAATCTTCTGAGGCATAACAAACAAGTTCTTACATGGAGAACAAATTCTTACATAATGAATAAATTACATAGTGAACAGTACAAGGGCAGTCATCACAGAAACTTTCAGTTTTGCTCGTGCATTATGAACTCTAAACAGTCAGTTCAAATATGAATACTCATTTGGTTTTTATACTTGATTTATGTGTGAATACCACATTTCTCTCTTTATTATTATTATTTTTAATAAAATGCTGAAGTGGTAGGTAGATACAAGATAAAGGTAGAAAACATAGTTTAGTGTTGTAAGAGAGCAAATGTAGATGATCAGGTGTGTGCCTGTAGACTATGTGTTAATCCAAGCTAGACCAGGGCAATAAAACATCCACGTATGCAGAAGATTTCTCTCAGAAGAGGGGGGTGAGGTTCTAAGCCTCACCTCTGTTGATCCCCAATTTCTCACCTGATGGCCCCCCTGCGACTGTGCCTGTCTTAGGTTGTTCCTCCCTTGAGGAATCTTACCCGTCTCTGGCTAACCAGTCATCTTCCGGGGCCATACAGGGAAATGTGAAGTTGGTAAGTGAGAGAGAAGCCTTATTGTTTGAAAAGGTTAGCTTTTTACATCTTTGCATATTTATGCCCTGTGGCTTCTATGCCCAGCATTTGTCTTGAGGTATCTTTCCCACTTGGAAGAATTATGATACTCGGTAAATTTGATACGAGGCACGAATTCTATTTAAGGGTTGTAATTAGGAAGGAAGAAGAAAAGCTGTAGAAGTAGCAGGCGGAAGAAAACATGGGAAGATTGATTATTTCTTTGGCATATCTTCTTGTAGAGTAACTTCAGCATGTATAGGTTTTAAGCTACTACTTAAATTGCGCACACACATTAACATAATAGGAGTATAGTTACATAACCAAAGCATATCTGTAATTACCAGCCATCTCCAGTGAAACCAAGAAAACCAGTTAGGCACCTTAGGCATTTGTGAAAACTTATCTATGACATGGTGGATATTGTCCAACTGAACTTGAACAGTCTGAGAGAAATCAGACAAATTAAAACAACCCATTCCTGGGGACTGTTCACATGCCATATGTTCTTTTAACAGTATTTTGTCTGTAGTTGTAAGACTTTGGAGCGCTACAATTTGCACTTCTCCAAATTCTTGGTTGAGTTCCAACAGTATAGATCCAGTCAAATTTGTTGTTTTACTGTATGCACAGGCCAGCTTAGATATCTCCTTCCTCATTCCCATGGCAAGTCCAGGAACTGGTGGGATGAGTGCATCTACAGCTGTAGCAGTGCGTGGATCTTTGTTGGGGTTTTTTAATGATCATCTTCTGGCATGAGTCTTCCAGAGAGTGCTGATGTTGGAAGTTCTTTTTCATATCGTATCTTAGTTCATTTTCGGGGTAGCCCAATTAGGCTTTGATCCTCTGTATAAACACAAAAAGACCCTTTACCTACACTTTTATATGCCCTTTATACCCTTGTGTAGAACTCGTTGGAGGTTACCACACAGGAACTGCCCTTTTTTTTTTTTCTTTCTTTTTGGTATCACTAATCTACACTTACATGATGAATATTATGCTTACTAGGCTCTCCCCTATACCAGGTCTCCCCTATAAACCCCTTTACAGTCATTGTCCATCAGCATAGCAAAATGTTGTAGAATCACTACTTGCCTTCTCTGTGTTGTACAGCCCTCCCTTTTCTCCAACCCCCCCATGCATGTTAATCTTAATACCCCCCTACTTCTCCCCCCTTATCCCTCCCTACCCACCCATCCTCCCCAGTCCCTTTCTCTTTGGTACCTGTTAGTCCATTCTTGAGTTCTGTGATTCTGCTGCTGTTTTGTTCCTTCAGTTTTTCCTTTGTTCTTATATTCCACAGATAAGTGAAATCATTTGGTATTTCTCTTTCTCTGCTTGGCTTGTTTCACTGAGCATAATACCCTCCAGCTGCATCCATGTTGCTGCAAATGATTGGATTTGCCCTTTTCTTATGGCTGAGTAGTATTCCATTGTGTATATGTACCACTTCTTCTTTATCCATTCATCTATTGATGGACATTTAGGTTGCTTCCAATTCTTGGCTATTGTAAATAGTGCTGCGATAAACATAGGGGTGCATCTGTCTTTCTCAAACTTGATTGCTGCGTTCTTAGGGTAAATTCCTAGGAGTGGAATTCCTGGGTCAAATGGTGTCTGTTTTGAGCATTTTGATGTACCTCCATACTGCTTTCCACAATGGTTGAACTAACTTACATTCCCACCAGCAGTGTAGGAGGGTTCCCCTTTCTCCACAGCCTCGCCAACATTTGTTGTTGTTTGTCTTTTCGATGGCAGCCATCCTTACTGGTGTGAGGTGATACCTCATTGTAGTTTTAATTTGCATTTCTCTGATAATTAGCGATGTGGAGCATCTTTTCATGTGTCTGTTGGCCATCTGTATTTCTTTTTTGGAGAACTGTCTGTTCAGTTCCTCTGCCCATTTTTTAATTGGGTTATTTGTTTTTTGTTTGTTGAGGCGTGAGAGCTCCTTATATATTCTGGACGTCAAGCCTTTATCGGATGTGTCATTTTCAAATATATTCTCCCATACTGTAGGGATCCTTCTTGTTCTATTGATGGTGTCTTTTGCTGTACAGAAGCTTTTCAGCTTAATATAGTCCCACTTACTCATTTTTGCTGTTGTTTTCCTTGCCCGGGGAGATATGTTCAAGAAGAGGTCACTCATGTTTATGTCTAAGAGGTTTTCGCCTATGTTTTCTTCCAGGAGTTTAATGGTTTCATGGCTTACATTCAGGTCTTTGATCCATTTTGAGTTTACTTTTGTATATGGGGTTAGACAATGGTCCAGTTTCATTCTCCTACATGTAGCTGTCCAGTTTTGCCAGCACCACCTGTTGAAGAGACTGTCATTTCGCCATTGTATGTCCATGGCTCCTTTATCAAATATTAATTGACCATATATGTCTGGGTTAATGTCTGGATTCTCTAGTCTGTTCCATTGGTCTGTGGCTCTGCTCTTGTGCCAGTACCAAATTGTCTTGATTACTATGGCTTTATAGTAGAGCTTGAAGTTGGGGAGTGAGATCCCCCCTACTTTATTCTTCTTTCTCAGTATTGCTTTGGCTATTCGGGGTCTTTTGTGTTTCCATATGAATTTTTGAATTATTTGTTCCAGTTCATTGAAGAATGTTGCTGGTAGTTTCATAGGGATTGCATCAAATCTGTATTTTCCTTTGGGCAGTATGGCCATTTTGACGATATTAATTCTTCCTAGCCACGAGCATTGGATGAGTTTCCATCTGTTAGTGTCCCCTTTAATTTCTCTTAAGAGTGACTTGTAGTTTTCAGAGTATAAGTCTTTCACTTCTTTGGGTAGGTTTATTCCTAGGTATTTTATTTTTTTTGATGCAATTGTGAATGGAGTTGTTTTCCTGATTTCTCTTTCTGTTGGTTCATTGTTAGTATACAGGAAAGCCACAGATTTCTGTGTGTTGATTTTGTATCCTGTAACTTTGCTGTATTCCGATATCAGTTCTAGTAGTTTTGGGGTGGAGTCTTTAGGGTTTTTTATGTACAGTATCATGTCATCTGCAAATAGTGACAGTTTAACTTCTTCTTTACCAATCTGGATTCCTTGTATCTCTTTATTTTGTTTGATTGCCGTGGCTAGGACCTCCAGTACTATGTTAAATAACAGTGGAGAGAGTGGGCATCCCTGTCTAGTTCCCGATCTCAGAGGAAATGCTTTCAGCTTCTCGCTGTTCAATATAATGTTGGCTGTGGGTTTATCATAGATGGCCTTTATTATGTTGAGGTACTTGCCCTCTATTCCCATTTTGCTGAGAGTTTTCAACATGAATGGATGTTGAACTTTGTCAAATGCTTTTTCAGCATCTATGGAGATGATCATGTGGTTTTTGTCTTTCTTTTTGTTGATGTGGTGGATGATGTTGATGGACTTTCGAATGTTGTACCATCCTTGCATCCCTGGGATGAATCCCACTTGGTCATGGTGTATGATCCTTTTGATGTATTTTTGAATTCGGTTTGCTAATATTTTGTTGAGTATTTTTGCATCTACGTTCATCAGGGATATTGGTCTGTAGTTTTCTTTTTTGGTGGGGTCTTTGCCTGGTTTTGGTATTAGGGTGATGTTAGCTTCATAGAATGAGTTTGGGAGTATCCCCTCCTCCTCTATTTTTTGGAAAACTCTAAGGAGAATGGGTATTATGTCTTCCCTGTATGTCTGACAAAATTCCGAGGTAAATCCATCTGGCCCGGGAGTTTTGTTCTTTGGTAGTTTTTTGATTACCGCTTCAATTTCGTTGCTGGTAATTGGTCTGTTTAGATTTTCTGTTTCTTCCTGGGTCAATCTTGGTAGGTTATATTTTTCTAGGAAGTTGTCCATTTCTCCTAGGTTTCCCAGCTTGTTAGCATATAGGTTTTCATAGTAGTCTCCAATAATTCTTTGCATTTCTGTGGGGTCCGTCGTGATTTTTCCTTTCTCGTTTCTGATACTGTTGATTTGTGTTGACTCTCTTTTCTTCTTAATAAGTCTGGCTAGAGGCTTATCTATTTTGTTGATTTTCTCAAAGAACAAGCTCTTGGTGTCATTGATTTTTGCTATTGTTTTATTCTTCTCAATTTTATTTATTTCTTCTCTGATCTTTATTATGTCCCTCCTTCTGCTGACCTTAGGCCTCATCTGTTCTTCTTTTTCCAATTTCGATAATTGTGACATTAGACCATTCATTTGGGATTGCTCTTCCTTTTTTAAATATGCTTGGATTGCTATATACTTTCCTCTTAAGACTGCTTTTGCTGTGTCCCACAGAAGTTGGGGCTTAGTGTTGTTGTTGTCATTTGTTTCCATATATTGCTGGATCTCCATTTTGATTTGGTCATTGATCCATTGATTATTTAGGAGCGTGTTGTTAAGCCTCCATGTGTTTGTGAGCCTCTTTGCTTTCTTTGTACAGTTTATTTCTAGTTTTATGCCTTTGTGGTCTGAAAAGTTGGTTGGTAGGATTTCAATCTTTTGGAATTTTCTGAGGCTCTTTTTGTGGCCTAGTATGTGGTCTATTCTGGAGAATGTTCCATGTGCACTTGAGAAGAATGTATATCCCGCTGCTTTTGGATGTAGAGTTCTATAGATGTCTATTAGGTCCATCTGCTCTACTGCGTTGTTCAGTGCTTCCGTGTCCTTACTTATTTTCTGCCCAGTGGATCTATCCTTTGGGGTGAGTGGTGTGTTGAAGTCTCCTAGAATGAATGCATTGCAGTCTATATCCCCCTTTAGTTCTGTTAGTATCTGTTTCACATATGCTGGTGCTCCTGTGTTGGGTGCATATATATTTAGAATGGTTATATCCTCTTGTTTGACTGAGCCCTTTATCATTATGTAGTGTCCTTCTTTATCTCTTGTTACTTTCTTTGTTTTGAAGTCTATTTTGTCTGATATTAGTACTGCAACCCCTGCTTTCTTCTCACTGTTGTTTGCTTGAAATATGTTTTTCCATCCCTTGACTTTTAGTCTGTACATGTCTTTGGGTTTGAGGTGAGTTTCTTGTAAGCAGCATATAGATGGGTCTTGCTTTTTTATCCATTCTGTTACTCTGTGTCTTTTGATTGGTGCATTCAACCCATTAACATTTAGGGTGACTATTGAAAGATATGTACTTATTGCCATTGCAGGCTTTAAATTCGTGGTTACCAAAGGTTCAAGGTTAGCCTCTTTAGTATCTTACTGCCTAACTTAGCTCGCTTATTGAGCTGTTATATACACTGTCTGGAGATTCTTTTCTTCTCTCCCTTCTTGTTCCTCCTCCTCGATTCTTCATATGTTTCGTGTTTTGTGCTGTGCTCTTTCTAGGAGTGCTCCCATCTAGAGCAGTCCCTGTAAGATGTTCTGTAGTGGTGGTTTGTGGAAAGCAAATTCCCTCAGCTTTTGTTTGTCTGGGAATTGTTTAATCCCACCGTCATATTTGAATGATAGTCGTGCTGGATGCAGTATCCTTGGTTCAAGGCCCTTCTGTTTCATTGTATTAAATATATCATGCCATTCTCTTCTGGCATGTAAAGTTTCTGTTGAGAAATCTGACGTTAGCCTGATGGGTTTCCCTTTATAGGTGACCTTTTTCTCTCTAGCTGCCTTTAACACTCTTTCCTTGTCCTTGATCTTTGCCATTTTAATTATTATGTGTCTTAGTGTTGTCCTTCTTGGATCCTTTCTGTTGGGGGTTCTGTGTATTTCCATGGTCTGTTCGATTACTTCCTCCCCCAGTGTGGGGAAGTTTTCAGCAATTATTTCTTCTAAGATACTTTCCATCTCTTTTCCTCTCTCTTATTCTTCTGGGACCCCTATAATACGGATATTGTTCCTTTTGGATTGGTCACACAGTTCTCTTAATATTGTTTCATTCCTGGAGATCCTTTTGTCTCTCTCTATGTCAGCTTCTATGCGTTCCTGTTCTCTGATTTCAATTCCATCAATGGCCTCTTGCATTCTATCCATTCTGCTTATAAACCCTTCCAGAGTTTGTTTCATTTCTGCGATCTCCTTTCTGGCATCTGTGATCTCCTTCCGGACTTCATCCCATTTCTCTTGCGTATTTCTCTGCATCTCTGTCAGCATGTTTATGATTCTTATTTTGAATTCTTTTTCAGGAAGACTGGTTAGGTCTGTCTCCTTCTCTGGTGTTGTCTCTGTGATCTTTGTTTGCCTGTAGCTTTGCCTTTTCATGGTGATAGGAATAGTCTGCAGAACTGGGACGAGTGACGGCTGGAAGGACTTCCTTTCTTGTTGGTTTGTGGCCCTCCTCTCCTGGGAGAACAGCGACCTCTAGTGGCTTGTGCTGCGCAGCTGCGCGCAGACAGGGTTTCTGCTTCCTGCCCGGCTGCTATGGAGTTTATCTCCGCTGTTGCTGTGGGCGTGGCCTGGCTGGGGCAGCTACTCCAAAATGGTGGAGTCGCGTTGGAGCAGGAGCGGCTGGGAGGCTATTTATCTCCGTAAGGGGCCTGCCTGCTCCCTGCAGCCCAGGGGTTAGGGTGCCCAGAGATCCCGGGTTCCCTACCTCTGGATTAAGTGACCCGCCCTGCCCCTTTAAGACTTCTAAAAAGCACCCGCCAAAACAAACAACGACCACCAAAAAAAAAAATAAGAAAAAAAATTTTTTTAATTAAAAAAAAAAAAAGTTTTTAATTAAAAAAAAAAAAAAAGGGGTGGTTGTTCGTTTTTCTTTATTCTCCGGTGCCAGCCTCAGGCCTCTGCTCACCGGTCTTTCTGACCTGTTTCCCTAGTATTGGGGTCCCTATCCCTTTTAGACTTCCAAAAAGCGCTCGCCAAAACAAAACAGCAAAACAGCAAAAAAAAAAAAAAAATGGTCGCGCGCTTTTCTTATGTCCTCTGTCGCCCAGCCTCCAGTGCCCGCTCACTGTTCTTGCTGCCCTGTTTCCCTAGTATTGGGGTCCCTATCCCTTTAAGACTTCCAAAAAGCGCTCGCCAAAACAAAACGGCAAAAAAGCAAAAAAGAAATGGTCGTGCGCTTTTCTTATGCCCTCTGTCGCCCAGCCTCCAGTGCCTGCTCACTGTTCTTGCTGCCCTGTTTTCCTAGTATCGAGTGACTTGCACTCTGGCCCGGATGGCTGGGGCTGGGTGTTCGGCAGTCCTGGGCTCCGTCTCCCTCCCGCTCTGCCTGCTCTTCTCCCGCCGGGAGCTGGGGGGAGGGGCGCTCGGCTCCCGCGGGGCTGGGGCTTGTATCTTACCCCCTTCGCGAGGCGCTGGGTTCTCTCAGGTGCGGATGTGGTCTGGATATTGTCCTGTGTCCTCTGGCCTTTATTCTAGGAAGGGTTGTCTTTGTTATATTTTCATAGATATATGTTGTTTTGGGAGGAGATTTCCGCTGCTCTACTCAAGCCGCCATCTTCCGCCCCCTCTTATTGTGGTTTTAATTTGCATTTCCCAGATGATTAGGTATGTGGAGCATCTTTTCATGTGCCTGTTGGCCATCTCAATTTCTTCTTTGGAGAAGTGTCTGTTCAGCTCCTCTGCCCATTTTTTAATTGGATTATTTGTTTTTTGTTTGTTGAGGTGTGTGAGCTCTTTATATATTTTGGATGTCAACCCTTTATCGGATCTGTCATTTATGAATATATTCTCCCATACTGTAGGGTGCCTTTTTGTTCTATTGATGGTGTCCTTTGCTGTACAGAAGCTTCTCAGCTTGATCTAGGCCCACTTGTTCATTTTTGCTTTTGTTTCCCTTGCCTGGGGAGATATGTGCATGAAGAAATTGCTCACATTCATGTCCAAGAGATTTTTGCCTGTGCTTTCTCCTTCTGCCTTTCTTGCTCCAGCTGCTGTACCATCCCCCCTCAGCCTGCCATGTTCTCAGGCTGGGTCTGTGGATTTACACTTACTCAGAACCCAGGTCAAATCTTACCTGGATTGGTGAGCTTGGGCAGCTGTTTGACCTCTCTCAGCCTCAGTCTCACATTTCTTAAGCTCCAAGAATAGAGGTTCCCTTGCAGGTTATTCCCTAGGATGGTAAGTGTTTTGCACAAAGCAGGCCGCTGTGCAAGTTTGGCTCTGTCACACGTGGGTAAGGCCCCACAGCTCCCAGGTGCCTTTCTTGCCCAGCTGTACAGTGGGCCCTTGCTTGCCAGTGACTGCCCTGAGAGCGGGCCTGGGCCTGACTCACCTGGTGCTCTTGCCAGGGCTCATGGTGCATAGTAGAGGCTGAGTGATGTTTGTCGAAGCCCTCCATAAGAGAGTGCCTCACATGAGACACACCCATGGGGAGAATCAGTTGTCTTCTGTGAGGCCTTTAAACCACCCACTGTAGTACTCTGTGGCAGCTGCTCAGAGCAGGTGATGGGTCCACCGTGTTGAAGCTGGCGGGTGCTCACAGCAGGCACCCTTGATAGGGGGCAGTGGAGACTCCCCTGAGAAGCAAGAGCTGCAGGTGGGAACTGACTTCGGGTGCTGAAGGAGATCATGGACAGGATGGGAGGCCGGCCATGTGGGCCCTGCATGCCTGGATGTGGGGGCCCCAAGTAGTGAGCCGCAGGGGAGAACTGGGCATATGCTTGGGGGAAGGTTTGGGCTGCAGCCCTTGCTCCTGTAACCCGACACCTGGCCACCCTGGCAGGCCTGCATGGCATCTGCATCTCAGCTCCTCAGGAGGTTTGAAGGTGTGGCAAATTGCTCTATGAGGTTCTGGAGCCAAACCGTGTCCCTGGCTCACAGCCCACCCCCACCCCTGACCCCCGGGGCTTGGCATCAGCTGCATTGTCCCTGGAAGACAAGCTGCCTTTCAGGGTTTGGAGTTTTGAGGGCTTTGGTTTGCAGGGTTGTGTCGGTGGTATCTCCACCTGGCTGACAGTAGGGTGGTGCCTGCTGTGGGTCAAGCAGAATCAAGGTGGGCAGAGGACACAGCTCTGAGCTGCTCACATCCCAGGCCCCAGCCACCCAGAGGTGCTTCTGTGATGAGCAGTGTAGAGGTTAGGAGCATATGCTCTGGAGCCAGACAGCCTGGGTGCCACTTACTAGCTGTGTGGCCTTGGACAACTGACTTGGCCTCTCTGTGTCTGCTTTCTCATCTGTAAAATAGGCGAGGTAATAGTTTTTGCCTCAGAGCAGGGCTGTGAAGGCTAATTGAGCTAAACCAGGTAAGCTGCTCAGGGCAGCCTGAACTCCTGGGCACTTAGGAAACATTAGCCACTGCAATGCAGATGCAGAAGCACCCACAGCCCCTTCCTGATGGTGGGGTGAGGCCAGCTTTCCTGAGCCCGCTCAGGTCATCCCACCCAGGTGGGCAAACCTCTACTCCCACTTCCCTCACTACTCAGCTCAGGCACTGCCTCCTCCAGAAGCCTTCCACTCAACACGTGACATGCTAACGTCATCAAAGCATACAGGTTTAAAGAAACTGAAGGCCCAAGCAGAGGGGTGCTTCCCCAGCGGTTAAGTACAGGGGTGGAGCTGGGACTTTGCTCCAGGCCTGACCTGCTCCCAGACTGCTGGTGCTCAACCCTCTGGCCATCCTGCTGTTCACGTCCA
This sequence comes from Manis pentadactyla, assembly GCF_030020395.1. NCBI lineage: Eukaryota > Metazoa > Chordata > Mammalia > Pholidota > Manidae > Manis > Manis pentadactyla. The sequence goes on along the minus strand of NC_080026.1, from coordinate 45,440,810 downwards.
GCTTTGTTGGCATGAGCCAACCCAATCCTGCCTCAAGATTGAGGGGCTTGGTCCATGGCTGCTTGGAGGTGACTGCCAGCCTCTCCTGGCATTGCCTTGATTGAGGAGAGCTTTAGCTGCCTATGGGATAGGCCAGGTCCTCCACTGAAAGCACATTACAATGCACTTTCTCTCTCCTCCTAATCCTGCTTTCTTCCCTCCCTGCCCAGCACTGATCTCCAGAATGCTCTGAATAAATGGCCTTCACACTAATCCCAGACCCAGAGCCTGATTTCAGGAGCCCAGCCTGCAGCTTCTAAGACCTGGTTAGAGGTGTCAGGGAGTTTCCCAGAGCCCCAGGAGGGCAAGACTGGCAGCTACACAGCAGGAAACACAAACAGACTACCCAGGACTAGTCCACCCTCACCAGCATGGCTGGGCCTTAGGCGGGACATCATGATCTCTGCTGCACTGTCCCCAGACTAGTGGGAGGACTTCAGCACATGGAGGAGGACTCAAGAAGTATGTGAAGGATGGACTTATTTGGAAACAAAACAGGGAGGTTTGGATTAGGGAAAAAGACTTGAAGCTTCCTTTGCAAATAGCCATGCCTCCTATACTTTACATGGGGAGAGAGCCTCCTAGATCAGTGATTATGAATCTCTGGAGGACTGATTCATCTGTCTCCAGGGTCTGGTGATAGGCTGGGGACTCAGGTGCATTTAATATGTACTGAGTGTGTAAATGAATGAAAGAAAGTGGAGTCAAGTCTGTCTCCACTGGAAGGTACACAGTGAGACCAGGGCCATGTCTGCCTTGTCTGTGGTCCCTTCCCAGGGCCCAGCACAGGGCCTGACACATTTCTTGAATGAATGAGTGAATCAGTGAGTTTTCCAAACTGCAATCCACAGATGGCCTTAGTATTATTAGTCAGTGTCCAAGTGAGTTTGGGGAATGCTGCATGTGTGATCTTGCTGTCAGAGAGCCACCCAAGACCATACATTAAGGCTCTGGGAAGGTCTCCAGTGAAAAGACTCTTTTACCTTGTTTATCCAACATTTCCCAAATTAATTTTCCCCCATTGGTAATTCATAGACACCAGTGTACCATGGAAAACATTTTGGGAACTGCTGCTTCAACTTGAGAATCTGAGTTAGAGGCCATCCAATCAGACAGGTCAGGCATCTGCTTGGGCAGAGGGTGGGAAATCAGCTCCAGGTCAAAGCTGGAGAGAGGCTGCTGCACCAGGGCCTGCCTTGCCCCACGGGCCAAGGGTGTCTAGGGCAGAGGGTCCTCAGTAGGAGCTTCTTATGGGGCGTGATCAGGGCACTGGACAAACTGCCATGAGAGTGACTGGGGCAGGTTTTACAAAGCCCCCATGCCCAGAGGGAGATATCCCTCCCAGCTTTTCTGAGACCCACTTTCCACACTGGCCCTGGCCCTCTTCCCTCCCGGAGACTTTGCTGTAGCACTGTGCCTTCCTTGAACACTTTTCCACCATGCCCCTGTGCTCTAGGTAACATGTAAGCCCATGTTTCTTGCTGACGGAAGGAATGAGAGAGAGAAGGATGAGCCCACGCCCAGCCTTGGGCAGCTCTCTGTCTCCTGGGCTTGTCAACAGGGGCTAATAACCCATAGTCTTTTGAGGGAAGTCTGGGAAAGCAAGATCCTGGGCTATGGGGGAGACTGTCTGTCATGAGAAGGGGCAGAGCTGGGAGGTATCATGAGGACTTTGGAGAAAGAGTAGAGATGCCCGGGAAAGCTTCATGGAGGAGGTAGGCCTGAGCGAGTGGAAAAGGGTGAGTGGATGTGCCCAGGTAGAGCAGGAGCAGGGCTTTGCAGACCAAGATACAACATGGTGGCATCAGGACCAGAAGTACTCAATTCCAGGAAGCCCCAGAGCCAGCTCAAAGAGGGCAGAGACTCTGACTTGTTTGGCATGCACCCCCAGAGCTGTGCAGGACACCTCACAGAGGAGGTCTGAGATATCTGGGATCTGTACCAGGTGCCCTCAGCAAAGGCTTAAACATGAGGGAAGCAGATGAGCCTTTGAACACTTAAATGTAAGGCTGACAGCACTGAGCAGAGAGGGACTGCACTCCCTTGAAGAGGACACACAGCTCCCAGACCAGCCAGGCTCTGCTGCACCTGACCAGAAGTTATAACTCATCCATGACAGACACTACTGGTTGTTTGCCTAGCTTCCATCCACTACCACTTCTCCTTGCCTTCTTCTACTACAGAGGACAGAAAATGATATTATTCAATTGTTCAATATCCCTTGCTGCTAGGAGTGTGCATGTGACAATGGTTCTGGGCAGCAGCATATAGGTAAAAGTCCCTAGGGAAGGGCAAAGTTTTGCCAGGAAGAAATTTGGGGCCCCTTTGCTCTTACTTTTTCTTTCTGACTGGAACATGACTGTGAGGTTTGGAAGGTCAGCAGCCATTTTGTTAGCATGAATCAATAAGTATAAAGGAAAGGGCTGTACTCAACAAGTATTTGAAGCCAGATACATTCTTACCTGTTACAACATCTAAAGAACGAATGTTTCTATCATAGCCACAAGGGAGTGCCACAGAGGCAAACACTGGCAGTGTCCATGCCAGCAAGGCCCACAAGAAAGAGGATTTTTAGTCAATGAACCTTCAGAATTCTGGGTCCATTGACAGCACTGCTCAGTTTATCCAGCTCTCTTTGTTCTACATCCATGCTCCCTGAGCAACTTAGGAATGCTTGTTAGTTTTCTGATGAAGGTCTATCTTGGGGGAAAGGGTGTCAATCACAGACCAAGAGTGGTTTCCGTCGTTTCCCAGGACTGCTCATTATAAACAAATGCATTAGTCTGAGGGTTTAAATGTGAGTCCATCCTGACAGAGGAGCTGCAACTGGAGTGTCCCCTACATCAGATTTCCAAACCCTTGACTGTACAACACTTACCTGTGTGTTTGGGAATGATGGAAGATGTGCAGCGAAGGCTGAGTGAATAGGAAATACACCTTACCTCCCACACTGGAGCTGGATTCCTAAGGGCAAGGTCAGAACATGCTTCATCTCGAGTGCCCAGTGTGGGGCCTGGCACATGTAGGATGCTCTCAAGTTCATGCTGATATCAATGGCTGGCAGAGTGTGGACTGTGAAGCTCACAAAGGGAGGTGGCACCCAGAAGACACAGTCCGGTTATTCCTTTCCACTACTCCCACACACCTTGACGAAGACTAGGTGCCAGGCAACCCACAGCTAAACGGACACATCTCTCCCAGACACTGAGTCTCTGGTACAGGACCTTGGGCTGTGGTCAGGAGCTATAGGTGGGTTTTCTGTAGTAGAGCTGGTCTTTGAATCTGCTCTGCCTTTTGTCAGCGTCTTTCTCTCAGAGAGTTTCTGAGTTCCCTCTGGCTATCATTCAGGGGCTTTCCCAAACCCTCCATGTGGGTAAAGGTTGTGGTCTAGGTTCCAGTGTGACCCAGTTATGGTTCAGGTCCAGGTTAGCCTCACAGATAAGGTTAAAGTTTAGGTTCAGGTCACTATTAGAGCCAGGGTCAGAGGGTCAGCTACAAAGTTTGGGTCATGTTTTTGTCCATCTCATGGGGTGTGGAAGTTGGAGTCAGAGTATTATGGGACTCACATGCTCACCACACAGGACAGTTCTGGGGTCACCCTCCCCTCTCTCATCCCCTCTGACCTGCCCTTTCCCTTTTCCAGGCACCTACTGCAACATGCTCGGTAAAGGGCTAATGGGCTCCTGTGAGTAACTCCTAGATGTGTCTAGTCTGTTTGGCAATGGCACCACCTTCTGCAGGCAGTACACTGGCCTTCCACTTCCTTGGCTTCCTTCCGCTGCTGGGTTCCCAGGAAGCATGCAGTAAATGCTGACTGCATGAATAAGGGGAATAAAGTCAGCATGGGCATTTTCTGGTGGGAAGTTTTCAACTGAGTTTAATCTAATTATTTCCAACATTTTCATTTGATTATGAAGGATGTGAGGAAATTTGGGATGATCTTCTTGCTGCTTATAGGTATTCATCCATTCATCCATCTATCCATCCTAACCCACCCATCTATCCACCCATTTATCCACCATCCCATAAACATCCTTTGAGGTTTACTATGTTCTGGGACTTTTCTGAACCTACAGGGAAGGAAAGAGACATTGAGATCATCTTCAAAGAACTCAGCCAACAAATGGAATCAGAACAGTGAGCAGATGATGGGTATAATAGGCCAGAAAAGAGCCCAAGTTCTGTGGGGCCCAGAGGATGATACCTGCTCAGGCTGGAGGCATCTAGAAAGGTTTCCTTAGAATTCCTAAGGAAGAGGCTTAAGTCTTCAAGGATGAGTAGGTGATCATCTGTTAAAGAAGAGAAAAGCTTCCCAATGAGAAGAAATAGAAGGTGCCAGGGTCCAGGTGAAAGAGCATGGTATAGCCTTTGGGGAACTCTACAGACTGGACAAGGTAGCAGGGCGGCTGGGCTGATAGGAAGACAAGAGGTCTTGGAGGTCCTGAAGCCTACAGAGTCATGAAATGATTTTGAGCAAAGGATTTAGCTGATGTGACTTGTGTTCTGAAAGTATAATCCTGGAGATGTCTAGAGGGTGGGCAAGCATGGGCCTTGGCATTCCGGTGAAAGAACTGGGGCCAGTGAGAGGAGGGTGCCACTGAGCTGTGATGAGCAGCAGCACTGACTCCAAAGTCCCACAGGATGTGTGGTCCTCCAAAGTGCCAGCATCTGGGGGCAGAGCCAGGAAGGTTGGGAAGATGTGTGGGGCCCACATGTGTAGGCTGAGCCCAATCTGTAGCTGCTTCAGGGACCTGCCTGCACCAACTCTAGAGCGTTGTGTCGGGCAACCTGAAGTGCATGTGTGTGACAATCTGGCCATGTGCATGCGCCTCCTGCAGAGCAGACAGGCACTCCCTGTGTTATTTTGCTGTGAGCCTCTCACCCTCTCAGCACTGTCTTTGACCTCCAGAGCCGCTGGGCATGGATGGGAATGCTGTCAGAGGTCCTGACAGAGCCAAGTCCTCAGGGGTCACGTGACCCCCAGGTTTAGAAGTTGGCTCAGGGTGCAGAGTGGAGGTGCTGGTGGGGGGCAGATGGTTCTCTCCAGTTGGCATTCTGAGGATGGCCTGCTGCATGAAGAAGTGCCTCTGTCCCACACTCCATTTGTTCAGGTGGCTTAACTGAGGACAGAGAGATGGGAGGGGGTCACGGTGACAGTGAAGCCTGTGGCTGGGTTTTGAGGTTGCTCCCACTTCTGGAAAGAGGGAACATGTTGTACGTGCATGACCTCAACCAGGAAACCTGAAGTTTGTTGATCTTGATCGCATGCCGGAGTCTTGGCCCTGATTCTAGGCTCACTACCCAGGGCATGTATTATCCAGCCTGCGAGCACTGGATCTTAGGGTTTGTGAAGGAGGGAGACAAACTGGGAGTGTGTGTGGCATGTGGAGGAATGTGGGTCCTTCTGCCATCATGGCCTGCCAGCAAGCTAGCACCTCCTGAAGGACAGTTGGAAACTTCCCAGGGAGCTGCTTTTGGCTACTGCCTTTCTTTGGGCTCCATTCAAGCCTGTGTTTGTATTTGTTTGTTTATTTTTAAATTATCGGGAACCTACTGGCACCAGGTATTGTGCAGAGTGCATGATATGTATTGTTTCGTTTAATCCTTGAAGTAATTCTTCAAGGGTTCAGCCCCATTTTATAGAGGAAAGGGTGAAGGGTCAATGACAATCAGTCTTCCAGTAAGTACAGGAGGCAGGGATGCACACTAGGTATGAGATTATTAAGACCCAGGCTTTGGCATTTTTTCTTACAAGAAATCCTTCCTGGATCACAGAATAGAGGCCTGAAAAGCTCTCAAACCCATTGTATTGACCCGCATTCACCCAAGCAGAGCCTGAGACTTCCACCCTCTGTGTGGGAACTCTTTCAGGGAGTGTGACCCCGGGAGATAGGGTATGATGGGGGTGAAGCTGGGAGGGACAAGGACTGATGCCAGGAGCGACTGGGAGCAGCCTCTCGGGCCCTCACTCTGAGAAGCTGAGCATGCTCATCTGCAGGGAGAGAAGAGGACTGATCCTGTGCCCTCGCCTCCCCCCTTACAGGCTGCAACCATATGGCCCCCGTGCAAGGTGTGCTTTATGGGCAGGAGCACAGATCTGGTCCCTGAAAAGATAAAGGGGCGGCTGGAGCAGGAGGCAGGTGAGGGCCAGAGGGTTTGATGTGGTGCAAAAAGGCCAATGTATCCAGTCTTCTCATCATGCAGCCGGTGGCACCAAAGCCTGAAGAGAGGGTGTATGAGGTCGTCCATCAGTGGCTTGACCAGGATTTGCTAGAAGTCACCTGACTCCCAGACCATTGAGGTGATTGTGGTGGTGAGAGGCGGGAGGTGGCCTGGCTCTGTGTGTACATGTAGAGGCCATGTGTGTGTATGTGTGTGTGTGTGCACACATGTGTGTGAGAAACAGGGAGTATTTGTAGTGACATGCAGGTGGCCAGGAAATGGAACATGGACACAACCCTCTCTAGAAAGCTCTCAGGTGTGTGTGCCCTAGCATAAAGAAGGATGCCCCCAACTCCCAGGGCTGAGAGGTCCTAGCCCAGAGTCCCAACCCCCCATCCCAGTCTTTGGAGGCTGTCAGGCGAGCCCAAGCCCAACTAGCCCAGCAGCACCAGTCACTCCCAGGAAGAGAGGGGACAGTGGGACAGCATGTGCCACAGGGTCCTTGGGCAGTCCAGGGTCCCAGGTAAAGCAAGAACAATGAGTAACTGGGCTTTGACATCCAAGTAAACCCACCCCAAGCCCCAGACCAAACTGCCGCCAGAGTCTGCCAGCTGCAGCTGCCAGAGTAATCAATACCCATTGTTCTCTTAGACAAGCATTCCCTCCGCACCTCCAACCTCTGCGCTCTGGGGACTGGCTGGGTGTGGGCTTACGTCATGTGGATGGACACAGCTTAATGGGATCCATTCCCCAAATCGTTCCACCCCACAGCCTCCACAGCAAGGTCATGGGGATGAGGGTGGTGGCTGCCAGGCTGGATCAGGGCAGAGAGCCGGCACCAGGCCCAGACAGACTCCAGTCCCTGCAAGCTGGCTGACCTTGGCCTCAGGTCCCTCAACTACTCAAGGAGGTAATCAGAGGTGGCCCATGCTATCTCATAGGACTGGCCAGAAGGATACATAAACTCCTGGGAAAGCAGCCGGCAGAAGAGAACTGCAGTGTCCTGAGATTTTTCCAGTTCTGGGAGGCATCAGGCTCAGGGTGGGGAGAGGGGGCATCATTGCTGGACAGCTCTGGGTTCCCACCCAAGCCTTTCCTGGACAAGGCATGCCATCTCTCTAGGCTTCAGTTTCCTCATCTGTGAAGCAGAGCCATTGAAGCCAGGTGGCAAGATAGGTGGTAGATAAGGAGGTTGTACCTGCCTAGCTCTCAGCACAGTGCCTGGTGGCAAAGGGAATTATAACACCGACACAGCAACACCGGCAATGGTTACTCCTGGAGGACTACCCGCAAGGTGGCTGGCCCGGTCAGGCCAAGTGTCACAGCCAGAGCAGGGCCTGCATCCTGTCTGTGCTTAAGGGTCAACGTCAAGACACATATCTCCCATGGAGCCCCCTTGAACTCTTTCAGCCCCACTGTGGGCCCTCCTCCAGGCTTCTGGGTTCCATGTCGTCTCTTCTGCTGTTCTGAACTCTTAGGCACTGTAGGGCTATGTGTTACTGGGGTGGGGAAGGGAGGGGACTGCCTGGAATATTTATCCCTCCTTACTTGAGAGTAAGGCTTGATTATGTGGAGATAAGATATGCAGCACGTAAGCCACCCACTGTAGAAGGGGGCAGACATTCCCTCTCCCTGTTCCTGAGAAAAGGACCTGGACTTGACAGAAAGGACACTCCTACCCAGGGTGCAGATTCTTAAGTTGCGACACCATGCAAGAGGAGAGTTAGGCTCCATTCTCCATTGGCAGTGTCCAGAGGTGGCAGCAGCCATCCTCGAGTCCAGCCATGGGGAGGGTAGACCTTACCCAGAGGACCTCAGGGTGTGACTAGGCTATGCTTTCTGCTCACTGCCTCCCTTGTCTCCTGCCCATTTCTTGAGACTTTCCTCCCATCATCCTGTTGATTCCGAGCTCCCTGGAAGGCAGGGTTGGGTTTCTGGTTGCACACACATTTGCTTTTGCATGATACCAAATGTTCCAGGGGAAAAAATAATCTCCCTCTCATTTCTACTCCCCCAGGGTGCAGGAATGTTGCCTTCTACTCTGGTGTCTCTCCCACCCAATGTCTCTTGGGGCAGGCCATGGTATGGGAGTAGGGAATGCTCAGACTGTCACACAGACCTGGGATAAGATCCAGGTTCTGCCATTTATGAAATCTGGGCCCTGAGCAGTTATCTATCCACCATGAGCCTTAGTTTCCTTATCTGTAAAATGGGTATAAAGATACCTACCTACCTCCTAGGGTCTGTATCATGATAGAGGGAAATAATGGGACTCAGACAGCTCACAAACCAGTTCCTCATGCTGGAACTGGTCTGGCAATGGAGAGAGGGGACAGGGGACTAGAGTGAGGCTCCAGAATGGGGTTGGGAGCCCAGCTCTGAGGAGCAATGGTGGGCAGAGGCAGAGCACCTGCTAATTAATTCTGTTTTTCTCTTGACCATCTTTAGATTTGTACCTTACCATCTTTGTTACTTAATTCTTAACTTTTGGTAGAAGTTTCCACAGATTTATATTTCCTCTCCCCAAACAAAACATGAATTCCTCTAGGAATAAGACTTTGTATTTTTCAAGTTTTCATCCCTCACAGGGATGTTTCAGGGGAAAAAATAATCTTCCTCTCATTTCTACACCCCCAGGGTGCAGGAATGTTGCCTTCTACTCTGGTGTAAACCCACCCAAAGCCCCAGACCAAACCACCTCCAGAGTCTGCCAGCTACAGTTATTCAATAAATATTTGCTGACTAGATTCTAACTCTGTAGGGTTAATAAGCTTTGTGCTGTTTGGACTTTTCAGAAAGGGTGTCTGTAGATGGGATTGCCTACTGGAAGCCATGGACTCTGAAAAAATCCAGTTCCTCTTGTGTATTCCCAGTACTTGCTAGGATTTGGGAATAAAACTGAGCCCATGGTTCCTGGGGAGACAGATGGGTATTCAGTCTCATTACAGAGTCATTTATTATGTGTTAAAATAATAATTTACAAATGCATATTATTATTTGCATTCCACATTCTTTATGCCAGCTCTTATACTAAGTGCCCTAAGTACATTATTCCTTTTAGTTGTCACAGAAGTCTTAGGAGATAGGTATTTTTATCAACCTGATTTCACAGAAGTAGAATATGGGGTTTAAGGACCTGCCCAAGATCATGTAGAAAGAAAATAGTAGATTCACAATTTGAAGGCAGGTGTGTCTGGTCCCCAGATCCACGGCTTTAACTACTGCCTTGTGCTGTTTTGATGGAGACAAACTCTTGATGCCATTAAAAACCAAAGGAGGGACATGACACCCTAACTGACTAGATGGTCAAGGAAAGCTTCCTGGAAGAGATGGTGCTTGAATGAAATTTTTTTTAAAAACCTAACTTTTTAATGGATATTTTCAGACATCTACCAAAGCAAAGAAAATATGAACTAAACCTTAAAGGAATGAGTCAGAGTGGAGGGAGAGATGCCAGGTGGAGCCTGGGATTGTCAAGCCAAGTGGCACCTTGGGACACCTCTAAGAGAGGGTCTTGTAGATCGCACAGCACTAGCAGGGGCAACATGGGGAGTTCGTGGGGCTGGAGTTGGGGTGGCCCTAGGGAGCTGAGTCACTTGCTGCAGAAGATGATTTTTTCCTGTCTTTGGATTTCCACCCCTGGTTTGAGGCAAGAAGAATCTGCATGTGGCAGATGAAGGAACTCACTGTTTTTGGATTTCCCCAGCAATGGGCAAGTAAGTAATTACTCTCTATTTGGCATAGTTAGGTTCAAGAATGAGGATGCAAAGCTTTCAGCACTGATGGTTCTAGGCAAAAGATGAGAATCCGAGTCACTCTCATAGAGTCTTAGTGTATGACAGAGTCAGGATTTCACTGGAGCTGGGGCAGACGATGGAACTGGGTAGAGCTGGGTGTAGCCCTAAAATTTACAGCCAGGGTCCCAGGACTGTCATTTTCCTTCCTTGCATGTTTACGCAACAGAGATAGTTGGTTGCTTGGATTTTAAAAAATATTTTATGGTTGGTTATAATTTCTGACATTAGAAATATCCCTGTATGTCACATGAGCAGTCACACTTCCTGAAGAGTAGAGGAGAAAATTCCCTGGGTTATCTACAGCAATGGAAGTTGTCACCATGCCAGGCCACAGCCAACATCACCACGGTCCTGGACTATGGACAGTTTTGCAGTGTCCAGACTAACAGTCCATTCATTCTCCATCCATTTATTTGTTCTACTCATTTGCTCAGTATTTATGACTCTATCTCGGTTCTGGTCATTCTCTTGTTCTGACATCCAGGTCTCGCAAGCTAGAGAAAGAGAAAAGATGAATAGCTAAGAAGGAAAGTTCTCTGACACTTCTTAATTTCCTATGTCAGCTCTGACTTTCTTATGACAATCTTTAAATATTGGTGAGCAAGGAAATATACAAGACAAAGCATATCCGAACCTCACCAGGACATAGGGTAAAATCATTTATAGTCTCCTTGGTAACGTAGAGAGAAAATATCAGGAACATGGTTGCTGCCACTTTCTAGCTCTACATACTTGATGAGTCACTTAACGTCTGTGGCCTTCCATTTTCTTCAGAGCAAGGATAAAACTGATATCTACTGTATACTAGATGCTTATCACCTGCCAGGGCCTGTGATGGCACACTACATGTGTAATCTGATTTGGTCTCATAAAGACCATACGAGATGAGACAATCCTTTCCTCTCATGAGAGAGGAAATTGGGAACCTAGGGAGGTTAGGACTTGTCCCTGGCCACAGGGCTGCTTAATGTCTGACTGGGATTTGAACCTAGGTAGTCTGATTTCAGAGAATCACTTCTTGAACACTTAACTCTACTTCCAAGTTATCAGATTATTCGGGCCATGCAATCTACCTGGCGGGAGCACTTGGAGTGCTGCCAGCACCCAGCGGGTGCTCTGTATGGGTCAGGTGTGAACTCTGCTACTTCACAGTTGGGTGGAGACATAACTGAGTCAGGGATAAACTCAGGCGAGGAAAAGTGGATGAATGGCTTGAGGGACATATCTGTAGCTAGCCATACACATGCTTTGTCCTTGTCCCCTTCCTGCCCTTTATATTTCATGACTGGGATGGGTTTAGTATCTGCACACTTGTGGGCCTAAGCTCATTGGCACTAGGAATATAAAATCGATGATAGGATTTAAATTCAACAAGATCTTTATAGTCTGTAATGAAGAAACAAATCTAACAAGATTAAATTTAATGGGGATAAATACATGGTTCTGTCATTACAGTTGAGTTCAATTTAATAAGCATTTATGTAGCATCTTCATAAAGATGAAAAGTTGGATAAGAATCAATCCCTATCTTTGAAGACTTTTCTTCCCTCTAAAAAGTGACTTCTCAACTAAAATATGCTCTTGCCATACTCTTTCTCGCACAGATCCTCCTTGCCAACTATGAGACCGATTGGCTAGGCCTGTTTCCGGCCCAGCCCCTACAGCAGCCTGGAGACTGATGACTCAGCAGCAGTTCACAGGAAACATACTCAACAATTCTGGGGATGTTTGTCTTTCTTCTGGGTTACTAATGTGGGAAGAATTCACCACTTTATGGTGTTTGGTAGGAGGCAATATCATCCTCAAATTGTCCTACGTTTGGCTGAATCCAATTCAGATTGACTCCTGAATCCTTTGAACATGGCCCTTGTAGTTTTAAAATTAGAAAGAAATGTAGAAAAACTAAAAACAAAAAAAAAGATTTGAGAGACAGTGATGGATACAGAAGACACAAAGAAGATCCAATATATGTATGAGAGTAATGTGTGAGGAAGAAAACCAAAGCAATGGGGCAGAATCAATATTAAAACATGAAACTCAAAAAAAGTTTCCCAAGATACAAAGACTTGAAGCAAAGTACTGAAAGCTGACAATTCATACCTAGGAAAATCGACCCAAAGGCCAAAAATGAGACTTACAGTTAAATGATTAAATTTTAAAGAAAAAGTCTTTTGGACACCCAGGAAAAAAAGATCAAGTCAATCTCAGGCTGTACTGTCCAATATGGCAATCACTCACTGAAGGTAGCTATTTAAACTAAGATTGAATAGAATTAAAAATTCAGTTCCTCTCACATTTTAAGTGCTCAGCAGCCACATGTAGTTAGTGGCTACCACATTGGACGGCACAGATTATAGAACACTTATGTCATCACACAGAGTTCTGTTGCGCAGCTCTCCTGTAAGGAAAAGAAATCACGCTGGCATCACACATTTTGTCAGAAGCATTTCATGCCAGAGGACAATAAATGAACATGTCTGTGCTATTGAAGGAAAGGATATGTGAGCTGAGGATTTTATTTTCAATTTGACTTTCATGTGTAAAGACGACTGACTGTTATGAATTTGTAAGAATATACAAAGGAATAAAAAACTCATGGAATATAATTCATTCAGAACCCTGCTTCAGAAATCAATTAGAGAGTGAGTTTCAGACAATCAAATCAACACATGGACTAACAGTGAGCACTAAATGATAACCTGCAGATTTAAGACTGAACCATGGTTAGTTATAAGGGATTCAGTACAGTATGTAATGGCTACATGCTCCAACAATGTAGATATAGTACAGCTACCAAAACAAGCCTTAATTCATGCTGGGTATGCCATGAATCTGGCCCTGCCACCCAGATTCACTGGACTCTGTGGTTGAATAGGGAGTCAATGATGCAGATAGGCAGATGTGTGATGTCTTCTCCTCGGCAGATGGAGCAGCTGCAGCTGAGCTACACTGCTGCAGCAGAGCAGACAGTATCTAGTATTAAGAGTCCAGGGGCAACACTAGCAAAGTCAAGGTGGAGACTTGCTGGGTGTGGTGACAACAGGTGTCCTCATGGGCCAATTCAATGGTGAGATGTAGATCTCCAGGCAACTGGACATGTGTAAATTACACAATATACTTTTATGCCTTTTTATTATTTTTCTAAACCTTTTATCTCATGGGCATTTCCAAATATGCCAGAAGTAGTGAGAATAATATAATGAACCTGGCTGACCATCACCCAGTTTCAACAGTTATCCCACCTGGGGACACTTGATTTATCTTTCCCTACTCTCCACAATCCCCTGAATTATTTGGAAGAAAATCTGAATTGTATCATTTCAGTTGTGATTTCAGTCTATAGTTTTAAAATAATAACGTTATTTGGTTAATATTTTTAAATTTACAAACAGTATTATTATCCTATATAAAAAATTAACATTAATTTCTCAGTGTCATCCAATACCTGGTAAGGGTTCATACTTCTTCTCTTAAAAATAATTGCTTGAATTGGAATGTAAATAAGGTCTATGAATTACAATAGGTAGAAATATTCCTTGGGTTTCCTTTAATGCATAGTATACCTTGCAATTTAAATTTTTACTTGCAATTTGTTTATTGAAGAAACAAGATATTTTGTCCTGTAGAGTTTTCCTTAGTCAAATTTCACACATTTTATCATTATGTTTAAATCTACTTTGTGCCTTTCACATAATTGTGAATTTGTCTATTTATTCTTTCAGTTCTATCAGTTTTTGCTTCATGCATGTTCAAGTTTGTTATTAGGTGCATAAACATTTAGGATTATAATGTCATCTTAATGTATTGGATCCTTTATCTCCAAGAAATGATTATTTTTAAAATATATGTCATATAATTTTTACAATTCATATGTAGTATATATAAATTGTGTGTATATATATATATTTATACATAAGTTGTTATAATATATAACATAATTTATATATTGAGATTTTATACATTTTTATATTTTTATAATTTTATAGATTATATTTTCTAAATTTAATTTATATTGTTCTTCAATAATTTTTATCATCTTATATAGCTTGTTTTTACTATTAGATTGTAATTTCTATCTCTTTCATACATGTCTTTTTGATGTGTTTCATTATCGTGGAGGCTATTAATTCTCTGACTTTTACATATTATCATGTATGTATACTTATAATACTCCTTCTTGGGATGTGAATGGTTCTTTTCTACTACTCATTTTATATGTACAATGCATTTTTCTTGTTTTTAGCATGGAAATGTATGCTGGGAAAGCTTTTTTGGCTTCATCTCTGTAGAATTTCCTCTAATGTTTTCACAAAGTGAGTAAAAACATGGCCTTATACTTTCTGAGATCTGCTTACTCTGTTCCCTTCCTCTACTTTTATCTGGACCTTCTTTTTCCTTTGCTTCTATTGTCCCTGCCCTGCTCAATTGGATTGCCCTCCCATCTGTTTCTTCTCAGTATGGATCTTTGTTTTGGAGAAGAGCCTTGATTTGCTAAATTCGAGGAGTTTGTGGGCCCGCACCACTCGAGCCCTACCTACCAGCTGTTTGACATCACAGGCCCCATGGCATTTGCTCACAAACCGGATCCTGCCGAACCTCCCAGTTTTGATTGTTCTCAGATTGGCCCACAGTGCTTTATAGTTAGTTCATATTAGTGACTCTGGGGTCATTCTCTCTATGGCCATCAGAAGCCCAGCTGCCTTCCTATGCTCCCATCTGCAGAGAGTGAGATACTGTGCAGTTCTTGTAGCTACCAGTGAGTTCTTCCCATCCATTCACATTAGGAGATTACTGGGGAGACCTTATCACCCAGTTTTGCTGTAGATGTTGTCCATAGGTCTTTAGTATTGTTCTTAGTTATACTGTTTATATGGGACAAAGTGGGAAGATTAAAAAAATGCCACCAACATCTTCTATGGATTCTAATGTGTATTTACTATTTTTTTGTTGTTTGCATAATTCATAATTTTTTGTAGATATTTTCTTTTGCTCACAAGTAAGAACTTGGACTGATACAGAAGTTTTAATTGACTGGAAATGCAAAAGGAGTGGGACATGGCTTCCAAATAAAGTGGTCACAGGACTGTGATTTCAGTCCCCATTAAAGAGAGCAGAGCATTTGGACCATAAGATGTAATGACCTGCCCTGTCTGCTCAGGGCAGCTCTGCCGTGCAGCATTGCATTCTGCTCTGGGCACTGGGGTTTTAACAGACACTTATCTGTGAAGTATGTTTGGGAAAGAGAGGCAATTTGAAATAACGCTATCCGAGTAATGGTTGAGGGAACCATTACTATCAGGAACAGTTAACTATGCGAAGAGAAGATTCAGGGCATAATATGACCATCACCTTCAGGTACTTGATCAAGAGATAAAGGGGACAGACTTCTTTGTGTGACCGCCAAAGTCAGGGCTTCAGTCAGAAGGTGGACATTACAGGGAGACACATATTTAGTGGAAGTGAACATTTTTCCAGGCAGGGGCTGTACATATTTTGGTGGGTACATTGTAAGGATGATAGAACAGCTACTGGGGTTAGACTGTTACCTCTAAAATCCGTTTGCAACTCTAAGAGGAGCTTTTTCCAACTCTCCGTGCCTGAAATGCCACTTATTAATTTGGAAAGATGTGCCTAGCATGGTAGCAGGTGTTGAGGCTTCAGGTTGGTTGTGGTGTTAATGAAAACTACGTGACAGAACTTATTCTCAAATAAGTCATGGTTTAGTTGATAAAATTCGACGGATGTATCCATGGAATAATAAATAAAAGAGTTAACAGGTATACTCAGCTATAAGTTTCTGAGTCCTGAGCGTTTCAGAAGGAAGGAAAGGACTAACATGAACGAAGGCTTCTTAGGTGCCAGGCACCGTTTGAAAGCTGTTTAATCTCATCCTCAAAAGACAAAGTAGGAAACACGTTACGTTGGCCTAGAGTATCAGCTGGGTTGATATCCCGTCAAGGATAGAAATCATATCTGCTGTTTTCACAAAGAAGAATTAACAGAAAAAGCGTTCACCGGGTAAAGTGAATTGGGTAACTGGAAAAGCAGGAAGAAAAGGGGATCTGCACGGGTAAGCGGAGGAGCGCGGGCAGGCCACGGGGCGCGGAGGCCCGGGCACAGGGAAAGGCCGCCTGCCTCGTCTGGGGCTGGGGCTGGGCCCGGAGGCCGCACAGGGGGGCCGGCTCCGCGAAGGCTGGGAAACCGCCAGCTGCTTCCGTGGCAGCGCGGAGAGCGAAGCGGCGCGACTGCAGCGATGCTTCCAGGAACGGGAAGCCGGCCCTGCGGCCTCCCCAGTGGGCTGAGCGTCACAGAGCCAGCGGGCTGCGCAGACGCGCGGACGCCAGCCCCGCCGCAGGCTCCGCTCAAGAGGAGGCAGCGGGAAGAGCTGCGTCCCGCTCGGAGCTCGGAGAGCTGCCGCCGCAGTGCTTCCCTTCCAGGGCTGGTCCTCCCTCACTCGTGGCCCCACCTCCCCGCCTTCTACACTGCGGCTCTCAGGACCGCTCAGCTCACTTCGAAAGCAGCATGAGGGCCGACCCAGACTCCTTCTGTCACTTCCCTGCCCTTGGCAGGAGCTCTTGCCTCAGTGGACAGCCCAGCCTGACATGCGGACTTGGGGCTCGGGCATGCTCCAGGGAAACCCGGGAGCGCTCTTTTTGGCCTCCCCCCACTCCCTCCCGCCGGCCCTCCTGACACTCCCTGTCTTGGCCTCGGCCCCCTTGTTCTGGCAGGCCCAACCTGGCAATGGTAACTGCCAAGCTTCTGCTCAGCCTGCCTTAGTGCTGGGAACAAAGAGACCAGCCTAGCCCAAGCTGTCCCCTGCCTCAGAAGCCTCAGGGTCCGTGGCCAGGGCAACCCCCTGTGGCAGCTTCCTAGAAAACAGGTCTGGAGGGGATTCAGACATGCTTGGCCCACGTTCTAGGGGAAGGGATACTTGTCCTATGGGACAAGGAGACCTGCTTTGGGGTGCTGGGCTTGGGGGAGGGGGCCCCACTGCTGTACAGCCATCCCTCTCCCCAGCCTCCTCAGTCAAACTATTTGTTGCATACTATGCACAGGCAGAGTGCTTGCTCTGGGAGTAACAGTGGCGATGAAAGGTGCAACTTCTCTGCCCTAACAGAACTATGGCAGAGTGCAGGATGCAGATCATACACGTAAGGAAATGAGACAGGCATGGATTTCATACTCTTAGTCCCAGGTTTGCACAAAATATAATTTAATGTTCTATATTTCCATTAATTTCTATTTTGAGACTTCATTTCATGGAGAGCAAATCCTTAATGGATCACAGTTAGTTTGGGGTTCCCTTTGTTTTACTAGGGTGATGCCTAGGTTCTGGGAGACTTATGTAGCTCATGGACAACTTATGCCATGGGGTGTCTGGGTGCAGCCTGCCTCTCTTGGGGCTCTGCTCAGAGTCCGCTCCTTGAGCTCTGCACCTCCTCAAGTTCTACCCAGGCAGCAGGACCCCTGCTGTGCTCCCTGAGCCTTACTCCAGGCCCTCCTTCATGGCCTTGGTGAATATCCCAGAAGTACAATCCCCCAACAAGCAAATGAATGCCGACCTACAAATTCTGTCAGAGCCAGGGAGGAGAGGGAGAGGGCACTTCTAGGGGAAAGGTAGTTTGTTTTAGATGGGGAGGAAGCAGGAAGTTGTCTCTGAGGAGGTGGCACTGAGCTGAGACCTAAAGAAGTCCAGGAAAGAGCTGGAAAGATCATGTGGGCAGAGGAAACAAAAGTCTGCGCGAAGGCTCTGAGGGGAAACCAGCCCATGGTCTGAAAGGCCCATGTAACTGGTGTGAAGGAAGCCTGACCACTACTCTCTAGGGGAATGAGCTGGGGTCCATCCAACCAGTGTCTCCTCGGGCTCCTCTCTGTTCCCTGACAGGGGATCTGACTCCCAGGGAGCAGGTGTGAGCTCTGTGGCTGTCCTATGGCTGTTCACGCTATAGAAGTACCAGAAGTTTAGAAAGTAGTTCACAGTTGACATACAGCTTCAAGCTACCTGCTGGAGCGCATCTTTCCAGACTCTGGGGTGGGGTCTTAACCCCTGTAAAACCATCCTGGGTCCCCACCCCCACACCTGAGAGCCACCCTGCCAGATGTGCCCAGTCTGGTCTTCTGTGGCCCACCCCCTCTTGCCTTGGGCCTTTCCCTCCCAGCCCCCAGCCCCAGTGTCCCCCTTGTTCTCCACACTTCATCACTCTCAGGGTGAGGGAGAATTTCAAACGACTAAAGCTTTCAAACTAAAACATAAGGAACTTGATTCATTAGGTCTCCCAGGAACATTAAAAACAATGCTAATGTCAAAACAACTTGGAAGAATCTGGGGCATTAGATTAGACAGAAACCCTATTTGGCCCTTTAGTTTGCATCCTCTATTTGTTATCTCCATCTCCCTATTTCTTTCTAGAGGTCTTCTCCCCACTAGCAGAAATGTGGCTTAGTGGACCCAGCACACCAGGACACATTCAGGGTGTGTTCTGCAAAGGTCGACACCAGGAACGAATAGCAGATAGGATGCAGCCATACAGCAGACCTGGGGCCAGGCACTTGACATGCTTTTCTTTAATCCTTACCAGAGCTCACTTAAGTAGGTGTGTTATTATCCCCATTTCACAGATAAGGAAATTAGGCTCAAAGAGGTAAAAGGATTCATGCATGCCAGCACAGTGAGGACTGGCAGAACCCAGACCCCTCCCCCTGCTGCCACACCAGCTGCCTTGCTGCACGTCCTGGTGCCCCCAGGGTCCATGTTATCCTTGGGACAATCTATGAATGGTTTTCAGAGCCTGGGCTCATTTCAACCTTGGCCTTTCACCTCCTGGACCAGGGGTCAGGAATTTCTGCAGGAAGAATCTGAGTATCAAATGTAATACGTTCTTATAGCTCCCCAGGTGTTCAGTGACAGCCTAGTGAGCTGACCGGCTGGGAGAATAGGCCCTTAGCCAAGGCACAAAAACCTCCAGAAAATGGCAAGGACTCAAGACTGTGGTTTTCCTGATGCATGAACGGGTAGGGCTGGGGGGTTTGGCATTGCCTGGGCAGAGTCTGCCTGACCCTCAGGGGAGGGATGGTAGCTCCCCCTCCTTCTTACCACCCTTTGCCCTTGGGACTCACTTCTGCTCTCACTTTGGAGGGCAAAGCTAGGAGGGGCTAAACCCTGTCTCAGTTCCAGCATGCCTATTCCAGACATGATTAAAGAAAACTGGAGCGTGAATCCCAGGGCACAATCCCTCTCAGGTCTGGAGCCTAGAGATTCCAATCTTGTTGAGTAGGGGCAATGCCTATTAAGAACATCAACAAAATGTCAAGAACTATGATAGCAGCTGGGCTTTTGGTATGCATGTTTTGATAGATTATAAAAGGCATGATGTGTAGTTTTTTTTAAATGAATTTACATCTCTTCACCAAAATAGCACTCAACTACTTTGGCTGGAAAAATTGAGAATGAGTAGAGGTGTATGATATTATTTATTCAGAATAGAGACAATTCTTGGAGCAAATATGGATTCACAGGCCATTTGCAGTTTCTCTGAGCTCTCCTCCGAGAGCTGAGAGGGACTGTGCCCTGGGATTCAAGAAGAGCCTCTCTCAGTGCTATGGGGTGTCCCCCTACACCATCTCTGACCCCCATGTCCTTGGTCCAAAGACCAGGAGTCTTAGATTTGATGGTTCTATTGACATCCTTCCCTGAACTCCTGTATGATCATAGGCAAGTGAATTGACCCCTGTGTGCTGCAGTTTTCTTATTCTTACCTATTTGTAGGGGCACAGGGATAGAATGAGATACTGGATATAAAATATGTGGCTAGAAGGACACAAGCCAATGGCCTCAGAAGCTATTCTCCTTTTATTGTTCCAGATAGGAACAAAGCACATATCTTTCTTCTATCATTATTAAGTCTTCAGACTTGGAAGGGGAAGGAAGAAAGCAAAAGCTACTTCACAGAGGACAGTTGATAGCCAGGATGTTTCTGCCTCAACTTTCCCATGAGAACTTCAGCCATGGATTCAGTAACCTTCCTGAAACTAAGGCCTGTTTGGTTTACCCTTTCACCTTATGAAGCACTGGATCAGGTTCCAGGGCATGGTTAGATTAGATAGAGCCCAGGGAAGTCGAGGGAGTCAGGGATGAAATGGGAGACACAGAGGCCAACTTCTGTCATTTACTTCTCTATTCATTCCATTACCAAGTTACCCACTTGGTAATCTTTTCTATTGCTTGTTGTGGGATGGCTACATGATAGGTATGGAGGCTGAAAAGTGCTTAAAGACATATTCCTGTTGTCATAGAGTTCTCTATCTACTTGGGGGATCAAGATATGCCCATAGTTTATTATTATAATAAACTGCAGTAGTTGCTATGAATTGTGGGAGCAGATGGGAGGGTCACCTCATCTGCTTTATGTTGAAGAGGGGGCTTCCTGGTGGAAATTACAGTGGAGATCACCGTGAAGGATGAATATAGTTCAAGATGTGGGTACAAGAAGAGCATGTAGGGTAGGCAGCTGGCAGGAGGGCTTTTGCTCATAAACAAGGTCCTATTTTGGAGTATGGCTTTGTCTAATGTGCTGAGTACTGCCCAAGTTTAAGTCCCAAGTTCAAAGCAGACAGTAACCACAATCCTTGTGCTTATCACAAGTGGGCCAGATCTTGTAATTTATTTTCTCAGATGCACAGGTGGGAGGATATTAGTAGGAGAAGAGTGACTTTATAATGTCAACAATTTATGATCCTGGAGGCTCGCCCTCCTTCCTATTTTATACTCCTTTTTGCTCTCCTACATGTAGTCACTAGTTGGAAGTTTTTCAAAGATTGCATTCATCATGTCTTTCTCCTGCTCAAGAAGCAGCTTTGCTGTACTTTTCTTTTTGGCCAAGATGAAGAAATAGGAGCCAAATTTATCAAATCACTTAAAAAAATCAGATTAAATTTTTGAAACAACAGCTTTAAAGACAATGGATATCAGGCAATGAAGGGCGGTGATCTCTGATAACTGGGAAACAATTGAAGTAAGCCCTAAAACTGTGCTGCTTACTGCCTAAAGAGAATTTCCAGGCCATGATGTAGAGAGGAGGAACTGAGAAAAATCCTGGTGGGGCTCCCTGAGTTGAGACTGAGCTCAGAGTCCAGAGAATTCAACACACTTAAAGTTCACAGGAAGGAGTGCCAGAGAGGAGAGATCTGCACAGAGGGAGAACCCCAGAGATAGGCAGCAGGTCCTCCTTGAGTATTGAGCAGAGTACTGAACACTTGTGAGAAAACTACCCAACTTCAGGGAAAGAATTAGAGGTAATAGTACCCAGTATGCACACAGGGTCAGGAATAGGAAGACTGTGAAACTTCATAATTCACAACAAACTGCGGAAAGTTCCTCAGTAGTGGGGAATATACCCTTAGATTAAACATAGCTCCACCTAAAAATGATAAAAACAAGACCTTAAAGAAACTGTTTCCGAGTAACTAAACTACACCTAAGAACAACTCTCAAGAATATTTACAGGAATACTAAAACACTAGCACTCCAAAAGACAAAATGAGCATTGTCTAACATCCAAAGATTATCAGGCACTTTAAGGAGCACAAATATATAATTCATGATGAGGAGAAAAACAAGTAAACTGAAGTCAACCTAGAACTGACACAGATATTAGAATGTGCAGACAGTCATTATAACTGTCTTCAATATGTTAAAAAAGTTAGAGATAAGGAAGATATAAAAAGACCCAAACTGAGATTCTAGAATGAAACTGAAAGTCTGAGAAGAAAAATGCAATGGATGGGAGGGAGGGGCCAAGATGGCAGCGTGAGTAGGGCAGCAGAAATCTCCTCCCAAAGCCATATATATTTTTGAAAATACAACAAATACAACTAATCCTAAAAGAGAGACCAGAAGATACAGTACAACAGCCAGGCTACATGTACATCTGCAAGAACTCACTCAGCACCTCACAAAGGGGGTAAGATAGAAGCTGAGGCCCAGCAGGACATGAGCACCACCCCCCACCCCAGCCCACTGGTGGGAGGAGAGGAGCTGGAGCGGGGAGGGAGTGGGAGCCCAGGACTGCTAAATACCCAGCCCTAGTCATCCACACTGGGAGCACAGACATACAGTGCATGGTGTGCTGGATACTAGGGAAACAGAATAGTAAAATCTGCAAGCAGGTTCCTGCAGCTGGCGCCCCTGGGACAAAGGAAAAGCAAGTGCTTTTTGAAAGTCTTAAAGGGACAGGGGCCTCGCCGCTGGATGGAAGCATCCTGGCACACTTAGTCCAGCAGCTGGGAATCCCAGGGAACTCCAGGTGCCCTAACCTCCTGGGCAGCAGCACAGCTTTGAAGCCCCTCACAGTAATAAACACCCTCCTGTCCATTCTCCCTCCGGTGCAGCCCTGCCATAGCGGGGGAGTGGCCTGGGAGCAGCCATGCTCACAGCAACTGCTCAGAGCCTCCTCCACAGCCTCCTGGACCAGACTCAGAGGCCTTGACAGGGCGTGGCAGCCTAACACAGAGGAAGCCATTACAGGGGGCGAAAGGTCACCATTCTCGCAGGAGAGCACACCTGGCATGCTGGCCTCTCCATGCTGACCTCTGGGCTGTCCCAACAGCTGCCCTACCCATGGCAGCTCAGAAAATAAAACTGGAAGCTGCTCTCTGGGTGCAGGTAACTGGCACAGGCAGCGGAGAAGGGCAAAGTGCAGGAAGGGACGTTGTTCTTCCAGCTAACACACACGCCAACTGCCTATGACTACCTCTATTGCCATGAAAAGGCAAAAGAATTTGATCAAGTCCAGAATTACCCAGACAACCCCTGAAAGGGAGCCTGGGGAGATAGATTTAATCAATCTTCCTGAAAAAGAATTCAAAATAAAGGTCATAACCATGCTGATGGACCTGCAGAGAAATATGCAAGAGCTAAAGGATCAAGTTAGGAGGGAGAATACAGAAATAAAACAATCTCTGGAAGGACTTAAGAGTAGACTGGGTGAGGTGCAAGAGGCTGTTAATGGAATAGAAATCAGAGAACAGAACACAGAGAAGCTGAGGCAGGGAGAGATAAAAGGATCTCCAGGAATGAAACAATAGTAAGAGAACTGTGTGACCAATCCAAACAGAACAATATTCGCATTATAGGGGTACCAGAAGAAGACGAAGAGAGAAAAAGGGATAGAAAGTGTCTTTGAAGAAATAATTGCTGAAAACTTCCCCAATGGTAATAAGTACATATCTTTCAATAATCACCATAAATGTTAATGGACTGAATGGGGGAGGAAATAGTCTGTCAGACAATGGAAGCCCACAGAACTTCCAACACAAGAGACCCAAGGAAGAAAACACTAAGACATACAATAATTAAAATGGCAAAGATCAAGGACAAGGACAAAGTATTAAAGGTAGCTAGAGAGAGAAAAAAGGTCACCTACAAAGGAAAACCCATCAGTCTATCATCAGACTTCTCAACAGAAACCTTACAGGCCAGAAGAGAATGGCATGATAAATTTAATGCAATGAAACAGAAGGGCCTAGAACCAAGAATACTGTATACAGCATGATTATAACTTAAATATGAAGAAGGGATTAAACAATTCCCAGACAAACAAAAGTTGAGAGAATTTGCCTCCCATAAACCACCTCTACAGGATATTTAAAAGGGACTGCTCTAGATGGAAGCACTCTTAAGGCAAAATAGATGTAACAAGAGAAAATAAACTCACAGCAAAGAAAGCAGACCAATCAAATACTAACTGAAGGCAAAAATAAAATCAACTACTCACAAAAGCAGTCAAAGGAAACACAAAAGAGTACAGAAGAAAACACCTAACATATAAAGAATGGAGGAGGAGGAATAAGAAGGAAGAGAAAAAGAATCATCAGACTGTGTTTATAATAGCTTAATAAGTGAGTTAAGTTAGACAGTTAGATAGTAAAGAAGCTATCATTGAACCTTTGGTAACCACAAATCTAAAGCCTGCAATGGCAATAAGTACATATCTTTCAATAATCACCCTAAATGTAAATGGACTGAATGCACCAATCAAAAGACACAGAGTAACAGAATGGATAAAAAAGCAAGACCCATTTATATGCTGCTTACAAGAGACTCACCTCAAACCCAAATACATACACAGACTAAAAGTCAAGGGATGGCAAAAGATATTTCATGCAAACAACAGGGAGAAAAAAGCAGGTGTTGCAATACCAGCATCAGACAAAATAGACATCAAAACAAAGAAAGTAACAAGAGATAAAGAAGGACACTACATAATGATAAAGGGGTTAGTCCAACAAGAGGATATAATCATTATAAATATATATGCACCCAATACAGGAGCACCAACATATGTGAAACAAATATTAACAGAATTAAAGGAGGAAATAGAATGCAATGCATTCATTTTAGGAGATTTCAACACACCACTCACTCCAAAGGACAGATCCACCAGACAGAAAATAAGTAAGGACACAGAGGCACTGAAAAACACACTAGAACAGATGGACCTAACAGACATCCACAGAACTCTACACCCAAAAGCAAGAGGATACACATTCTTCTCAAGTGCACATGGAACATTTTCCAGAATAGACCACATACTAGGCCACAAAAAGAGCCTCAGTAAATTCAAAAAGATTGAAATCTAGCAACCAACTTCTCAGACCACAAAGGTAGAAAACTAGAAATAAATTGTACAAAGAAAACAAAAAGGCTCACAAACACATGGAGGCTTAACAACATGCTTCTAAGTAATCAATGGATAAATGACCAAATTCATAGAGATCAAGCAATATATGGAGACAAACAACAACAACAGCACAACACCCCAACTTCTGTGGGATGTAACAAAGGCAGTTTAAGAGGAAAGTACATAGCATTCCAGGCCTATTTAAAGAAGGAAGAACAATCCCAAATGAATAGTCTAAAGTCACAATTATTGAAGTTGGAAAAAGAAGAACAAATGAGGCCCAAAGTCAGCAGAAGGAGGGACATAATAAAGATCAGAGAATAAATAAATAAAATTGAGAATAAAGCAATAGTAAAAATCAGTGAAACCAAGAGCTGGTTATTTGAGAAAATAAAGAAAATAGATAAGCCCCTAGCCAGACTTTTAAGAGAAAAAGAGAATCTACACACATCAACAGAATCAGAAATGAGAAAGGAAAAAATCATGATGGACCACACAGAAATACAAAGAATCATTAGAGAATACTATGAGAATCTATACGCTAACAAGCTGGAAAATCTAGAAGAAATGGACAACTTCCTAGAAAAATACAACCTTCCAAGACTGACCAAGGAAGAAATGGAAAATCTAAACAGACCAAATCCAGCAATGAAATTGAATCAGTAATGAAAAAACTACCCAAGAGCAAAACCCCCAGGCCAGACGGATTTACTGCGGTATTTTATCAGACATACTGAGAAGATATAATAGCCGTTCTCCTTAAGGTTTTCCAAAAAATAGAAGAGGAGGGAATACTTCCAAACACATCCTATGAAGCCAGCATCACTCTAATACAAAAATCAGGCAAAGACCCCACCAAAAAAGAAAATTACAGACCAATATCCCTGATGAACATAGATGCAAAAATACTCAACAAAATATTAGCAAACCAAATTCAAAAATACATCAAGAGGATCATACACCATGACCATGTGGGATTCATCTCAGGGATCCAACAATGGTACAACATTTGGAAATCCATGAACATCATCCACCACATCAACAAAAGGAAGGACAAAAAACACATAATCATCTCCATAGACGCTGAAAATGCATTCGATAAAATTCAACATCCATTCATGATAAACACTCTCAACAAACTGGGTATAGAGGGCAAGTACCTCAACATAATAAAGGCCACACATGATAAACCCACAGCCAACATCATACTTAACAGTGAGAAGCTGAAAGCTTTTCCTCTAAGATTGGGAACAAGACAGGGATGCCCACTATCCCCACTGTTATTCAACATAGTACTGGAGGTCCTAGCCACAGCAATCCAACAAAACAAAGAAATAAAAGGAATCCAGATTCCTTAAGAAGTCAAACCATCACTATTTGCAGATGACTTGATATTGTACATAAAAAACCCTAAAGACTCCACTCCAGAACTACTAGAACTAATATATGAATTCAGCAAAGTTGCAGGATACAAAATTAATACACAGAAATCTGTTGATTTCCTATACACTAATAATGAAGTAGCAGAAAGAGAGATCAGGAAAACAATTTCATTCACAATAGCATCAAAAAGAATAAAATACCTAGGAATAAACCTAACCAAGGAAGTGAAAGACCTATACCCTGAAAACGACAAGACACTCTTAAGAGAAATTAAAGAGGAAACTTACAAAAGGAAACTCATCCTAGGCTCTTGGCTAGAAAGAATTAATATTGTCAAAATGGCCGTCCTGCCCAAAGCAATCTACAGATTCAATGAAATCCCTATCAAAATACTGACAGCATTCTTCAATGAACTGGAACAAATAGTTCTAAAATTCATATGGAACCACCAAAGACCCTGAATATCCAAAGCAATCCTGAGAGGGAAAAATAAGTTGGGGGGGGTTCTCACTTCCCAACTTCAAGCTCTACTACAAAGCCCCAGTAATCAAGACAATTTGGTACTGGCACAAGAACAGACACACAGACCAGTGGAACAGAACAGAAACTCCAGATATTAACCCAAACATATATGGTCAGTTAATATACAATAAAGGAGCCACGGACATAGACAATGGGGAAATGACAGCCTCTTCAACAGTTGGTGTTGGCAAAACTGGACAGCTACATGTAAGTGAATGAAAGTGGATCATTGTCGAACCCAATACACAAAAGTAAGTTCCAAGTGGATCAAAGACCTGAATATAAGTCATGAAACCATAAAACTCTTAGGCAAAAATCTCTTGGACATAAACACGAGCAACTTCTTCACAACTATATCTCACCGGGCAAGGGAAACAAAAGCAAAAAAAAGTCCGAACAAGTCGGACTATATCAAGCTGAAAAGCTTCTGTACAGCAAAAGACACCATCAATGGAACAAAAGGGCATCCTACAGTATGGGAGAATATATTCATAAATGACAGATCTGATAAAGGGTTGATATCCAAAATATATAAAGAGCTCACACACCTCAACAAACAAAAAGCAAATAATCCAATTAAAAAATGGGCAGAGGATCTGAACAGACACTTCTCCAAAGAAGAAATTCAGATGGCCAACAGACACATGAAAAGATGCTCCACATCGCTAGTCATCAGAGAAATGCAAATTAAAACCACAATGAAATATCACCTCACACCAGTAAGGACTGCCACCATCCAAAAGACAAACAACAACAAATGTTGACAAGGTTGTGGAGAAAGGGGAACCCTCCTACACTGCTGGTGGGAATGTAAATTAGTTCAACCATTGTGGAAAGCAGTATGAAGGTTCCTCACAATGCTCAAGATAGAAATAACATTTGACCCAGGAATTCTACTTCTAGGAATTTACCCTAACAATGCAGCAGCCCAGTTTAAAAAAGGCATATGCACCCCTATGTTTATTGCAGCACTATTTACAGTAGCCAAGAAATGGAAGCTGAAGGGCCCCCACCCATAAGATGGCGAACCTCCTGCTTCTCTTCCGGATCCTCGGTTCCCAGCGGCGCCACCTGAAGCCCAATCACCCCTCGCCCCCCTAATCCCAGCACCTAGCCAATAGCCACCAGCCCCGTAGAAGTGACACCTCAATCAGCTCATGCCCCTTCATATATAACCCAGCACCTTTCCCTAATAAAGCAGAATTCTCCGGTGAATTGCTGCTGTGTGTCGCTCCTTTCCTTTCATTGGTGCCAAAACCCAGGAGACGGGACACCCCATCTGGGCCCCGTCTTCCCCCCGACACCAGCAGCAGCTTGCCCTCGTCCTCTTTTTCCAGCACGGGCTCCTCATACTCACCACTCCTCTTTAGCCTTTGGGTAAGTTTTCCCCCGGAGTGGGCCGCTCTTCCCCGAGCTATCACAGCACCATTGACCGTGATCGTCCGGCAAGGCCCTGATGCTCTGGGACGAGGAGGAAATTCTCCCCGCCTTAGGCCTTCACGGCTGCGGCGGACCCTCAGGCCCCTCCTCCAACAGCCATAAACGAGGTGACTCCTTTGCGGATGAGAACGCTCCCTTCTCCCCCCCTCCTCCTTCCATTCCTTCCGCCGAAAATTCCTTCCGCTGAAAACTCCTAGTACTAGGTACCTCGGACTCCGGCATCTGCCTTCTTAGAGGAGTCTGGGTGACGACCCACACTTCCTAAGAAACCGACTCGTATACGAGTTTCCGCAGACCACCAAGGATCATCGGGGACGCCCTCTGTCTCCTTGCCGTCTGCTCCCAGTCCGAGGATCTCCGTTCGTCTTCCCCTGTTTGTCTCCTTCTCTGTCCTTTAGCCATGGGAGCCTCCTCATCCCTCCCTGAAAGCTCACCTCTTGAATGCCTGCTCAAGCATCTAGCCACCCTCTCCCTGACGCCTGATATAAAACCAAAACTTCTCCGTAAATACTGCTCCCAAGATTGGCCGACATAGCCCCTAAACAATAACAACCAATGGCCCGCAGGGAAAACTCTTGATCCTAACATCACTCGCGATCTCTTTAACTACTGCCAGCGCCTGAAAAAATGGAAGGAGATTCCCTATATGGAGGCTTTCCACCTCCTCCCTCTGACTTCCCCCAAGTTCTCCTAGACTGCAAGCCGTCTCTCCCGCAGAAGCCTCCCGTTCACTCCCTTCTCCCTCCTCTCCTACAACAGCCCCTCCCCCTTCCTCCACCACCATCTCCTCCCCCATCTCACCTCCTCCGCCTTCATCCCCCTCACCTGCCCCTCCCCCGCGGATTGAGCCTGAGCCTTTCAGCCCCCCTCTAACTAAGTCCCAGGAGCCTCCTCCATCTTTGCCCCCATCACCTGTTTCTCCCCGACAGACTGAGCCAGAACCCTTCAGTCCCCCACCACCGTGGGTCTCCGCTCTCAAGATATCTTCGCCTGCTGCTTAATAGCAGGTCTGAAAAAGGCAGCTCATAAAGTAGTCAATTTTCAAAAGCTCCAAGACATAATTCAAAGGAGGGAGGAGACACCCTCCGAGTCTTAGACAGACTCACTCAAGCCCTATTACAGTATACCAGCCTGGACCCAGAAACGCCTGATGGAAGACATGTCCTTATGACATACTTCCTAGCTCAAAGCTACCCCGACATTAAAGCTAAACTCAAAAAGTTAGAACAGGGCCCCGCTACCCCACAGACTGAGATCCTAACAGTGGCCTTTAAAGTCTTCCATAACCAGGAGGAGGAGAAAGAACGCCGTAAACAAAAGGCTGATCAGGCCAATTTCCAAATGTTGTCCCAGCTGATAAAACCACAACCTGGGCGCCTTCTACAAACAAGCCCCCCCCAGGAGCTTGTTTCAAGTGCGGACAAGAAGGCCATTGGTCAAGGGCGTGCCCCTCCCACAGATCTCCTACCACCCCATGCCCCAGATGCCACAAAAAGGGCCACTGGGGGTCTGATTGCCCAGCCACCCAAAGGGGAGGCTGGACGAACAACCCCCATCCTAAGCCCGCCATAGTGGGGTTGGCAGAAGAAGATTGACGGGGCCTGGGGGCTTCTCGCCCGACCATTTCCATCACCAAACAGGAGCCCAGGGTTACTTTAATAGTAGACGGTAGCCCCATCTCCTTCCTCCTAGATACAGGAGCCACCTTCTCAGTTTTGTGAGAATACCGGGGCCCTACCACGCCTGCCATTACTCCTATAGTCGG
The DNA here is from genome assembly GCF_030020395.1 of Manis pentadactyla. Lineage (NCBI taxonomy): Eukaryota > Metazoa > Chordata > Mammalia > Pholidota > Manidae > Manis > Manis pentadactyla. The sequence continues at coordinate 45,411,024 of NC_080026.1, read as the reverse complement.
GGTACGAGGTAAACAGATTTTCCCATTAAACAAACCCCCTTTTATGCACAATCCAGGACAATCCCATACCTTTCTCCCACTCCGTCCTGGTTATGCCCCAGTATCCCATCCCCTTACTAAGATGGGACATCCTTTCTCTCCTCCATGTTTCCATAACTATATCCACTCCCACAGCCCCCAGTACTTCCTTTCTAATTGCCCTCATAGCCGACGACCCCCCTCTACCCAATGAAAGCTCCAGTTCCGCCCTCATACACCCTGTAAATCCCAAAGTTTGGGACATTACAAGCCCCTCCGTGGCTCTATGTCCTCCTGCCTCTATCAAATTACGTGACCCCTCTCAGTATATCTTTCAAGCCCAATACCCCCTAACCACTTCAGCCCTCATAGGCCTTCAACCCATCATTCAAGATCTTTTAAAAAAAATTACCTCAGACCCCCTCACTCCCCGTTTAATACCCCCATATTAGCTGTTAGAAAAACCAACGGATCTTTCCACCTTGTCCAAGACCTTCACCTTGTCAACATGGCTGTTGTCCTTATCCATCCCTTAGTTCCAAATCCATACACCCTTTTTTCGCAGATACCTGCCTCAGCCTCCCACTTCTCAGTCCTAGATCTCAAGGACGCATTTTTTTTTCTATCCCTCTGGACCCCTCCTCCCAAGATTTTTTACAGAAAACAGCTCCTCTCTGACCTGCCCATTCCCAAAACCAAGACAGAAATCCTTTCCTTTCTAGGCCTGGCTGAGTATTTTAGAGCGTGGATCCCTAACTTCTCCCTGTTGGCAAGACCCCTATACGACCTCAGCAAGGGCCCCCCTGAAGAACCATTATCCTCCTCACCCCGACACTCCTTCATTAAGCTCCGTGGAGCCCTTGTGGAAGCCCCAGCTCTCCATCTTCCTGATTTGTCAAAGCCCTTCTCATTATACATTCATGAGAGGTCCAGTCAAGCTCTAAGAGTCCTAGGCCAATATTATGGCCCATCCTTTGCCTCAGTAGCTTATCTTTCCAAGCAATTAGACCCCACAGTTCGGGGATGGGCCCCCTGCCTATGGGCATTAGCCGCTGGACAGCTCTTGCAGAAGGAAGCTCATAAACTGACATTCGGGGTGCCCCTTACCATTCTGTCCGCACATCACCTAAAGGATCTCTTAACCTACAAAAGTTTACAGACTCTCCCTCCCTCCATACTCCTGACCTTACTGTCCTCTTTCCTCCAAAATCCCGTTCACCCCCTTTGCCATCCATACCCGAATCATGACTTTTTCCTCCTTTACTGCTCCCTCGCTCTCTCTCGCTTTTTTTCCTCATTCCTATTGTCTTCCCCGCCACCCCAGCCTCCTTTGTATGGTGATTCAAAGTCAGACAGACTTACACACAGCATCAAACAAAAATTACTGCCCTCATTGCCACATCAGACTGTCCTCTGAAAGGCTGCTCCGAGCCTTTATACCTCCACTTTCCTCCCTCCACCGAAGTGTTCACTAGCAGCTACCTTTATTATTCCTACCTCTGCTTCCTCTATGACCAAAAACAAGCCTGTTGCAGGCGATGGCCAGACACCTACGGGGATGTCCCTACTGGTCTTGCGCCATTCACTACATGGGTAACTCCCACAGTATTACTCCTCCAACCCATTCTCTTCAATACTAACAAACCCCTTTCTTACCTGGCTTTGGCCCATTGCAGGCCCTATAATAATCATTCTCCTCGCCTGTCTCTTCTTGCCTTGTAAAGTGTATCAAATCCCAAGTTGTTAAAATCTCTAATCAAACTTTCAACCCAGCTTTTACTCAGAAACTACCAGCTTTTAGCCACAGAAGATCCCTCACCCTCACGTAACCTCCTCACCACATGCTGAGATGGACCCCTCTCTCCGCTGGAAACTGTTCCTGGAAACAATGGCCGCAGACGCCTGGCTTCTGGCACCCCTATCCTCTTGGCACCATTAGAATCAACAAGTCCTCGACCTATGGTTACAGGTACCTTCATTGATTTCCAACCTGAAGAAGTCCACATCTACTTGTCTTTACTGTGGGGAGTCCTATCAACCCTTTCCTCCCAGTCCTCAAGCCCTAACTCCCTTCTCCACCCCCGTTCAGCAGGAAGCAGTCAGAGAGTAAGCAACGTCCACAACCCCATAGAGGAGAAAGGGGGGAATGAAGGGCCCCCACCCATAAGATGGCGAACCTCCTGCTTCTCTTCTGGATCCTCGGTTCCTGCTGGTGCTACCTGAAGCCCAATCACCCCTCGCCCCCCTAATCCCAGCACCTAGCCAATAGCCACCAGCCCCGTAGAAGTGACACCTCAATCAGCTCATGCCCCTTCCTATATAACCCAGCACCTTTCCCTAATAAAGCGGAATTCTCCAGTGAATTGCTGCTGTGTGTCATTGCTCCTTTCCTTTCAGAAGCAACCTAAGTGTCCATCAGTAGATGATGGATAAAGAAGATGTGGGACATATACACAATGGAATATTATTCAGCCATAAGAAGAAAACAAATCCTACCATTTGCAACAACATGGTTGGAGCTAGAGGGTATTATGCTCATTGAAATAAGCCAGGCAGAGAAAGACAAGTATCAAATGGTCTCACTCACCTGTGGAGTATAAGAACAAAGAAAAAACTGAAGAAACAAAACAGCAGCAGACTCACAGAACTGAAGAATGGACTAACAGGTACCAAAGGTAAAGGGACTGGGGAGGATGTGTGGGAAGGGGGAGACTAGGGGGAAAAGGGGGCATTATGATTACCAGACATAATGTAGGGGGTGGGGAGCACAGGGAGGGCTGTAGAACACAGAGAAGACAAGTAGTGATTCCACAGCATCTTACTGTGCTGATGGACAGTGACTGTAGTGGGGTATGTGGTAGGGACTTGATGATGGGGGGAGTCTAGTAACCATAATGTCGCTCATGTAATTGTAGATTAAAGATACCAAAATAAAAATTAGAAAAAAATTAAAAACTAAAAGAAGAGAAGAAAAGAATGAAGGTACCAAATTAAAGACCTCAACCCTTGCTTTTGAGACAGGGACCATGGGCTTAGACAGAATGGGGTGAGGGCCTCCAGGAAAAACAAAGCATGATAACCCATTGTGAGATTTGCTTTGGCCTGCTGGGGGGCCCAGCTTATTTTTCTGACTTTACCGGTATGCTGTTTTCTTTCTCCAGCCGTAATCAAGAGATTTGCTACCTGGGCAATTTAACAAGCAAGCCCAAAACAATGTAGTCAAAACAGGAAGGATTCCATCTTGAAGATAAGATTGCATTTTAAAGCCCAATTATTTAAAATGTAAGTTTCTTAACATACTCTTTAACAAACAGACAATAACTCAGCAGTCCTTGGGAACGAAGCAGGCAGTCTTGATTGATATGCTCCTAGACCAGGAAGCTGCTATCCTGGGAGGAAATCAGAGCAGTACATTTCTTGTAAATCACCTGGAAGACTGATAATAAACTTAATGTTTCTTCAAAGATAAACATTTGGGGACCACTTAGCAGGTCTAAATCTTTAGCCCTTTTTCTCTCAGCCACCTATAAAACTGCTCTAGACAATGCACCACCCTGGGACTCTCTTGTCCCCTCCTGGCATGATCCAGAGCTCTGTCCTCTCACTTTATCTCTAAAAAATGCCTCTGCCTTGCTTTCCTACCTTGAGTGCTTATGAAGTTCATTCTTCAACTCCAGAAACAAGTACCCTGGTATCACTTTTAAAAACTAGAAAAAGAAAAAAAGTTAAAACCAAAGTAAGAAAACATAAGGAAATAACAAAGACCAGACAGAATTCAGTGAAATGGAAAACAGAAAAATTAAGAAAATCAATGTAACCAAAGGGTGGTTCTGTGAGAAAATCAATAAAATTGGTCAACTTTTAGCCAGACTAATCAGGATTAAAAGAAGGTACATATTACCAATATCAGGAAGGAGAAAGGTAAGGTGCTATTATTACATTTTCTACAATATTAAAAAGACAAGCAATATTATCAATGACCTCATGCCAATAAATTCAAGTACCTAGATGAGTCGGGTGAATTGCTTGAACAACACATATGATTCAAACTCACTCACGAGAAAATAGATAAACAGAATAGCTTCATATACACCAAAATTTTGAATTTTTGGCTAAGGAACTTCCCAGACAATAATCTTCAAGCCAAGATGGCTTCACTGGTGAATTCTATCAAATGTGTAAAGAAGAAATGATACCAATTTGCCCACTGTTCCCAGAAAAATAAAGAAGAAGGGAATACTTCCCAATTCATTCTATGAGGCCAGCAATATCAAAAAAGATACCAAAAAAAGATAAAAACATTATAATGAAAATTAGACACAAATATATCTCTCATAAATACATATGCAAAAACTTTAAAAAATTTAGCAAAGTGAATCCAACATTATACAGAACAGATAATACAAGTAGGATTTATCCCAAGAATGCAAGGTTGGTTTAACATTCAAAATTAATCAGTATAATTCACCATATAAACAATTTTAAAAAACATATAATCATTTAATCAGATGCATTGAAAGTATTTGGAAAAGTCCACCATCCATTTCTGATAAAAAAACATTTTAGCAAACTGGGAATAGAGATATTTCTTTAATCTGGTAAAGGGCATTTCCAAAAATACTCTCATTACTACTAAACTTAATTGTGAAAGACTGAATGCTTTTACCCTAAAACCAGGAAGAAGAAAGGGATATCTACTCTCACTGTGTCTATTCAGCTGGAGATTCTAACCAGTGCAAGAAAAACAAAGTCATCCACACTGAAAAGGAGGAAGTAAAATGTCTTTGTTTCTTTGTTTACACTTGACACAATTGTCTATGTAGAAAATCTGATGGAATCTATGAAAGAGTCACTAGAACTAATAAGTGAGTTTAGTAAGGTTGCGGGATGCAGGATGTGAAATCAATATATACAAATCAACTATATTTCTATATATCAGCAACAATCAGAATCTGAAATTAAAACGTGCAAGTCCTATACTACAAAATACTACAAAAAACTACAAAATATTACTGAGATAAGTTACAGAAGACTTATGTAAATGAAGTGAGATAACTTTTTCATGGGCTGGAAAACTGGATATTGTTAAGATGTCAATTCTTCCCCACATTATTCTATGGATTCAACGCAATCTCAGTCAAAATGCACCAGGTTTTTTTTGTAGAAATTGATAAGCTGATTCTAAAATTTGTATGGGAATATGAAGAACCTAGAATAGCCAAAAATAACTTCAAAAAATAAGAATAAAGGAAAACTAACACTACCAGATTTCAAGACTTATTAAAAGGTATAGTAATCAAGATCAGGGCCCTCAAGATTTTTTCTTAAAGGATCAAACAGTAAATATTTTAGGCTTGTAGACTATGTGGTTTGTCATCACCATTCAGTTCTGCCATTATGGCATGCAAGCAGACATAGACAAATATAAATGAATAGGGGCATCACTGTTCCAATAAAGCTTTATTTAAACAGTAAAAGCTGACCCACGGGCTGCCATTTGCAGATCCCTGATCAAGACAATGTAACACTTTTGTCAGAATAAGTGAATAGTTAAATGGAACAGAAGAGAATACATACATGTATGCACACATTTATGGACAACTAGTTTTTGACAAATATGCAAAGGTAATTCAGTGTAGAAAGGATAGGTTTTAGTTTTTTTTAATCAAATGGTGCTACAACAATTAGATAACCATATGTGAAAAAATAAACTTTTACTGCATATAAAAATTAACTGAGAACAAATCATGTTCTCTTTATCTTTAAAGTAAACTTAAGATGAACTATAGACCTAAATATAAAATTGTTAAAACCCTACACATTCTAGAAGAAACGAAAAGAAAATCTTTGTGCTCCTGGGTTAAAGAAAGATTTCTTTGATATGTCACCAAAAGTATGATCCATGAGAAAAACAAATTAATATATTAGACTTCATTAGAATGAAAAAGTTCTGCTCTTTGTAAAATACTTTCAGAGAATGAAAAGACAAGCCATAAACTTGAAGAAAACCTGTGCAAAAACACCTATTTAATAGAGATTGCACCTAGAATAAGGAAAAATGTATATATTTAGAAATATATAACTGTAAGGCTGGAGGCACTGGAGGGAGGAAAGCGAGGACAGTGCAAACGGAACAAAGACACCACCAAATAGCTCTGTGCCATACAGGGAAGGAATGGACAGCTCTTCCAAGATTCCAGTCCCATGATGTGCTGACAAACCCCGGATGCAGACCCCCTCCATCCGGAAGGAGGAGACCTCTGGCTGTCCATCACCCAACCCTGAGCCAATAAAAAATTCCCCACATAACCCTAGCATGGCCCACTTCCCCCTCCCTTCCCTGTTCTCTTAAAAGCTCCCCACCTATCTGGTTACGCACGACTTCTCCAGCCTCCATTTACATAGACTGGTGAACCTCACCTGGGACTGTGCTCAAATAAACTGCCTGGCCCTTTGTTGCCTCTTGTTGTCTGCTTATTTTGGCTAGAATTTATCTTGCATTTGGTGCCAAAAAAACACCTGGGAGGGAGCATGAGTGCAGGGCCCTGACCAGCCATCAGTGGCCCTGCCCCCTCCTTCCCTGACCTGGGACCTCAGCCTGCTCTCCGCTGTGTGGATTATTTTCCGGTGAGTCCCTCAGTTTACCCTGGTCTGTTTCCCTTCCTAACACCATTTCACCTGGTCTGTTTGAAATTGTAGCTATGTCCAGGTTGGGACATTCAGGCCCTGGGCTTCCGGCCCACCCTCTGCGGGCATCCAGCCCACCCCTGGCCCTGTGGTGTGGGAGGCATTCCTCACCCAGGCTCCCAGGCCGTCTCCCCTGACTTGGTGTGCTTGGGATGCTGGGCGCTCCTCTCAGCAGGATTAGTTGGGGAGGTGACGCAGACATGGGGAGCCAGCCCTCAAAAGCAGAGGCTTAGACCCCATTGAGGTATCTCATTTCTAATTTGTCTACTCTATATTTGTCCCGGGAAGTTTGCAAACAGAAGCTAGTCTTTCTTTGCTCTGAGGCCAGGCCTCAATATCCCTTGGAAAATCAATCTTGCTGGCCCCCTGAGGGACTTTCAGTTTTGGCCTCCTCACCAACTTGATTAATTATTGCCACTGGAGCAGAGAGTAAGGTGAAATCCCATATGTGCAGGCTTTTTGGACTTTGTGCTCCCGCCCAGACCTTTACATTAAGTGTTCAATGACCCAGGTTCTTCTGGTCTGATCTCCAGTTAAGGACTGTCAGCCTCTTACTCTGCCCAGTCCTTCTTCCTTTTCAGATCCACTGGAAGACCTTAGTCACCCACCTCTCTCAGCTTGCTACCCCCACCCCTCTCCGCCACCATCTTTAAGTTCTTTGTCCTCACCAGTGTTGCTGCCATCTTAAAGTCCTACATTCCCAACCATGCCATCTTCCTGCTCCTCTCCTCTTCCAGTAGCTGCACCACCCCCTCCCCCTCTCCTTCTGCCTTCACCGCCCTCTTCCCCCACTGGAACACGCTCCTCCTGCCCTCCAGTTCTGGAAGCCACAGACAAGAAGCTAAAAAAGAAAGAAAGCAATTAAATATCAGTAACTCAAATCTTTATATCAGTTTGTCTCTCTGTGTATATGTTTTTATATGAAAAGTGTTGCTAACTGTAGTCATTATGTCTCAATTTGTATGTTTGTGTATCTAAGTGTGTAAATGAAAAATATTTTCCTACCTCCAGATGGTATTAATAAAAATTGATTTAAAAACAAGTGCTTGTGAAAATTAGGTATTCTAAAACTTCCAGAGAATCTAATAAAAAATATTAAGCATTAATGCTAATTTAAGTTGAACTGAAACAGACATGTCCTTATAGTTATCAGCTGCCAAAGTTTACTTAAAGTCATTAAAGTTGATGTTATCTGTTAAACATTTCAAGAAGATGCTTAAAGAAAAGCTTGACTTTGTCTAATGTTTGGTAAAAGTTTTATAAGTAATCTAGCATGGTTGCTAAAAATAAGTAAACAAGTGTAGCAAATAAACATCTTAATAATAATACTGTATTAATGTATAACAGTGTGTATATATATATATATATATATGCAAACAGCCTGAGAATTTTTGTGGTAACCAAAATTCTTAAAGTTTGCTAAGTTATATAAACATATTTTGTGCCCAATGAGAAATTGTGCTGTAAAGCACATTTCCAAAAATGATAATATATGTGCATAGATGTATCAATCTGAAGAATGCTAATGTAACAGTTTACAATGGCCTATTTTTAAGTGTTCACTGAAGGTTAAAGTATTGGTTTTAAGTTCTAATGAAAACTACTTAATATAATAAGGAAAATATTTCTGTATGCTAAAGATGTGTGTTTTAATAAGAGAAAGTATAAAGAATAGAAATTCTTTTTGTTGAGGGTGAAAGAAGGTAATTGTTCTAAAGTACAGCTATTTATTTAAAGGGGGAGGACACTGAATGTAAAGAGAAAGTTTTAGAAAGCTTGTGGAAAAATTGATATAGTCATGCTATGTGAAATTAAAGCAAGTGAGTCTTGATATCAAGTACACAGCAAAATTAGAATTTTGTTTTCAGTTAAAAAGACAAAGTTTTCTTAAACTGTTAGTCTGCTCTTTATGTTGGAAGATTTCAAAAGGCTTTCTAATTGTTTTATCAAAATAGTTTCTCATGCTTAAAATCTCAATGAATTGTCTGAGTATTTAAGAAAATGAGATTCTAATATCAAAGGACTAAATGTTAAACTTTGCTAATAACTGTGTAACCTTCTGTATTTGCCTTGAAATCTTTTATTGTCATTCTGGTTAAATAGATAAGTATTTCTTCATGTCAACCTATAATCCTATTTAAGCAAATGCCAAAGAAACTTTCTTTTGACAATTTTCCAAAATCAAATTCAAAAAGGTGCTTTTACCTCTAGTTAACTCTGATATTTTCCAGAGGACCCCTGGAACATGTCAAGAATTTTTCTCCTCATTGGAAAAAAGATTTGGCTGATTTGGCTTATTTATCTAATATATACTTACCTAGAAAGCACTGCCAAAAGGAATGATGCTAAACTTTGTTACTGAATGTTTTGTGTTACAGAAATATCCAAATTTCCTTATGACAACTGTCTTACAGTAAGCTCTCATCAGATCTTTAACCATTGTCATGTGTAAGTCTTTTGTCATTTATACTCACTGTTTTATTACTCCTAAACTAGTAAAAAACTAGATTTCAGCAGAACAGGTATTAGTTACATAGGATTAAGTAAACTAAGGAAGATGATTTGGTGGCTTTTTGTTTCAAATGTTGTTGATAAAGTGTTTTAAGCTTTTTCTCTTAAGCTGACAACAGTTTAGTAAATGACTGCCTTTATAAACAGAATTGAAACTTTATCTTTCTCTCTACCTGATCCTTCAAGAATTTAAAAACTCTCAGTGATTTTTTAAATATTTCATGGCAGTATGTTTATTTGCACAAGTTCAATAAGAATCTGCTTTCATTGTAAGAGGACCAATTAAAAACACTGGTTATATTACCAAGGCTTTGACTGAAACATCATACCTGAGAGACATGTGTGTAAACTCAGATATGAACAGACAGCTTTAAAGAACTAAGATTGACTTTATAAAGCCAATAAAGCCCCTTAGAAGAACTGGCCTGGTACCTTGCTTACAGAGTTCCCAGCAGCCTTACCAGGTGAGTAAGGAAGGTCACTTCCTGGCAGGTGCAAGAACCTCAGGAATGTCTTGGGAACCTCAAGAAGAGAGAAATTCACCCAAATGTACAGGTACTGCAGGCACAACCTGATGGCAAGTCTGGCTTGGCTGTCTGGCCTCAAGAGGCCTTTAAAAGTTCAATCTGAAATTCCTTACAAAAAATTCCAGCAATGTTGCTCTTTAGCAACAAGAAGGTTGGGGGACAAGCAGGACCAGCCTGTTATCCCCGGGGCTGAGCAAGAGGGCAAGTGTCGGCGGCCTGGACACCCTCCCCTGAGATCCGGGGAAAAACAAAACCACACCAAGCCGGGAGATGTGTCAGCCTCAAAGGCACAGCAAAACTCAGCTTTATTCCATCAGAGGCTTAGTTATATAGGGGAAGATAAGGAAGTAATAGAAACCAATGGGAATTGATTATCTTATCTGTCACTAGGGTCTTTAGGCAGGTTTCGGCTTAGGTGGGGAGGTGGAGTTAGGGCCAAGAGCGCATGCGCACGGGAAGCTAGATAGGCCACGAATGCGGAAGTAACAAGGGAGGATGGAAACCTCCAGTCTGCGGCCATCACAGGCCTAAAAGAGGCAAAAGGTCCCAACACAGCAAAGCACATTTAAAAGATCCCATGTAATCAATTACTCTTCTTGCTGCACTTATGCAAATAATCAAGCCAACTTTTAATTATTTTCTTAATCTGGCTACTTCTAATAAAAATGAGGATACTTTTAGAGAAAAGTATTGTTTCAATAATGCAGTCTTATCTATACTAAATCCTAATACTAGTCATTGAGATGTAAACTCGATCCAGAATTCTAGTTTCCCCATAATACCTGGCTATGATTCTCAATTAGACTCTTCATATTTCTAGTTCTCATATTCAGCCATGCTTTCTTAATCTCATCAAGTTTGTCCTTCCAGAATAGAAAATCCAACTCCAGATGTTGCTACTTAACCTAATAACACAATTTGTTCTATCTTGCCTAGAAGCCACAAAACTGCAAATAGTAATAGAAACGAAACCCAGAATAGAAGCACCAACCTTCTGAGGCCCTCTCAACTGACCAGTGATGGAAACCTAGCTGCACCTTTTACTGTGCCCCCTCTCAGCATGAAGCAGCCAGAGCGGTTATCACCACTTTTCCCTAGTGGCAGCTATAGTCTCTATCTGTAGAGGGGAGAATGAGACAGGGACCATAGGTTTAGACAAAATAAGGTGAGAGCCTCTGGAGAAAGCAAAGCAGGATATTTGCAGCCAGAGCAATGTAACTACATGCTAGGAAACCCCCCCATGACGCCCCTTGTCAGCCGGAAGTAGCCAGATCAAGTTGTTGCCCATTATGACCAAAAGGCTGGAATGTAAGGCTGGAGGCACTGGAGGGAGGAAAGCGAGGACAGTGCAAATGGAACAAAGACAGCACCAAATAGCTCTGTGCCATATAAGGAAGGAACAGACAGCTCTTCCGGGATTCCAGTCCCGTGACATGCCGACAAACCCCGGATACAGACCCCCTCCATCTGGAAGGAGGAGACCTCTGGCTGTCCACAACCCAACCCTGAGCCAATAAAAAATTCCCCACATAACCCTAGTGTGGCCTACTTCCCCCTCCCTTCCCTGTTCTCTTAAAAACTCCCCACCTATCTGGTTACACACGACTTCTCCAGCCTCCATTTATGTAGACTGGTGAACCTTGCCCAGGACTGTGCTCAAATAAACTGCCTGGCCCTTTGTTGCCTCTTGTCACCTGTTTATTTCAGCTAGAATTTATCTTACAATAACTATATTGAGAAACTCAATAATAAGAAAACAGACAACCCAATTAAAAAGACAGGCAAGAGATTTTAATAGAAACTTCACCAAAAAAAGTTCATTGAAAACTTCACTGTACACTGTTGTAAAAAGATGCTCAACAACACGTGAAAAAGTCATGTGAAATAATCACACAAAAAGATGCTCAACATCACTTGTTAGGGGAATACCAATGAAATCACAGTAAGATACTGCTGAACACCTATTAGAATGGCTAAGCTTTAAAAAGACTAACCATAACAAGTGTTGGTGAAGAGATAGTAGAGCTGTAACTCTTACACATGGTAGGGGAAACGTCAAATCATACACCCACTTTGGAAAACAGATTGGCAGTTGCTTAACAAGTTAAAAATATACCTACTAGATGATCCAGCCATTCCATTCCTAGGTATTTGCCCAAGGGGGAAAAAAGACTTATGTCCATGCAAAATTTGTAGATAAATATTCATAGCATCTTTATTTGTAATAGCCCCAAACTGGAAACAACTGGGAACAAAAGGTGGAGAGAGAGAGATCTGGACAGGCTGGGCTGGTGAAAGGATCAACTGCTTTTGGCTAGTGATTTTTTACATCTACCCTTGGAACAGGAAAAGAAAAAACATAAGAAATGGCTAGTTCAAAGTGCAAATTCTTATTTAATGGATGTAAAATGAAATACGAATTTGTTGCTACAAGAATACCACATTTTTGAGGCATGCTGAGATGGTGTTTTGTGTGTGTGTGTGTGTGTAAGTTGTACAACAGTGCTGTGACAGCCAACAGGAGTAAAGTCAAACTCACAGAAAGGTGTTCACTTAGAAGAAAGCACCACTAATGACCCACACAACTTACAGAATTTGTGTTATACTGCAGAAATTTTAGTAATTTTAGTTAATCTACCAAGATAATGTAGTTATGTTTAATTTTGTAAGGTACAAAGCAGTGATCACCTATTTTGGTATCCCCTTTTCAATAAAGTTTTGATTATTGATCAGTAAAGACGAAAAAGAACAGATAAATCAATGTGGTATATTCATATTACTTAGCAAAAAAAGAATGAACTATCAATGGCATGCTACAACACAGATGAATCTCACATTGACTATGTTGAATAAAAAGCAGAAAAATGCATACATACTGTATGATTATATCTAGATAAAACTTTTGGAAATACAAACTATAGCTATAATGACAGGGAGCAGATCAGTGGTTGCCATGGAAGGGGAGGGGCAAAAAGGGTCAGATGAAACTTTTATGACTGATGGATATGTCCTTTTACTCAGATGCAGATGGTTTTCAGGTAAATACATATGTCAAAACTTGCATTTTTCATTTTAAATATGTGTAATTTGTTGTATGTTGATCACACCTCAAAAACCTATTTTTTTAAAGTTGTGGCCTCCCCACTGACCTTAGATAAAGTATACCCTCCCCAGTGTACACTCAAGGGCCTCCATGATTTGGCTCTCCTTTCCAGAACTCACTTGTTTAAGAAAACTGGACAGACCTATTAAAAGTTCAGGACTGAAGAGCAAAAAGATTAACCTACAGTTTGCGGCAGATATTTTTGGACATAAATAACACTGCTTGGAGATAACCCACCCAGAAATATCTTTCTGTGTTAGTTCAGAGTTTTGATTACAAAACAAGGTTGAGGGTGAAGAGGAAGCAGCTCAGAGGGGAAAGATGGGTTCACTCTATATCCAGTGATTTGCTTAGCTGAGATATTATTTATATAAATATCAGTTATATATTTATATTATTTTCATTATGGTGATTGGAAAGTCAGAATCATAGAGAACTGTAGATTGTGGGCTATCCCAACCTATGGATTGTTTTTTCTATCCTAATTATGAGTAAAAAGAAAACAGAAAGGCAGGCTTCATTTTGGAAGAATTTAAGAGAGATAAAAAAATCATCTTTGATTTAATTGTTTTTTTTTTAGTGACATCTCATCTCAGCAAATTGCTGCAAGTAAGAATCCAAAGGAGTCATAAAGTGGTAACCAAAACAGACAGAAACCAACTATGGTTCACTGTGGATGAGCTTGAAGCAAGACTGAGTGGAGAAGTACACAGTTCTGGTTTTTTCTTTTTGTATCAAAGGAAGATACACAAAATTCATAAATAGAGAAATTGATAGAACCTTAGATTTACTGAATAACATTGGTGTGTGAATGCCACATTTCTTTAAGACTTGCTGTATAATTTTATCTTTTTCTTGTGGACATAAATTCTTTAGTATTTATGTTATTTTTTAAAAGAATTGCTTTTTATTAAAAAGCAAGTGACACATTTATATTATTTTCATTGGATTGTTTGTAGGAAAAGCAATTTTGATCAGAATATATGCCAAAAAGACAGTTATGTTTGCAGAGATGAGGGCAGTCAATCATAGTGCAGTGTCTGAGACTCTAGTGTGGAGATTGGAAAACCATAGCCTGTGGTCCAAATCCAATCTCTGTTTTTGTATGTCCCACAAGCTAAAAATTGTTTCTACATTAAAAAAATGAATGTTGAAAAAGAGGAAAAGGAAGAAAAAAAGGAGGAAGAGGAGGATAAATATGCAACAGAAATTGTATTTAGACCACAAACCTAAAATGTTTGCTTTATTATTTGGACTTTGACAGGATATTTGCCAGCCCCTGCTCTGGTGTATGCAGGGATTGCAAATACCTGCATACACGGCACTCCTTAATTTTTTAGTCCGTTGCAGTCATGGCAAATCAATTACAGCTTTATTTCTTAGGTGGGCCCAGATTAGAGCACAGATCTGTCTCAGGAAACTTTTCCAGGCAGCCATTACAAATTACTGGGAATTGCCATATGGGGTGAAACCTATTTATCATCCCTAGACTTGTCAGTATGCCTAGATTATTCAATCTTTTAAAGGCCAAATAGCATAGAATCCAAGGGCCATTGACAGTTAAACTCACTTTAACTGCTTAGTCAGAACAGTAATACCCAGGAACCTTAGAGCTCATGTAAGGTAGTGAATGGAAAAAGTGATTTTAGTGTGACCATAAAGACAAAGAAGTCTTATTTATATACTAATGTCCCCTATCCTTTAACCCATGATTAGCTAAGACCTGTACTCCATTAATGTAACCATTAAGCTCCCTTAGGTTGAAGAAGTCCTTTTAACATGCACCTGTATCTCTGTGCTTGGCTGTGAGCTGCACGATCAGACTGTTCCTTTGGCATAGGAAACTTTAAGCATCTTAAATATGAAATATAGAAAACACAAGGACATTGTGATGTCATTAAACTGGTCGGGTCGGCTCAAGGCTTTATGGAAGGGGATGGAGACCGGGGAGGAATAGCTGAGGAATAGGGCCTTCTTGAGGGTAGTATGCAAGATGTACCTCAAGTACCCCTCAACTGGATAATATACCCAACCACACACATACGGGCACACACACTAGCTATAAGAATATAGTAATTTATCCTCCATTTACCCCATGGTTGCAAGCACATAAGCTGGTGAGAATCATGCCTGGGTTTGCGTGGGGCTTGTCTGGACTTGCCCCACCTTCTTTCTAACATTCCAACCCTCCCCCAAGACAACAGGCCAAGCGGTACTCTGCCACAATAAAAGGCACAACTCTCTGCACCACGCTCATGCTCCCTCTCTCTCTCTGGGGCAGCCACTTTCTCTTTCAGGTAATAAAATCTCTTGCATGGGCCCATGTCTCCTGAGTCATTCTGGGTAAGGAGGGTCACATCAAGATACCCTTTCACAAGCACGTCTCATGGGATTTAAAATATTTACATTGGAGGCCTTTTATTTATTCTGGAGTTCTTTACAGCTAAAAATGCTGGGTATTATACATAAAATAAACCTAAAAAGACTCTGAAAGGTGGAGAGAAGGAGATTGGCTAAGGACCTTGAGGCCCAAGGAATGATAGTGATGAGTCCCTGGGTTTGTTCTTTGTTTGTTTGTCTAATATACCCTGGGCAGAGCCAGCAACCCAATGTGCCAAGAAACACAGACAAAGATAGCCCCAGCAAGCCTGCTCTCTAGACCAAGGACAAGGAAAAGGGCAGCTTACTAAAGGAGCAAACTATTAGACAATTAATCACCCAACTCCAATCAAACACCAGAGAAAAACTGTGGCCCCCTCCCCATCCCCTTCAGCAAAGGCTAAGTAGGAGGTGAGACTTTCATCTAGGCTGTAATGATGATGCTGGGGTTCTTGTTTACGAAGCCAAAGAATGAGCTTCACAAACACTCAAGGTAGGAGAGCAAGGTACAGGCTTTTATTCAGAGATAAAGTGAAAGGACAGAGCTCCCGGCTCACGCCAGGAGGGGACAAGAGTCTGTGGTGGTGCATTGTCTAGGGGTTTTATAGGCAGTTGAGGATATTTGGGAACATGAAAAAAACTTAGGGGTGTGGACTTGTTAAGTGGTCCCTGAATATTGAAAATTAACATAAGGAATTTTCTGCCTTAATTTCTCTCTGGGTCTGGGATACTGGCATCTTGGTCTGGGAGCATATCAAAAGGCTGCTTGCCCAGCCCCCAAGGTGGGCTGAGGTATTGTCTATTTGCTAAAGAATCCTGCCTCTTAAATTTCCTGGGTGTTAAAATGCAGTCTTATCTTAAAGTGGAATTCTTCCTGTCTTTTTCCATGCCTTCTACAGCTGGGTCTGCATGCTAAATTAGTTGCTCAGTTTGCAAAATCACCTTGTCAGATCTGAAGGAGAAAAGACAGCACATAGGCCTGGGCCTTTTAGCATGCTAAAGTGAATCTTACACATGGTTACAAATGATTAGCATAATAAGACATCTTCTTTATCTGGGGAACATTAACTGATCTCACTGAAGAATGACTCTAGAGCTTAATGTTAAACATAGTTTTAGTTGGGGGGGGGGGTTCCTTGCATGTAGTTACATTGCTCTGACTGCAAATATCCTGCCTTGCTTTTTCCAGAGGCCCTCACCCTAATCTGACTACATCCACGGTCCCTGTCTCAACGAGGTACCCCAACATCCCACTGGGGTGGTGTCAGAGATGATAAAGTGGGGAGCTGGGACTTTCATGTCTCCTTGGCACCAAGGAGGTTCCCCCTTGAAACATCACTGCAGACAATGTGGGGGGGCAGTAATAATTTACCCCTCTCTTCCCAGGCAGGGTGATGTAAGAGGAGGCTTAGTGGGGAGTCTATGCTTCCACTCCCATTTAGCAGTAACATGGCACCCCTCCTCACCACCCCACCCATGCAAATGGAGGTCAAGTGGGGAAGTTGGGCTTCCACCCCCACCTGGTAATAATGAGGTGGCAACCTCCCCATACCCTTTTTTCTACTGAAACAGTATCAAAGGAGTTCTGCTAAAACAGAAAATGTAGATAAGAACAAGAGTCTCATAGCATAATGCCCCAAATGCTAAGGGTGCAATAAACATCACTTGTTATTCCAAACCCCAAGAAAATCTCACCTGGAATGAGAAAAGATGATTAACATACACAAACATTGAGATGATAGAGATGCTGGAATTATCTGAAGATTTAAAAAATGTAAAATTGCTTCAAAGAGCAAATCCATCACATGAGACAAAATAAAGAAAAAATAAAGTCTCAGCAAGGAAAAAACATCTGTGGGTAAAATTGTAACATTTCCAGAATATCTCGCCAGGCTTTAGTGCATTTGCATATCCTCACAGGTGGAGAGAAGTTCATCTCCATGTCAGAGGGTAATTACCTGGGGAACCGAGGGTGTGTCTGAACCTGAGAGTTTAAAGAGAGGGGCTTGCTTGCTTGCTTGCTTGCTTTCTTCTTCTGGAGCAGAGGGGAAATATGGCTCTGGACTACAGTTTGTAAGCAATAAATGGGTCTTAAACTTTATTTCTCCCTTTGACTGATTTTGGTTTTTAGAGGTATTTTGCCCTGGGATTTCCTCTCCCCGGACTTACAATATAGAAGCAAAGAAATAGAAGAGATAAAGAAGAACCAAATGGTTATTTTAGAAATGAAAAATAAAATAGTGAAGGTGGGGGCTACCTTTCCTTCAACTAATGGAGTGGAATGCTCTACCTTGGGCATGGTGTGCCAAGACTACTGGGGGTCTGATCACCCATGCACCAGTTTGTGAGGTGGAAGTTCTACACCAGGAGAGGCAATCCCAGGTTGTTTCTTCACCATTACCCACAGTATTCAGCTGCTATAGCAGAAGTGTCATTCAGAAAGAAACTTTCCATTGTTTCTACCCACAGCTCCAGAGCCCTGCTCAGAAGATTTTGCCTGAGGGTAGAAATAGGCTATAAAACAAACAGTGTCTTATTTCTTCCCAGAGAGATTGACTTCATTTGCAACAGAGAATGAAGAAGTTCAAGCCTAATAGTGCTGTCAAGAACAGTGGAGATTGTGGCATAAGGCAACTGGGAGGAGATTCAAAATACAGGGTAACATCTAGTCTGGCAGCTTTGCAGGACAGAGACAGGAAGTAAGAGCTGAGAGAACCCTTTCTGGGATCAGAACAAAAATCAAACACAGGCCTTGAAAACTTGTAGAGCAGTTTATGCCCCCAGGGTATTATTGAAAATGACAGGGCAATGAATGGAGTTCTAAAGCTGGGTGTGGTCATGGAAACAGGAAGAGAGCCATATCCAAACCACTGGCACCCCCAACGCTGTATCTCCCTGAGGAGCAGCATGAAAGATTGATCACTGCGGGAGTGGGACAACGTCACTGAAATGATCCAGTTGGTCACTAAACAAGGAAACATGCTAATAACAATAATAAGCCTTTGGAGGGGAGGGTGGGGAGAGCAATACCCAGAGTGGCTGTAATACAGTATTTTAAATGTCCAGGTTCCAAAAGAAATTACAAGGCATTGCAAAGAAACAGAAAAGTATGGCCCACACACAGGAAGATAATCAGGCAACAGAAATTGCTTGTGAGAGAGACCAGATGTCAGATTTATTTGAAACAGACTTTAATGTAGTCATTATAGACATGTTCACAGAACTAAAGGAAACCATGATTAAAGAAGCAAAGGAAGGTATGATGATAATGTTGCATCAAAAGAGAATATCAATAAAGAGATTAAAATTAGAAAAAGAAATTAAATGGAGATTATGGAATTGAAAGCACACTAAGAAATTAAAAAATGTCTACAGGGCTCAACAGTAGATTTAAACTGGCAGAAGAAGGAATATACAAACTTGAAAATATATATCAATAGAGATTATGCAAGTGGAAGAACAGAGAAAAAAGGGTAAAGAAAAGAGAACCTCAGAATTAAGCGCAGCAAAATGTGCATAATGGGAATACCAGTAATAGAAAGGAATGAGCAGAAAAATATTTGAAGAAATAATGCCTGAAATCTTCCTAATTTATGGAGAACAACAAACTAAATAGCCAGGGATCTCAATGAACTTCACATAGAATAAATTTAAAACACTGCACAGACAAATCATAGTAAAAAAGTTGAAAGCCAACATAAGGAGAAAATCTTGAAAGCAGCAAGAGAAAAATGGCTCTTTACTAACAGCTAAATTCTCAGCACAAACAATGGAAGCACTAGGTTAACATTTAAAAAGTGCTTAAAGAAAAAAAATCTATTTACCAAGAATCCTGTATTTTTTAAAAATGATAACAAAACAAAGACTCTAAGATAAATAAAAATGGAGGAAACCTGTAGCTGTCAGACTTTCCTTGTAAGAATACTAAAGAAAGTTCGATAGCTCAATGAAATAACCCCAGTTGATAATTTGAATTCACACACAAAACAAAGAGAAAGATAATTATATAATTATAAATGACAGTGAAATGGATATTTTTTACTTTCTTTTCCTAATGGATTTAAATGCAGTTGTATAAAATAACATTTGTAGAATATATTGTTGGGTCTACAATACGTAGAAATAATAGCACAAAGGAGGTTGGTAAGAGGGCATCTGAAAACTTCTGAAAAGCTGCACTGGGCTAAGGAAATGATTATAGATTGTAAACTAAAAATTAAAATAGTATATTGTTGGCTTAGTAACATAATAGATATAATATATTTAACAATAATACCACAAAAAGGTAGAAAGAAAATAGAGCTATATTGAAGCAATATTTCTATGTACCTCTGGAATAATCTAGTATAAATTGGAAACTAATTCAGGTATTAAATGTGAATTGGTTAAATAATCCAATAAAAAGGCAAAGATTGTCAGAATGTATAAAAAGAATGAGCCACCTGTATACTGTCTATAACAGTCTCATTTTATATTCAAAGATAGAGATAAATTGAAAGAAAAAGATCGAAAAGCATATATCATGCAAATAGCAAAAACAAAAAAGCTAGGGTGGCTATATTAAAATCAGACAAAATAGACTTTAAAATGAAAAATGTTACTGTGGACAAAGAGGGACTTTTTTTATTAAGGTATCATTGATATACAATCTTATGAAGGTTTCACATGAACAACATTGTGGTTACTACATTCACCCATATTATCCAGTCCCCCTCACATACCCCATTGCAGTCACTGTTCATCAGCATAGTAAGATGCTATAGAGTCACTCCTTGTCTTTGTGCTATACTGCCTTTCCCAGGCCCCCCTATGTTATGTGTGCTGATCATAATACCTCTTAATCCCTTTCTCCCTCCCTCCCCACCCCCTTTCCCTTTGGTAACCGCTAGTCCCTTCTCAGGGTCTGTGAGTCTGCTGCTGTTTTGTTTCTTCAGTTTTGGTTTGTTGTTATACTCCACAAATGAATGAAATTATTTGGTATTTGTCTTTCTCTGCCTGGCCTATTTCACTGTGCATAATACCCTCTAGCTCCATCCATGTTGTTGCAAATGGGAGGATCTGTTTTCTTCTTATAGTTGAATAATACTCCATTGTGTATATGTACCACATCTACTTTACCCATTCATCTACTGATGACACTTAGGTTGCTTCCATGTCTTGGCTATTGTAAGTAGTGCTGTGAAAAACATAGGGGTGCATGCATCTTTTTGTATCAGGGATCTTGTTTTCTTTGGGTAAATTCCTAAGAGTGGAATTCCTGGGCCAAATGTTATTTCTATTTTTAGTTTTTTGAGGAACCTCCATATTACTTTCCACAATGGTTGAACTGATTTACATCCCCACCAACAGTGTAGGAGAGTACCCTTTTCTCTGCATCCTTGTCAGCATTTGTTTTTCCCTTTTGGATATTGGCCATCTTAACTGTTGTGAGGTAATACCTCATTGTGGTTTTAATTTGCATTTCCCTCATGATTAGCGAGGTGGAGCATCTTTTCATGTGCCTGTTGGCCATCTGAATTTCTTCTTTGGAGAGTGTCTGCTCAGATCCTCTGTCCATTTTTTCATTGGGTTATTTGCTTTTTTGGTGTTGAGGCATGTGAGTTCTTCTATATTTTGGATGTTAACCCTTTATCGGATATACTGCTTATGAATACATTCTCCCCTATTGTAGGATGCTTTTTTGTTCTGCTGGTGGTGTCCTTTACTGTACAGAAGCTTTTTAGTCCAGTGTAGTCCCATTTGTTCATTTCTACTTTTGTTTCCCTTAACCGAGGATATGTGTTCAGGAAAAAGTTGCTCATGTTTATATTCAAGAGATTTTTGCCTATGTTTTCTTCAAGAGAGTTTTATGGTTTCATGACTTACATTCAGGTCTTTGATCCATTTTGAGTTTACTTTTGTGTATGGAGTTATACAATAATCCAAATTCATTCTCTTACATGTAGCTGTCCAGTTTTGCCAACACCAGTTGTTGAAGAGGCTGTCATTTCCCCATTATATATCCATGGCTCTTTTTTCATATATTAATTGGCCGTATATGTTTCAGTTTATATATATAGAGTCTCTATTCTGTTCCATTGATCTATCAGTCTGTTCTTGTGCCAGTACCAAATTGTTTTGATTAGTGTGGCTTTGTAGTAGAGCTTGAAGGTGGGGAGTGTAATTCTCCCAACTTTACTCTTCCTTCTCAGGATTGCTTTGGTTATTCGGAGTCTTTGTGGTTCCATATGAATTTTAGAACTATTTGTTCTAGTTCATTGAAGAATGTTGTTGAAATTTTGGTAGAGACTGCATTGAATCTGTAGATTGCTTTAGGCAGCATGGCCATTTTGATAATACTAATTCTTCCCGTCCATGAGCACAGTATATATTTTCATTTATTGATACCTTCTTTAATTTCTCTCAAGAGTGTCTTGTAGTTTTCAGAGTATAGGTCTTTCACTTCTTTCATTAGGCTTATTCCTCAGTATTTCATTCTTTTGGATGCGATTGTAAATAGAATTGTTTTCCTGATTTCTCTTTTTGCTAGTGCACTGTTAGTATATAGGAATGCCACAGATTTCTGTGTAGTGATTTTGTATTCTGCAACTTTGCTGAATTGAGTTATTAGCGCTCATAGTTTGGGGTGGATTCTTTAGGGTTTTTTATGCAGTATCATGTCATCTACAAACAGTGAAAGTTTAACTTCTTCCTTACCAATCTGGATGACTTTTATTTCTTTGTGTTTTTGAATTGCCATGGCTAGGACATCCAGAACTATGTTGAATAAAAGTGGGAACAGTGGGCATCCTTATCTTGTTTCCAATCTCAGATGAAAACCTTTCAGCTTTCACTGTTAAGTAAGTTGTTGGCTGTGGGTTTGTCATATATGGCCTTTATTATCCTGAGGTACTTTCCCTCTTTACCATTTTGTTGAGAGTTTTTATTGTGAATGGATGTTGAATTTTGTCAAATGCTTTTTCAGCATCTATGGAGATGATTATGTGTTTTTTTGTCCTTCTTTTTGTTGATGTGGTATATGATGTTGATGTATTTTGAATATTGTACCATCCTTCCATCCCTAGAATAAATCCTACTTGATCATGATGGATGATATTTTTGATGTATTTTTGAATTCAGTCTGCTAATACTTTGTTGAGTATTTTTGCATCTATGTTCAACAGGGATATTGTTCTGTAATTTTGTTTTTTTTTGTGGTGTCTTGCCTGGATTAGAGTGATGCTGGCCTCATAGAATGAGTTTGGAAGTATTCCCTCCTCTTCTACTTTTTGGAAAACTTTAAGGAGGATGGGTATTAGATCTTCTCTAAATGTTTGATAAAATTCAGCAGTGAAGCCATGGATTTTGTTTTTAGGTAGTTTTTTTTATTACCAATTCAATTTTGTTCCTGGTAATTGGTCTGTTCAGATTTTCTGTTTCTTCCTGGGTTAGCCTTGGAGGGTTGTATTTTTCTAGAAAGTTGTCCATTTCTTCTAGGTTATCCAGTTTGTTATCATATAATTTTTCATAGTATTCTCTACTAATTCTTTGTATGTCTGTGGTGTCTGTAGAGATTTTTTCCTTTCTCATTTCTGATTCTGTTTATGTGTGTAGACTCTCTTTTTTTCTTGATAAGTCTGGCTAGGGGTTTGTTTATTTTGTTTGTTTTCTCAAAGAACCAGCTCCTTGTTTCATTGATTCTTTCTGTTGATTTATTTTTCTGATTTTTATTTATTTCTCCTCTGATCTTTATTATGTCCCTCCTTCTACTGACTTGGGGTCTCATTTCTTCTTCTTCTTCTAGTTTCATTAATTGTGATTTTAGATTGTTCTTTTGGGATTATTTTTCTTTTTTGAGGCAAGCCTATATTGCCATATACTTTTAGAACTGCTTTCACTGCATCCCACAGATTTGGGACTGTTAAGTTGCTGTTTACATTTGTCTCCATTCATTGCTTGATTTCTGTTTTTATTTGGTCATTGATCGATTGATTATTTAGGAGCCTGTTAAGCCCCCATGTGTTTGTGGGCTTTTTTGTTTTCTTTGCATAATTTATTTCTAGTTTCATACCTTTGTGGTCTGAGAAGCTGCTTAGTACAATTTCAGTCCTTCTGAATTTACTGAGGCTCTTTTTGTGGCCTAGTATATGATCTACTCTTGAAAATGTTCCATGTGCACTTGAGAAGAATGTGTATCCTGCTGCTTTTGGATGGAGTGTTCTATAGATGTCTCTGTTAGGTCCATATGTTCTAATGTGTTGTTCAGTGCCTCTGTCTCCTTACTTATTTTCTGTCCAGTTGATATGTCCTTCAGAGTGAATGGAGTGTTGAAGTATCCTAAAATGAATACATTGCATTCTATTTTCCCTTTTAATTCTGTTAGTATTTGTTTCACATACATAGGTGCTCCTGTGTTGGGTTCATAGATATTTATAATGGTTATATCCTCTTGTTGGACTGACCCCTTTATCATAATGTAATGTCCTTCTTTGTCTCTTGTTACTGTCTTTGTTTTGAATTCTATTTTGTCTGATACAAGTAGTGCAACTACTGCTTTTTTCTCCCTATTATTTGCATGAAATATCTTTTTCCATTCATTCACTTTTAGTCTGTGTATGTCTTTGGGTTTGAAGTGAGTCTCTTATAGGCAGCATATAGATGTGTCTTGTTTTTTTATCCTTTCAGTGACTCTATGTCTTTTGATTGGTGCATTTAGTCCATTTAAATTTAGGATTATTATCAATAGATATGTACTTATTGCCATTGCAGGCTTTAGATTTGTGGTTACCAAAGGTTCAAGGTCAGCTTCTTTACTCTCTGACAGTCTAACTTAACCCACTTAGTACATTATTTTAAACACAATCTAAAGGTTCTTTTTTTTAATCTTCCCTTCTTTTTCTTCCTCCTCCACTCTTTATATATTAGGTTTCACATTCTGTACTGTTTGTGTACCCTTTGACTGCCTTTGTGGGGAGTTGATTTAATTTTGCATTTGCTTAGTAATTAATTGGTCTACTTCCTTTACTGTGGTTTTATTTTCCCTGGTGACAGCCATTTAGCCTTAGAAGTACTTCCATCTATAGCAGTCCCTTCAAAATACACTGTAGAGATGGTTTGTGAGAGGCAAATTGCCTCAACTTTTCTTATCTGGAAATTGTTTAACCCCTGATTCCAATTTAAATGATAATCTTACCAGGTAGAGTACTCTTGGTTGAAGACCCTTCTGTTTCATTATATTAAATATATCATGCCACTCCTTTCTTGCCTGTAAGGTTTCTAATGAGGAGTCTGACAATATACCAATAGGGTTTCTTTTGTAAGTGATCTTTTTCTTTCTCAGAATGCTTTTAATACTTGGTGCTTGTCTTTGTCCTTTGCCATTTTAATTATGATATGTCTTAGTGTTGTCTTCCTAGGATCCTTTTTGTTGGGAGATCTCTTCGCTTCCATGACCTGAATGACTATTTCCTACCCCTGGTTTGGGAAGTTGTCAGAAATTGTTTCCTCAAAGAGACTTTCTTTGCCTTTTTCTCTCTTCTTCTTCTGGAGCCCCTTTAATGAAAATATTTTTCTATTTGGATTGGTCACACAGTTCTATTCTTTCATTCCTAGTAATCAGTTTCTCTCTGTGCCTCAGCTTCTTTGTTTTCCTGTTCTCTAATTTCTATTTCATTTACTTTCTCCTCTACCTCATCTAATCTACTTTTAAATCCCTCCATTGTATGTTTCATTTCAAATACTATCTTTTTCAAAGTTTCTGTCTCTTTTTTGAAGTCCTCCCAGAGATCTTGAATATTTTTCTGTAGCTCCATGAGCATGTTCATGATTTTTAATTTGAAATCTTTATCATGAAGATTGGTGATTTCACTTTCACTTAGCCTTCTTTCTGGTGTTTGAGAGATTTTGGTTTTACCAGGTTCTTTTGTAATTTCATATTTGTGATGTTTATTACAGAATAATAACTTTGTGTCAGTGGCACCCTCTAGTGCCCAGAAGCTCTACTCTCTGGAGCTACCCAGCCCCTGGAGCTATGGTGGCGGTCACAGGTGCGTGTTGCCAGTGCCTGCCGGGAGGAAAGAGTTCTTTCCTGCTTCCTGGCCACAGTGCCTGCCTCCACTGCTTGGGTCAGTGGGCTGAGTGTTGCAGGGAGGAGCCCCTGTAGCTGCTGTATGTGGGGTCGCTCTCTGACTGGTCTGGTGCGATGGCAGGGCCAGCAGATTTGTAAACCAGTGCCACCAGGAGGAAGGAGCAGCAGGCTTCATATCACAGTGGGGGGCCTCAGCGCTGTATTGCCAGTCAGGGGGATGGAGTGCATGAAGCTCCCCAAATTTCCCAACCTGCTGGGCTGAGTCAACTGGGATGATTTTGTCCACCTGTCTTTTCTCCTTAGCAGGAATCTCTGTGTAATCCTTGCCCTGTTAGCAGCCCTCTTGCTGTTGGGAAGTCTTTCAAAGTGCCCACCTTTCTTTTGTCCTAGAGAGGCTGGTTGTTGGTAACTGTTCTCAACAAGTGGCTAGAATCTCAGTCTCTCTGAGTATTTTGCCTGTCTTTGCTTTCCAACCCCATTAATCTCCAGAGCACCACGTAATGTGGGTTCATGCTACCCGAACAGATTTCTGGGGCTGGGTATTTAACAGTCCTGGACTTCTACTCCTTCCCTCCTAAGTTTCTCTTCCTCCCACTGGAGAGCTCAGGTGTGGGGAGGGCTTGAGTCCCACCGGATCATGGCTTTGCTACTTCATCCTTTTCCATGAGGTCTTTTCTTTTCCCCAGATGTAGGCCATCTGTTGCAGTCTTCTTTCCTGTCACTCTTTCAGGATTAGTTGTATTTGTTGTATTTTCATGTTATATGTGGTTTTGGGAGGAGGTTTCTGCCTCATTTCTCATGCTGCCATCTTGTTTAATCCCCTCTGAAATAATGCACTCTTAAATAAGCACTGCAAAGCAGAAATCAAAAGGGAAATCAGAAATCCCAAGTATGTTGGAAAGAGTTAGGTTTGGTATTTCAGGGAAGCAGGACAGAGTGAAACCAAAGTGAAGAAAACAAGGCAGCAGGCTTATTACACTCTGTATCAGAGCAGGCCCCAAGATAATGTCTGACAGTCCCCAAGTGTTCAAGGAGAGCTTCTTTTTATAAGGATTGCAAGGGGTTTTATATGGAGCAATCCATGATAAGAAATGCTGATTGACAGCTCAGTAGTTATGTCTTCTTACTGGTTGTAGACATCTGTTATCACCTGACCCCTCCTCCTGCTAATGTCCTAACAGTTGGAGACACCTGTGGTCATCTGACCCCTCCTCCTGCTAATGAGATGAATAAAAATGAAGAAACAATGGGGCTTAGCTAAAGCTTTAGTTAGAAGGAAATTAATAGCTGTTAATACCTATATTAAGAAAGAAGAAGAAAGATTTAAAATCAATAACCTTCTACCTTATGACTTTGGAAAAAGAAGAGCAAACTAAACCTAATATAAACAGAAGGAAGGACATAACAATAGTAGAAATTTATGAAATAGAGAATAGAAAAACAATAGAGAAAACCAATGAAACTGAAACCTGCTTCTTTGAAAAGATCCACAAAATTGACAAATCTTTTGTTAGGTTGACCAAGATAAAAGAGAAGTCTTAAATTACAAGAATTAGAAATGAAAAGGGGACATTATTTTTGACTGCACAGAAATAAAAAGGATTGTAAAGGAATACTGTGAACAACTGTATGCAAAAAAAAAATAGATAATTTAGATGAAATGGGGAAATTCCTAGAAAGACAAAAACTACTGAAACAACTGAAGTAAAATATACAATTGATGATAGACAAGTGAAGAGATTGAAGGATTCATAATAATTTTTAAGAACTACCCACAAAGAAAGGCTCATTACCAGATGGCTTCTCTGTGGAATTCTACCAAACATATAAGAGGAATTAATAGCAATTTTTTGCAAACTTCCAAGAAATAGAAGAAGAGGAAATGTTTTCCAACTCACTGTAAATGGCCAGTATTTTCATGATACCAAAACCAGACAGACCTAACAAGAAAAGAAAACTTCAGAACAATATCTCCTATAAATGTAGATGCAAAAATTCTCAAGACTATACTAGAAAACTGAATCCATCAACATGTAAAAGGAAATGGATTTTTCCCATGAATGCAAGGTGGTTCAACACCTGAAAACCAATTAATATATCTTATCAATAAATAAAAGTAAAAATCATATGATCATCTTAATAGAAGCAGAAAAAGCATTTGATAAAAGCCAACATCTTTTCACGGTAACTACACTCAATAGAGTATGAATAGAAGGGGACTTCCTCAACCTGATAAAGGGCATCTACAAAAAACACACAGTTGACATCATACTTAATGGTGAAAGAGTGGATACTTTCCCTCTAAGATTAGAAACAAGACAAAGATGCCTGCTGTTACTACTTCTACTCAACAGTGTACTGGAGGTTCTAGCCAGGCCAGCTAAATAAGAAAAAGAAATAAGGACATCCAGTTTAGAAAGGAAGAAGGAAAATTATATTTGCAGATGACATGATCTTAAATACAGAAGATTCTAAGAAATTCATTTGCTCAAAAAACTATTTGAGCTAATAAATGAGTTCATCAAGGTTGCAGGATACCATATACAAAAATCAATTGCATTCCTATGCATTTACAATAAACAATCTGAAAATTAAATTAAGAAAAAATTCCATTTAAGATAAAATCAAAAAGAATAAAATACTTCAGAATAAATTTAGAAAAGAAGTGCAAAAGCATACTGAAAGCTACAAAACATTGTTGAAAGAAATTAAACAGTATCTAAATAATTGGAAAACATCCTAAATTCATGGATTGAAAGTCTTAACATTGTTAAGATGGCAATACTTGCCAAACTTATCTACGGATTCAACACCTGTATGCTCTTCTCATTAAGTTCATCTCTTGGAGTGCCTATTGTTCTAAGACTCAGCTCAGTGTTGCCTCCTTCAGAAAACCTCCTCTCCACTGGCTTAGGTGTCCCTGAAGGCACTCTCTTTGCAGACTGGATGTGGGTATGTCCTCTGTTTTCTCCAGCAACAGCTTCTGGGGTGGTCTCCAGCCATAGAGTGCACACCTTGAGGATGAGTTTGGGCTTCTCTAAATGCATACAGTAAATTCTCATGGGTTAAATGAGGGTGTGTGTGTGTGTGTGTGTGTGTGTGTGCACGCAGCAGTCCACCTGGGGCAAGAGACAAGTCCTCCAGAGCACATTCTCTGGTGGCTTGTTGGCAGCTCCTGCAGTGACTCTCTCATTTGTGACAGCAGACTGTACCGACCCTTCTTCTTGGTCCCTGAGTCCCAGCAACTGCTTTTGTGGCATCTTTTACTTGTGCAGAACTAAAATAACCAGCCTCCTTCTTCCCCTGTCTTCTCCTTCCCTCCTGCTCCCTTCTTTCCACCTCACACAGAGAACAGGTGGTTTTCCCTCCAATTGGCAAGTTCCAGTGCTTTTATTCTGTTTTTGTTCACATAAGATGTTTGCCAGCCCAAAGCTGTTTTATTGTTATTATTATCAAAGTCAAGACTGATAGTGAAGCTTCCATTGATCAAACACCTCGTAAGCATCCCACACAATGCTAAATGCGACAGACACTTCTTGAAACTCAGCACCTGAAAGAATGGCTTTTCCCCATTTTACACAGGAAGAAACTGAGACCCAGAAGAGACTGAGAAACTACAGAACTCCTTCAAAGCCTCTCCCTTGGGAAGAGTCAGAACCAGTCTCAGTCCTTGCATTTCTGACCCCCAGTGGACTCCCGAAAATATAAAGGGAAACGCTGGGGAAATAAATCATCCCAGAAAGAATCACGTACTACATGTTTGGTTCCGACTTCCTGATTTTTAGAAAAGAAATGATGCCCCTGTAAGATGTTGTGAGGACTTTCTGGGCCAGGTTCTGGGTCACTGCAATTTGCCATCTGAGCCATTTGCAATGCATGAACAAGGTTTCAGGCCCTTGGAGCAGGAGAAGCGGGAAGGAATCCTGGGATGGGAAGCCGGGCAGGGAATGTTCTTGGGGAGGTAGCACCTATGTACGCGGGAGAAAGCAGGTGAAGGACATGGCAAAAGGGGCTCCTGGCAAAGGGAGCTATATCTGCTGAAGCCCCAGGTTCTGCAGGGTTAGGGAACTTTAGGGAGTAGAGTAGTCTAGTTGGACTCTGGAGTTGCAGCCTCTGCACTGGAGAATGGGCAGGGTCTCATTCTGGAAGGACTTCACAAGCCATGTGGAGGCATCTGAACCTTAACCTGAGAGCTCTGAGGAGATGCTGATGGTCTTGTGTGAAGGAGGGGTGCAAATTGTCTTTTAGAGGCTCTGCTCTGGCTGCAGTAGCAGGAAGGACAGGAGATGGCAAGACTGAGGGCTTGGAATCGGGGCTGCGCTGGCTGCAGGGTGCTACAGCATTTCCTTAACACCACATACAGATGTGACAGAGTCTGGTGGTGAACAGGTGGCCTCCTGCCTCAAGAGTTACCTGCCCTATTAAGGAGTCATGTCTGCAGATCTAGCCATATTGGGGATTCTTTGTGGAAGGAGGTTTTGCTATTTAAAATCCCAGATTCTCTCCAAGAGAGGTGGATGGACCGAAACCAGTGTGGGGGCTGGAAGGAGGTCGGGGGGTGGGCACTCAGGGAAGCTGAAACCTCCAGCTGAGAGACACAGTAAAAGTGGAATATCCTGGAGAATGGCTGGTCCTGGAGGGAAGGGGCCAGGACAGTAAGAAGGGGCCTGGTGGCAGGAGACTGAGGCCAGAGTGGGATGAAGTGGCAGAGTTTCCCCAGGTGGAGAGGGGGCAGTTGGGCTCCGCAGAGCAGCAGAAGGCCCTGTGGGGCCGTTCTGCTCTGTGCCTTCAGCCCTCTCCCACCTGCAGAATCTTTATAAGAAGTTGTTGCACAGTAGAACTCAGTGTGGTTTGGTTTAGGGTGGGCTGAGCCTGAATTTGGGGTCCTCATGCATCTATGGGTGATGAGATGAGAGATGACCACCACGCAGAACTGTGGGAACAGGTGCTTAAAGCCAGGGATGACCATGAGAAAGAAAGCCTTTGAGAAATTTGTAGAAAGTTTGAAGAGGCCTTGGAAAGCCATAGCACACAGAATGGGTGTTTTGAGGCTATTTGTCAAAGTTTCTTCAGTGCAGCTCAGCAGAGAAGTACCCAAGTTTATTTTTGGACTAAAGTGTTTTCTTTGGTGATTCTGTACAGGCACAGCCCTGGCCATACTGTGTCTGAGCATGATAACAAGAAAGGTCTTCTGGGCCAGGAAATGGGCTGAAGGTCTGGGGCCCACAGCCGGTCCGGGGGCAGGGCGCTGTGCCTTATGCTCTGGCCTGTGTCTGCCGGCAACCAGTGACAACTCACTGCCTACGGTGACCATGCTGAATTTTTCCCCAACTCTAGACCTGACCCTCCACAGATCTGATGACAGGCTACTCTGGGCCCCAGGCCTGGCTGGGAACCCAGCCCTTCTTACAGGGGACATTCTGGGTTGGCAGAGCCCCCACAGAGCCCCACCCTGGGGCTTGGGCAGCCCCTGCCTTTCACCTCCCACCCCACCTTGTGCCACCCTCAGAGAGCAGGCTGCCTGAAAGGGTGTTTGCTCCTACCCAGCATAACATGTTCAAGCCTCATTTCCCTTTCGGCTCTCCTGGCCATAGATTGACAGCTCTGATAGAGCAGAGGGGCCCAAGGGGCCTGGCTGGCCCAAACTGGCCTGGCACTGAAAGTGGATGTGGAGGGAAAACGTTCCTAAGAGTTTTCAGCTTCTGTCTTTTGACCTTGCCTACCCTGCCACCTTCAGTAATAGGAATAAATATATAAATAATGGTAATTCTTACATTAAGGTCACCATTTACTGCTGTCAGGCAATGTGCTATTTTATAGATAAGATCATATCCATTCACCACAACAGTCCTACAAAATTGTCTCATTGTGCCTTTTAACAGATGAAGAAATTGAGACTCAGAGAGGTCACCGGACCCTACATGGCAGCCCAGCACCACACTGGCTGACCCCAAGCAGGGTCATCTCTGTGCTAGGGTGGCTTCCACATGCTAACTGCTTTTGCCTTAGGATTTGAGGGGCCTGGGGAAGGAGCTGGTGCCACCCTGGTCATTTTCCACAGGAAGTGGATGTGCAGGGAGGGTGATGGCCTGTATGTGGCCACTCAGCCAGTGAACAGTGATGGAGTGGAGCCCAGGTGTCTGATGCCCAGGAGAGGAGAGGAGAAATGTGCTCAGACCATGCCTATGGCTCCAGGAGGCCTCTTTCCTCTCTGTGTGGCCTCAGCTAAACCCCTGCCCCTCTCTGAGCTGCACCTTCCCCATCTGAAAGTGCAGCTCCTAGAATCCCCCTGTGGAGCTCTGTGGAGGGCCTGGCCCTGGGCTGGAAACATGGGGAAGAAGTCCAGGGATTTTCTTCTTCAAACACAAATGTCATCATCCAGTTGACCCCTGCCTGAGATTTTCCTAGTAGAGAGCTAATCCTGTGAATTTTGAGAAATTAAGCAAAATGATGCTTTGAAAAGAAGGCTTTATGGATGTGGCCATGATAGATTTGTGTCCACAAGGCATGTCTCCCTTGCAAACCCAGTGTTACATAATCTGCCCCACCCCATGACACAGGAGGCCATTCTATTCCCTCAAGTGCCACCTGCCTCCCCCAGGCCACCCTGCATTAGGCTCCACAAAGCTGCTAGATTGAGATTTCCATCACTTTTCACTCATTCGATTAACAAGTGTTGGCTCAGCACCCCTATGTGCCAGAACAGTTCTAGGCACAGGGAATTCAGCAGAGAAAAAAGCAGATGAAAATCCCTGCCTGGTGGGAGGAAGCACAACTGATACACAAGGTAAATGAATGAAATGTAACTATACGAGTGTGGATAAAATGAGAGTTCCTGTGGCCAGGATTCTCACCTGGCCCTGGTTGACTAGCTCATAGCACACCTGTGGGCAACACATGGCTGTTGACTCTATATAAAGAGTCACGACATGGTGGCAGGGCTGCAAGGCTGCAGGAGAGCAGAGCAGAGGCTGGACTGGTGGCAGTGCCAAGGACAGAGGCCCAGAGGATGGCTGTGCGGGACGACTGTGCAGACAGAGGGGCCCAGAGGACGGCTGTGCAGACAGAGGGGCCCAGAGGCAGAGACCGACTTGCTGCATGCAGACTTGCTCTGAGTGAACGGATTCTAGTGACTGACCTGCCACCTGGAAATAAAGTTGGGTATAACCCTTATCACCCCAAGAACATTTTGCTGTCGATTTCTTTGGTCACATTGAATCCATAGCGAACTTGCCCAGGGCTGAAACCTATTGACAAGACAGAAGTCATTCCTCCAAAGGGAGTCAGGGATGCTGTGGCTGAGGGAGAGATGCTGGTGGACACACTTGCAGACACCCACAGCTGTGGACCATGGGAGAGCTCTGCAGACGTTGTAGGTAAAGGGCGCCATGCCAGCATGGTTAGGAACCTTACAGCGGTGGCATTACTAGATTGCTAATCAGCACCTGCCTCTGTTCTCTTCTGGGTTCCTCCAGCCTCCCAGCATGGGGCCCTCCCTTGGAGATGACAGAACTCCCTGCTGCCCTGTGAGGGGTGAAGCCCAGCACTTAGGTCCTGGATGTCATCCCCTCTTGCTTACTTCATCCCTTCACTCTTGCACTGTTGTCTTTTTCTCAAATATTAGCAATCTCAGCATCAATTTTGGACCATCCCTTATTGTCACCTGTCTCTAAAAGTGCTACCATGGACCCACTCCTTCCTCCACTCTAGCTGTAGGCCTCATCTGTGAAATGGGGTCAAAGCCCCATTCCTACATTCAATCCACTAAAGTTATCTTCAAAACACACACCACCATGTCTGTCCCTCTTGCCCATAGGGTCTGTCTTCCACGGGGAAGTGCTATCCAAGAGAAATGGGATATGAGCTATGTGTGCCATTTTAATTTTTTTGGGAGTCACTTAAAAAGGTAAAAGGAAACAGGAGAAATTAATTTCAGTAATATATTTCATTAAAGCTACTATATCCAAAGTAACACTATTTCAACATGTAATCAATGTAAGATATTTAGTGAAATACTTTACATTCTTTCATGCTAAGCCTTCAAAATCTATCGTATATTTTACACTTGCGGCACATCTCACTGTAGACCAGCCATTTGTCATGTGCTTAACAGCCATGAGCAGAGCAGATCTTCAGTGTCAGTCAGACCTCAGCATTCCTTTGCTTGCAACCCTTCAGTGTCCTCCTGCTGCCTTCAGACCATGAAGCGCATGCCCTGCAGAGGGTGACAAGGGCCTTCCTGACCTGACTGCCTCCTAGCCGCACCTCTCTTTGTTCTCTCCCTTGCCCACTGCAGCTACCATGGTCACTTTCCTGCCTTGTGCACATGCAGAGCTCGCCTCTACCCCAGGGCCTTTGTTCTTGCTCTTTCTCTGCCGGGATGGCTCTTCTTTCAGTCTGGACATGCTTGGTTTCCCCATGTCGTTCTGTTCTCTGCTCACTGTTACCCCCTCAGAGTCCCTCTTGACTACACCCTCTAACGTGCACCAAAGATGCACCCCACTGGAGCACTCTCCACCACATCACCCTGTTGAATTCTCTGCACAGCACCTATTGCTCTCTGGAGTTAGCTTATTTAGCACTTTGGCTCCCTGTTGCAATGTTTGTTTTCCATCAGGAATAGATAGCTCTCCTCCATAGAACCTTACATACAATAAGCACTCAACAACACTCACAGTTTCGAATCAATCTCTCAGCACAGTTAGCATCCAGGGTCTCACTGGGTGCAAATTGTCCTCCACACCAGGGCATTACACAGGGATTGCATATCCCTCAGGTGCCAAGCAAGTGGGAGTCACAGCCCAGCAGAGGAAACTTAACTCAGTGACAGTCTGTTGAAAGTGGGATTTCTTGGCAAATTTTACCAATTTTTCCATCCTTGACTGCTGCTGGTGAGGCCTAATGACTCTGCAATTACTTAGAGCCAGGGCCTGCTATGTGAGTAGCAAATGCCATTGTAACATTTTATGGTTATAAAATACCCATCTGAAAGGGACCAAGATAGTGACTGTCCAACATTCTCTGTTTCCAGTTTTATGTGACCATGCAGGTAATTGCCCCTACCTAGCTCAGGCCTAGCACGTGGTTGGTGCTTAGGAAATGTGAGTGCCCTTCAGAGCAATCCAACAGATAACAGTGTTATAGAGCACTTGGCAAGCTCTGGACACAGTGCTTTATGCTGGAAATTCATAAAGGAAGAAGACTCAGTTGGCAGGTACCAAGATTTCCATCTCATGCAAAGAAATTATCCTCCAACCTGACCGTTGGCCTTTGCACAGGGCAGAGAGAGTCTGCTGCTTCATCCCCAGGCCTGACCCATATCTCTGCCTGGGAACATGGCCACCTCTCTTCACTATGTCATTGGTTGCAGCATCCTATGAGTGTCATGAGAGCTCAGGAAATGTCCTAACCAGTAGGGGATGTTTCCAGCCCTTGGGGCTCTTGGGAGGGTCACTGGAAGAAGACCCTGCCAGGACCAGAGCTCAGCGCTGTGGGCAGGGTTTCCCCAGGCAGGTCCCCTTCCCTCCTGGGGTAGGCCAGATGACAGGTCATCTCAAGAGACTTAGGAAGAATTTGCCTCAGAGGAAATCTTCATGAAGCTCTAGTAAATAAACCAGAACAAGCCAGGTTATTGTGGCTGAAGCAGGGCAGGGGCCCAGAGCTCCCCCATGCTGTTTTCCTGACTTCTCCCTCTCTGAGACCCATGGGGCCCTGTTTGAAAAGCATGGGCATATCCTCTCTGGAGGCAGAACTGGAGCTTTGAATGCCAGGCCTAACCCTTACCCAGGGGATGTCTTAACTTCTTAAATAAGTTCAGGTTTTCATCTGAACATAGAGCTAATCATAGCCCCTACCTAATAGGGTTGCTCTGAGAAGTAACTTGAGAAATGAAAACTCATGTAAAGCATTTAACCCAGTGCAGATGAAGTGGTAAACATTCAACAAAGAAATTCTTCCCATGAGTGTCTGCAATTTAAATCTGAACCCTGGGAAAGGGATGCTTACATTAACATGGAGAACCTGGGATGGTAGAATTTCACCCTGGCAGCTAGGGAAGGAAGGCAGTGTGGGGAAATTACTGGTTCTTCTTGGCTCTTTCTGGAGGTGCTCTCCTATTTTTGGTCCTCATGTAGCTGGTTTCCCAACAGATAATAAGGCTCCTTGATTTTGTCTCCACTCACAGGTAAAATACTCTGGGATATTTAAGCATTCAGGCCCATGTTTGGGCTGGTAGGGAGGGAGGAGGGAGTGGGTTCAGCAAAAGTACGTTTAGGCTGCACCCATCACCCATGCTGGGGCTGCCACCCAGCCTGAGCCACCCAGGATCCAGGGCCTGGTGGGGTGTGGGTGTGGGTGGGATGTATTCTGCAAGATTCTTGGCTGGGGAGGCTGGCTAAGCAAGCTCCATCCTGGCAACAAGACCCCTGGGAACAATAACCAGAGGCCTATGTGGGAATGGGCCTTGCTCTGCCCCTACCTCTGCCTGGCCTTTATTATATTCCAAGGCCCTGGGCCAGTCTTTGAGCTTACTCATTAACTGAGCAATTTGCTGAAAGGATTTGACTGTGAATATCAGGAAAATATGTAAATAATAATCTGGGGCCAAGCAGGGAGAAGAAATGGGCCCAACTGCAAAGACGGTGAGCCAGGGAGGTCACAGCCCAAGTGGGCAGTCACCCTCTCTGTGCCTTGGGTGTTTTCTCTGCCAAGCAGTGAACCCCCAGGGTATGGCCAGGATCTCCCACTTGAGAGAATTGCCTTTCTTTTCATGTTTACATCAAAGAAGCTCAAGCCCACAGATGGTGGGAGGGCCACCTCCCGACCACTGTTACGGAGTTTCCTGGGGTGAGGAAGGAGAATTGCAGGGTTTCAGGATACCCATCCTGCATCTATGAGATGTGCTTCCTTCTCTTCTTTAGCTATTGGGGGCTGAGGGAGATTCTGTTGGAGAAAATGACTCTGTGGAACTATTGCTTAAGGAAACCACCCATCTGGTTGCACTCTCTTCTTGGGATCTTGAAGTTCAGACTGGGCAAAAGTGACTGGGTCAGGGTAGTAACCAGGCATGGAGTCACACAGTGCCCTGCAGCCAAGGCATTGGCTGTAGTGAAGTCCCAAGGCTGTAGCCTCCAGGACTCCTAACTCCTAGTCTGATCTTCTATTGTAGCATTATAATTTTTATTTTCTGGAATCTTTTTTGCCTTTCCCCATTCCCCTCTTCTGCATGCAGCTAGGTGTTGTGCTATGAACACCAGCTTTGGAACTAGGCTGGCCTCGGTTCAGATCCTGGTTTGCAGCTCCCTGACTGTGTGACTTCAGACAACCTTTGCATCTCTGAGCTCCTGTTTTCTCTCCTGAAGAGGATCATGTCATCATGCTGTGGTAATGATATCATGTTAGGCTCCATTGTGGAGGAAGAGAGAAAGGCCCCAAGCCTCTCATAGTTTACAATCCCATGGGGGCATAAGGCTCAATCATTAAAAAATGATTTATTAAAGAAGTTTCCATCTGAGGTCATAAGGATATAAAAAATATTATGTGTTATTGTTGAAGGTGGGATTCATTACATTATTCTCTCTAGTTTTGCATGTTTGAAAAACTTTTTTTTATATTTTTGAAACAAACTTCACACATCATATCACTTCATCTGTAAACATTTCAGCATTTATCCATAAAAAGGGACTCTTACAAGTAATAATAAACACAGTATTACTATCACCTTAAAAAAACTAAAAACAGTTCTTTAATATGATCAGATTTCCAGTGTGGGTTTACATTTCCCTGATTGTCATATGAAAATTTTAATAATGTGTTTACTGAATTGGGATCCAAATTGAGGCCGCATATAGTGATTGATTAATTTGTCACTTCAGTCTCTTTTGATTTATAAGTTTTTTCATCTTTTATTCTTCTTGTAATACTTTGTTGAAAAAGCCAAATAATTTATTCTATAGAGTTTACTACATTCTGATCATTCTATTTTCATCCTCATAGTATCATTTAATGTAGTCTTTTGTCTCCTGTATTTGCTCTAAATTGGTAGTGAGATTCTTTTTACTTGATTAGGATTTCAAGGCTATTTCATAGTTATTGTCTTCTACAAGAAGGTATGTGGTGTCTGGACATCTTTTTGTCATATTGGCAGCTATTGATGATCACTGCTTAGATCCATTGATTCATAGAATGTGAAAGAATAATATTCTAATTCTATAAATTTGTCTTTTTTTTTTAGCTGGACTGCTTCTATAAAGGGAAGATTCCCTTCATTAGTTGTGTGGTTACTTTGTAATACCAGTTGTAAAAATAAGATAAATGCTTTATTCTCTTCCTTTATTTATCAGTTATCATGATTTGGTTCCCAAGAATCTTTTAAAAGCAACCACTAAGTTGTGTGCATGTGGGTGTGTTTAATATTATTAGGATCCGATTGATTTAAAATATTTGATTCATTTCAATTCTTGGTAGTTATTGTGTTTACTGATGCCCAAATTATACCATCTTTGGCTAGTGGAAGTTACAGAAATGGGCTGCTGAGTCCTTTTGATACATTCTATTAATCTTTGATAGTAATGTGTTTGTGGGAGAAAATGTTCCAAGCTCACTGTATATCTCAGACATACCCATTTGTATGAGAAATCATGATTCTTTTTAGTGACAAGTGGTATTTAGACACCATAATCTGGATCTAGGGGGGTGCTCATTGTATTGGACTGTTTACATTTCTAGGTCTTTCCAATGGACAAAGAGAGGGAATGTATACTTTTTAAAAGAGATAAGACACATTACAAATTTATACTGATGTTGCCCATTCAAATTCTAGACCATAGAGGTTTTTGGTTTTACATTGTTTTACATTTTGGTCTTATATTCATTGGTCTTACATCTATGATTTTTTTAACCATGCTGAAAATTTCAGCTTTGAGAACTCCTGCATAATTACTCATTTGATTTATCCTTTATTACACACACAACAGGCTCAAAAGAATAAAACTGAAATTACTGAAAATGATTTAAAGGTGTTTTTTTTGGCATTTCTCTTTGTCCTTGGGCTAAATCCCACTAAGAATGTATGTTAAATTACAAAGCTTCAACGTCATTTGAAATAGCTCCTCTCTATTAATCACCAGCTAAACACAAGTTGGTTTCCTTAGTTTTAAATTTTGGGATTTCTCTTTCATTTTTGTTTTTCAGTCATGACAATATATTTTTGATGGTTGGTTTTATACTCCAGCCTAAAGACAAGATATGTTCAAAGGCCAAGTTCTTTTCCTGTCTCTTGTATTCCCTACCCCAAGAGGGGTAACCATTTTTAAAAGTATGCTTTGCCTTTCCATTATTTTTTGTATATAAGCAAACACACACACACATACACATATTAGCATGCCCCCTTTCTCTTAGCTAAATGGTAGCATAATAGACACACTTCTGTCTGCTTTGCTTTTTTCACTGAATGACATATCCTAGAGATCATTCCATAGTGGTCTATAGAAATCTTCCTCATTCCAGTTTATAACTGTATGTTCTAGTTTATGCCACCAGTCCCTCTTTTGCTGTTATAATTTGTTTCAGGCAGAATTGTGTTCCCTCCAAACTCATATGTTGAAACCCTAAACCCCAACTGTGGAGACAGGGCTTTAAAGAGATAACTAAGGTTGGATGAGGTCAAAAGGATGGGGCCCTAATAATCCCATTGGAGTGTCCTTAATAATAAGAAGAATGTACACCAGGGTTGCATACATATGAGACACAGTGACAAGGAGGCCATCTATAAGCCAAGGAGTAAGGATTCAGGAGAAACTGCTGACATGTTGATCTTGGACTTCCAGCCTCCAGAACTGTGGGCAAATAAATTTCTGGTCTTTAAGCAGCCAGTCTGTGGTACTTTATTATTATAGCCTGGGTAGACTAATACATAATAAGACATAGACATTTACAGTAACTTCAGCAAGTACAAGGCAATGATCTAATTCAGTATATCTATGATCCCAAATCAGTGTATCTAGCTGTTGATTTTAGGGGCTGGAAAGGACCCTTTCATTCGCAACTATCTACCTCCTATCTACCTCCTCTGCTCTCAAATGCTGAAAATTCCCTCTAATCCCTGGAGGACAAGGTCTCTCTCTCTCTCTGTAACTAGAGAATGTAAGACCCCTGAAGGAGAAAACGGTGAGAAGGTCATTTATGTGACAGAGCAATACTAGGTTGGGGGTGGGGAGAGTGCTGAGGTTCCCAAGCAAAGGTTTATCTGTTCCCAGCTGGGTCCTGAGCATTTCTGAGTACAGCTGGAAGGGGAACCTGGCATATGTGTTGGGGAAGCTGAGAGGTTCTTGGAAAGGGTCAGTAGAGCAAGGCTGTGAAGCAGGCTTATTAAACTATCTTATGTGTAAGTATCCCAGGGATGCTTATTAGAGGGAAGATTCTTGGCCTCCAACCCCCAGTGAGCCTCATATAATAGGTCCAGACTAGGGCCCAAGAACTTGCATTTTATTGCCCTTGGCCCCCTGCCCCCCAAGGGATTCTGATGCAGGTTGTCCATAGGCCACAGCTGGGAAACATAACTCTGAAATGGGGGGTGGGAAGGACTCAAGGAAGTGGCCTTGGGGAAAGTGTGCTTAGATAAAAGGACTGCTACAGGCAACAGTGAATTCCAAAGGAGGCAAGGCCATGGGTCTGGTCTGAGGAAGTGGGGAGGAGTATTTTAGTGCTGATGTTGCTGAGAGGCTATCTGGCCTGCATCTGCACCTGTGGAGGGGCTCTCGGGGAAGGAAGAGCTGGGGTGAGTGGGTAGAAGAAACAAATGCCAGGTTACTTATCTTTCACAATGAGGCAGCAGGGATCCACGGCTTGGTTCTTGGGCAATAGGAAGGACTGTGGTAAGGTCAACATTTTCTCCTTGGTCTCTCCTTCCCCTTCCTATCTTCAAGAAAACAAATGTAGTCCAGTTTTCCTTATTCCCAAGGGGCTTTCTAGAAACTTACCTTGGAATCTAAAACCACTTCTTACACTTTGTTCCTCTTCTCTCTGGTCTTTAAAAAAGAACCCTTCTGTTGCTTTCCTGGCATAGCCATGTCAGAGCTGTTAATTAACTCAAGAATCCTTGTAAAAGAAGATTAAGAACAAGAAGGAGCAGGGGGCAGCTGGACTCCATTCCTAGAGGGAAAAAAAACACGTTTATGAGGAGGAGAGAGGCCAAAGGATGGGGTTACCTCTCCATTCTGCTTGGCTTTTATTAGGGGAGCCAGAGGTGGGGTCAGCTGGTCAGAGGGCAAGGCCTCTGTCTTTTTGGCTGAAGGGATTTCTGGGTTGTCTGGGCAATAGCCAGCACATCTCAGTTCCTGCTCCGCCTGTAATGCCTCTCTGAGTGTCAGTGACACCACCTATAAAATGTTTCAGAAGGTTCATGGAGAAAGCTTACAAGGCTTAGCAGCATATTTAGTTATTAGTAGGCACCTAATAAAGATTTAAGTAGTGAGAACCAAGGGCTGCTGTGAGGCTGGGGAGCTGGGGACAGAGTGGCTGATGGGTTTCTGCTACATGGTTGGGGTTCTGTGCTGTTCTGAGGGTTGGCATAAGCCATTTTAAGATATTATTCAATTATGAGTTTGTTTACAGCAAAGCTTGTA
This sequence comes from Manis pentadactyla, assembly GCF_030020395.1. Lineage (NCBI taxonomy): Eukaryota > Metazoa > Chordata > Mammalia > Pholidota > Manidae > Manis > Manis pentadactyla. The sequence continues at coordinate 45,370,110 of NC_080026.1, read as the reverse complement.
TTTCATAACCCTTTGCATCTCCATGAACTCCCAGAATGCCTTGCAGGTTGTGTGCCTCCAGGGATAGTTACTCCAAAGCTGGCCAGGCAAGACGCTGCTTGTCTTCTGGGCTCTTGGGTGAGGGCCAGGTCCTGCCCGGTCCTGGGTCCCTGGCACCTTCCAGGACCACATGGGAGGTGGCTGATGGATGAATGCACCTGCATTTCTTATGAAGCACTTGTTCGAGTAAATAGTACATTGCCTGCATTTTTTAATGCTTCCTTACTTCATTTTGCCCCCTAGAAAGTCAAAGTAGAATCTGCAGTTTAATAATTTGGAAAATACAGAAAAAATATGGAGAAGTTATACGTAATACCACATAAGTTTGTTTTCTAAGGTCATGCCTGCTTTCTTGTTGATATATACCATATATATGTAAAGCCTCATGCCTGGTGTTTTTTGAGCCCTCCTGCCAAGCACTCTGCTTGGGTATCTTAGACATTGTTCCATTTGAAGTCAGAAGGCTGGCTCTGGGCAGCCCTCGTCCATAACCCTCTCTGACGGGGCGCATTAGGTGAAGGAGCCCGAGGAGCAGGCATTCTGGAGGTGAGGGAAGGGTGAGGTCACCCGAGTTACAGCAGACATGGGAGGCTTCCTGGAGCAGGTGGGATTGAGCCAGACCTGGAAGGATGGGAGGACTTCATTCTTTTTGAGTATGGGGATGTAGGCACCATTCCCAGAGTGGCTTGGCGTTCCCATGGTCTGGAGGTCCAGTTGTGTGTGTTGAGCTCTGGTGTCATCACAGTCCACCTCAACAATACTGTGGGGCTGGGGCATGGGGAATGTGACAGCCCAGACACTGGAACCAGACAGTCCCGTGTGGACATCCTGGCCACCTCATACGGCTATGGGAAGATGTGCAGGTCATGTTGGGTCCACATGTGTGCAGTGGGCAAACATTGACACTTGCTTCCCAGAGATGGCATGAGATTCAGTGATGGCCTGGGTGCTCTGGCTGGGACACAGCCTGGGGAGGGGTGAATGCACAATAAATGCTGGTGGGTATAACTAATATTTCCATAGGCCAGGGAGGAAAGGGGTACTCACAGAGCCACCTGGGGCCCCTCCATTCCTGAGTTAGCCCCTGTTCCCTGGTGGCCAACCTGGGGAGCACGCAGGGAGAGGTGTCAGGACCCAGATGGAGCTGGTTTCTGTGGCAGTGGACATGGAGGTGGGGGTGGCAGCCTTGAGTGGAGCTGGCTTAGAACAGAGGGCACTGCAGCTCTCTCTCTCTGACCTGGGCACACTCACCTCCCTTAAGATGACTGAAAACCTGATCTACCTTTGGAGTCAGAGAAGCCACAGGTCAGCTGTTAATGTCTTGGCCATGGCTATGGGGGTGGCAGGTGAGTCAGTGCTCTCCTCTCCTCACTGCAGGGAGCTGGGAGCTAGAGGGTGGGCTGACCAGGCTCTGTGGCCATTTTGCTTGCAAAAGAGCTCAAAGGGCTCTTTGCACCCAAAGGGTGGCTGATGTGTGCAACTCTGACCTTGGTGTAGTTTACCTTCTTCCCTGCTTTGCACCCTAGGACTGGCTTCTCCTAACTTACCCCCAACCTGGGGAGAGGGTACAATTAATTCAGCCCTGAGGGGCCAACCGGGGTCATCCTAACTCTAGGTTCCTGCTTTTCTGCGACTCATCACAACCTTATTGCACTCCTTGAGCATGGGAAAGAGTTGAGTGTGGAGTCCTTGGCCCAGTAATGAATGACCACATGCATGTTATTTACCCTGACCTCTACGAGTCCTTCTTGCTTATTGTTTGGAAGTTCCAGCTACTCACATGACCATCTCAATTGCATGGTCCTTGGCCTCTGGGGATGTGCTGGTCATTGTCTTCTTTTATCATCATTTTGCATCCCAAACTCATTCACCAGTGCTTTTCAGACCTTTACTGAATACCTGTTATCAAAAATGCCCTTGGCTATGGAAGCAGAAGTACAGGCAGCATTTTACGTGCTATTTCACAGGTATTTGGACCCATATTTTTCATTTCGCCTAAGTTTCTCCCCCCAGCGTTGCCTCCCATTCCAGCTACATTCACTGAGGGCATGTGCATGTAGCTCAGCCCCTGAACTCAGCTGAACTTTTCCCAAGGATGGACCAGCAAATCTGCAGGGTGCCCAGCCTTGGGTGAGGCATGGGGTGGGAGAGTTAGGCTTTACTGTAAGGAAAATTCCATCCTTCAGAAGTTCACACTTAGATAGATGAGACAGACCTGTCTTAAAAGACCCTCCACATTGACCTTTAAAAACTGCTTTTTTACTTTGAAATAATCATAGATAAAATACGAAGTTGTAAAAAGAGAACAGAGACATCTATGTACCCTTCACCCAGTTTTCCCCAAAGGCAACATCGTATATAACTATAGCATGTTGTCAAAACCAGGAAAGTGACATTGGTATGACTTCACTGATCTATTCAGATTGTACCATTTCTACATACTGTATGTACATGTGTGTGACCATGTGTTTCTATGCAGTTTTTCACAAGTATAGGTTCATGTGAGCACCACCATCAAGATAGAGAACCATTCCATCACCACAAAGGTCCAAAGTTATTCCCTCCCCCCTTATAGTCACACACTGTCTGCCTACCCTCCTGTTGCTCAGCATCCCTAACCCACAGCAACCATTCATCTGCTCTTCATCACTGTGAATGTGCCATGTTGAAAATCTTCTGTGAACAAGATCATATAGTATGCAAACTTTAGATTTTTTTACTTAGCTATATATGTGTGTGTGTATATATCAGATGGTCTCCAATTTATGATGGTTTGACTTAATGATTTTTTGACTTTACAATGTGCAAAAGAAGAAACTGTAGAAACTGTACTTGGAATTTTGAATTGTGGTCCTTTCCTAGGCTAGCAACATGTGGCATGAGCCTCTCTAGTGACATGGGGCAGCAGCCTGCCACCATTCTGTACCCACACAACCACTCTGTTTCTCATTTTCAGTACAGTCTTCAAGCATTTGCATTTAAGATTCAGCACTTTATTTAAAAATAGTCTTTGTGTTAGATGATATTTCCCAATTGTGAGCTAATGTACATGTTCTCAGAACCCAAGTTCTGAGCATGTTTGAGGTAAGCTAGGCTAAGCAATGGTGTTTGGGAAGTTAGGTATATTAAACATATTTTTGACGCATGATATTTTCAACTTACACAGGACCTAACTCCACTGTAAGTCAAGAAAGAGCTGTATATAAAGTAAAAACTTAAATAGAACTGAAAGTCATACTCAGTCCTGTGCTCATCCCCGGCCTTCAGGCCTCCCTCCAAAGGCAACCACTGTTGACAGTTTTAAACTTTTTATACACATACAAACACAAAACTCCAAAACTGAAAAATACCCATTTCTGTCCCTTAATTTATATTTGCATACAACAGAACAGTTGGGTCAAAGTGGTGAGCTGTACACTCCTGTCTGCATCTCTCCCCAAATTTCTGCCACTTGTCCCCACTTGTCCTGCAGAACCATCTTAGTGCAGCAAGGCTGTTTCTTCCTGGGATGACTGCAGGTCCTTGTCACTGACCTCCTGTTTCCCCGTGTCCCTCTATTGCAGTATTTGTCAACCAGGTGCTTTGCCCTCCAGGGAACACTGGGCAGTGTCTGGAGACATTTTTGGTTGCCACAGCTAGGGAAGGGGGTGCTGCTGGCATCTAGTGGAGAGAGGTCCAGTTTGTTTCTAAATATTGCACAGTGCATGGGGAGCTCTCGACCCCCACAGACTCATCTGGCCCAGGATGTCAATAGGGCTGAGGTGGAGCAGTCCTGCTTAGTCTAATCTCCTTGAGGCAGCCAGAGCACCACTTTTCTGCTCAAAACCCTTCAGGGTATTCAGCAATTTTGGCATAAAATCCAAAACCTTTCCGTGACCTATAAAGTCCATTATGACACCTGACTTCAGCTCTCCCACCTCTGTTTCAGTGTCACCATACCATCTGCTGGAATTCAGTCATGTCAAGTCACCCGGCCTCTGCTCTTCCTGCTCCGTTGGTCGGGAGTATGTATGCTCTCATACTCACATGCCCGGCTTCTCTGCTGCATTCATGGCTGTGCTCTGAGGCCATCTTCCAGGAAAGCCTTTTCTGACCATCTTGTGTAAGACAGCACCTTCCCTGTCCCTCTCTCTGCTCCTCAGAGCATGCATCTCCACCCAACATTTACCTGATTTTTTGATTCATTCTCCCCATTACAATGCTAACTCCTGTGTGTTTTGTTCACTTATATGCTGCAGCTATAGGCAAGGACTAGGCATGCAGTAGGCTCTCAATAAATACTGTTCAATGAATGAGCCTTTGCTGAGTGCCTCACAAGTGCCAGGGCCTGCTGGGCCTGCTATGTGTGCTATCTCACACATTCTTCAGAGCCAGTCCAAGGACCAGTCTACCTGCCCAACCTAGAGCGGGTGAGGAGCAGAGCTAGGGTGCCATCAGGGCTGTGGTTCCCAAACTGATGCCGTGCACTGCCTGAAGCACACCCACAGCTTGATGCATTGCTCTCCTCCTCTTTAAAGCATTTTACTACACTTACAGCAACTCTAAACAGTTTTTGCTGGTGACATTTAATAGAACTGCTGTGTTTGGTTTCAGACCGGACCTCTTCTGTTTCCATCTCTCCATTCTGCCACCTGGGCCTGACACTGGGGCCACTCTTCTCCGGGGCAGAAGAACATGGAATTCACCTGCTTGTGCAGGTCCCCTAGTGCCACTAAATAGAACATTTCAAGGACTGCTCCCCACTACCCCACCCTGGGCTTAGGAATGCTGTTTTTAGGGCACAAAACAAAACTTGTCTTAGTGTCCAGAATGCTGGAGGACAGGCCTATGGATGGGCAATCCCCTCTCATCCACCACAGAAGATAGCTGTGGCCCAGCATTGGTGCCCTAAGGGGCTGTCAGTCCATCCTCCGGACCAGGTCTGAACTGGCAGGTCAGACAGCAAGCAGGGTCTGGTAGGAGCTCTCCTGAGGTTGGAACCCGCTCTGCACACTTTTGTACTTTCTGCTGGCCTTGGTACAGCAACTGATGGTTAGTGAGACCCAGTGAGGGACAGAGCAGGGTGGGGACCTCCACCTTGGGAGCCAGAAGACCTGGCCCTGTGGCAGCCGAGCTTCTGCTTCTTTACCTATTGAATTGAAACAATGCAGCAACTGCCTTACCTGGTCCCTGGGATATTTGAATGAGCTGATAGCATGAAGTTTTTATTTTTTAATTGAGGCATAACTTACATGCAGCAAAAGTCACCCTTTCTGTGTGCATCTTCACAAGTTTATGTAAGCACCACCAAAATAGACATAGAATATTTTCATCAACCCAAAAGTTCCCTCATGCTCACCCCAGCCCCTAAGAACCCATCTGATTTCTGACCCTGTAATTTTGTCTTTTCCAGAATGACATACAAATGGAGTCATCCAGTAAGTAGAGTTTTGAGTTTGGCTTCTTTTGTCTTTCCAACATAATGCATTTGGAATTCATCCATGTTTTTGTATTTATCAGACCTGAAAGATGTGAAGAAGCAAGAGTGTGAAAGGTTTGGGAGAAGCACGATGCAGGCAGAGAAAAGCAGTGTGTTCTTTCCATGTGGCAATATCAAGCAAGATCCAGAATTCACCTCCTCACCCTGTCCTTCCTCCTCTATTTTCTTTAAAAAAATCAAATGATATTATTAAAGTCAAAAGACCTCTATCAAAACTCTTTTTTCCAAAAGCTTTGGTCAAGCAGAATTTGTGTCTGGTCAAGTCACCTCCCACCTCTGGGCCTCATTCTCCCCATTTGTCCAATGTGAGGCTTGATCCAGATGCTCAGGCGTTTCTCGGGGAGAAGGCAGAGGAGCATTGTGTTTTCATCCTGGGTTTGAATCCAGGCTCCACCATTCTCTGACAAAATAGTTGTGAAAAGGTATGTTCACCCCTCTGAGTCTTGATTTCTTCAAAACAACCCTCAGAGGGTTGGATGAAATGCCCTGGGGGTAGGGGGGAACCCCAACACACACGGCCCTTTCCCTGCACCTCTCACAGCCCAGGACTCGAGACGGTGGTTGTAAAGGGCTTTTTGAACAGCCAAGAAGCCAGGTGCAGTGGATCAGCCCCACCACTCTGGTGACCCTAATCAAAGCATTCCCAGTCACTCAGAAGGCTCCTCATGCTTTGCAGTCCTCAGACCTAAAGGCTTCTCTGTGGACCTAAGTGTCAGGAAATAAGGGAACATCCGGGATTCCAGCACCTGGGGACATGTCCTTGACATTTCTGAAAAAACAAATACAATTATATGATAACTGGAATATCCTTGTGAAAGGAAATATGTCCTGGCCATATGGGTTTTCCCACCTGTTTGTGTTCTGGGAAAGCAGGCATTGTCTGAATGAAAAGCAAGACCAACCAGGATGTTCAAGTCTACATGTCCATAATAACCAGGTTTCTGTCAGAGTAGAGACTGATTGGCAGGTGTGAAGAAACAGGTAAAAGCAGGAGAGAGAGGAACCAAGACAGCTGGGGGCCCTGCCCACTCTCCCCTTCCTCACCATCAGAACCCTGATTTAGTTGGGGGCTTTCTCTCTTCCCCAGACACCCCTGCAGCTGGGAGTGACCGCATGACCGAGGTCTGGCCAGTGATACATGGAGGCGTACTGGTGGGCATCTTGTTTCCTTGACAGGAAGAATAGTGCAAGCTGGCACATGCAAGCCTCACCCTTCCCTACTTACTCTGTATGGAGTGGATGCCACGCCTGCAGGTGGTGTCACCATCTGACCAGCAGGAGGGAGACAGCTGCATGGAGGTGAGGGAGGGAAAGTGCAAGAGCATATAGCCCAGTGCTGCTTGGGGTCACTGCAGGGTCCTGGGACTGCCCACTTTGCACTTCTTGACAAATGAGAAAAAGGAAGCCCACTTGGGTAACTCCCCTTCCCAGGCTCCTGCCCCATGCAGTGGAACATGGTACTGACAGACAGTGTTTGTCCACTATTTCACTCGGTCCCCTCAGTCTGCCTGCAAGGGTCACTTCTGAGCTCCATTTGACAGGTGAGGAAACTAAGGCTCGGAGAAGTTCCCCTCCTGAAGTGTTGCAAGTGGTAGAGTGGGGTCTGAGCTCAGAGCTGCCTCATTCCAAACCCTGCACTCCCCTGATCCTGGAGCTCTAACAGTCAATAGCAATCATAGCCACAGAATGTACTGTGGGTCTGATCCTGGCTGGTTACTGCTAGTTGTGTGACGTGGGGAAGTTATTCAAGGCCTCAGAGCCTGAGTTCCCTCCTCTGGACTGAGTGCCAGAGGGTGGGCATGAGGGCTGCCTGCCACCTGGCTCAGAGCAAGCACTCACTAAGAAGTAACCCTTTGACTTTGACTTTGTGATAGTCACTGCTGGGCTGAGCACATTTTAAAGTGCTCTGTCTCCCTCCCTGACTTTTGCATTAGGCCCTCTAAGGCTCTTTTCAGGAGGGGAAACTGAGCTTGGAGAGGGTGAGTGCCACTCTGAGCCTCAGTCTCTTAGTCTGTAAAATAGGGGTCAAAGTAGTACCTGCCTCATACAATTATTGTTGGATTAGATGAGAAGGTGTGGACGGAATTCAACCCAGTGCCTAGCACATAATAAACACTCAACTAATGTAGCTGGTATTATAGTTTGTTATTATTATCACAAAAGTCCAGTGCTGGCCATGCCAGTCACTTGCTTCCTCACTCCAGGGGACCCCAGGGGTGCAGCCCAATGGTGGGACATGGCAGGCCCCTGTCCTGTGGGTAGCCCCTGCCAGGCTTTTCTGAGGCCAAGTTCACAGTGGTGAAGGGCAAGTGAGGTCAGGGAAGGTTAGGATCAAGCCCATCACAGCCCCCATCACCCACAGAGACCAGCCCTGATTCCCTACTGAAGACCTCTAGTTCTGGGATACTAAAGACCATCCACTCACAAAGAAACCTTCCTCCGAGATGCTTGGAACAAATAAAGAACCGGCTCTATCCAGGCCTACTGCCAGCAGTACTCCTGATTTATGGAGAAATTTCACTGTGAGGGGTGTAACCTTATCATGGTCCTTGCTGGTGTCTTCTGGACCAGCCAATGACAGGGCCGCTGGCTGTCGGGTCACCTTTCTGTAGGGCAGTAGAGGAGGGGGACCAAGACACACACACACACACACACACACACACACACACACACACACACACACACACACACACACACACACACTCATATTCTCTGTGAGGGACCCGAAAGCAGGAACTGCCTTCTTCATGGGTTCCCAGTGCCTGGCACAGTGGCTGGTGTCTGGGCAGGTGGATGAGTCGGGTGGGTGGATGGAGACAAGGACAGTTAAGGTGTGCTCATCCATGCGTTGGTTCAGCCTCTGCCTGCCAGGCACCTGCTGCATGCAGACTCTGCTCTGCCAGCACAGTGGAGAGCAAGACCTCATAGCGCCTGCCCTCAAAGGCCCACCAGTCCAACTGATGGACAAATGAGCAGAGAGAGAAAGGGGGCTCTGGTGCCTCACCTCCTGCCCTAGGGAAACTCCTATCCTCCAGGGCAGAGCAGATGCTGCATCACCTCATTCTGGTCCCAAAGGCAGGGCTGGGGCTCCGGTGACACAAGTGAGGCCACCCCTGTGCTTGTGTGAACCCGGGAGTGGGCACCTCCCTAAATGTCATGCTGATTCCTTTCTTGCTTCACTCGAGTCCTGGCCTATCCAAATACTCCTGAAGCCTCTGGAGAAGACCCTGGGCCTCATCAAGAATTCTCACTGAGCCAGGGTGGTGAAGAGACTCGTTTGCTGCCCTAGGAGCTTCCATTTGAGTGTGGGACAGAGCAGGCCCAGCAGAGCAATGAGCATCAGTAGGGGTGGATGCCCGTGGGAGCTGACATCCACACACTCGTGGTGCGCTCGGCCAGCTTGTTGACCCTTCACAGCACTCCCTGGTGATGACAACCCCCCAGTCCTCAGCTGAAGAGACACACACTAAGAGAGGGCAGGAAACTTGCTACAGCGTGTAAGAGACAGGGCAGAGTTTGAACCTCTCCTTTGCCATTTGCAAAATATGGAGCCAAGCATTAGAGTTGTATGGATGGTGAACAACCCAGGGTTTCAGGCCAGCTCTCCAAGGGAGGGAGGACTGGGGTTAATCCTTGGGAGATGTGTTCGCCTGAGTTGAAGGTGAGGAGGTGGGAGAGAGGGCATGTGAGGTGGGGTGAAGGTGGGCTGAGCCTAGGCAGGTGCTGGAGAAGAACCCAGGGGCCTGCAGCACAGACTGAGAGTATGCACTCCAGTCCTCATTGTGCATATGCCCTGAGATGGGGCCCAGAGAGGGAAGCTCATTGCTTAAGGCTACACCACACAGTGATGGCTGAGCCAGGGCTAGGATGGTTCTGGCTCTTACACTGGAATCACAGTAAACAAGCAAAGAAAAAAGCCCTAGAGCAGTATTTCAGTGCACCATGTAGTACAGTTAAAAAAATTTAGCCAGCCCAGTCATCTGGTGTCTTGTAGGCAAAACAAGGGATCATTTGACCTTACCCTTCCCTTTTTCTCCAGGGACATCTGGCCCCCTCTCTGTGCTCCTTCCCTCAAAACAGACAGCCTGGGTGGCCAAAGACCCAGGGGAACAAAATGCTGGAGGAAAACCCTAGGCCATAGCTGAAAGTCATGTTGCCAAAACAAACTTCTTTTGTCTTTCTTTGGTTTTCCGTGTTTAAATAATAATAATCTGAAAATGAAGTCATTGTGCTCATCTGAAGGCCTGCCAGCATAGCCACTGGAGTCCTGAGAGTATCCAGGATTCCCGCACCAGGCAGCAATCCTGTGGCACATTGTGGCCCATTCACTCCCCGGATCAGCCCGCACTCAGGCTTTGCCCACTGTTTTCTCTCCTGTATCTTAACAGAACTTATCCATCCAATGTCTCATCCTCTCAGGATCCATTTCTCTGCTGACAGAATGGGCCAGCTCTCCCCATGATATTGCCAGTAGTGGTGGCTCCAGCCCAGCAAGACAGTTGCCATTTGGAGAGACAGGTGTCATTAGAGAGAGAATTCCCCCACCTCAAAGCAGTGCCACTGGGGTCCTGGGTGGCAGATAGGTAGGGAATTTGTTATGGTGGAAGGTTATCTGGGGTCCTCGAGTCACATAGCATGCTCACTCCGCCTGGCCCTGGGCCGCCCTCTCCGCGTCCCCTCTCCCATCCCTGCTCCATGGCGACTGGACAGGCAGCCGTGCTCTTGGCCTCCAGGACTGTTCCAGCAGGCTCTCACTGCCTTTCTACTCAGCAGTGGCCTTCTTGGGGCAGCCTCTGGGAACCTTGCTCCTTTCTGCACCCCTGCAGGTAGCTCAGGGGGCCAGATACATGGAGGGTACTCGTGGTGGTCAAGGAATTGAGAGGGGAACTCAGAACATCGAGCCCCCATCCTCATCCTTGGCAATCACCTGTCCTGCTCTTTGCCCTCAGACCTCTCCTCCCCTCTTGGCCTCTGACGCCTGCAGTGAAGATGGGAGAGGCTGTGCTGAGGGTGGGAATCAGCCTTGTGACTGTGGTCACTTAGCAAATCTTCCCGAGCTCCTGGCTCCTTGTCAGCGTGATGGGAGTAATGAGTCATCTCTCATGCTGCCGAGCACATTTAAGGAGGTGATATGCAGATATGCTCAGCAGAGCTCCAATTCACAGTAGGAGTTTAATAATGGAAGGTGTTCTATTGTACTTATTGTCTTAAAAGACAGTGCTTGCTAAGAGTTCCTGAGCATGTGCTGTGTGCCAGGCACTGTGCTAAGAGATGCACACTCCATCTCCATGTGGTGCTGTGTGATAGGTGCCTTTGTGGTCCCCATTTCACAGAAGAGAAAACTAAGCCAACCTGGAATTGAGCTGAGGATTATTATCTTTCACATGCTGAGGTTATTCCATAATCTCTTTAAAATCCTAGAACCAGCCCTTGCTTGCTGGGCAGGACTGGGCTGCAAATGCTCCCTCTGTCATTGAGGGACAGTGAGAAGAAATGGGGGTATCTGCGGCCCCTGCAGCCTCAGCCTAGGATAGCATAGGCACAGACACACATGCATGAATGCACACATGCATGAATGCACATGCATGCCCACACACATGATGCATGCAGGCATAGACACATGTTTACAGGAGAGGAAGGCCTTTACAGAAGCAAGGGGCTCTGCCAGGTTCTCACACAGGCAAATGCTGATCTATCTGGGTGGGGTGGGAAGGGCCACTGTCCTTGTTATCAGCTGGCCATCTCTGGATGGAAAGGGGTTGGGGGGTGGTCCCAGATGGCAGGTAGAATCAAGGCAGTGGGCTGGGGTGTCTGGCTGCTTCCAGAGGGTGGAGGCCCAGCCAGCCATGGGGCCATAGGGGCCGCTGAGCTCTGTAAACAGGAGGCCCAGCCCAGACCTGCTTGGCTGGAAACTGCTGACCTTGTGTTGCTCAACTCTGACCTCTCTCAGGGCAGGAGGGGAAGCGCAGTGCTCTGAGCAGGAGGTGAACCTGGCTCAGAGTAAGAAAGCAGAGGCAGCTTGGAGGTCCAGATGCGTGTCACCCCCAGCCCTGCCACCCCAGTGCCTTGGTCACTGAGCTCACCAACCACCCCCAGCAAGGGGAAAGGCCTAACACTCTAGCCAGGCTATCCACAGAACTTTCTGCATCGACAGAAATGTTCTACATCTGCACTGTCCAATAGGGTAGCCAGATGTGGCTATAGAGCCCTGCAAGTGCAGCTGGTTTAACTGAGGGATTGGATTTTTAATTTGATTATATTTAAATTTGAATGGCCATAAGATAGTGACCACTTTGGAGAGTGCGGCTCTAGGTGCTGTGGTTGGGAGGGACAGCGGCCTGGGCTCTGGACTGAGGCAGAGGGGCCTTGAGTGGTAGTTCATCAGCTTAATGGTTGTGACCTCCTGTGCCTGTGTAAGTGCATCCCAGGACCTCACAGCAGCCAACACCAGTGTGAGTACCCAGGCTGGCCTCTGCACACAGGTACATAGATCTTGAATAGGGACCTCTGGTCACCAGTAGGGTCTTGAGGCTATAGGAATGTCTTGGTTTGCTCATCTGTAAAATCAGGGCAAGTGTAGAGCCGACTTTTTAGGGCTGTGATCTGAGTAAGTGCTCTGAGTATTAGCCGGCAGGTTAGCTATGAGAAGGTCTACCAAAAGTTGAATGAATGTGTGGCTACATAGCCATAGGCCCTACAGACAGTCCAGGCACTGGGATTCTCCACCTCTGTAGTTCAGAGGCACCAAAGGGACAGCTCTTGGGGGACCTGAAGCAATGGCCACAATGTGTTTGGTCTGGAAGTAGGGTGCAGGACCTGGCCGGGTGTATAAGCACAAGCCGAGTATCTAACAGAGGTCCCTTGGAGCGAGGGGGCTTGACTCATCCAGGGGCCCTACTTTCATCTTATTAGAGATAACATTCCTCCCAACTCTCAAAGCAGATTTGCAAGAAGTGGGAGAAAAATGTTAATGAACTTCCATTAAAATTCCTTCCCAGGCTTGTTAGTTCAGGCCGGCAGGCCCCTGACTTGCTCAGAAGCCTGCAGGTCTGAGAGAGCTTTTTCTGCTTGGGGCCCAGGAGGACGTGAGGCATCCCGGGGACTGAGCTTAGGGTTCTGGTTCAGGGAAAGTGTCCTATAGCCATACCAGGGACATGGGCCAGAGTCTCTCCAGCAGATTTGCACTTCAATCTGCTGATCTTTCATTACAGAAAGACTTAACATCTCTCTAGTGCCCACCCCAGACCAGTGTGTTTCTTCTAGGCCTCCCTGCCAACCTGCTTGGCAAGAATTTTTGTTACCAGTCTACATTCTACAGAGGAGGGGAGACTCAGGTTCAAAGAGGCAATGTAATTTGCCCATGACACAAATTTGCAATGCTGGGATCCACACCTGAGTCTGCTGGACTTCAGCTGTGAGTTTTCTACGTCAAGTCTGCCTGATCAATGTGGCAGGAAGTTCCCCAGGGGCAACAGTAGGCACTTGCCCACATTCAAGACACAGCATCATAAAGTAGGACCTTTTTTTCTCTTTTTAGAAAGAAATACAATATAGAGCCTTCTCATCAAATACACTGTCCTTCCTCCCTGGCATCTCCTCCAGGGGTAGGACAATACTGCCTCTAGAGGTGTATGTTGCATTCGCTGTCTGCAACGGCTTGGGTCTCCCTTGGGAATGAATTTCTGCATCTGTTCTGTGAACTTGTTCCTTTATCATCACACCTAGTTCGTGACAAAGTATTGCCCAGGTCCCCACCCTGGACAAGTGAGTTTACTAAATTACATTTTGGTGCAGATGTTGACCTAGCTTTGGGGATGCAAAATAAAAGAGCTCCAGAAACTCACTGCTGTAGGGATGTTGTCAGGACATTGTCCCTTCATCCTGAGACTGCCTTTATCTGGAGCCACAAGAGAAATTGCTTTCCAACCTCAAATCTAGGAAAGCCTGTGCTTCTGGACAATCAACTTGTTTATGTCTTGTGGAATCTAAGCACCTTATTAAAGCTGACCATTTCCCCTCTTTGCTGTGGCCACTAGGAAGCTCAGGATCACATTTGTAGCCTACTTCTAGCATTACAGTGCATGATTTTTATGTATTAACTTTGCCTGTTTCAGCTTAAACTTTTATTTTGCCCTTTCCCCATTTACTTACTTTATCTTTTCTTGTTCATACATCTTTTAAAGTCATCTCAAATATATTTGCAATGAGAGCTGGGTAAAAATAAATAGCAAGCTATGATTGATTGTCCATGTCATTTACAAGACTAGGCTTTAGATATTTTTGGACATTTCCAAAAGTCAATTCCACTCTCAATCTGTAAGTCTCAATCTGGAGTAAATGCTTTGCATGCCATGTGAAGTGTGAAAGAGTAAGGATGCTGGATTTATAGTTTTCACTCTGCTGCCCACCAGCTGTGTGACATGGGGGAAATTGCTTCACCTCTCTGAGCTTTGTACCATTGATGTGGGAATGCAAACATGATCCCAAACCCTATTTAAGCAGTTTACATGGAAAATATATAAATACCATTCTTGGTAAGGAAAGGCTGGAAGGAGAAACAAACTATAGGCTTACCTGCCTGTGACCTTGGGGTTTGGCTTAGACCACAGGGTGAGAGTTATGCCTGAGGGTCAGGATCGAGTGATGTAACCTAACCTTCGCCACAGAATGTCACAGAATTTTGGAGTTTTACTCCATCCCACAGCACCTACGGTAGTTTTACTCCCCACTAGAAGTATCCTGCACTCATCAGGATTGCTGTAATCCTTGACAAACATGCATGGCCCACCAGTGGTTGCTCAGCCCCCTGCTGGGCACACGGAAACCACGAGGCTGAACTTGCACTCCGTTTTAGTTTAATTAGAAAACTAAAACTTATCATATGAGAAATTCCTTACTATGCCAGGCAGTTTTCTCCTTTCTGACAATCAGGGATATGTCAGATCACATCTCCATTTTTTCTTGGGCTTCCAGTTAGTTCAGAACCAAATATGAAATTCAACAATGACAATTTTATAGATCACTGTAGCCTGAATTTTCATGTTTCTATTTCTTTCCCCCACAGCCCTAACTGCCCACTCTTATATGTATTTTCCTAGCTTTGATTTGTTTTTCTAATTCATATTTTTAGTTATATAAATAGTCCATGAATACATTCTACTTGGGAAAAAAATGAAATGCTACAAGAGAATCACTTCTTCGGTCCTCTTTGGTCACCAGCACCACTGCTACTCCCCTACCTGGGGACAGCCCTGTATTAACACATATATATGTCTGAGCAAGTGCACCGCACTGTTGTCCTGGGTAACCGTAGGCTGTCACAAGATCTGTGGGAGCCATCACTATGTGGCTTGCTTTTCAAACTAACAAGGTGTCTTAAAGCCCTGTCCCTGTCAGGTCAGAGGAACCACCTCACTATTTATAACACGATGTGTTATTTCACTGTAACGTTTATCACCATTTATTAAGCCAGTCCCCTATCTGGGACATTCAGCCTGTGCCTCCTGGCCTTGCTGTTGTAGGTAATGCTGCAGTAAGCAAGTCTGTATATGTCCCTTGTACGTGTGTACAAGTGATTCTGATGGGTACATGCCAAGAAGTAGAAAAGGTAGGTCATGGCATATGAAATTATGAATTTAAAAATTTTGAATTCATATAGCCAAATTGCCTTCCAATGTGGTTATATCTGTTTACATGCCCACAGCAGGGCATGGGAATGTCTACTGCCACCTCCCTCCATACTTGAGGTCTTTGCACTTCCTAATTTCTGCCCACTTGCAAAAGAAGTAGTATTACATTGTGCTGTTCATTTACATTTCCTTGATTGCTGGTGAGGAAGAGTCCCTTGTCAAATGTTTATTGGTCATGTGTAGTGCCTAGTTTGCTAATTGTGGTTCATATTCTTTGTCCATTTTCTATTGGGTTGTTGTTCTTCCATTATTGTTGATTTGTATGAGTTCTTCACATATCCTGGAAATAAATAATATATATGTATATAAACTATTTCCCCCTGGTCTTTTTAATTTTTTCACAAGTTATTAAACTTTGGTTTTGGTGGTTTTTTGGTGCACAGAAATCTCAATTTTTAGATATTGCAAAATGATCACCATTGTAAGTCCAGTTAACATTCATCACCATACAAAGTTACAAATTTTTTTTTCAGGAGGACTTTCAAGATGTGTTCTCCTAGCTACCTTAAAATATGTGGTATAATATTATTAGCTATAGTTACCATGCTGTATATTACATCCCCATAACTGGAAATTTGTACCTTTCATCCCTTTCACCCAGTAAGTCCATTTTTGATGCAGTGCAGTGTGTCCATCTTTTCCTTTATGGCTTTTGCTTGGTGTGCCTTCCTGACAAAGGTCTTCACTGCTGCCAGAACATGAACCTACGCTCCTATTGGTTTAGAAGCTTTGTTTTTCTTACTTAGCTTATTTGCATATCTGAATTTAATTTTCCAATTGGTGGGAGTTTGGAGTGCAAATGTTATTTTTAAATATGGATAAATGATTGCCCCAGGACCATCCACACACTGGTGCTCTGCATACTTTACTCACGGTGTTAAAGCCCCTCCTTCAGGCACCCAGTTCCCTCGTATTTGCGGGCTTGTTTCAGCTCTCCGTTCCCTCCCACTGATTTATGTGTCCGCTCTACCAATCCTGCTCTCCTCCCACAGGCCCTGACTTTCTATACTTGACTATGTTCCCCAGGTTTTTATTTTTAAATTTATTGATTTTTTCCAATATATTTTTACATTGAGGTAGGAGTCATAACATAAAACATTGAAAACATTTTCAAGTGTACCATTTAGAGGCTGTCCTGTGACCTTCATCACTACGTAATTCCAGAACATTTGCATCACTCCAAAAAGAACCCCCTTGCTCGTTAGCAGGCACCCTCCATTTCCTCCCCTCCCCAGGCCCTGGCAACCACAAATCTGCTCTTTGTCTGTATAGATTTGTGTTTTCTGGACATGTTATATAAATGTAATTACACAATTTGGGTCCTTTGTGTGTGGCTTCTTTCCCTTAGCATGCTGTTTGCAAGGCTTAACCATGTTGAAGCATGCATTGGTGCTTCATTCCAGTGCATGGATACACCAAATTTTGTTTATTCATTCATCAGCTGATGGACATTTGTGTTGTTCCTACTTTTTGGTCATATGAATAATGCTGCTATGAACATCCACGTGCATGCTTTGAGGTGAACAGGTGATCATTCCTTCTGGGTATATGTACAAATTGCTGGGTGTTATGATAATTTTTTGTTTAACTTTTGAGGAACCATTAAACTTTTTTTACAGTGGCTGCACTATTTTTTATTCCCACCAACAATGTATAAAGGTTCCAATTTCTCCACATCCTCACCAACACTTGTTATTGTCTGTCTTTTTGATGATAGCGTCCTAGTGGGTGTGACTGGTATTTCATTGTGGTTTCGATTTGCATTTCCCTAAGAACTGGTGATGATGAACATCTTTTCATGTACTTATTGGCCATCTTTTTATCTTCTTAGGAGAAATGTCTATGCAAACCCTTTGCCCATTTTTATTAGGGTTATTTGTTTTTTTTACTATTGAATTTTAAGATTGTTTATATATGCTAAGAACTAGGCATTATCAGCTATATGCTTTGCAAATATTTTCTCCCATTCTTTAGGTTGCCTTTTCATATTCTTTTTTTTTTAACTATATATATATATATTTTTTTTGTGAGGGCATCTCTCATATTTATTGATCAAATGGTTGTTAACAACAATAAAATTCTGTATAGGGGAGTCAATGCTCAATGCACAATCATTAATCCACCCCAAGCCTAATTTTCATCAGTCTCCAATCTTCTGAAGCATAACGAACAAGTCCTTACATGGAGAACAAATTCTTACATAGTGAATAAGTTACATGGTGAACAGTACAAGGGCAGTCATCACAGAAACTTTCGGTTTTGCTCATGCATTATGAACTATAAACAGTCAGTTCAAATATGAATACTCATTTGGTTTTCATACTTGATTTATATGTGGATACCACATTTCTCTCTTTATTATTATTATTTTTAATAAAATGCTGAAGTGGTAGGTAGATACAAGATAAAGGTAGAAAACATAGTTTAGTGTTGTAAGAGAGCAAATGTAGATGATCAGGTGTGTGCCTCTAGACTATGTGTTAATCCAAGCTAGACAAGGGCAATAAAACATCCACGTATGCAGAAGATTTCTCTCAGAACAGGGGGGGTGAGGTTCTAAGCCTCACCTCTGTTGATCCCCAATTTCTCACCTGATGGCCCCCCTGTGACTGTGCCTGTCTCAGGTTGTTCCTCCCTTGAGGAATCTTACCCGTCTCTGGCTAACCAGTCATCTTCCGGGGCCATACAGGGAAATGTAAAGTTGGTAAGTGAGAGAGAAGCTTTATTGTTTGAAAAGGTTAGCTTTTTACTTCTTTGCATATTTATGCCCTGTGGCTTCTATGCTCAGCATTTGTCTTGAGGTATCTTTACCACTTGGAAGAATTATGATACTCAGTAAATTTGGTATGAGGCACAAATTCTATTTAAGGGTTGTTATTAGGAAGGAAGAAGAAAAGCTATAGAAGTAGCAGGCGGAAATAAACATGGGAAGATTGATTATTTCTTTGACATATCTTCTTGTAGAGTAACTTCAGCATGTATAGGTTTTAAACTACTAATTAAATTGCGCACACAAATTAACATAATAGGAATACAGTTACATAACCAAAGCATACCAGTAATTACCAGTCATCTCCAGTGAAACCAAGAAAACCAGTTAGGCACCTTAGGCATTTGTGAAAACTTATCTATGATATGGTGGATATTGTCCAACTGAGCTGAACAGTCTGAGAGAAATCAGACGAATTAAAACAACCCATTCCTGGGGAATGTTCACATCCCATATGTTTTTTTAACAGTAAATAGTCTGTAGTTGTAAGATTTTGGAGCGCTACAATTTGCACTTCTCCTAATTCTTGGTTGAGTTCCAACAGTATAGATCCAGTCAAATTTGTTGTTTTACTGTATGCACAGGCCAGTTTAGATATCTCCTTCTTCATTCCCATGGCAAGTCCAGGAACTTGTGGGATGAGTGCATCTACAGCTGTAGCAATGTGTGGATCTTTGTTGGGGTTTTTTAATGATCATCTTCTGGCATGAGTCTTCCAGAGAGTGCTGATGTTGGAAGTTCTTTTTTCATATCGTATCTTAGTTCATTTTCAGGGTAGCCCAATTAGGCTTTGATCCTCTGTATAAACACAAACAGACCCTTTGCCTACACTTTTATATGCCCTTTATACCCTTGTGTAGGACTCATTGGAGGTCTCCACACAGGAACTGCATTTTTTTTTTTTGTATCATTAATCTACACTTACATGATGAATATTATGTTTACTAGGCTCTCCCCTATACCAGGTCCCCCCTATAAACCGCTTTACAGTCACTGTCCATCAGCATAGCAAATGTTGTAGAATCACTACTTGCCTTCTCTGTGTTGTACAGCCTTCCGCTTTCTCCCACCCCCCCATGCATGCTAATCTTAATAACCCCCTTCTTCTCCCCCCCAATATCCCTCCCTACCCACCCATTCTCCCCAGTCCATTTCCCTTTGGTACCTGTTAGTCCATTCTTGAGTTCTGTGATTCTGCTGCTGTTTTGTTCCTTCAGTTTTTCCTTTGTTCTTATATTCCACAGGTAAGTGAAATCATTTGGTATTTCTCTTTCTCTGCTTGGCTTGTTTCACTGAGCATAATACCCTCCAGCTCCATCCATGTTGCTGCAAATGGTAGGATTTGCCCTTTTCTTATGGCTGAGTAGTATTCCATTGTGTATATGTACCACATCTTCTTTATCCATTCATCTATCGATGGACATTTAGGTTGATTCCGATTCTTGGCTATTGTAAATAGTGCTGCGAAAAACATAGGGGTGCTTTGGTCTTTCTCATACTTGATTGCTGCATTCTTTTTTTTTTTTTTTTTGATAATTATTTTTTATTGAAGGGAAGTTGACGCACAGTATTACATTACATTAGTTTCAAGTGTACAACACAGTGATAAAACATTAATATACATAATTCTAGGTTCCAGCTATCACCCTACCAAGCTGTTACAATATCTTGACTATATTCCTTATGCTATACATTACATCCCGGTTACTTATTTATTTTACCATTGGAAGTCTGTACTTTTTTTTTTTTTTTTGTGAGGGCATCTCTCATATTTATTGATCAAATGGTTGTTAACGACAATAAAATTCTGTATAGGGGAGTCAATGCTCAATGCACAATCATTAATCCACCCCAAGCCTAATTTTCATCAGTCTCCAATGTTCTGAGGCATAACAAACAAGTTCTTACATGGAGAACAAATTCTTACATAATGAATAAGTTACATAGTGAACAGTACAAGGGCAGTCATCACAGAAACTTTCGGTTTTGCTCATGCATTATGAACTCTAAACAGTCAGTTCAAATATGAATACTCATTTGGTTTTTATACTTGATTTATATGTGGATACCACATTTCTCTCTTTATTATTATTATTTTTAATAAAATGCTGAAGTGGTAGGTAGATACAAGATAAAGGTAGAAAACAAAGTTTAGTGTTGTAAGAGAGCAAATGTAGATGATCAGGTGTGTGCCTCTAGACTATGTGTTAATCCAAGCTAGACAAGGGCAATAAAACATCCACGTATGCAGAAGATTTCTCTCAGAATAGGGGGGTGAGGTTCTAAGCCTCACCTCCGTTGACCCCCAATTTCTCACCTGATGACCCCCCTGCGACTGTGCCTGTCTTAGGTTGTTCCTCCCTTGAGGAATCTTACCCATCTCTGGCTAACCAGTCATCTTCCGGGGCCATACAGGGAAATGTAAAGTTGGTAAGTGAGAGAGAAGCCTTATTGTTTGAAATGTTTAGCTTTTTATTTCTTTGGATATTTATGCCCTGTAGCTTCTATGCTCAGCATTTGTCTTGAGGTATCTTTACCACTTGGAAGAATTATGATACTCGGTAAATTTGATATGAGGCACGAATTCTATTTAAGGGTTGTAATTAGGAAGGAAGAAGAAAAGCTATAGAGGTAGCAGGCGGAAGAAAACATGGGAAGATTGATTATTTCTTTGACATATCTTCTTGTAGAGTAACTTCAGCATGTATACGTTTTAAGCTACTACTTAAATTGCACACACACGTTAACATAATAGGAATACAGTTACATAACCAAAGCATACCTGTAATTACCAGCCATCTCCAGTGAAACCAAGAAAACCAATTAGGCACCTTAGGCATTTGTGAAAACTAATCTATGATACGGGGGATATTGTCCAACTGAACTGGAACAGTCTGAGAGAAATCAGACAAATTAAAACAACCCATTCCTGGGGAATGTTCACATCCCTTATGTTCTTTTAACAGTAAATAGTCTGTAGTTGTAAGATTTTGGAGCGCTACAATTTGCACTTCTCCTAATTCTTGGTTGAGTTCCAACAGTATAGATCCAGTCAAATTTTTTGTTTTACTGTATGCACAGGCCAGCTTAGATATCTCCTTCATTCCCATGGCAAGTCCAGGAGCTGGTGGGATGAGTGCATCTACAGCTGTAGCAGTGCGTGGATCGTTGTTGGGGTTTTTTGATGATCATCTTCTGGCATGAGTCTTCCAGAGAGTGCTGATGTTGGAAGTTCTCTTTCATAACGTATCTTAGTTCATTTTCGGAGTAGCCCAATTAGGCTTTGATCCTCTGTATAAACGCAAACAGACCCTTTGCCCACACTTTTATATGCCCTTCATACCCTTTTGTAGAACTCATTGGAGGTTACCACACAGGAACTGCCCTTTGTTTTGTTTTGTTTTGTTTTTGGTATCACTAATCTACATTACATGACGAATATTATGTTTCCTAGGCTCTCCCCTATACCAGGTCTCCCCTATAAACCCCTTTACAGTCACTGTCCATCAGCATAGCAAAATGTTGTAGAGTCACTACTTGCCTTCTCTGTGTTGTACAGCCCTCCCTTTTCTCCTACCCCCCCATGCATGTTAATCTTAGTACCCCCCTACTTTTCCCCCCACTTATCCCTCCATACCCACCCATCCTCCCCAGTCCCTTTCCCTTTGGTACCTGTTAGTCCATTTTTGAGTTCTGTGATTCTGCTGCTGTTTTGTTCCTTCAGTTTTTCCTTTGTTCTTATATTCCACAGAGAAGTGAAATCATTTGGTATTTCTCTTTCTCTGCTTGGCTTGTTTCACTGAGCATAATACCCTCCAGCTGCATCCATGTTGCTGCAAATGATTGGATTTGCCCTTTTCTTAAGGCTGAGTAGTATTCCATTGTGTAAATGTAACACATCTTCTTTATCCATTCATCTATCGATGGACATTTAGGTTGCTTCCAATTCTTGGCTATTGTAAATAGTGCTGCGATAAACATAGGGGTGCACTGATCTTTCTCATACTTGATTGCTGCATTCTTAGAGTAAATTCCTAGGAGTGGAATTCCTGGGTCAAATGGGAAGTCTGTTTTGAGCATTTTGATGTACCTCCATACTGCTTTCCACAATGGTTGAACTAATTTACATTCCCACCAGCAGTGTAGAAGGGTTCCCCTTTCTCCAAAGCCTCGCCAACATTTGTTGTTGTTTGTCTTTTGGATGGCAGCCATCCTTACTGGTGTGAGGTGATACCTCATTGTAGTTTTAATTTGCATTTCTCTGATAATTAGCGATGTGGAGCATCTTTCCATGTGTCTGTTGGCCATCTGTATTTCAGTTTTGGAGAACTGTCTGTTCAGTTCCTCTGCCCATTTTTTAATTGGGTTATTTGTTTTTTGTTTGTTGAGGCATGTGAGCTCTTTATATATTCTGGATGTCAAGCCTTTATCAGATCTGTCATTTTCAAATATATTCTCCCATACGGTAGGGTTCCTTTTTGTTCTATTGATGGTGTCTTTTGCTGTACAGAAGCTTTTCAGCTTAATATAGTCCCACTTGTTCATTTTTGCTGTTGTTTTCCTTGCCCGGGGAGATATGTTCATGAAGAGGTCACTCATGTTTATGTCTAAGAGGTTTTTGCCTATGTTTTCTTCCAAGAGTTTAATGGTTTCATGGCTTACATTCAGGTCTTTGATCCATTTTGAGTTTACTTTTGTATATGGGGTTAGACAATGGTCCAGTTTCATTCTCCTACATGTAGCTGTCCAGTTTTGCCAGCACCACCTGTTGAAGAGACTATCATTTCGCCATTGTATGTCCATGGCTCCTTTATCAAATATTAATTGACCATATATGTCTGGGTTAATGTCTGGATTCTCTAGTCTGTTCCATTGGTCTGTGGCTCTGCTCTTGTGCCAGTACCAAATTGTCTTGATTACTATGGCTTTATAGTAGAGCTTGAAGTTGGGGAGTGAGATCCCCCCTACTTTATTCTTCTTTCTCAGGATTGCTTTGGCTATTCGGGGTCTTTGGTGTTTCCATATGAATTTTTGAATTATTTGTTCCAGTTCATTGAAGAATGTTTCTGGTAGTTTCATAGGGATTGCATCAAATCTGTATATTGCTTTGGGCAGGATGGCCATTTTGACGATATTAATTCTTCCTAGCCATGAGCATGGGATGAGTTTCCATCTGTTAGTGTCCCCTTTAATTTCTCTTAAAGTGACTTGTAGTTTTCAGAGTATGAGTCTTTCACTTCTTTGGTTAGGTTTATTCCTAGGTATTTTATTTTTTTTGATGCAATTGTGAATGGAGTTGTATTCCTGATTTCTCTTTCTGTTGGTTAATTGTTAGTGTACAGGAAAGCCACAGAGTTCTGTGTGTTGATTTTGTATCCTGCAACTTTGCTGTATTCCGATATCAGTTCTAGTAGTTTTGGGGTGGAGTCTTTAGGGTTTTTTATGTACAGTATCATGTCATCTGCAGATAGTGACAGTTTAACTTCTTCTTTACCAATCTGGATTCCTTGTATTTTTTTTGTTTTGTCTGATTGCTGTGGCTAGGACCTCCAGTACTATGTTAAATAACAGTGGGGAGAGTGGGCATCCCTGTCTAGTTCCCGATCTCAGAGGAAATGCTTTCAGCTTCTCGCTGTTCAATATAATGTTGGCTCTGGGTTTATCATAGATGGCCTTTATTATGTTGAGGTACTTGCCCTCTATTCCCATTTTGCTGAGAGTTTTTATCATGAATGGATGTTGAACTTTGTCAAATGCTTTTTCAGCGTCTATGGAGATGATCATGTGGTTTTTGTCTTTCTTTTTGTTGATGTGGTGGATGATGTTGATGGACTTTCGAATGTTGTACCATCCTTGCATCCCTGGGATGAATCCCACTTGGTCATGGTGTATGATCCTTTTGATGTATTTTTGAATTCGGTTTGCTAATATTTTGTTGAGTATTTTTGCATCTACGTTCATCAGGGATATTGGTCTGTAGTTTTCTTTTTTGGTGGGGTCTTTGCCTGGTTTTGGTATTAGGGTGATGTTAGCTTCATAGAATGAGTTTGGGAGTATCCCCTCCTCCTCTATTTTTTGGAAAACTTTAAGGAGAATGGGTACTATGTCTTCCCTGTATGTCTGATAAAATTCCGAGGTAAATCCATCTGGCCTGGGGGTTTTGTTCTTTGGTAGTTTTTTTATTACCACTTCAATTTCATTGCTGGTAATTGGTCTGTTTAGATTTTCTGTTTCTTTCTGGGTCAGTCTTGGAAGGTTGTATTTTTCTAGGAAGTTGTCCATTTCTCCTAGGTTTCCCAGCTTGTTAGCATATAGGTTTTCATAGTAGTCTCTAATAATTCTTTGTATTTCTGTGGGGTCCGTTGTGATTTTTCCTTTCTTGTTTCTGATACTGTTGATTTGTGTTGACTCTCTTTTCCTCTTAATAAATCTGGCTAGAGACTTATCTATTTTGTTTATTTTCTCGAAGAACCAACTCTTGGTTTCATTGATTTTTGCTATTGTTTTATTCTTCTCAATTTTAATTATTTCTTCTCTGATCTTTATTATGTCCCTCCTTCTGCTCTCCTTAGGCCTCACTTGTTCTTCTTTTTCCAATTTCGATAATTGTGACATTAGACCATTCATTTGGGATTCTTCTTCCTTTTTTAAATATGCTTGGATAGCTATATACTTTCCTCTTAAGACTGCTTTTGCTGTGTCCCACAGAAGTTGGGGCTTAGTGTTGTTGTTGTCATTTGTTTCCATATATTGCTGGATCTCCATTTTGATTTGGTCATTGATCCATTGATTATTTAGGAGCGTGTTGTTAAGCCTCCATGTGTTTGTGAGCCTTTTTGCTTTCTTTGTACAGTTTATTTCTAGTTTTATGCCTTTGTGGTCTGAAAAGTTGGTTGGTAGGATTTCAATCTTTTGGAATTTACTGAGGCTCTTTTTGTGGCCTAGTATGTGGTCTATTCTATAGAATGTTCCATGTGCACTTGAGAAGAATGTATATTCTGTTCCTTTTGAATGTAGAGTTCTATAGATGTCTATTATGTCCATCTGCTCTACTAAGTTGTTCATTGCTTCCATGTCCTTACTTATTTTCTGCCCAGTGGATCTATCCTTTGGGGTGAGTGGTGTGTTGAAGTCTCCCAGAATGAATGCACTGCAGTCTATTTCCCCCTTTAGTTCTGTTAGTATTTGTTTCACATATGCTGTTGCTCCTGTGTTGGGTGCATATATATTTAGAATGGTTATATCCTCTTGTTGGACTGAGCCCTTTATCATTATGTAGTGTCCTTCTTTATCTCTTGTTACTTTCTTTGTTTTGAAGTCTATTTTGTCTGATATTACTACTGCAACCCCTGCTTTCTTCTCGCTGTTGTTTGCCTGAAATATGTTTTTCCATCCCTTGATTTTTAGTCTGTACATGTCTTTGGGTTTGAGGTGATTTTCTTGTAAGCAGCATATAGATGGGTCTTGCTTTTTTATCCATTCTATTACTTTGTGCCTTTTCATTGGTGCATTCAGTCCATTAACATTTAGGGTGACTATTGAAAGATATGTACTTATTGCCATTGCAGGCTTTAAATTCGTGGTTACCAAAGGTTCAAGGTTAGCCTCTTTAGTATTTTACTGCCTAACTTAGCTCGCTTATTGAGCTGTTATATACACTGTCTGGAGATTCTTTTCTTCTCTCCCTTCTTATTCCTCCTCCTCCATTCTTCATATGTTGGGTGTTTTGTGCTGTGCTCTTTTTAGGAGTGCTCCCATCTAGAGCAGTCCCTGTAAGATGTCCTGTAGAGGTGGTTTGTGGGAAGCAAATTCCCTCAGTTTTTGTTTGTCTGGGAATTGTTTAATCCCACCATCATATTTGAATGATAGTCGTGCTGGATACAGTATCCTTGGTTCAAGGCCCTTCTGTTTCACTGCATTTAATATATCATGCCATTCTCTTCTGGCCTGTAGGGTTTCTGTCAAGAAGTCTGATGTTAGCCTGATGGGTTTTCCTTTATAGGTGACCTTTTTCTCTCTAGCTGCCTTTAAAACTCTTTCCTTGTCCTTGATCTTTGCCATTTTAATTATTATGTGTCTTGGTGTTGTCCTTCTTGGATCCTTTCTGTTGGGGGTTCTGTGTATTTCTGTGTTCTGTTCAATTATTTCCTCCCCCAGTTTGGGAAGTTTTCAGCAATTATTTCTTCCAAGATACTTTCCATCCCTTTTCCTCCCTCTTCTTCTTCTGGTACCCCTATAATATGGATATTATTCCTTTTGGATTGGTCACACAGTTCTCTTAATATTGTTTCATTCCTGGAGATCCTTTTGTCTCTCTCTATGTCAGCTTCTATGCGTTCCTGTTCTCTGGTTTCAATTCCATCAATGGCCTCTTGCATTCTATCCATTCTGCTTATAAACCCTTCCAGAGGTTGTTTCATTTCTGTAATCTTCTTTCTGGCATCTGTGATCTCCCTCCGGACTTCATCCCATATCTCTTATGTATTTCTCTGCATCTCTGTCAGCATATTTATGATTCTTATTTTGAATTCTTTGTCAGGAAGACTGGTTAGGTCTGTCTCCTTCTCTGGTGTTGTCTCTGTGATCTTTTTCTGCCTGTAGTTTTGCCTTTTCATGGTGATAGGAATAGTTTGCAGAGCTGGGACGAGTGATGGCTGGAAGGACTTCCTTTCTTGTTGGTTTGTGGCCCTCCTTTCCTGGGAGAACAGCGACCTTTAGTGGCTTGTGCTGGGTAGCTGCGTGCAGACAGGGCTTCTGCTTCCTGCCCAGCTGCTATGGAGTTTATCTCCGCTGTTGCTGTGGGCGTGGCCTGGCTCCAAAATGGTGGAGTCGCATTGGAGGGGGAGCGGCCTGGAGGCTATTTATCTCCGTAAGGGGCCTCCGAGCTCCCTGCAGCCCAGGGGATTTGGGTGCCCAGAGATCCCCGGATTCTCTACCTCTGGATTAAGTGACCCGCCCTGCCCCTTTAAGACTTCCAAAAAGCACCCGCCAAAACAAAACAACGACCACAAAAAAAAAAAAATTTTTTAATTAAAAAAATTAAAAATGGCTGCTTGTTTTTCTTTATTCTCCGGCGCCAGCTTCAGGCATCTGCTCACTGGTCTTGCTGCCCTGTTTCCCTAGTATTGGGGTCCCTATCCCTTCAAGACTTCCACAAGTGCTCGCCAAAACAAAACAGAAAAAAAAAATGGCCGCTCGCTTTTCTTATGTCCTCCGGTGCCAGGCCTCCGGTACCCACTCACTGTTCTTGCTGCCCTGTTTCCCTAGTATCCAGGGCCCCCCGTGCACGCACTGTGGCTGCGCTCTGGCCCAGATGGCTAGGGCTGGGTGCTCGGCAGCCCTGGGCTCCGTCTCCCTCCCGCTCTGCCTATTCTTCTCCCGCTGGGAGCTGGGGGGAGGGGCGCTCGGGTCCCGCCAGGCCGGGGCTTGTATCTTACCCCCTTTACGAGGCACTGGGTTCTCACAGGTGTGG
Organism: Manis pentadactyla; assembly: GCF_030020395.1. Classification (NCBI taxonomy): domain Eukaryota; kingdom Metazoa; phylum Chordata; class Mammalia; order Pholidota; family Manidae; genus Manis; species Manis pentadactyla. Next base: position 45,342,661 of record NC_080026.1, on the reverse strand, counting down.
ATGTGGTGTGGATGTTGTCCTGTGTCCTCTGGTCTTTATTCCAGAAAGAGTTATCTTTGTTATATTTTCATAGATATATGTGGTTTTGGGAGGAGATTTCCGCTGCTCTACTCACGCCGCCATCTTGGCTCGACAATCCCTTTTCATATTCTTGATCATGTCCTTTGATGTGCCAACTTTGAGATTTATTTTTTAAATAAATTTAAAAAAGTGATTACAAACCCTTTAGGGATGTAGCAGGACAAAAGCAAATGTTGAAGAATAAATGAAGAAGTAAAGAGTGCCCGGTAGTGGTGACAGGAGTCCAATAAGCAGTTTTTTTCAATAGATTCTGTAAAAGTGCAAAAAAAATTCCCCAGGCAGTGGAGGCCTTGACAGCCCTCTGTGAAGGTGCAGGGACCTGATTTGAGCAGGATTCAGGCTGGTGCATTCTGGGAACTCATCATCTATTCACCAAGGCACCTTGATGCACATCTTCTCAAGGTCAAGGCCTTGTATTGGGGGAGCTGCAGTGTGTGGAAGGTTGGGAAAGGCCCTCATATGCCCGAATGGATGGTAGCACCCAGGGCCCAGAGATGTTTCAGGCCCAGGCTGTGGCTAAAACCTGAGGATCAGGAGCTTGTTGCTGGTTGCTGGCAAAAGACGGAGGGCAAGTGCAAGAGTGGAGGCAGCTCCAGCAAAGGGAACCCTGTGTACAAAGGGCCAGGTGGCAGAAAGTTTGGAATGTTCCAACCAGAGGCAGGGCTGGGGGCTGAGGTATGATATCTTGATCTTGGGCAGTGGGAAGAGATGGTCTATTAAAGGCCTGTCTACCATACAAGGGAGACCTCTATGGACAGAGGAGCCCATGGAGAATATTAAAGCAGAAGAAAGACATGATCAGTAGTCATTGGTCACTCAGGGTACAGAAGAGAGGGGAGAGGTCAGCCTGGAGACCATCTGGGTACGGGGGGGCAGCCTCGGGTCAGGAATAGATGGTGGCTATACAGACTTGGCTGCATATGCTTCCATGGTTTCTTTATTTTTTTCATAATACTGGAGTGGCACATCATCATTTCTGAGAACAGAAATATCAACTGGCTAAAAAAGCATAAAGGACAGTCACAGCTGCAGCTGCCCAGAGAAATTATTGTTCACACCTTATGGCCCATGAGCACACATGCATGCACCCAAGCATGCACACATGTACGCACATCACCAACAGCAACAAAATAACCTACGTGCTCGTTTGAAGTTCAGTCTAATTCTTTAAATCAAATCTGTATTACTGGACATTTGGTTTTGAACTTTTTACAATTACAGCTCAGAATAGGAAGTATAGGCTAAAAATGAATCAGAACTAGAAAGAAAAACAGTGGTCTAAATCTGACAATGGTGCTTGCTCACACACACACGCACACACACACATACACACACACACACACACACACACACACACACACACGCAAGGTTAAAGAGCCCATGGTACACCAAACTTATCAACATAAGAACTGGCAGGTCATACAGGCAGGAAGCCCCCAAACAGGCCCTTCCTCCTGCTGGTGAGTGAGAGTCACCAGATGAGCAGGGTCCTGACACAGGGGTCCAAGCAGACAAAGGTGGGCATCACTGCCTCAGCTTCCAGGCCCCCAGACCAAGTTAGGGGCCATTCTAGTCTCCCTTCCAGGCCCAAGCTCACGGGGTGGCTCCTACCTGCAGGTCTGTTCTGGCCTTGTCCTGGAGCCCTCCTGGAACTCAGTAGATGTCATTCAATAAACTAATGAGGGAATAATTGTCTTGATGATGTAAGGGTGGGGAGGGGACTAACCATCATGGAATGCGCTAAATCCAGAGGTGCAAGAGTCACTTAGACCTTGTGGCGTGCTCCCCAGGAAGGAGATGCTAAGGCTTAAATTGATTTTTGAGGCTGGGGGCATTTATTGCTGCCTTTCTCTCCCTCCCTCCCTCCTTCCCTTCTTCCCCTCCTCCCTTCATTCCTTCCTTCTCCTTTGTGTTATAATTGACACAATAAACTACACAGATTTAAAGTGTAAGTTTTAACATTTGTGTCTACTCAGGGAAGCATCATCACACTCAAGATAATGAATATGACCATCAACTACAAAACTTTCCTCCTGACACTTCTATAATCCCTTCCCTCCTAACCCCTATTCCCTGTACCTATTGGCTTTCTCTTCCTATAGACTGGGTTACATTTTCTAGAATTATATATGAGTGGAATCATATAGTAGGTGCTCTTCTGGGTCTAGCCTCATCACTTAGCATAATTTGAGACTCACTTGTTTCAGTGTGCACCAGTGGGTCTCATTTTACAGACCCTGGGGCCCACAGGAGCTAGTAAACTGTAAATGTCACATGGCCATGAAGTGGTAGAACCAGAATTTGACCCCTGCTCTGCCTGGGCCCAAAGACCATCTCTTTCTTTCAATACCTCCCTGCATCTAAGAACAGCCTTTTGAAGAATAATTGCTAGCAGCCGCCACTCGGGTCCCTCCCCCGCAGCAGCCCATCTCCTGCTCTGTCCTTGCTTCTGTTGTCTGTACCCTTTGGGAGAATCAGTGCCACGCACCCTGAGTCTGGAGTCACCCATCCTGAGTAAAGGGAGGTAAGGCTGTGCACATCCCCTGGAGGCTCTGAGTGGCCACAGGGAGTGTGCTCACCATTCAGTCCCCCAGCACCTAGCCAGGATCCCTCACAGAATAGTCTTCAATAGATTTGTGTTGGATTCTTTACTCCATTCTGTCTCCTCCCTGGGGGAGTCTTTGCAGGAGAGGAGAGCCCATTCTGAAATCCAAGCCACTTCCTAACTGAGGATTCCCTGGGGGCCTGAGGACAGGGTGGTCCCATGTACCCCATCAGCTTCCATGTGCCCCAGGAGACTGAGTTCACTGCCATGTGGGCATCAGCCTCAGCCAGCCTGCCTGGTCCTGGTCCAGGAGCACATCCCTCCCACCTGGTGCTCAGCTCCTGGGAGGCCCAGAAGATGGTCCCACTCAGCGGCCCACCATGGGTAGGGCTCAGGCCCCTGGGCCAGCCTCAGCTCAGTACTGGACATGCTACAAGTTCTGCACCCCTCCCTCAAGTGTGTCAGGCATGAGGTCTTGTCAGGGATTACACCCTGGCTCTGACATACCTGGGAGACCCTGGGCAACTCTTTCACTCTCCTCCTTCTCATTCACTCATTCATTTATTCACATAAACCTCTGTGTTGGGCCCAGAGATGTGTAATAACCAGGTGAGGGGTGCTGAGCACAGTTGTGTGGGTTGCATCCTGCACAAGGACACCAGTCAAGGGAGTAAGTGCTCTGTTCACTTAACCCTGTGTGTCCCCTGGAGGAAATTCTGTGTGGTGGTCCTGTCCCCTACCCTGCCCTCAGGGAGTCCATGGTCAGGGGCAGTGGTGTTAGTGACATGAAAGTGTGCTTACAACACAGGCAATCAGGATTATGCAAAGAGGAACACTGATTTCATGGGAATTGCCTCAGTAGCCAGAGACCATCAGAGGAGGCTTCCTGGAAGAGGTGGCATTACCATAGAGACATGATGTGGGAAGGAGAAAAAAGCCTGAACAGCAAGGGCAAATGCTAAGCACAGGGTGCGGTGCACAGTGGGTGGAGAGACTGTGCAGAAACAGTAGCAGAAACATGGGGCCAGGGGTAGTGACAGGACCTAAGGGAAGGGGCTTGGAACCTCCTTGAGGACAATGAAGAAGCCCTGGAGGATTTTTACTAAGTGGGTGGAGCTCTTAGACTCTACTCTTTTCTGTAAAATGGGCGCAGAAATCCCTGCTTTTTCAGGTTGTGGGATAAACCTAGCACATGGCAGGTCTTCAGGAATAACGCTGTTGCTGTGTCTGCCCTCCCAGCCAGGACAAGGACAGGGGTCTCTGGAGCCCCCTGTCATGGGTCAGGTGGTGAAACCAGATCTCAGCCCAGAGAAGCTGGATGAGATGCCTCTCTGCCACCCTCTCCCAGACATAGGCTGGGGCTCTGACTCCTGGCTCACTTCCTCTGGCATCTAGCCCTTGAGACAGGGCCAAGCTAGCCAGGCAGGGCTGGACTGGGTGGCATGCAGGGTGGCTGGGCTTCCTGGGACTTGCGTCCACCAGCAGGGGAGGAATGGGAGACCTGGAGGTGCCGTGGCACCTGCCCAGCTGCCCTCCCCTTTGCACGAGCAGGCACGCTTGTCCTGCTCTTGCATCCCCATCCAATCTGGCCCAGGCTCAGCCCAGCAGCTGCCAGCACCCCCAGCCTCACTGTCCCCTTCCCGCTTAATGCTTGCAGTGTCTTCTGCTCCAACTGCCTGGTTTAGCAAAATTACACAGTAAACATTTTAGTATTGACTGTTTATCTGCTTATATGAGTAATATGTGCCCATTTTAGGAATCTCATTGCCCAGGGACAAACACTGTTGGGTTAACAGTATCATTCATTCCAGATCTTTTCACACACCCATGTGGCAGATGCACACACACACACACACAATTGGGATCACAATACATACACAATTTTACATCTTGCTTTTCTCACTGCTATTTTTATTATGAGTGTTTTCTTCAGTCATTAAAGCTGATCAAAAGCATGTTAATACTTTATTATGGAAAATTTCAGATGCACCCACAGGTGGAGAGACTCACATAAGGACCCCATGTACCTGCCAGCGTCAACATTTACCAACAATCTGCTTATTTCAGCTATTTGTCTTCCCACCAACTTTTCTGTTTTTTGCCTCAGTATTTTAAAGTCAACCCAACTCTTGTTTCACCCATAAATATAAAAAGTGTTGTAAATGCTCTGGAAGAGGAGTTGTGCTGTGTCTGGGAGGTGCCTGGACTGGTTGTTGGCAGACCTGATCTGTAGTCTTGCCCAGACCCTCACTGCTGTGTGAACATGGTCTACACTAATTTTCTCTGTAAAATGGGAACAGTAGTGTCTGTCTTCCCCATAGATGGTCATAAGGGGTGGGGGAGTTGCTAAGCTCCCCAGGGTTATGTTCCTATCATCTGCCATGTGCCAGGCATACTGCTAATCCATTTACTCTTCACAAAAATCCAAGCTGGTATTAGTATCCTCATTTTGCAAAGAAGAAAACTGAGACTCAGAGAGGTTAAGTGACTTGACTGGAGTCACACAGGATTCAAGTTCAGACCTACTTGTCTTTTTCCACTGCACCAACTGGTAATAGACATAGATAGTACTGGCCTCATAAACAGCTGCCTTTTGATGTCTCCAGCAGAAGTGGAAATTTTAAGTATCAGTTTAGGCCTTGGGGTGTGAGGCCGGGCTGGGGTCAAGGAGGAGTCCCAAGCCATGTCATCCAGAGGTGTGGAGGCAGGCTGGGCAGGGAAGCCCTCCCAAGGCTCAGTCGGAGCAAGGCCCTGTGAGGACTGTGGGAAGAGGTCAGGGCAGGGCTATGGGGATAGCAAGGGTGGAGGGCACCAGGTCCCCTGAAAGAAGCCATGGCCATGTGGGAAGGCAGCCTCCATCTAGACCCAAGCCTAGCAGGGAGGAGCCAGAGTAGTAGGCAGCCATGTCTCTGTTCTCCTCTCCCACAGTTCTGTGGGCAACCCCTCTGGCCAAGCTGAGCTGGAAGCCAGAGGACTTGGGGACTGTGACTGTAGAGCCCAGTGATCAGCCTGTTTAGCCTCCTGGAGCATAGAGCAGGGGAGAAGGTGGAGGCAGGGCCTGTGGGGCAAGTGGAGAGAACCCAGCCCAGGAAGGACCCACTAGAAGAACTGACCCTTGAACACAGGGGGCTGGAGTTGCTGACTCTCAACACAGTTGAAAATCCAAGTTTAACTTTGACTCCCCGAAAACTTAACTACTTATAGTTTATTGTTGACCAGTAATAAACAGTTGATTAACACATATTTTTGATGCTATATGTATTATATACTGTATTCCTACAATAAAGTAAGCTAGAGAAAATGAAATGTTTTTTCAAATGTCACAAATCTCCAAAAAATTTTCCATTGTATTTATTGAAAAATCTACATATAAGAGGTCTTGAGCAGTTCAACCTTGTGGTGTTCAAGGGACAAGTGCAAAGCCAGAAACTGGCTATCTTGGGGAGAGCTGGTAGGGAGAGGGACCAGGGACTCCTACTGCTCAGTGTAAGGCCTGTTGGTGTTACATTAATAAATAATCTAACAGCAATGAAATGAGATTGCTCCATGGCCCACTGTCCTGAACCCAGAGCTGGCCCCGTTTGGGTAATGTTACAACTTAAAATGGAAAAAGAAAACCTTACATTCTTGGTCATTCTCCTAAGTGTCAGTGGGAGAAGATACCTTCTCTTGTAGCCTCCCAAGTCCCAATGGCCTGACAGTTCAACAACATTCACTGATTTGATTTGGGTGCCAGTTTGGCTGAGGGTTCCCCAGAACTGGGGATGTTTAAGGATGTCTCAAAGCCCTGGGAGGGCGGGACCCCAGACACCAGCCATGCCCTTGGGGGATCTGAGCAGGACATGGGTTGCTTCCCCAGGCCTGGGAATGGTGGGCTCACAGGACCAGCCTGGGTCAGGTTCTCTTTGACCTTTCTCCTTTGGTCCTCTGGCCTGTTCTGGTTTGCATTACAGAGTTCCCTGCATTCAACCACTTACCACCCTACACATATTGACAATGCTCAAATCATCATTAGGTTTCCAGGATGGATGTGATCCCTGGAAATCCATATCTGTCCTTGAACACTGGACACAGGTGCCCCCTGGGGTCTCACCAACCTGGAGCTTAGCCAGTCTCTCCTGAGAGCCCTTTAAGGTGGAAACCATCATCCTGGGTGGGGCTTTCGGCCCTCTCTCCTCCCGGCCTGGGTCCCAGGCTCCAAGCCGGCTCGGCCAATTCCTGCTCCCGAGCCCCAGGGCCTTCATTGTGAAAGTGGGAATGAGAACACCTCCTTTGCTGGGTGGGGTCAAAACCTGTACCACTCAATGTCTGTGAAACAGGCTGGGAGGTTTGGCCACACAAGCAGCAGCCATGTATTACAGTTGGATCTCCATAAGGACCCCAGGACCATTCCAGCTCTGAAAACCTGAAGTTCTGTAACCCAAATGAAGAGGTCCAGGTCCCCAGGCTCCATGAATCTGCTTCTCCTAGTCCCTCAGCCCCTTGGCCTGGAACTGTCTTCAGCATCACGTAGCAATGACTTGTTGAATTTTTTAATTGTTTAAAAGATTATGTAAATATTACATAAACACATTTTCTTTGTAAGAAATTAAGCCCTCCGTTGGTATGAAAATATATCATGTAAAAATTCCCCTTTGCCATCTCCTACTTCCTCACCTCAATCAATCTCCCATCCAGACATGAGCACTGTCCAGAGCTGAGTGGACGCCTCCAGATGGCTCCTCTCCATCTCCACCCACACACACCTGTGGCTGGATAGCTCATACTTGCTGTTCTGCAGTTGGCTTCTTTCACATATGATGTGGTAGACCTTCTGCATTGCTGCATGTCAATCTACCTTATAATTTTAATGGCTAATTAACGTTTTTTGCAGGATGCATACACCAAGTCCCTTATTTATGAACATGTAGACTATTTCTCATTTCCCACCCAAACAATGCCATAATGCATATACCTATGCATGCAACCTTTACTGTATGTTAATATCTTGGAATAAATAAATATGCCTGATACAGGCACTTGCATTGTATGTGTGGATAAGCACCGATAAATTACTTCCCTGAAAGACGAAACCAATGATCCCTCCCCTCACTTTGTGAGAACCCATTTCCTCACACCCATGTCAATACTCAATGGCATCAGTAGTTTTCATTTTTGCCAGTTAAACTTTTTTATTGTATGGTTTTCATTTCCCTGATTACTGTCTGGCTGAGCATCTTTTCATGGCTAATGGCCATTTGTATGAAATTAGCTGTGAATTCTCTTTATAATCCTTGCCCAATCTCCTATTAGGTCAACTATATTTTACCTATTTATGTGTGGGTTACACCTCCTTTTTAAAAAGGGATAAATGTACATGATTTAAAAAATTCAAATAAATAAAACATATAGGGGAAAAAGAAAGTGTTCCTCACACCCCTGCCTCCCAGTCCCCTGCCCAGCACCCAGGGCTGGGGCTCTCCAGTGGGAACACAGGCACACCACATATGGCCACAGCACTGTTAGGGGGCCCTGGAAATCCAGAGCTGCTTTAATTGTAACCTCTATTATAATCAGAAGCAAATATGATAATAATAATGAACATATAACAGTGAGAACAGCCTGAATCATATTTGTCTTTATACAAGTATTAAACATAATTTTTAATATTTTTAAAAGAGACAAAAGTGCCTAGGGTCCACAAAAATCATCATGCATGCTGGCCTCCCAGAGACAACCATTTGCCAGTTTCTTGGACATCATTCTAAAAGTATTTTATGCAGTTTGATTTAAATATTTACTGTGACCAGTCCAAATGGAACAATTTTCATATTATAGGGGTACCAGAAGAAGATGAGAGAGAAAAAGGGATAGAAAGTTTTGAGGAGGTAATTGCTGAAAACGTCCCCAATCTGGGGAAGGAGATCGTCTCTCAGGCCATGGAAGTGCACAGATATCCCAATACAATACAAGGGACCCAAGGAAGACAACACCAAGACATATAATAATTAAAATGGCAAAGATCAAGGATAAGGACACACTATTAAAAGAAGCCAGAGAGAGAAATAAGATCCCATACAAAGGAAAACCCATCAGGCTATCACCAGACTTCTCAGCAGAAACCTTACAGACCAGAAGGGAGTGGCATGATATATTCAATGCAATGAAGCAGAAGGGCCTTGAACCAAGAATACTTTATCCGGCAAGATTATCATTTAAATTTGAAGGAGGGATTAAACAATTTTCAGATAAGCAAAAGCTGAGATAATTTACCTCCCACAAACTGTCTCTACAGTGTATTTTGGAGGGACTGCTATAGATGGAAGTGTTCCTAAGGTTTAATAGCTGTCACCAGAGGTAATAAAACCACAGCAAAGAAAGTAGAACAGTTAATTACTAAGCAAATGCAAAATTAAATCAACTATCTCCAAAAGTCAATCAATGGATAGATAAAGAATAGAGAATATGATACCTAATATATGAAGAATGGAGGAGGAAGAAAAAGGGGGAGAAAAAAAGAACCTTTAGATTGTGTTTGTAATAACATACTAAGTGAGTTAAGTTAGACTCTTAGATGGTAAGGAAGTTAACCTTGAACCTTTGGTAATGACGAATCTAAAGCCTGCAATGAGTACATACCTAGCTAAAATCACCCAAAATGTAAATGGTCTGAATGCACCAATCAAAAGACATAGAGTCACTGAATGGATAAAAAAACAAGACCCATCCAAATGCTGCCTACAAGAGACTCACTTCAAACCTGAAACTTTCAGACTGAAAGTGAAGGGATGGAAAAAGATATTTCATGCAACCAATAGGGAGGAAAAAGCAGGGTTGTAGTATTTGTATCAGACAAAATAGACTTCAAAACAAAGAAAGTCACAAGTGACAAAGAAGGACATTACATTATGATAAAGGGGTCAATCCAACAAGAAGATATAACCATTTTAAATATCTATACACCCAACACAGGAGCACCTACATATTTTCACATATACTAACTGAATTAAAAGGGGAAATAGAATGCAATGCATTCATTCTAGGAGACTTCAACACTCCACTTATTCCAATGGACAGATCAACCAGACAGAAAATAAGTAAAGAGACAGGGGCACTGAACAATACATTAGAACAGATGGACCTAACAGACACCTACAGAACTCAACACCCAAAAGTAGCAGAATACACATTCTTTTCAGGTGCACATGGAACATTTTCAAGAATAGATCATATACTCAGCCACAAAAAGAGCCTCAGTAAATTCTAAAAGGTTGAAATTGTACCAACCAGCTTCTCAGACCACAAAGGTATGAAACTAGAAATAAATTACACAAAGAAAATGAAAAAGCCCATTAACATATGGAGGCTTAATAACATGCTCCTAAATAATCAGTGGATCGATGACCAAATAAAAACAGAGATCAAGCAATATATGGAGACAAATGACAACAAAAATTCAACACCACAAAAATCAGTGGGATGCAGTGAAGGCCGTGCTAAGAGGGAAGTACATTGCAATATAGGCCTACCTCAGTACCTCAGGAAAGAAGAGCAATCCCATATGAACAGTCTAAACACACAATTAACGAAACTAGAAAAAGAAGAACAAATGAGGCCTGAAGTCAGTAGAAGGAGGGACATAATAAAGATTAGAGCAGAAATAAATAAAATCGAGAAGAATAAAACAATAGAAAGAATCAAAGCAAGAGCTGGTTCTTTGAGAAAATAAGCAAAATAAATAAACCTCTAGCCAGACTTATCAAGAAAAAAGAGAGTTTACACACATAAACAGAATTAGAAATGAGAAGGGAAAAGTCACTACAGACACCACAGAAATACAAAGAATTATTAGAGAATACTATGAAAAGTTACCTGCTAATGAACTGGATAACCTAGAAGAAATGGACAACTTTCTAGAAAAATGCAACCTTCCAAGGCTGACCCAGAAAGAAACAGAAAATCTGAACAGACCAATTACCAGCAAGGAATTGAACTGGCAATCAAAAAGCTATCTAAGAACAAAACCCCTAGACCAGATGACTTCATCACTGAATTTTATCAAACACTTAGTGAAGAACTAACACCCATCCTTCTTAAAGTTTTCCAAAAAGTAGAAGAGGGAATACTTCCAAACTCTTTCATGAGGCCAGCATCACTCTAGTATCAAAACCAGGCAAAGACAACCACAAAAAAAGAAAATTACAGATCAATATCCCTGAAGAACATAGATGCAAAAATACTCAACAAAATATTAGCAAACCAAATTCAAAAATATATAAAAAATATCATCCGCTATGATCAAGTAGGATTTATTCCAGGGATGCAAGGATGATACAATATTAGAAAATCCATCAATATCATCCACCACATCAACAAAAAGAAGGACAAAAACCACATGATCACCTCCATATATGCTGAAAAAGCATTTGACAAGATTCAACATCCATTTATGATAAAAACTCTCAACAAAATGGGTATAGAGGGCAAGTACCTCAACATAATGAAAGCCACATATGACAAAGCCACAGCTAACATCATACTCAACAGCGAGAAGCTGAAAGCCTTTCCTTTAAGATTGGGAGCAAGACAAGGATGCCCACTCTTATCACTTTTATTCAACATAGTTCTGGAGATCCTCGCCACAGCAATTAGACAACACAAAGAAATAAAGCACATCCAGATCAGTAAGGAAGAATTTAAACTGTCACTGTTTGCAGATGACATGATGTTGTACATAAAAAAAACCCTAAAGAATCCACTCCAAAACTACTAGAACTAATATCTGAATTCAGCAAAGTTGCAGTATACAAAATTAACTCACAGAAATCTGTTGCATTCCTATACACTAATGATGAACTAGCAGAAAGAAAAATCAGGAAAACAGTTCCATTCACAACTGCATCAAAAAGAATAAAATACCTAGGAATAAACCCAACCAAGGAAGTGAAAGACCTATACCCTGAAAACTACAAGACACTCATGAGAGAAATTAAATAAGATACCAATAAATGGAAACACATCCTGTGCTCATGGATAGGAAGAATTAATATTGTTAAAATGGCCATCCTGTCTAAAGAAATTTGCAGATTCAATGCAATTCCTATCAAAATACCAACAGCATTCTTCAATGAGCTACAGAAAATTGTTCTAAAATTCATACGGAACCACAAAAGACCCCAAATAGCTAAAGCAATCCTGAAAAGGAAGAATAAAAGCAGGAGGGACTATGCTCCCCAACTTCAAGCTCTGCTACAAAGCTCCAGTAATCAAGACAATTTGGTACTGGCACAAGAACAGAACAATAGACCAATGGAACAGACTACAGAGTTCAGATATAAACCCAAACATATATGGTCAATTAATATATGTAAAGGAGCCATGGACATACAATGGGGAAATGACAGCCTCTTCAACAACTGGTGTTGGCAAAACTGGACAGCTACATGCAAGAGAATGAAACTGGATTATTGTTTAACTCCATACACAAAAGTAAACTTGAAATGAATCAAAGACCTGAATGTAAGTCATGAAACCCTAAAAGTCTTAGAAGGAAACATACGCAAAAATCTCCTGAATATAAACACTAGCAACTTCTTCCTGAATGGATCTCTTTGAGCAAGGGAAACAAAAGCAAAAATGAACTCCTGAGACTACATCAAACTAAGAAGTTTCTGTATGGCAAAGAACACCATTAGCAGAACAAGAAGGCATCTTACAGTATGGGAGAATATATGTTTGTAATTGACATATCCGACAAGGGGTTAACATCCAAAATATGTAAAGAACTCACACACCTCAACACCCAAAAAGCAAATAACCCGATTAAAAAATGGGCAGAGGATATGAAGAGACAATTCTCCAAAGAAGAAATTCAGATGGCCAAAAGACATATGAAAAGATGCTCCACATCATTAATCATCAGGGAAATGCAAATTAAACCACAATGAGATATCACCTCACACCAGTTAGGATGGCCAGCATAGAACAGACTAAGAACAACAAATGCTGGTGAGGATGCAGAGAAAGGGGAACCCCCCTACACTGCTGGTGGGAATGTAAGCTAGTTCAACCATTGTGGAAAGCAATATGAAGGTGTCTCAAAAAACTAAAAATAGAAATACCATTTGACCCGGGAATTCCATTCCTAGGAATTTACCCAAAGAATACATATTCTCAGACTCAAAAAGACATATGCACCCCTGTGTTTATTGCAGCACTATTTACAATAGCCAAGATATGGAAGCAATGCAACCTAAGTGTCCATCAGTAGATGAATGGATAAAGAAGCTGTGGTACATAAACACAATGGAATATTATTCAGCATAAGAAGAAAACAAATCCTACCATTTGCAACAACATGGATGGAGCTGCAGGATATTATGCTCAGTGAAATAAGCCACGTGGAGAAAGACAAATAGCAAATGATTTCCCTCATTTGTGGAGTATAACAATGAAGCAAAACTGAAGGAACAAAACAGCAGCAGACTCAGAGACTCCAAGAAGGGACTAGGAGTTACCAAAGGGGAGCAGTTACCAAAGGGAGGGCAGGTGGGTTGGGAGGGAGAAGGGGACTGAGGGGTATTATGTTTAGTACACTTTGTGTGTGGGGTCACAGGGAAGACAGTATAGCACAGAGAAGACAAATAGTGAATCTGTGGCATCTTACTACACTGATGGACAATGACTGCAATGGGTATGGGTGGGAACTTGATAATATGGGTAAATGTAGTAACCACTTTGTTTTTCATGTGAAACATTCATAAAAGTGTTTATCAATAATACCTTAATAAAAAATAAATATTTACTTAGAAATGCTTGTTCTTCTTTTTTATTATGCAACATTTAAAATATATAGAAAGATAAAGGAAATAATATAACATTCATGAATCTAATACTCAGATTAAATAATAAGTAAATACAATTTTTACCTATAGTTGCTTCAGAGCTCTTTTATATTTAATAAAAGAGGTGGAAGGTGATGTACAAAGTGAGTCTCCTCCCATGGCTCTCCTCTCTCCTAACACCCTGAAGTTGCTGTGGTCTCTTCCCAAGCAAGTCTGTGTGTAGACCTCCACGCTATGCTACATTCCATGGTCATGGGCTTCTCCATGCTTGACCGAGTGGACCACTCCTGCCTCCCTGAGACTCTTCACTTGCTCCCAGGGCACCTCACCCTCCTGGTTTTCCTTCCGTCTCACTGGTTGCTTCCCAGGGTCCTTGGCTCATTCTCCCATCTTCCTGACGGCCTGTTATTGGTGGCCCCAGGGCTCTGTCCTTCTCATCTCTGTCTCCACCCTCTCAGTGATCTTCTATTCTCTGGGTTTCAATACCATATATATGCTTCCCAATAATATCTGAGGTTCATGCTTTCACCTAATTCCACACCCCTGCCTATTGGACACCCCCTCTTGGATGTCTGTGTGCATCTCCAGCCAAGGCACCCGAAGGAAACATGAGCCCCTCCCTCCTTCTCCCAAATCTCCCCCATCTCAGTAAAGGAGTACCTGTGCTTCTAGCATCTGAGCCCTGAGTCTTGGCCTCATTCTCGATTGCTCTAATTTACCATACATCAACACCATTGAGCCAACCCTGCTGATCTACCTTCAAAATATATTCAGAATCTGACCACCTCTCAGCACCTCAACTGCTGCTATCCTGGTTCAAGCTGCACCAATTCCATCTGCTGTATTAAAAAAGTACCCATTCATTAACTCACTCCTGGTTGCCCCACCCCGCACCACAAGAATATGTCCCAGGAGGGCAAGGATATTATCCATTTTGTTTATCCTCACATCACCCACATGGAGAACAGGGCTGACACATAATAGGTATTCAATGAATATGCAATGAATGTTTAATAATCAGGTTTAGTTCTGTACTTATTCTGTTTCATTGAATGATTTGACTGTTCTTGCACCAGTTCCTCTGTACTTTAGTTACTTAACTTTAAAGTGTGTTTTGGTAAATGGTAATTCATATCATTATGATTCTTTTTCAAACCTGACTTTGTTATCTTCATGCATTCCTAATTCAGATGAACTTTAGAAGAGTGATCTTTTCAAGCTTCACTAAAAATCTTGCTGGTGTTTTGATTGCAATTACACTGATAGAGTTATGTATAGATTGATTTGGGAAGAAATGACACTTTATCCAATTGAGCCTTCCTATCCTAGAGCACTGAAGTTCCTGTATTTACTCAGGTCTTTTACATTCTTCAATATAGTTTTAGACTTTCCTTACTATCATAACAGTCTTGCATATTCTTTGCATTTTCAGAAAAATTCTATTGGTCATGATGCATTTGTAAAAATTCAATAGTGAATTCACTCTGTTAATATTTAATTTAAGATACATGTCAGGATGATGAAAATGGGCAGGAAGTTCTTTATCTTTGTGAAGCTGTGTAAAGTTTATGTTGCACAGGGATTGTATCTTCCTTGAAAGTTTAGCAGAACTTGACTAAGGCTGCCTGGGCCCGCTGACTCTTGAGGTATAAATCTTTGACTACCTTTTCAATTGTTTTTCACTTTTATATATATTTTAATAGACTTTGTGTTTTCGAGCAGTTTTAAGTTCACAGCAAAATTGAATGGAAAGTATAAATATACTCTCCCACCCCTAGAATACATAGCACCCCCCACTATCAACATCCAGGTACCAAAGTGGCACATTTGTGACAACCAATGAGCTTACACTGACTCACCATTTTCATCCGAGGTCCAAAGTTTATATTGGGGTCACTCTTGGTGTTGTAAATATTTACTTGGAAATGGTTTTCCTTCTTTTTTATTATGCAACATTTAAAACATATATAAAAATAAAGGAAATAATTTAACAAACATTCATGAATCCAATACCCAGATTAAATAGTAAGTAAATAGAATTTTTATCTATAGTTGCTTCAGAGCTCTTTTATTTATTTATTTATTTATATATATTTCTTTTGGTATCATTATCCACAATTACATGAAGAACATTATGTTTACTAGACTCCCCCCTTCACCAAGTCCCCCCCCATACCCCTTTCACAGTCACTGTCCATCTGCGTGGTAACATGCTGTAAAATCACTACTTGTCTTCTTTGTGTTGCACAGCCCTCCCTGTGCCACCCACGCACTATACATGCTAATCATAATGCCCCCTTTCTTTTTCCCCACCCTTATCCCTCCCTTCCCACCCATCCTCCCTAGTCCCTTTCCCTTTGGTAACTGTTAGTCCATTCTTGGGTTCTGTGATTCTACTGCTGTTTTGTTACTTCAGTTTTCCTTTGTTCTTATACTCCACATATGAGTGAAATCATTTGGTACTTGTCTTTCCCCACCTGGCTTATTTCACTGAGCATAATAACCTCTAGTTCCATCCATGTTGTTACGAATGGTAGGATCTGTTTTTTTCTTATGGCTTGAGTAATATTCCATTGTGTATATGTACCACATCTTCTTTATCCATTCATCTACTGATGGACACTTAGGTTGCTTCCATTTCTTGGCTATTGTAAATAGTGCAGTGATAAACATAGGGGTGCACCTGTCTTTTTCAAACTGGAATGCTGCATTCTTAGGGTAAATTCCTAGAAGTGAAATTCCTGGGTCAAATGGAATTTCTATTTTGAGCATTCTGAGGAAACTCCATACTGCTTTCCACAATGGTTGAACTAATTTACATTCCCACCAGCAGTGTAGGAGGGTTCCCCTTTCTCCAAAACCTTGCCAACATTTGTTGTTGTTTGTCTTTTCGATGATGGCGATCCTTACTGGTGTGAGGTGATATCTCATTGTGGTTTTAATTTGCATTTTCTGATGATTAGCGATGTGGAGCATCTTTTCATATGCCTGTTGGCCAACTGGATTTCTTCTTTAGAGAACTGACTATTCAGCTCCTCTGCCCATTTTTAAAATGGATTATTTGCTTTTTGTTTGTTGAGGTGTGTGAGCTCTTTATATATTTTGGATGTCAATCCTTTATCGGATCTGTCATTTATGAATATATTCTCCCATAGTGTAGGATACCTTTTTGTTCTATTGATGGTGTCCTTTGCTGTACAGAAGCTTTTTAGCTTGATATAGCCTCACTTGTTCATTTTTGCTTTTGTTTCCCTTGCCCAGGGAGTTATGTTCATGAAGAAGTTACTCATGTTTATGTCCATGAGATTTTTGCCTATGTTTTTTTCTAAGAGTTTTATGGTTTCATGACTTACATTCAGGTCTTTGATCCATTTTGAATTTACTTTTGTGTATAGGGTTAAACAGTGATCCAGTTTCATTCTCTTACATGTAGCTGTCCAGTTTTGCCAGCACCATCTGTTGAAGAGACTGTCATTTCCCCATTGTATGTCCATGGCTCCTTTATCATATATTAATTGGCCATATATGTTTGGGTTAATGTCTGGAGTCTCTATTCTGTTCCACTGGTCTGTGGCTCTGTTCTTGTGCCAGTATCAAATTGTCTTGATTACTGTGGCTTTGTAGTAGAGCTTGAAGTTGGGGAGCGAGATCGCCCCCACTTTATTCTTCCTTCTCAGGATTCCTTTGGCTATTAGGGGTCTTTGGTGGTTCAATATGAATTTTTAAACTATTTGTTCCAGTTCATTGAAGAATGCTGTTGGTAGTTTGATAGGGATTGCATCGAATCTGTATATTGCTTTGGGCAGGATGGCCATTTTGACAATATTAATTCTTCCTAGCCAGAAGCATGGGATGAGTTTCCATTTGTTAGTGACCTCTTTAATTTCTCTTAAGAGTGTCTTGTAGTTTTCTGGGTATAGGTCTTTCACTTCCTTGGTTAGGTTTATTCCTAGGTATTTTATTCTTTTTGATGCTATTGTGAATGCAATTGTTTTCCTGATTTCTCTTTCTATTAGTTCATCGTTAGTGTATAGGAAAGCTACAAATTTCTGTGTGTTAATTTTGTATCCTGCAACTTTGCTGAATTCCGATATTAGTTCTAGTAGTTTTGCAGTGGAGTCTTTAGGGTTTTTAATGTACAATATCATGTCATCTGCAAATAGTGACAGTTTGACTTCTTCTTTACCAATCTGGATTCCTTGTATGTTTTTGTTTTGTCTGATTGCCGTGGCTAGGACCTCCAGTACTATGTTGAATAACAGTGGGGAGAGTGGGCATCCCTGTCTTGTTCCCTATCTCAGAGGAAAAGCTTTCAGCCTCTTGTTGTTCAGTATGATGTTAGCTGTGGGTTTATCATATATGGCCTTTATTATGTTGAGATACTTGCCCTCTATGCCCATTTTGTTGAGAGTTTTTATCATGAATGGATGTTGAATTTTTTCAAATGCTTTTTCAGCATCTATGGAGATGATCATGTGGTTTTTGTCCTTTTTGTTGATGTGGTGGATGATGTTGATGGATTTTCGAATGTTGTACCATCCTTGCATCCCTGGGATGAATCCCACTTGGTCATGGTGTATGATCCTTTTGATGTATTTTTGAATTCGGTTTGCTATTATTTTGTTGAGTATTTTTGCATCTACGTTCATCAGGGATATTGGTCTGTAGTTTTCTATTTTGGTGGGGTCTTTGCCTGGCTTTGGTATTAGGGCGATGTTGGCTTCATAGAATGAGTTTGGGAGTATTCCCTCCTCTTCTATTTTTTGGGAAACTTTAAGGAGAATGGGTATTATGTCTTCTCTGTATGTCTGATGAAATTCCAAGGTAAATTCATCTGGCCCGGGGATTTTGTTCTTGGGTAGTTTTTTGATTACCGCTTCAATTTTGTTGCTGGTAATTGGGCTGTTTAGATTTTCTGTTTCTTTCTGGGTCAGTCTTGGAAGGTTGTATTTTTCTAGAAAGTTCTCCATTTCTCCTAGGTTTTCCAGCTTGTTAGCATATAGGTTTTCATAGTATTCTCTAATAATTCTTTGTATTTCTGTGGGGTCCGTCGTGATTTTCCCTTTCTCATTTCTGATTCTGTTGATGTGTGTTGACTCTCTTTTTCTCTTAATAAGTCTGGCTAGAGGCTCATCTATTTTGTTTATTTTCTCGAAGAACCAGCTCTTGGTTTCATTGATTTTTTTCTATTGTTTTATTCTTCTAAATTTTATATATTTCTTCTCTGATCTTTATTATGTCCCTCCATCTGCTGATCTTAGGCCTCATTTGTTCTTCTTTTTCCAATTTTGATAATTGTGACATTAGACTATTCATTTGGGATTGTTCTTCCTTCTGTAAATATGCCTGGATTGCTATATACTTTCCTCTTAAGCCTGCTTTTGCTGCATCCCACAGAAATTGGGGCTTTGTGTTGTTGTTGTCATTTGTTTCCATATATTGCTGGATCTCCATTTTAATTTGGTCGTTGATCCATTGATTATTTAGGAGCATGTTGTTAAGCTTCCATGTGTTTGTGAGCCTTTTTGCTTTCTTTGTACAATTTATTTCTAGTTTTATACCTTTGTGGTCTGAAAAGTTGGTTGGTAGGATTTCAATCTTTTGGAATTTACTGAGGCTCTTTTTGTGGCCTAGTATGTGGTTTATTCTGGAGAATGCTCCATGTGCACTTGAGAAGAATCTGTATCCTGTTGCTTTTGGATGTAGAGTTAGGTCCATCTGTTCTAGCATGTTGTTCAGTGCCTCTGTGTCCTTATTTATTTTCTGTCTGGTGGATCTGTCCTTTGGAGTGAGTGGTGTGTTAAAGTCTCCCAAAATGAATGGATTGCATTCTATTTCCTCCTTTAATTCTGTTAGTATTTGTTTCACATATGTTGGTTCTCCTGTATTGGGTGCATATATGTTTATAATGGTTATATCCTCTTCTTGGACTGAGCCCTTTTCATTATGTAGTGTCCTTATTTATCTCTTGTTACTTTCTTTGTTTTAAAGTCTATTTTGTTTGATACTAGTATTGTAACACCTGCTTTTTTCTCTCTGTTGTTTGCATGAAATGTCTTTCTCCATCCCTTGACTTTTAATCTGTGCATGTCTTTGGGTTTGAGATGAATCTCTTGTAAGCAGCATATAGATGGGTCTTGCTTTTTTATCCATTCTATTACTCTGTGTCTTTTGATTGGTGCATTCAGTCCATTTACATTTAGTGTGATTATTGAAAGATATGTACTTATTGCCATTGCAGGCTTTAGATTCGTGGTTACCAAAGGTTCAAGGTTGACTTGTTTACTACCTTACTGTCTAACTTAACTCACTTATTGAGCTCTTATAAACACAGTCTAATGATTATTTCTCACCCTTCTTATTCCTCCTCCTTCATTCTTCATATGTTGGGTGTTTTGTTCTGTGCTCTTTTAAGGAGTGCTCCCATCTAGAGCAGTCCCTGAAAGATGCCCTGTAGAGGTGGTTTGTGGGAGGCAAATTCCCTCAACTTTTGCTTGTCTGGGAATTGTTTAATCCCTCCTTCATATTTAAATGATAATCATGCTGAATACAGTATCCTTGGTTCAAGGGCCTTCTGTTTCATTGCATTAAATATATCATGCCATTCTCTTCTGGCCTGTAAGGTTTCTATTGAGAAGTCTGATGATAGCCTGATGGGTTTTCCTTTGTAGGTGAGACTTTTTTCTCCCTCTGGCTGCCTTTAATACTTTGTCCTTGTTCTTGATCTTTGCCATTTTAATTATTATGTGTCCTGGTGTTGTCCTCTTTGGGTCCCGTCTCTCGGGAGTTCTGTGTGCCTCTGTAGTCTGAGCAACTATTTCCTCCTCCAGTTTGGGGAAGTTCTCAGCAATTATTTCTTCAAAGACACTTTTATCTCTTTTTCTCTCTCTTCTTCTTCTCATACCCCTATAATGCGGATATTGTTCCCTTTGGATTGGTCACACAGTTCTCTTAATATTGTTCCATTCCTGGAGATCCTTTTATCTCTCTCTACATCAGCTTCTATGTGTTCCTGTCCTCTGGTTTCTATTCCATAAATGGCCTCTTGCATCTTATCCATTCTGCTTATAAATCCTTCCAGAGTTTGTTTCACTTCTGTAATCTCCCTCCAGACTTCATCCCTTAGCTCTTGTATATTTCTCTGCAGCTCTGTCAGCACGTTTATGATTTTTATTTTGAATTATTTTTCAGGGAGACTGGTTAGGTCTGTCTCTGCAGATCCTCTCTCAGCTATTGTCTGAATTATCTTGGACTGGACTAAATTTTTTTGCCTTTTCATGGTGATAGTGGTGGCTGGAGGCAGGTTGTGGGTGTGTCAGCTGGGAGAAGAAAGTCCTTTCCTGCTTGCTGGATGCCTTGCCCTTCTCTGCTGCCTGTGTCAGTTACCCACACTCTTGGAGCAGCCACCAGGTTAATCCCCTAAACTGCTGTGGGTGGGGTGCCCTGCAGGGAGTGGCAGGCATGCCAGGTGTGCTCCTCCATTATAGCGGCACCCCTGCCAGGCAGCTGTGTGCCAGCAGTAGCCTTTGGGTCTGGCCCGGGCGGCTGTGCATTTTGCTGGGATTCTGGTCTGCTGCTGGGAGCATGCCTGCTCCCTCTGGCTCTGCTGCAGGTGCGTGCGGGGTTCTCCTGTGCAGGCCTCTACTGGGCTCCTCTGGTTCCACTGCCACCAGTGTGCGCGAGCCGAACCCAGGCTGTTTGGTCCCTTCTGGCACCATTGGCACATGCGATCTGCTCCCGGTCCCTTCCGGTGCCACCGCCCCCAGCACGCGCTGCCACTCTCCCACTACTGAGCCAGTGTGTCGGGGTCCACGCCGGTTGGAGGAATGACTGGCAGGCTGCTTAGTGCCGTGAGGGGCTTCAGAGCTGTGCTGCCTTCCCAGGGTTTAGGGTGCCTAAGGTTCCCCGGGATTCCCAGCTGCTGGCTAAGTGTGCCAGGATGATATCGTCCAGCTATGGGGTCCCTGTCTCTTTAAGACTTGCAGAAAGCACTCGCTTTTCTGTTGTCTCAAGGGCGCCAGTTGCAGGGACCTGCCCACAGGTTTTGCTTTTCCATTTCTCTAATATCCAGCCCCCCGTGCACCTTGCGTCTGTGCTCTGGGTGCGTATTTCTAGAGCTGGTTGTTTAGCAGTCCTGGGATTTCACTCCCTCTCCATTCCAACTCCTTTCTTCCCGCCGGGTTCTGGGGTGGGGGAGCATTCAGGTCCCGCCTGGCCGCGGCTTGTATCTTACCCCCTTCATGTGATGTTGAGTTCTCACAGATGTGGATGTATCCTGGCTGTTGTACTGCATCCACTGGTGTCTCTTTAAGAATAGTTGTACTTATTGTATTTTCATAAATATATATGTTTTGGGGAGGACATTTCCTATGAACTACTCATGCCACCATCTTCCCGTGATCGAGCTCTTTTATATTTAATAAAAGAGATGGAATGTGATGTATGGTTTTTGACCAATGTATCCTGACCACTGTCCACCATTATAGTACCACATGCAGCATTTTCACTGCCTTAAAATCGTCTGTGCTCTGCCTGGTCACTCCCAGCCCGCAGACTCACCCAATTCATTCTTCTCTCCTTCCTAACCTCTGGCAACCACTGATCTTTTTACTGTCCCCATAGTTTTGTCTTTTCCAGAATGTCATATCCTTGAAGTCAAACTATATATGGCTTTTACAGATTGGCTTAGAAATAAGCATTTACATTTTCTCCATTTCTTTTCCAGGCTTGATAGATCATTTCTTTTTAGCACTGAATAATATTCCATTGTCTGGATGGACGACAGTTTACTTATCCATTCACATACTGAAGGATATCTTGATTACTTCCAAGTTTTAGCAATTATGAATAAAGCTGCTATCTATAAACATCCATGTGCAGGTTTAGGTGTGAATATAAGTTTTCAACCCATTTGAGTAAAACAAAGGAGTGTAATTGCTTGATCGTATGGTGAGAATATGTTTACTTTTGTAAGAAACCACCAAACTTGAAAAGTGACTGTGCCACTTTGCATTCTCATCAGCAATGAATGAGAGTTGTTGTTGCTCCACATCTACACCAGCAGTGGTGTCAATGTTTTAGATTTGGACATTCTAATAGATGTGTAGCGATAGCTCATTGTTTTTCTAATTTGCATTTCCCTGATAGCATGTAATGTGGAGCATTTTTCATATGTTTATTTGCTGTCTCTACATCTTTAGATCTTTTATCCATTTTTAAATTGAGTTGCTCATTTTCTTATTATTGAGTTTAAGAGTTCTTTATATCTTTTGGATAATGGTCCTTCATCAAATGCATCTTTTGCAAATATTTCTCCCAGTCTGTGACTTGTTTGTCAGTCTATTGAAATTTATATTTTCCTAGAAAATAATTTCAACTCTTAATGAAGAAGTCTTTACTCACCTCTTCTGTATCTGCACTACATTCCCCTTCTTGGGTATCTACTCTATACACAGCTGTGTGCTGGACTTTTATTTGTTACACTAAGTGACTAAGTTAATTCCAAACAGAATGCATGGTTTCCTTTGAGAGCTACCATTCACCATGTTGCATCAACTCTATAGTTTGGGTGGGATTCACACACATGCAGCATCTAGATGAACCCAACCAGCACAACTCATTCCTTCCCTGAAGTTTGGGGATCTATAGTCCCCATTGCTGGCGGCCACCCTGGGATGAAAAGGAAACCAGCCCAATAATAAAATGGACAGAGGAGGTCAGGGCTGAGAGTGTGGCAGGAAGAGTGAACTGGAGCCCTGGTCAAACCATGCCTGAAGCTTGGGTGACTTGGGAAGTTTTAGTTTTTGCCCCTCTTCTATTTTATTTTAATTCTTTGAAAATTAAATAATTTTTACTTTGAAAGTCTCAGACCTTCAGAAAAGTAATACAAAGAGCTTCATCTTCTGCATTCACATTTCCAAAGTGTTAACCTTTTATAGCATTGCCTTCCATATCTCTCCCCAGCTCTCTGCCTTAACCCCTAAATATTCTAGTGTGTAGCTCTCCCAATACAGTCTCCTACTTTAGAATGATTCTTTCCAATCAGGAAATTAACATTGACACAAATCTCTCATCCAATCCACTGCCTTTAAATTTCACCAACTATGCCAGGATTGTCTTTTTTTTTTCCCCAAGATCCAATTCAAGAATACCAGTTGTGTTTAGTTGTCCTGTGTCCTCAGACTTCTTCCTTCCAGAACAGATCCTCAGCCTTGCCCTGCCTCCTGGCCTTGAGAGCTTTGAAGAGCACAGATCTTTCACTCCGTAGGATGATCTCAGCCTCAGTCCACCCAGTGTTCACAAGTCCTGATCCTGGCTCTATGATCTCAGCAGGAACTTGAAATGATGTTCAGCTCTTCTCAGTGTGCGATGCCAGGAGGCACGTTATGTCACCCTGCTCCACACTGGCCATGTTAACCTTCATCATCTGCTCAAGCTCGTGCCTGCCAGGTTTCTCTACCATAAAGCCAACATATTTGATTAGCATGTTGTGGGGAGATAGTCCAATCTTATGCCAATATTCTGGTCCTCATCAAACTTTCACTGACCAACCCAAGGAACATTCATAGCTCCTGCCCCTATCAGCTACTCCTGTGATGGCTGCAGGTGGTGGTTATTTCTATCAGTCCTTTTGTTCCATTATCAGTCCAACTATCAGTCCATAGTTGCATTCTCTTATAAGGAATCTGTTCCCTTCCCTGCATTTATTCCTGTATGCATTTTAATGCATCAGTGTGGGCTCACGGATCCCATTTTATCCCATAGTTTGTGTTCTAAAGGTTGTATGCCAGGTGCACTCACTGCTACTGGGGTGTCATTGCTCCTCAGGTCTCAGTGAGCATCTGTGTGCATCTGTATGCACATACACATGTATCTGTATTTATTTCCAGATCTACCAGGGTAAATGTATTAAGGGCCTGGGTGTTCATATAAGACCTCTAATTCCATCACAGCCCCTCAAGGTTCTTTCTAGTCTTCCTTGGTCCCACATTGCCGATTCCTCCTCAGAGACTCTGGAACTTGTTCCCATTGTCCTTAATGTATTAACTTATTTGCTCAGCATAATTAACCTGGCCCCTCTGGCTACCTCCACAGCCCACCACCTCTGGGGGGTACTGATGTGAACACCTCCACAGGGCACCACTGCCTTCCCCACTGTGCTCCTCAGATGCAGGTGACTCCATGCATAGGTGGAGCACTGGGAAAATGGGGAATGACAGGTATGAAGGGCAACCTCTTTTAAGGAATTTTAAGGTGGGTTTTCTGTTGTAGAAAAAGTTGGTTCAAGTAGAGATCCATAAAACATGTTTCAAAAGCCACATGCAGATATGTATTCCTTAAACCTTTAATTTTAGTTTCAAAACATCTTTATTTTCCAATATTCTGTTGTGGGGCTGAAGCCTTTTCTTCCATGTCATGTGGGTCATCTTTCACACATAAACTATACCTACAGGGCACTTTCCAGTTTTAATGTCCTTAGTGTATTCTTTAAAGATGTTTATAAAGCTTTCTGAATGAAAAATTATTCTAAATTTGAGCAATGCCTCCCAACCCAACTTTATGCAACTCTCTTGCCAATTCAATTTAATAGCAGTTGTGTTCAGTGACTTGGGTTTAGTGGGTCTTTCTAAAGCATATAACCTAATTTCCAAAGCCACAACACTTTGTTTTCACACTCTTATTTCATTGATCTATAAACTCTTTAATTAAGTTATATACTTACAGTAATAAATATAACTGACACAGGTTTGGATACAACTGATTGATATGCATACAACTCCTGCTGGTAAGAGCAGAAGTACATGATGTTCTAGAGCAGACCAGGGCACTTTTTCTATAAGGGTCACGTAGTAAATACTTTTGGCTTTTGTGGGCCATATGTTCTCTATAATTCTTAACTCTGCCAGTGTAGTGAGAAATCAGCCATCGACAATATATAAATGGAGAAGCATGGCTGTGTTCCAAGAAAAGTTTTACAAAAATGGCAGCAGGCTGCAGGGCTTGCTGAACTTTGCTGCAGGGAGCATCTAGGTGGCGATGAACATTCAGTGTGTGATGAGCATCCATCAGCATGGTGGAGGAAAATGCAGTGCATTGGTTGCTTAAGGGGCCATAAGGTTAAAGGACTTTTATTGCCTTACCCCAGAAAGCATCCTTACTGATACCACCTGGATTAGCCTCCCCAGCTGGCCCTGCAGATCTCCCTCTTCTCAAGCTATAGTTGGCTCCTTGGCCTGTTCCTGAGGACAGGGCTTTTATTATGGAAATTTCAAACAAAGTAGAGAGTGGTAAGGACCCTGATGTAACAGTTACTGACAGTCATCACTGTTTGTAATGCCAGCACAGCAGCAGTCATTCCCACAGGGGCAGGTTTCATCCACAGGCAGGGAGGAGCCTCTTTGCGTTGCTACCCTGAAGACCTCTGCTGATGTGGGAGCCTTGGCCTGGGAGTGCAGCCGGCGGGGGCACACCTGGGAACCCTTCACTGTGGGGGCAATGGGCATGAGACCCAGCAGCTGAAGCTGGCCCCAAAGGCCTCAGGGTCTCCCAGCCATCGCAGGGTTGGGCTGGGTGCTGTCCGACCCTCAAGGCTCTCCCTGAGATCTGAAGCTAACACTTGAGACCAACTCCACCAACTCCTCTTCCCAAAATTCTTTCCTGTCTTCTTTCTTTATACTCTTTGCAAATATAAAAGCCCAGTGGCTCACCCTGACCTTTCAAGCAAAGATTTTTGAAGAGGCCATCCAGTGCAGGGGTTAAGAGGGTGGCTCTGGGGTCAGACTTCTCACACATGCACGCCAGCTGTCCCACTGCTAACTGTGGGGAAATTGTTTAACCTCTTTTGGAAATCAGATGATGATTTCTGCCTTACAGGATTTTGAGAGGATTAAAGGGGTTATACAATAAATGTGAAGCACTTAAAATGCACACTGGCACATATTAAATACTCATTAACATTATTACAATGAAATGGATTAAATGAGATACAGAAAGACTCTAAACACTATTGGCTGGCGGTAAAACTACTGGGTCTAAACACATACTAACTACTGTCTGCAGAGAGTGGGCTATGGTAGGGACAATTTCTGTCCACTGGTCACACCCTTAACTAGCTTTGTGACCATGATTAGTCACTGTGCCTTTTAGAACCTCCAAGTTCACATTCACAACTGAAGATACTTGAACAATCTGTCCTTTTTATGTTACTCTAGTCTGAAACCTGGAATCTCTCTGTAGCAAGAAGTTCCCAGCCTACTATGGGTCGCCTTAGGGCCTGAGGCTTATTTTTAATTAACCAATTGTCAGGAATACAAATGCTCACAGGTCAAACTCGGTGATGGGCAGTGGCTCCCTTCCAAGGCCCCCAGCCTGGCCCCAGCCCTGCCACCCTCCCCACGTAGGTCTCCAGATCACTAGTCACAGGCCATTCTCTGACCCAGACCACTGAGGTGGGGCGGGTGTCCCTGCTGTTCAGATGACTCTTAGCTGGACAGTTCCGAGGGCATTCACTGACCTTGAAAGGCTGCCAGCAGCTCAAAGGAGGGTGAGGTTCCTCTTCCTCAAGAGAGGCAGAGGATGGAGCACCCCCATCCAGGGAGCCAGTCCCTCTCACCTTCATTTCCACCCTCAATCAAGACTTGAGATTTTACAACTCCTAAGTCACCTGAGGTTCCAGATGCTTCAGAATCCAGAAGTTAGTCTGCAGCTCTGGTCCTGAATAAGCCAGGGTCTCCTCCACTAATGGAACTCCTCTGTCTTGGGGGATGCTTGACTTCAAGTCTCAGCCCATTAAAATAAGAGGCTGGTGCTGACCACATGCCAAGTGCTTGGCCAAATACATCAGACGGAGAAGGGTCAGGGGTCAAGGAAGCTGGACTTCAGCCTGCTCTGTTACCAGAGGGGGCATAAACCAGCAGGTACAGACTGTGGGCCGCAGATCCCTTGAGGGACTTGCATCTCTAAGGCCCTTGCCAGCTGCCCAGGATGAGCCCATGATCAGCAGGAGGTCAAGGCACAGAGACAGAGCACACTGAATGAGAGCAGCCTCTGACACACCCATCTGTCAAGCGTGTCCTGGACACTCTACCACCCAGCTGTAAACCTGGTGCCATCTCTTAGATGTCTTCTTTTGGCACATTGCTGCTTTCAAGGCCTCCAGCTTTGCACCAACGGGCAGAACTCACTCTCTGTGTCACCCCTGGCTATGGGATTGACTGGAGTGTGGGGTTCAGCCCTCCCTGAATGCAGGTCAGCACATGGAGAGCCCCATCATGGGATCCTGAGAAGGTCAGCTCAGCTGAACTTGGGTGGGTCTCCTTGAATAAAGGTCCGAGAGACTTTATTTGTCTGGCTTGGACATCTCTTAGAAACACACGTTCTCCTGGGATCCTTTGCACTGGGCTGTGCTCATGTTACCCTTGGTAGTGACTTGGTCATTCCAGCAACCAGGCCTCAAGGTTTAGAAAGCCAGTCATACCCTGCAGCTTGCTGAGCACTCAGTGAGCCATCTCTTTCTCCCAAGGTTTTGCCATGAAACCTGCACAGTTATCCTCATTTTCACCTTTATCACTGCGTTCTGCAATGAATCAACATCAGCCCCATAAGCAAACTAACTCCATATTCACATTTGGGCAAATTAATTGACATCCTAGCACATATATTCACTCTTTGCCTCACTCTTTCTATGTTTAGAGAAAGACATTATCTAGTAGTTATGAGTCATATGCACTTGGATTTGAATACCACTGCATGACTGTGACTAGTTACACAAGCCTTTCTAAGCCTCCATTGCTTAATCTGTGAAATGGGAATAGCAGTGGTGTTTTTCTTGTAGTGTTATGACAACCAAAACAGATAATGCATGTGTAGTAATTTGCACAATGCCTGGCTCAATACATTTTATGTGTTCTTATTTGTACATATTACTTCTTCTCTAGCACCCATCCCCATAGTGAAGCAAACAGAGCAGCTTCAATTATGCTTCTGGTAGCCTATATTTGTAGAATGATCTATTTTTTAAGTTACATATTAATTTAAGGCTTCATTAAGTAGCTCAATGCCTTGGGCAACAGATTACTTATAAATAGCATAATATTTAGTGGCTCCTTAGTTTTGCAGTCAGACATTATTAATGGCCCATGACTTAGAATCAGGATAAAGTTTAAACACAGGCACACATCCACTCATGCCCCCACATGGGTACACACATGTGCACACATTGAATGATAGAGTAAGATATCCCAAAGCTGATCTTATAATTATATTTAGAAAAAGAAGAGCAAAATGAAAAAGGAAGGATCCCAAAGCTTTCTTTCATCAAAGAATTCAAAGAACATATTTCAAGTGTTGATGCCAATTATTGCTTATACTTAATTATTGCCAAACATCACTTTGGGACACCCCTTCCCAAGTGATAATAGCAACCTCTCTTTGACACTCTCTTCTACCAACCCTGTTCTCCAGTAACCTGTCCATGGCAAAACACACAAGTACACACCCAAAACGTGAAGGTCTGAATTAGCTCTGCTGAATGTTCAAAATAACTGCAATCTCTTTCTTCCTTAATTACCCAAATGATTAAATTAGCTCTGAGAAAATTGTTGATTCATGGATACTTTGCTGAATCTTTCACTTGGCCAAGAGTCAGTAATTAAGTATAAGCAATAATTGGAGAACAGGGTTGGTAGTAGAGAGTGTCAAAGAGAGGTAGTCACCACAACCATGTCAAGAATACCTGACCCAGTGGAACAGCATCGAACAAGTCAAGGGCTTTGAAAAAGGTCTAGGCGTTCAAACTGCATCTTGGCTAAAGCTACTACCTACATCACGCATTTTTGTTTTTTGGTTTTTTCACTGAAAATAGAGGAGTCCATCATTCTAAGCTTTCCTAGAATGGTCAGAGACTCCTGGTCTTCAAGCCCTCGTCAGCTCCGGAGTCAGGCCTCGCCCTCCACCTGCAATTCTGTTCCCACCAATGCTGAAGAGAGGCTCAGGCTCCAACCACCTGTCAGAGACCCAGTGAGGCTGGTCTACCCACAAAGCATCCACTTGCTTCTGGTTACAGAGACCATTCCCTGCTTCTACAATAAAGCATAGGGAGAAATCCTCTGGCCACAGGGTATTATTGCTTGGAGCAATACAACTTGGGATAAGTACACAACTTGGGATGTCTCCACGGAAAACACCAGAATTCCCATCCCTATTACATTGTTGAAACCTTTAGGAAATTCTTATTACACTTCCTGTTACTTCCTGATTCCCCAAATCACAGAACTTTACAGCTGGCATAAAACTTAAAGATCATGAGGCAGAACGTGACAGTCAGGGGAACCAAAGTACAGAAAGTAAGCAAAGGTCATGGCCACAGTGACCACAGGGCCAAGGCTGGCCTCCTCCACCTTGTCTCATGCTTCTCTGCTGTTTCTGGAGCTGATTCCTCCTCCATCATGCCACATGTCCCCCTCCGGTCACCCAGAGATAACAAGATGCCCTAGCCCCTCTGCTCTGCATTGTCAAAGACACTGAACCAACTCAGCAAAGCCTTAATAAACCAGAGCCCAGGTGAGCAGATTGTCATCACTACAGTGGCTTACTGCATCCTTGAATTGTTTCTGTCCTGCTTTGTGGGAGGAGGCGTCAAATGACAAAAGCCAGTGTGGTGGGCCTCCCTGGACAGCAGCCCCATGTTGCGTGCAACTGCAGCTTGGTCCAAGACTCCCCTCCCCCAGGATGTCCAGGGAACTGGACCCTCACATCCCTCCCACCGTTCTGCCCAGAGTGCTCCAGAATGCACAGCAACATGGCTGGCGTTAGCTCTCCTACGCTTCTTGTGGCCCATGGCTTCCCCTTTTCTGTATTGGTAAATAAAGCAACTGTGAACAATTTTGTTCAGACAATAATCCCTGATTATTGCCTTAGGGTTGGCTGAGGCCTGGAAGAGAGAGCTCTCCAGAGGCCAGGCCTGTGCCAGGTGAGGTGTGGGCACAGGAGATAAAGCCTCGGCTGTAAACCGCTTCGGAAAACTGAGCTTCTTTCAGTTTGCCCCTTGACTCTCCAAGCACAGGTTTTAAGGGATTTCACTTCCCACGGACACCAAGTACTACAGAGACAGAGTAATGCCTACAACCTCTGCAGCTGTGGTCCCAGAGGCTGCATGAGCTTTATTGCCTGATGCTATGGCACAGAGTGATTACTCGAAAGCATGCACAATGTGCTAGCTGAGACTGGGTGGGGGTCACAGGGTCTCATGGCAGCAAGCCACCCTGCCTTTCATAGCCCCCATCCTCCTCCCCCTGAGCGGTTGTACCATCTCCCCAGGAAAGAGTGGCAGAGTTTGCTGAGAACCTGTGACATGGGGTCCTGGGCCAGGTGCTTCATGCCCATTGATGCTGGTGACTGTCTTACTAGGTTAGTACCAGTGCTCCCCAAATTGGGGAGACAGGGCTCAGGGGACAGAGAGTACAGTCAGTGGGGGCAGGGCTGGGGGAGCAGATGTGCATGTGGTGAGCAGCTAAAAGGCCCTGGGTTGTGTATTGGGGGGCTGTGCCATGTGAGCACTGGGGAAATGGGGTGCTTACAGCAAGAGAGATTAGGACTGAGAGTGAGACAGGAGCATCTGGAGTATTAGAAATAGCAGGATGATGGAGACAGACAGAGGCAGGCAGGTGGTGGGGTTCTATGGGGAGTGGAAAGATGCCAGCTTTGGAGTGAGACACCCTGGGCTTAGACCAGACTGCTATAGCCTTGGGCATTAACTTAACCTCTCTGAGCCTCATTTACTGATCCACAAAATAGAACTATAAATACTGTCAGCACAGGCTGAACAGCAAGAGTAAGCTGGAAGGTGCACAATGCATGGCTGGCACTACATTGATGTCTGCTCCCTTCTGTTTGAGCTGAAGAGGACTAGCCATCATTACGTCTCACAGCTGGGAAACGTTAGGTCTGCGTTCCTGCCAAGGCTTGTTCCATCTCACCGGCAGTGCCCCCAGACCATCCCTCTGAGGGCCATCAGGTCACAGACAGCTCATTTGCATGCCTAGGTTGGAAACTGTGCTCAGGAATGGAATGTTCTGGCCCCACCAATTTGATTTTCAAATCACTTCCCTCTGCGCAGGAGCCGCCCTTGAGAGCAGAGCCCTGGCCAGCGCCTGGTTACAGTAGGAGATGTACATCTTACTGATGAGAGGACAGAGATTAGAGAGACATGCTTCCCTGTGCCACACACCCCTCTCCCAGAATGTGCATTTCTGGAAACCACGGTAAGATGTTGCAGGGAAGGACATAGAAGTCAGGGCATGTGAGCAGCTGGGTGCAGGGAGAGGGCAGGCCCCTCCTTTGGGATCTTGGGGTGGGACGGTGGATGTTGTGGGCCAGTGGAGTCTAGCCATCTCAGGCTTCCATCCATAGTCAGAGGGCTGGGCAAAGCCAGGTGGCTCACGTTGGGAGCTCTATCCCCTGATCTTAAACTGTCCCTTTCCTGGTAAGGTCAGCAGAGGGCACTAGGAGCCTGGCAGTCCAGCTGCTGGGGAGGTACTCACTCTCAGCCCCGAGCTTCCCTGTGATGCAGTCCCCCGTGTCTCGCCTGGACATATAATTGAAGGCCACCTGGCAGGGGCAATCCCAGAGAGTGGCCCGTGCACACACCTCCCTCTAGGATCAGAATCCCTTCAGAGAGGTCAGTTTCCTCCCAGGAAGGCAACAGGGCTGACGTGCACTTACAATAAGCTGTAAAGAGGACCAGGCTCAGGAGCCACAATGACAGCAATTTTTTCTAACTGGATCATTATATTAGTTTCCTATGACTACTGCAATTAATTATCACAAATGGCTTAGTAGCGTAAAACAACACAAATCTTTTGTCTTATAATTCTTTAGATCAGAAGTCTCACTGGGCTAAATCAAGGTGTCTGCAGGGCTGCCTTCCTCCAGTTGGCCCCAAAGGAAGTGCCCGTTCCTGGCCTTTCCAGCTCTGAGGGCCCACCTGCACTCTCGGGCTCTTGTCTCCATTTCCCATCTTAAGAGCCAGCAGCGTGACATCTCTGCTCTCTATCTCTCCCTCTTTCTGACTCTGACCCTCCTGTCTCCCCCTTATAAGGGCCTTTGTGATGACATCCAGCCCACCTGGATAATCCAGGGTCACTGCCCCATTGTGAGACCCTTAATGAATCACATCCCCAAGTCCCTTTACTGTGGAAGGTAATAACATATTCCAGGTTCTGGGGATTAGGATGGGACATCTTTGGGGGCCATTATTCTGTCTACCACAATCACCCTTCAGGTTAGAAAAATGGCCCTGGGTGAGCATCCTGACCAAAGGCGCTAGCAGAGCCCACAGAGCTTGGCAAACTTCAGCCTCCTCCCAGGCCTTGAGAAAAGGTAGGGAGGGTGCCCCAGGTGAGGGGAGGGAATGTTCAGAGGCAGATGGGGCCATGGGACTGAGACTAGCCATCTGTTCACCAACATCCACCTTCCCTGGGCTTTCTCTGAGGCCGCACCCCAGCTCCCCATTACATCATGTGGCCGAGAACGTGTCTCCTGCGGCTCCAGACTGTCTCTTCCTTCATCCCAACTTATCTGTGTAAGAATCACCTGGGGGGTCTGCTGGACACACAGATGCGCTTCTATCCCCTGGAATGGGAGCTTCAGCCTTGCCAGGGAAGGGCCCTATAAGATGAATGTTTTGCAAGCACCCAGAGACACAGCATTAGATCACCCCTAGGGTCTCTCTGTTATTCCTCCAGGTGGGTGGGGTGGGAGGGCAGTAGTAGAGAGCATGCCTTCTGCCCCTTTGGTGGGTCCAGCCAGTCAGCCAGCCCTGTGTTCCCACTGCAGGCCTCTGCCTCTGAGGGCTCCCTGGGGAAGAACTGAAGATGTCTCTCAGGGGCATTTGCTTTGAGCAGCTCACTTTCATCCCCTGCTCAAGAGGGCCACCTGGGGCAGGTGAAGGCAGGAGATTGCCAGGTATGCAACTCCAGAGCCAGGATGTAGGGGCTGCCAAGGCATTAATAAGCCGACCAAGTACCCTGGGGAGAGGGCTATCCCCACAGAGGCCATAGCCATTGACAGATTTGAGAAACGAGGCTTGGAAAGTTAGCCAGCCTCAAGCACTTCCCTGCTTATCCCTCCTATCCCTTGCTCTACACTGGCCTCCCTGTGCTCCCTGCCCTGCACACCACCCCCAGCAGCCTGACTCCTTCCGCCTGAGCCCAGGCCTCCCACATGTGATGCTGTCAGGCCCCTAGTAATGCCCTTGATCCCCCACCCTTACTGGGTGCAGTCCCAAGAAGGTTATAAAACATTTCCACTTCAGATCTCCTTTCAACCTCAAAATGACCATCCCCCAAGTCAGGCAGGACATACTCTATGCACTTCCTCCTGCAGACACATCCATACCAACCTGGCCCCCTGACCCACCACACGTACCTCCCAAGTTATGGAAATGTGGGTGGCATATCCCTTATTTGGCTGCCTGGCTGCCTGTGGTTTCCTCAAAAATGAACACTGAAGTCGCCCCAAGAACCAGCTGGGCTCTCCTATCTAGGAGACCCTGCAAAGACCCTCATTTCCAACCCTGTACTGCCACCTTCTGGCCAGATAGGCTGGGCTGTTCAGAGCGAGTCAGGGGTGGTGGACTCGCAAGCCAGGCTGGGCAGCGTTCGCCTTCCAGCCTTGCTTCTGCGCCACAGGACCGAGTCAGGCCTTTCGTCCTCCCTGACATGTGACTAACCCACCACATTTCCCCTTCTTCCTCCTACCCACCAAATCCATCTCAGACAGTGTGGTTTTGTTGAAAAGAATTTGCTAAAATAATTTACATTGAGGTGAGGCCAGGTTTAACTATTACCTCCCCCTCCCAGGCCATTGAAGGAAAAAAAAGTTTTATTGTACTCTAAGTGGGGCAGTGTTACCTCCAAAGAAATGATTCTCTAATGGTGGAATCTCAGGCTCTGAAACAATGTTTTGGACAGGAAGGTTGGCAGGGATCTCTCAAACATCTCTTGATCTCTGACTTGCCCTGACTCTAGAGGCACATTTGGAGTCCATCATCTCAGAGTGTCATGAGACCCAGGTGTTGTACAGACAGATCCAAGAAGTAATTTGCCCACATGGAGTAGACTAGAAACAATCTCTTCCACTGGACTTCGGTTAGGTTAATTCCTGGATGACAGATATGCCAAGGATTTTAAGGGGAAACACAAAGCTCAGATCATAGAGAACAGTCTCATACTTGCCCTCCACCCCCACCCCTTTATCTTTTCAAAGATGATGCAAGGCCTCCTCTGGCTCAGATCTGTTTTTCTGTCCATATTGCCTGTTATATAGGATCCTGCTCTTCTCTAAGAGTGGGGCTGGGAGGAATCCCAACTTATTTTCCATCTCTTTATCTCTCCATGCTGTATTATGGGTAATTCTTTTGACTCCTTTTTTCCAATTAATTAATTCTTTTGCAGATGTGTCAACCTGATCTTAAGCCATTTTTGACTTTTAAAAATTTAATGACTCTACTTTCATTTTGAGATGTGTTTGATTGTGAACTCTGGTCATTTTTAAAAATCATTTTTTGTTCTCTGCGCATGTTTTTACTTTCCCCTTTCATTTCTGTAAACATTTAAAGCATATGACTTTTTATTCTGTTCCTGATAATTCCATTATGCAAGGTGCTCAGTGGCATAATTCTAACATGCGCTCTTTCTGCTGACACTTGCTTGTGATGGATTGTTTTGCCATGTTTTGGCTCACTTACCATTGTGAGCTCGTACTTGGCTCATCTTGGTCTGTGGACTCCTGAGAGGTCAGGGTTGGTGTCAATGCTGTGGAAAGGTGTGTGTTTTTTCTACCAGGTGCCTCTGGACTGCTGCCATCTTGGAAATACACAAGAGTAATTTTCAGCCTGGATATGCTTCTGGGAATGTAAACTCAGACCCCAAATCCATGCAATGATGAGCTTCTGTCTTTAAATTTTCAGAGTAGTGGTAGAGAAATCTCTCTCTTCCTTTTTCCTCTTCCTTCTGTTCTGTCTTCTTTACACAAACCTGGGGCCAGGACAGATGAGCTTTCTAGTTAGTCCCCTTTTCCACCCCACCTTTTAACAAGGGCACAGATCTTCAAGGATTCCAGCTATTCTAGGAGGTCTCAGTCTTGACACTCCATCCTGCCTGCATGGG
The DNA here is from genome assembly GCF_030020395.1 of Manis pentadactyla. NCBI lineage: Eukaryota > Metazoa > Chordata > Mammalia > Pholidota > Manidae > Manis > Manis pentadactyla. The sequence goes on along the minus strand of NC_080026.1, from coordinate 45,307,046 downwards.
CCCAGGCAGGGCCTGGCCTTCTGTCTTCTGTATGGCTGTGAGCACAGGAACTTCCAGGTCTTCTGGGGTGGTCCATGGCTTTGGGGGCTGCTGGCCATGCTGCTTTCAGGCCCTCTGGGTTTTGGTGCCTATGAGTCCCCTCACTTCTTCCATACTCAGGCAGGCATTTAAAAATGAAGTTTGTTTTATTTTACCTGACATGTCTAGGTATCTGCATTGGAATTTTTGCCCCAGGATATCTAGTCTAGACCTGGAAGTCCTAATGTTGTATTCAACATTATGTTGTATATATGTTGCATGTGTGTTGCATTCAAATATTTGCCACACATGAAAAGTTACACAATTCCAACCATGAAGTTGGAGGGATCACAGTCTGCCCAGGAGGCCACCGTCACTTCTGATACCAAGCACAAGTCAGAAGGGCATTCTCTCAAACCTCCCTCAGGTTTGACTATTTGCTAGAAAGACTCACAGAACTCACAGAAAGCTGCTGCCCTCATGTTACTTTCACAGATGAACACCAGCCAAGGGACGAAACCGCTGAGGCCAAGTCAGGAAGCACCACATAGAGTTGGGAAGCGCTTCAGGTGCCCTCTCCTCGAGTTGGGGTGCCTTGCTTCTCCAGCACTGACATGTGATAATACTCAGGAGCACTGACAGTGGGGTCACTCCTGGTGTCTGCGTTTGAGTCTTTTACTCCATTCTGTAGGAATGATTGATTGCCCCTGTGGCTGGCCTCAGGCCCAGCCCCCCAGATGTGCCCCAAAGCCCCAGTCCAGATCGAACTGCTGGTCTTCCTGGGGGGGTCGGCCCCCACACTAAGACTACCAGGGGCGGCAGTCCGTCCCGGAAATCCCATTGTTGGGCTATCTGGTGTGACCCAAGATACCAGGCAAGCACAGACACTCCCACCTGCCCTGATATTCTGGCTGAGGGATTGCTTTACTACTTTCCACAGCGTTTCTGCCAAGCTTCCCTGGTTGGGGATTCTTCTTTGTGATTCTTCTCTTGGGTGGGAATTTTCAGTCAAGGAGTTTTTCTTGTACTTGGAGACATGTACTCACTCCTCTGTACCAGCTGTTCTGAGGGCCAGGCTCTTGCTGGCACTCGCCCCTTCAGAACTTCAGGCCCTCACACGGCCCTGGGGAATAGGAGGCTGGCCGGCCCTCACTCACTGGCCCCTCACCCCCCCAGTGTCCTTCCCCTCGTTTCCTGATGCTCAGCAAACTTAGAAGGACAGGGCCCAGGTTCATTGTTGTGATTTTTATGGGGACATAATATAACTTTCTTTGCTATGTATATTTCAACCTTTCCCGGGTTTGGGATGGTTTTCTTCTCTTAACTTTTGATTGTTTTTAAAATTCATTTACTCTGTTTTCTTTTTCAAAAGAATCATTCCTCTATATTGTCTTTTCCACAATCACTTCTATTTTACTGTTCTTTATCTTACATGATCCCCCCTTTTTAGCTCCTAATGTTGAGTTTTCTTTAATAATTTGTTTCCTTTTATATATCTTTCCTGAGCTCCACTAGTTCACTTTTCCCCTCCTTCTGATGTAACTTTATATCTCTGCTCCAATCTCTTTCATATCTACTTTAAGTCTCTTTTCCTAAGAAGACGTGTCATCTTTATTTTTTTTAATATAAAGGACGATTCACCTGATTTCCCTTTGTTCTTCTCCCCGGGAATGCTCCAGTTGGAATTCCTCTGCTGATACATATTTAGTTGTCTTTGCTTGTGCCCTTGTTTCCTGGTTACTGTGCATTTTTGAATGGGAAAGAGTCTGTCCCCTTTTCAACCATCAGAACTGGTAAACATTGTGGCTCTATACTTCTCTCTCCAATTTTTAAAATTGTGATAGGTAAAATTCACATAACATAAAATTTACCATCTTAGCCATTTTTAAATGTACTATTCAGGGGCATTAAATGCAGTTGTTAATGTCATGCAGCCATCCCCACCACCCAGCCCAGAATTTTTTTCATCTTGTAAACTGAAACTCTTGTCAAATAATAACTTCCCACTCTCCCCTCCCCCAGCCCCTGCTGCCCCCATTCTACTTGCATCTTTATGAATTTGACTGTCACATAAGTGGAATCACACAGTATTTTAGTGAATGGTCTTTTAGTGAATGGCTTATTTCACTCAGCATAATGTCTCCAAGTTCCATCCATGTTGTAGTATACTGCAGAATTTCCTTCCTTTTTGAGGCTGAATAACATTCCACTCTGTTTGTCCATTCATCTGCTGGTGGATGCTTGGGTTGCTTCCATCTCTTGCTATTGCAAATAATGCTGTTGTGAACATGGGTGTACAAGTGTCTCTTCAAGACCTTGCTTTCAATTCTTTAGAGTATATACAAGAAGTGGAATTGATGGGTCATATAATAATTCTATTAAAAAAATTTTGAGGAACTGTCATATTGTTTTCCACAGTGACTATACTGTTTTACACTCCTGCCAATGGTACACAAGGGTTCCAATTTCTCCACATCCCCTGCCAACACTTGCTATTTTCTGTTTTTCTTTAAATTTTCTTTTTTTAATAGCAACCATTTTAATAGTATAGGTAGGATTTCATTGTGGTTTTGATTTGCATTTTGCTAATTAGTGATATTGAGCATTTTTAATTTGCTTATTGGCTCTTTGTATATCATCTTTGGAGAGATATCTATTCTACCCATTACTTAATTGGGTTGTTTATTTTTTTAGTGTTGAGTTTTAGGAGCTCTCTCTATATTCAGAGTGTTAATTCCTTATCAGGTATGTGATTTGCAGATATTTTCTCCCATTCTGTGTTGATATTGGGTTTAGATATACAAAAATTTTCTGTTTTCATGAAGTCCAGTTTGTCTAGTTTTTCTTTGGTTGCCTATGCCTTTGGTGTCACATCCAAGAAGTCACTGCCAAATCTAGTGTCACGAAGCCTTGCCCTATTTTCTTCGCAGAGTTCTCTAGTTTTAGATCTTCGATCCATTTTGAGTTAATTTTTGTATGTGGTGTTAAATAGGCTCCACTTTCGGTCTCCTGCAGGCAGATATCCTGCTAGCCTTTGTGACGCTGGAGAAGGTATGAAGTGGGGTCAGCTGGGGGCCCCCGCCCAGGCTGGTGCTGCCTCCTCCCTTGAGCTGTCTCACCTGTGGGCTGAGCAGGACGTTGGTATGAGCATCACCCTGCTCCTCTACCACCTAGATTCATCAGTCTTGAGTCAGAGGCCCGTCAGGGATGGCTAAAATGGGCACCAGTGGCCTCAGACACCTGTGGCTCTCTGGAGTCCCTCCTTCTGCTGGAGCCCCTGCTGGCCCCTGCACACCACCCTGCCCCCTCCTCTCCTTGCTCCTCTGCTAGCTCTCCCTCCTCCTTTCTTTCTGTCTCTGAAGGCTCAGAATGAGGGGCAGAGCCATGGGGGCAGTAGTTAGGGACAGGGACTGCACGTGCTGGCTAAGAGACTAGAACCCTGCCTCTGCCGTTTGTAAGCTCTCTGACATCTGCATGCTAATGAGCCTCCTGCTGACTTGGTCTCCTCATCAGTTATGATCACGACAAAATGAGCCGAAATGTACAAGCGCTCAATACCTTGCCTGGCATGTAGCACACAATGAAGAAATAGCAACTATTATTATTATCTGTTTAGTGGCTATGTGGAGCTTTCCTTTTGAGCACTGATTTCTAACCAGAACCCTGATTCTAATTGGTTTATTCTGTCCTCAGCTTTGGCCTGTACATGAGCCTGGGAAGGGAGTGGCCCTGCCTCACCCACCTCAGGTGCCCAGCCAGGCTGCCCCCAGAGCCCCTCCCTGCCTGAGCCTGAGCCTGCAGGGATAGGTCTGTCATTCCTGGAAGCTGCCTCTTCCTCATGCAGGCCTTACTGAAACAGCTGGCAGGAGCCCCCCAACCCTTCCCAGTTTCTTTGCCCAGCTGTCTTCTCAACAGGACTGTCTGTGTTGCTCTGCCCAGGCTCCAGGTTTCTGGTGAGGGGCAGAGACTCCTGGTTTGCATGGGAAGGACCCAGGTGTGAACAGGTTCCTGATCCAGGCCTGCCTGGACCAAGGGCTGTCCCTGTGGAGGCAGCGTTTGAGCCCCTTCTCAGCTTCCCACACCTTGGGCTTGGGTAGCCCCAGAGCCTGTGTCATGGAACAGCATGATGAATGAAATTACAGTGGCCTGAAATCTGAGAACTGGGCAGACTTCAGGGAGCTCCTGGGAGGCTTCTGAGGGGTGGCCGGGAGGAGCAAACAGCTGCCCAGACATCTGTGGAGGGCAGGCCAGTGTCAAGCCCAGGCCCAGAGAGGCAGGGGACCATGCTTGACAGGTCCCTGGGATATGCTTGTCTGTCCTGCCAGGATTCCAGCTCACTCTCTCCAACCTGCCATATCATTCTAGGCAAAGAATGTTCTTGCCCATCAGCCCCCCTTTTCTCCTGTGCTGGGGGGCAGGAGGGGCCCTAGAGTGCATTGAGCTCACCTGTGTAGCCAGCACTGTGCTCCAGGCCCAGCCCCTGCCTTCTCTTGTACCCTAGCCTACCTAGTGGGCCTAATGAACCAATTTTCCCAGAATCAGAGCTCAGAGAGGATAAGAAAGGCACCAGGCTGCTACACAGAGGCTGAGGGCTGGGTATCCCCAGCACAGCTTGATCAAGCCACCTGTGCATTCCCACCCCTCACCACTCAGGTCCTGTCCTCAGACCTCTCCACAGGGCACACAGGCCTGGGGTCATGGCACTTCGAGGGCCCCTGAAAATGTTTTAAGTTTAATGTATTTTAAGATCAGATGAAAAAGAATATAATGATAATGAATGAATCCAGCCTGGATTATTTGCATTTATACCAATGTAGCCTTACAAGGCCATGTTTGCTATATGAGGTACCTGGGGCCCATGAGTATCATAATTGGACCCCAGTCTTGCTGCCCAAGCTTCATGAGCCCCTCCCCACTGTGGAGCACTCCTTTCTCAAGGCCCCCAAGTCCCCACCCTCAGAATAGGCTAGTTAGAGCCCGGGGTAGTCTGGGGTGGCCTGGGCTGTCTGTCTAGCCTGGAACAGCTCCCCTCTCAGGACAGCAGTTCAGATTGTCTAGTGAGCAGCCCAGGAGGGGTGGGATGGGTGAAAGAGGGTCGTAACAGGAATCCCAGATCCAGCTTCACTTGTGTCCTTCCTCCTTGGCTTTGGATATGTGCTGGGGTATTTAAACTACAGAAGGGTTGTCCTGACAGGGATCAGTTTGTATAAAGGAGGGAGGAGTTTTCTGGAAAGAACTGACCCTAAAAGGAGAGAGAGTTTCACAGCCTTGCTTGGTTGAGGACAGCAGGCCGGGTGCGTAGGAGAGCAGAGGTGGGAGGCAGTGGTTCTCCGTCATCTGCTGTGTCTCTGTCTACCCCTCCTGTGCTACACCCAGTGAGAGTGGGCAGTCGTCCCTTGACACAGGCACCAGCCATGCATCCAGCTGCACCTCGAGCTTCATCCACGCCTGCGCACACCTTGGCGCTGGAGCATGGTCACCACCTGGCCACAGGAACTGGCCACTGAGATGCCCCTTGGACATGAATGTGTTGGAAGATGGGGTGTCCCCTTCACAGGCAGGCCCAGCCCTGGTCACAAGAACAGCCCACTGGGGAGCCCAGGACAGAGGAGCAGCCAGTCTCTCATGTGCCAGCACCTTCACACCTATCCCAGACCTGCCTCATCAAAGAGCTGTCTAGGGCCTGGTGGGATTCAGGTTCCACGCCCACCCCCACCTGCTGAGCACAGACCTCCAGGGGCAGGGCAAGGGCTGCATCCTTATGTGGGAAACACTGCTCTGTGCTGCTTTATCTTTATACCTCAATCCTCTGTGGCAGGTGCACTGTTTATCCTACTTCCCTAATGGGGACACTGCCCCTCAGGAAAATGAAATGCTAGGTCCAGAGGCTATGACTGGCAGAAGACTAAATGAGATGTGACAAGGTCTGGCTGATTCCAGGGTCCAACTGTCACCAGTGCCCTCCTCCAGGACGCTGACTGTGCTCCAGGAAAGGGAAAGGCAGGAGGTGGGTGCTGGGCCTTCCAGAGGGTGGCCCCAGGCCAGGCCTGCCAGGATGACAGGCTGTGGGGGGCATTATGCACAGATCTGGGTGTGAACCCTGCCTTGGTCGTTTGCTGGCTGTGTGAACTTGAGCACATTAATAACACATTTTCCTGAGTCTCAGTCCTCTTGCCTGTAAAAATGGGGATAATATATCACAAGTTTTGGGGAAAGGCAATCAATACAGGCTCAGAGCCTGGCACAGTGCCGGCCAGAGTGGGTGTTAGAGATGGAAGCTGCTCTCTCCTCCTTGAACCTTCTTCCCACTGGCTTCTCTTTCTTCCCTCCCATGCACCCCTTTTCCTGTGTCTCAGTCGTTCCAGACTTGGGGAGCAGAATGGTTCTTGCTCAGAGCATGGCACCTCCCCTGCTTCTCACCCCAAGGCTGACTGGTGGGTCAGACTCAGCTGGAAGCTTGAGGCTGCTTTCAACGGGAACCAGGCCCTATCAGGGACTTCTGAGGAGGATTTGAAGAGGAGTTCCCTCTGTCCAGACATCATCTCCCTATTTCTGGGGGAAACTATTGCCTGCTCTCATTTCAACCGCATCCCAGAGGTCAGCCATAGCCCTGTGATGTGGTTAAAGGCAGGGCCAGGGGACACCATCATGGCCCACACCCCCTGCCTGATGTCACCTTGCACTCAGGCAGGTGCCCTTGGCTGAGCTCTGGCTGGTTTCCTGGAGGGAAAAGATGGAACCGCCTTCACTTGGGGCTCTGCTTTGTCTTTTCTTTGTCTCAGGGACCCTGTGATGCTGTCACTTGGGCCCTAGTTTGGGAGTAAGAGAGATGAGACTCACGGTCACACTAAAAAGAAGACTGCACTGCAGAAAGACTGGGTTCTGAGAGCTTTGTCTTGACCCTGACTAGGGGCAGAGTGCCCTTGGTAATGAAGAACTCCAGCCTCAGGCAGATAGGGGTTCAAACCTCAGCTCTGTCATTTACTAGCTGAGAGACTTCAGGCAAACTACTCAACTTTTCTGAGCCACAAAATACCTTTCTTACAGGCTTATGGTGCTTAAATGAGGTACTGAAATTCCTGGTGCCCAGAAGTACAACTGCTGCCATCTTAGTTGGTATCCAAGATGGATTACCTTCTTGTCCTCTCTTCAAAAATCTCCCATATATCTTGCCACCCACGCTAAGGACAGAGGCCAAGGCATTAGAGGGTTAAAACGAGGGCATAGCAACACAGGCCGTCAAAGTGAAGAACATTCCACATCCTCTTGGAAGTCTCTGAGCAATTGTATGTGTAGCAAAAAGCCATGATTTCATAATGGACTGAAGAATTCTGTGTACTGTATTTACATGAAGAAAATGTGTTTTCCTCTGAAACCTATTCTGAAAACCTTTCCAATATATGCATGTTGACAAGTTCTTAAAATTAATATTTTTCCAAAATATTTCTATGTAAAATTAGTGTGCTGTTCACCCTCATGCTTCTACAGGGAAATCCAGCAGTTTCTTTTCCAATGTCTAGAGCCACTGTAGCCCCTTGGATACCTCCCTTGATCTTTCAGAGGCTGCTCCAGTGAGAACTGTTGTTGGTTGAAGAAGGGGAAGATGGCATGGAGGCTGTGGCCCCAGCACCTCTGTCTGCTGATCTGCCCACACACGCTGCCTGTTGAAAGGCCGCTTTGGGCCATGACCAGTAGGTAGCAGTGACTCTCCTCCTGCTCTGCGGGCAGCACTGTGTCAGAGCTCACACGGCCGACTTCCCTGGTCTCTGGGATTTAGAGCCCTACCCATTATCTGGCTCAAGTGTCACAGATTTCCTTTCCTGGAGGAAATTAACCTGCATTTTACACTTCACACCCATAGAAATTTCATCATCCGCCATCCCTAGTCTGTTTGGCATGACAGAGAGATGGCTGGCGGCCCCATTTGTCTATAAGACACCACCATCCCTCCAGTCTGGGGACTGGGAGAGGGGGCTTTGGGCATACACAGGGAGCACATCCTTTTAAATATGTATTTGAATCATGCCTGAGGATTTGAGCCTGTAGGTGGGAACTTACAGGTGGCAGGCATAGTAAAGGAAAAGGTGAGGATGCAGGTGCTGGAGGGCCACTGGGCAACCCCACAGGTCGTCAGGTATCCCTCATCCCTCCCTCTTCACCTCAGTAGACCAGGGGGGATTATGAGCTCTGGCTGAACCCTGCTCCACTAATGGGTGATTTTGGACAAGTCTCTTAAATTGCCTGTGCTTAGATATAACACTATGTGCTGTTGAAAGCATTAAATGAGCTAACCACCATTATTGTATCATTGTCATTGCTAATATTTTATGGCCTTTGTCACTCTCCCCAGACAAATGTAGCAGCCTCCAGGTCCCAGCTCAGCCATTTCCCACCAGCACCCAGGACTATTCCTAAGGAAACTCTCCCTTGCTCAGCCCCTGCCCCTCACCTGCCCATCTGGTGCTCAGGCCTTTCTGAACTGGCAGCACTGCTCTGCAGGAGGCTCTAACTAAGCCCTTGCTCATGATGTTCGCTCATGCAACTTCTCTGAATCACATTCTTGCTCTGGTATTGTCTCTCCTGTGAGGAAATGTCTCCCTTGACCTGCCCCAAGTCCTACCCCTCCCTCGCATGGGCCCTCAGTGTGACCCTGTCCCTGCCCAGATGACACAGTCTCTGCCTGCAGGTCTTGTCTGTCTCCTCTCTTGGTTGGTGAGCTGTCAGGAGACAGGAGCACAGTCTGCCTGCATCCTGCTGTTTGCAAGGGCAGAAGCTCAGGTCCCAAATGGAGGGAGGTGCTCAGCAAACAGCACCTCAAACCTAAGGCTTGTACCATTCACATGAGCCATGATGGGGACAGGCTCTGAACTCAACTAGACACAAACACCCCAAGGGCATGGGAGCAGACATTGCTTCCTAGGCAGTTCTTAATCAGGGCAGAAGCTTAGCGCAGCATCTCTAAGATTCCTTTCGAATTTAACAATTGCACAACACTGACTTCCAAAACAGATGTTTAGATGTCTTCCTGAAGACCAGGAGGCGCTCGCACTGTGGCAGGCTCCCTAGGGCTCTCTGTCCAATCATGTGACTGAGACAAGCATTGAGGCCCCAAGTGCATACAGGGCGTCCCCAGTGATATGCAGCTGGGGTTCACTGTTGTCACTTGCCCTGAATGCAGACCTCTTAACCCAGCACTAAAGACCTCAAATCTTTCCACCCACACCTGCTCCACCTGCCCAGATCTGCACATTCTTCGCTCCTTTCCTCTCACTGCAGAGGGGTAATTCATTCCTAGATCCAGCATCTCTGCCTGGGATGATGCACCCTTATCCATCTCTCTATCCATCCTCAAGGCCCAGGTAAGGAAAAAGGGGTAGAAAATTTTGGGGCTTGGTTATTGCTCACCTATTAGTGCCAGGCCCCTTGAGAAGCACTTTACACCTAGTGCCCTGGGAGCCATTTGCACCCCCATCCATGGAGACCTCAAATCTGATTCACCAGTGACTAGGCATTCACTCTAAACCAGCACTGTCTAAAATAAATAGGATGCAGCCAGAGATGTCACACATTTCTAGTAGTCTTATTTTGTAAAATATGTCAAAAATAAAAAGCAAGTGGTAAAATTAATTTCAACAATTATTTTGAACAAACATATCTAAAATATAATCATTCCAACATGCAACCAACATAAACATCTATTAATGAGAGGTTTTACATATTTTAGCACTAAGTCTTTGGGATCCAGTGTGTCTTTCACACCTGGTGCTCATCTTTGTGTGGATCAGCTGCAGTTCCACTGCTCAACAGCAAAACCTAGCCGGTGGCCACCGTCCTGAACAGTGTAAGTCTAGACTTTCTCCACTTCTCCTGGATTCCCAATAGCATCTTTGTGGTGGAGTCTCAGTTTCCTCCTCTGTGCAAGAGGCTGTTGTGGGTAACGTATGAGTGTCCATATGTATGAGCTGCTGGGGGGCACATGTGGGCACATGCAGGTGTATGTTAAGCATTACCCTTGCCAGGCGAACTACTAAATGCCATTTTCCTTGTTCAATAAACTCACGTTGCATGGCCACTATGTGCTAGGTGATATGCTGGTGTTGGGGTCACAGCCATGAACTAGATGGACACATGCCCTGCCTGAAGGGGTGTGACACTACATGATTGCTAGGGAGTCCGCTTGCTTCCCTACTCTCAGCACAGCTGCAGGCCTTGAAAGGGAGAGGCAATTAATTCCGGGAGGGCCAGAGGAGCCCAATCTGCCCCCAACCGTCGTCTTCCTGACTGCAATGTACAGGGAGGCACATTAGGTGGCGACATTGGGCCACATTCAGCTTCAACTTCTGCCACTTCATTCCAGAACCTCAGACACTGAAACTCTTCCAGAGCCTCAGACTTTCCAAGACACCCAAGGCTATGTGATACCCTAGACACCTTTGGATCCGAGAATCCCTTTCTTCCCAGACACTCACAGCCCTAAATTCTGGATGCCCAGACCCTACAACTCTCCAGACACTAGATTCCCAACTCTCAAATTATTCCAGAGCCCCAGACCCTAGGACTCTGACTCTCAGACAGTCCAAGGCTGCATAACTTCCAAGTCCCCCAAAATCCTCAGACCCAGTGCTCCCAGACCCTCCAGCATCCCTAAACCCAGATCCTCAGAGCTGCCATGCTTCTTAGACCTTCTTAACTTTCCAGATCCTTAGACACCAAGACTCTATAAACCCCCACAAATTGCCCTCATTTTCAGACCCTTCTAGACTGCTTAGACCCCAATTTCCTGAGAACTCTCAGATTCCCCATCTTCCTCCATCTCCTAGACCCACACCCCTGCAAACAGGGGCAGCCCCCCAGTCTTCAGCCCTCTCCAAGGTCTCCAGACCCCCACTAATCCAGGACCCCTGACTGCCTCCCACTTCCCAGCAGAGGCTCTCTGGGGAAGCTTATGCTAGGGCACTCAGTGCTGACCATCCCTGAAATGGAAAATGAGGCCTCCTCCTCCATTTGGTGAGGACCAAGACACTAGGCCCACAGGTGCCACAGCCATGAGGCATCTCATCTTGCAGACATGAGCGAATCAAGGCCTGGAAGAAGGGAAGAAGCCCGCTCACAGTCCCCAGCACATGAATACATGGACTCAGCCCCCCAGTTCCTGCCCTGTGCAGTGCCTGGCACAGAGTAAGAGCTCAATAAATGCTGCTGTCACCCCACAGTGTAACCGCCCCAGGCCTGGTCCCAGCCGGGCTGACCTCTCCAAGGCCTGGTGTGGGGCCTTTCTATCTTCCTGGGCTGGACAATCAGAATACCTCCTAATTTAGCAACATCTGCAAATTTAATTAACAAGCTGTTTATCTTCCTGGCCCAGCGATTAATAAAGGTGTCAGGTGAACAAGGACCTACACAGCTCCCTGCAGGGCCCTGAAACTGCCCCTCCTTCTGCATGAGGTCTGGCCATTTATCAGACAGACAGGGCGGGATGTGCTTGCAAAGATGGCAGAAGGGAAGAGGGAGAGAAGGAGAGACAAAGCAGGGAGTCATGCAGAGCTGCCACAAAGCAGCTCGGCCTTGTTCAGCCCTTCTGCCAATGGGCACTGAACCCCTGCCATATGCCCGCCCATGCCGCCCCACACTCACTGCGCAGCACATGGATAGCCGTCCTACCAGCGTTTTGAGCAGCAAGGGACAATGCAGTGTGCAGGCTGAGGTCATCTTTTTCAGTATTGGAATTAATCAGATAAAAGGCTCCTCAGCCAGGCCTGGCCATGCCCCCACCCCTGGGAGAATGAGTGGGCACACTGGGGGACACGCTGCCCTGAGAGCTGCAAGAGCCTTCCAGAGGGAGTCAGGGAGGCTGCTGTCTCTGCTTTTGGTGGCGCCTTCTTGCTGGTCCATGTAAGTTGGAGCTTTGCAGCTTTCCCTCTAAAACCTAACTTTGGGTTTTGCTGAAACTGGCCCCAGTGCCTGGAAATGCTCTGTCTGGTTGCAGTTAGCCCTGCTGACAGTCAGAGCTAGCATGGCCCTTGACCATTCTGTCCATGTAGCTTAGGGCACGGCGTCCAGATGTGCAAAGATGAAAAGATACCCATTCAGCCCAGCACATGCCTTTTACAGGTGGGAAACCGAGGCACAAAGTGGTGAAAGTGACTTGGCTAGGTCAGGAGTACAGCCAGGGTTAGATGTCACCCTCGATTCTACTGAACGAAACCACCTCATCATAATACCCTCCCTGCACCTTAACCCCCAACCTGGGCATTTATCAGACAGACAGGGCGGGATGTGCTTCAAAGATGGCAGAAGGGAAGAGGGAGAGAAGGAGAGACAAAGCAGGGAGTCATGCAGAGCTGCCACCTTGGGCATCTCGTTGGACACACATACATCTTGGGGGAGCCCAGGAGTGTGTTCATGTGGTTGAGAAACCCCGGGATGGATGCACACTCACACAGAACATACACACACACAAATAGAGTGATTGAAAGAAAACCCCAAGGCACCAGCACCCACTATTTCTGGGAGGCTCTCATCTTTTTTCTCTGCCAACCCCTAACAGCCGCCCCTTTCCCCAAACCCTCAGCTAATGGCTTTGCTGACACTGAGGATAGTGCAAGGAAAGAGCAGTTGAGAGAAACAATCCCCCACTACTGAAAATATCAGCTGGCTGGCCAGACCCTCTGCTTCCTTGATGGAAAGTGGTGTGCTGTCCAGCTGTCGAGGGCCGGTGCCCGCTCTGACCCACAGCAAGAACTGCCGTTCACTCTGAGGCTCTCCTTGTGCCTGCCCCCTGCCTCCCCATCCCTCACCCAGCAACATGTGGCCGCCACAGCTTGGTTCTCCACATCTCAGCCTTGACGGATGTCTCAGGCTCAGTCCAAGTGCATATTTTTCCTCTACTTAGGTGAGCACATCCAACCCATGGCTTTTTGTGTGGCCCATGACTAATGTGCTAAAATGCATGTCTCCAGCCCCGGCATCTCCTTGAACTACAGATTGGTAAATACACATCTGTACGTGACTTCTCTTGAATGTTTACATAAGCCCCTCATATTTAATAGGGTCTCAAAACAAAGCCAACTCTCACTCCCCCTGCTCCTGGCCTGCCAGCTGCCTCCCATCCCTGTCTGTGCAGTGACCACTTCTGTTTTGTTCTGACCACCTTTACAAGAGTACAACTGGACAACACCCTGCCTCTGATCCATATATAAGAGGGAGGGTTAACAAAACTGCTCAGCCCCCAAGGCTGATCCTCTTGGATGTGTGAGAAGGTTAGCATCCATGGGCCACCCTGAATGGAACCACCCCACCTTGGTCCCAGGCGATGGTTCTGAGACATGACTCATAAGCCCTTCAAGGGGCCTCAGACTCAAGCACCAGTCTCCATGGGGTGGCCAGCTTGATAATTCTTCCTGGTCTTGGCTCTGCTTCCCCACAGCTTTCTTCCCTGACTCTACACCAGCCATTGCCTTGGGCTCTGCTCTTAGGGGAACCAAGGCTAAGAGCCAAGGGGAGCAGCTGCTCAGAGACCCCTTGGGGAAAGGCCTGCTGCCCATTGTGAGTGGTGTGGTGAGCCAACAGGCTCCAGCTATTTGCTCTGTCAGCTTTCAAGATGGTCATACTGCTCTGGGGTGGTCCCGGCAATGGCTGAACAAAGTAGTATCATGACCTGGCCCCGTTCCCCAAGGCAGGTCCCCGTGATGGGCACACTTTGCCCCAGCACCCACCACTGGGCAAGCACAGGCTCTTTTGGGTCAGAATCACGTCTGAGGCACCCCCTCCAACTCTGCTTTTTCCTTCTCCTTTCATAGGTAGGACCCTGCCCTGCACCACACCCAATAAGCTCTGCACCCTTACCCTGGCTTCCTCTCAGTGTCTGCTTCCCAGACAGTCCAACGTGAGATGCAGTTTGATAGGAGCTAGGTGAGCTTGAGAATGCCAGATAACAGGTGGGGGTGGGGGGGGAGGGCATATAACCAAAGACAACACTTAATGCCCCAATATTCTTCCTGGGTGCACATTCAGCTGTGCCCAGGGGACACAGTGACCAGACTTTGAGCAGCTGGGATTTGGGAGTGTTGAAGAGACACCGGGGTGGGAGGGAAATGGGCAGGACTGCCCAGGTAGGGCTGCAGACCCAGCACTGGGCCTGCAGGAGACAGAGCAGGTGTGTGTGGGTGTCTGGGAGTGCAGGTCACTCTTCCCAGCCTCTGAAAGCAGCAGACATGGTGATGGGACCTGGCCTATTGCCAGGGGTGACTTGGAGTGCAGGTCTGTGCAGGTGGAACACTGTCGTAACTGAGATGGGCCTCTCTGCTTCTCCAGGGTGGGAACTTATAGCAGGTGGTCATCCCTGGGCTGGCAGGAAGCTTGTCGCTGCTCAAGGAGCTCAGTGACTGACTTAGCTCTATATGATGTGCTAAGTGCCAGCTCTGTGCCAGTGACAGGAGTGGGGCACAGCAAGGAAGAAAAAGCATCAAGGAGCCTGAGGTCCTGGGAGTGAAAAACATACAAACACATCAGTGCTTTGCCACATCCAGGACGGGTTTCGTATCCAGGGACCACAAGGGTACAAAGGAGGAGCCCTGGAGGAGGCGTTGCTGACTCTGAGTCCTGAGGATGAGTGGGAGCCCGGGGAGGGGGCAGGAGCACAGGAGGAGGATCCAGAATGTCAGCGCCATACACAGGCGCAGTGGGCACCCAGAAGGCCAACTGGAGGCTGACTTCAGATTTGGTGGTGGGTGGAAGGGCCTCCTGAGGTCTTTGGAAAGGCTGGAGGCTGGGAAGTGTTCACAGGATGTCCAGGAGACTTGACTGGCAGCTTGTAGGTGGAGGGGATTTAACTGGGTGGGCAGGCAGGAGGGTGGGATGGGAGAAGCCAGCCCAGGCAGAGCAGAGTGAAAGGAAAGGAAAAACACCAAAGGTCAGAGGCAGGGACCTGAGGAGGGTCTGGGCGGGCCGCCAGGAGTCTCCTTTCCTTTTAACAGGAGGATGGGAGACTGTTCTGGTTCCGAGTAAAAGAAAACTGGAAGAAAGCAAAACCTAGCGTCTCTCAGCTTTAGAATCAGTCACTATCTTTTTTGGTTAAAAATTGATGGCGGGAAGCATTGGGAAAAGTAAGATTTAGCTTCCAAACAGGCTGCAAGAAAGGAAGGAACCAGAAGCACTTCCACTGGCTCATTTGCATTTCAAACAGCCAGTTTGTTTTATCTCCTAATTAGCATACTCACCCTCTGCTGAAAATGAGTCCATTAAAGGAGATTCTGCCCCAGGCCCAGCTCTTCCTTTAGATATTTTTTAACTGCATGATTAATATACTTGCTTGGCACTGTGTGGGACTGTGTTGAGGTTCAGGGGGCAGGTAAATGAGAGAGAATAACTGCACTTGGGTGCTGATTGATTGATTAATTATGGTGTTTTTTCTATAAGTTGTAGCAGATGGCCGGAGCTGGCTACAGGCCTGGTGGGGAATGAGGTACAGTGGGAAAGATGGAGTAGGGGTTGGAGGAGACCCCAGAAGGTAAGCCCTATAGGTGTCTCTGTGGACCTCAGGCCCTATCCCTTTACCAAGTTCATTCCTGAGTCCAAGCTGACTGCTGTACTGACATAGTCTTCCTTAGACTTTTTAGGATCCAATTAACAATAGCATCAATTTTAGGAGTAACTAACTTTGGGGTAGGGCGGCTGGGGTAGTGCAATATTTATACATAGATTGTCCCAAATGCTTCTAACAACCCCATTTTCCAGGTAGGACTGTGAGGCTCAGCAAGGCCAAGACTCATCCCAGGAGTCAGGTGGATACAGGTGCTCTCCCTGGCTGGCCCTTCTCCAGGGGAGTGCCATCCAGCCCAGGGCCCAGAAATGAATGTTCCAGGTGCTGGTTTAGGCTACCTCCTCCCTCCCCCAGGACCTTGGCCCTGCTTGGTCAGCCTCCTTCCATGCTTCCAGGTCCAGCTCTGGGGGACATTCTAGGCCTCCCCCAACCACCATCTAGGGACAAATTCTTCCCCTAAGGCCTCCATGGGCCCTTGTCCATACTTCTTCCAAGTGTGTATTAAGTACGGTTTTACTTGTCTCTTGATGTGTCCTTCCCAGGGATGATGGATTCCCTGATATGGAACCTGTGCCCACAGCCCTGGCCTAGCTCCAGGGCCCAGCGCCTGGTCAGTCTCTGGATGGTGAGACAGATTTGCATCCCACCACCTTAGCTAAGCTGGGGCTGCAATTCCCAGAACTCCCTTCCCTGCATAGTTCTGGTTAGTGTGGGCCCCAAGAGAGTTTGCACACCATGCAAAGGTGGAAGGGGAGAAGCAGCATATCCTGTTGACACGCAGAGGACAATAAAAGATGGTGCAGGGCACGCGGTGCCCACTGTGGCCCTTATGGGTGTGATTCATCTGCAGGGGTGGATTTGGTGCTGGGCAGCCAGGCCACAGCCCCTGCAGCTCCCTCCAGAACCTTCTTGAGTCTCCTTGGCTCCTGAAGGTGGGTGCCTGACTCCATGGAGAAGGCACCAGCTTCTCCGGCAGGGCCACCCCACCATTGAAGGTGTACTCTCAGAGGCAGGGACTGATGAACCTGGAGCCCAGCTTCCTCTTGGACTCCAGCTTAGCCCTGGGCCCAGGTTCCACATGTCCTTGTGCCCCCTCTCAGACACCTTCCCTTCCCTGTGCCTGTCCTGCCAGTCCCAAGCCCCAGCCCCAGCCCCAGCCGCCCTTTGACTGGTCAGCCTGCTTCCACAAACGCATGCATTAGTTTGGGGTAGGCATTTTCAGAGAGAGGAAATGCAAATGTCAAGACACTGGGATGGGATGGCTTGGTGGTTGGGAAGGAAAGTCTTTCTTGGCTGAGGACCAGCTGCGGGAAATACCAGTAAAAGGTGACTCCAGAGTGGTAGGCAGGGCTAGAGCCAGTGGAGCCTGGTGGCTGAGTGAGGGATGCAGAAGGGACATAGTGGTGCATATTTTAGTGTGCTCCCTTGGCTGCTGTATGGACAATGGTCTGGAAGAGGACAGGAGAGCAGGAAGGTAGACCAGAAACGTCACTATGGTCTTCCAGGCCAACCGTAGTAGCTGGGACTGGGATGAACGGGACACAGGAGTGGGCAGGGAAAGGCACATGTTAGGGTAACAGTGGGTGGCCTTGCAGGTGGTGCTGAGATGAAGGAAGAAGGGGCAAGCCAGGATGACTCCAGCACGTGGCACCTGGGTGGGTTGTGATTCCACAGATGGAGATGGGGATCTGGGGGCAGGGAAGGCATGGGGGCAATGGTGACAAAGTTATGTTAGGTTCCAGACACCAATTTGACATCAAGGGCAGATGGGTGGATGTCAGAGAGATGGGAGGAGAGGTGGACTGGCTGAGCATTCAGAGGTCAAGGAGGTGGGAGGAACTGGTGAAGGAGACCTAAAAGGAGTAGCCGGCAAGGCAGGAGGAAAATCAGAACAGTGATATACCTTGTGTAGAGGCTTGTACTTTATCTAATGGCAAATAATATGAAACCATGTAGGAGTAAATAGCAATTGCTAAAGACCTATGAACCTGTGACCTGGCAGGGTTCCCATCATTCCCTAAATAAGAGTGGTTCACTGTGCCTAGACTGTCTGTACAAGATGGGGGTTCATGCTGAACACCAGCTCTCCCCTCTCCAGGGAGTCTGGAATTTGGCCATGTGCCTGAGGGAGGTGTCTATGTGACCAGCCCCAACAGAAACCCTGGTCACCATATCCCAGGGCTTCCCTGGCAGGGGGCATTTCACACACATTGTCACACTCACGCTGGGGAATCAAGCACATCTTGAGTGACTCTGCAGGAAAAGCTCTGAGAGGCTTGTGTTGGTCTCCTCTGGACTTCGCCCCACTTGCCTTCTCCCTTTGTTGATGTGCTCTGTATTTGTCTGCTGTAAAAAAATCTTAGCCATGGATACAAGTATGCAGAGACCTCCTGGTGAGTTGTCTAACCTGGGGTGATCTTGGGAACCCCACCAAAAACTGGTTAATTAAAATGTAAAATTAATATTTTAAAAAGAAAACCTGTGACCTGGGACCAACTTTATTTGTGGAGCCATTACCTTTTCTAAAGCCCAAGAAAGAAATGTGTTCTTCAGGCCCCTCTTCTTGGTCCCCCCACTGGAATATTCCTAATGGTCTCTTGTCCAGATATGGATGCTCACTGTCCTGCCAAGCACAGAGCAGCCCCCTTCCAGGAAGCCCACCCTGAATGCTCCACTCTCCCTGACTTGACCCTGGGATTTGGTTTCCTCCCTGGTTACTCAGTGACATCCCAGAACTTCTGAAGTTCTGCAGTCCACACTGCTGGGGCCCTTAACACTCCCTAGCTGTGCGCTCAGGTAGGACCCTTCTCAGAGCCCTCCTCTCTCAGGCTAGGGTGAGGATTAAGTCACACAGCAGCAGTGTCCACTCTGGAAGTGCCCTCTGTGACCCAGGACAAACCCCTCTTCTTGCTTGGGACCCATTTTCTCCTCTGTGAGGTGCAGAGGTTGAGTGAATAGCTGGAAATGGGTGGAGTGTGTGGGTGCCTTTGGGCTGAAATCCAGGGCAGGCTGGGGAGTCCAGGTGCAGGGACTCCAGCCCCTCCCGCCTCTGACACAGGTGACTGACTGATGCCCCACATAATATCCTTCTCTCCCCAGGAGCACTGTTAGTCTGGCTGTTAGACCCCATCACCCCTCCTCCCCCAGTTCTATGGGAGTCTTTCCCTTTGGATTAAAAATAATTTTCTCAGGATCCATTTTCAAGTAGAATTTGAACAGACTTTGCTTTGAAAAATTCACTGTAGCTTTAACTTTGGATCCTAGAACTACGCTGGGAATTCTGGAAGCCCCCCAAGAGCCCCTGTTGCCTGCCTAGCCTGGACCTCACTGTGGAGCTGCCCCACCGGGATGAGGCCTGGAGCGCAAGCTCCCTGTGGACCAGGCCTTCCATGGCTGTCTTTTGTCAGGTTTGATAAGCATGGAAGGAATGCTCCTGCATTTCCTACCCCCTCTCCCCAATGGGCTAGCCATGAACCCCAACAGAGCCAGAACTTAAAGACCACTTTTGGTGAAAGATTTTCTGAGCTTTGGGGACTGAAAGAAAAAGAGGGGATGTGAACTCAACAGTCCAAGCAGGTTTATTGCTAAACCTGAGAAGGACTCCTCTGTTCTGGCCAGCAGAACAAAGGAAAAAGGGGCCTCTAATAGGCCAGGGTTTCAGCGGGCTTTTTGAAGGGATGGGTGAGGGGAAAGGTGGTTTGTGGCTTGCTGACATGTCCTCTGGAGGATGCTTGTAGCCTAGGTAAGATGACACCTAGGTCTCTCTGAGATGGTGGATGGCTTATTTGAAAGGTGGTACTCAGGTCTGGATTCTATCAGGGAAAAACTCAGCTGCCCTGGAGACTGGGGGCATTCAACATGTGGTGAGGGTGCCTCTCTGCTCACACTTTACTTCTAGTTCTGGAGGATGGCATATCTTGGGGGGGAAGGTCAGAGCTTGGATCCCCCAGGTCCGGAGTGTGCGGCTGCTTTCCACAGCCCTTCCTCAGAAGTCCCCATACTGTAGCAGATTCACCTTTGAGGAGAGAGGGAAGGCAAAGCCCAGGGCCAAGCTTCACATTCTGCCAACCCAGGACCTAAGGGCAGGTCGTGCTTGGGCCTGGCTCCTGGCTGGGACTGGATCGTAAAACAGTCCTAACGAGAGCCAGGCCACCTGGAGGTCAGCAGTGGGCACAGCCCTTCCTCAGAGAGATGCTAGTTTCACAGACCCTTTCATAAGACCCAAACCCACCCAGTCCCTGTGGGCCCTGGCCCCAAGGCTCAGGGAAAAAAGGGGGCCCTGCCCCCAAATAACTCAGCACATCCCCAGGCATGGAAGCAATTTGCACCTTTAGGAGATGCCTCAGCTGGGAAGGGGGTGGTGGGCCTGCGGGTGGGGTGGGGCAGGGTGGGGAGTTAACAGCCAAGGATGAGCAGGATGGGGGTGAAGTTGCTGGACACAGTTGGCAAATAGAAGTGATTGCTGCAAGGGTGGCTGGTGACCCAGAGAGAGGGATGCTGCTGTGGCAGGGGCTGGGGGCCTTTAGCTTGCAGAGAAAAGGGGCTTACCAGTTATGGGAAGGTTTGAGGTCAGAGTTCAGACTTGATGCTATAAAAATAGGGAGCTATGGTAGCTTCTTGAGCAAGAGGGTGGCAGCAGGGAGGGGTGTGTGGATTGGGGATGGGCTGAGGAAGAAAGGTGTGGAATATCCATACAGGTCTTTGCATGCAGCTACTGATCCTCATATCTTTAACCACTGAACCCCTGGCTCTGACTCATTTACTAAATTAACCTTAGAAGCTACCATCAAAAATAACATTTTCAGGGCAAGTACCTCAACATAATGAAGGCCATATATGACAAACCCACAGCCAACATCATACTTAACAGTGAGAAGCTGAAAGCTTTTCCTCTAAGATCAAGAACAAGACAGGGATGTCCACTCTCCCCACTGTTATTCAACATAGTACTGGAGGTCCTGGCCATGGCAATCAGACAAAACAAATAAATACAAGGAATCCAGATTGGTAAAGAAGTCAAACTGTCACTATTTGCAGATGACATGATATTGTACATAAAAAACCCTAAAGACTCCATTCCAAAACTGCTAAGAACTAATATCTGAATTCAGCAAAGTTGCAGGATACAAAATTAATACACAGAAATCTGTTGCTTTCCTATACACTAACGATGAACTAACAGAAAGAGAAATCAGGAAAACAATTCCATTCACAATTGTATCAAAAATAATAAAATACCTAGGAATAAACCTAACCAAGGAAGTGAAAGACCTATACCCTGAAAACTACAAGACACTCTTATGAGAAATTAAAGAGGACACTAACAAATGGAAACTTATCTCAAGCTCTTGGCTAGGAAGAATTAATATTGTCAAAAAGGCCATCCTGCCTAAAGCAATCTACAAATTCAATACAATGCCTATCAAAATACCAACAGCGTTCTTCAATGAACTGGAAGAAAGACCCCGAGTAGCCAAAGCAATCCTGAGAAGGAAGAATAAAGCAGGGGGCATCTCGCTTCCCAACTTCAAGCTCTACTACAAAGTCACAGTAATCAAGACAATTTGGTACTGGCACAAGAACAGACCCACAGACCAGTGGAACAGAATAGAGAGACCAGATATTAACCCAAACATATGCAGTCAATTAGTATATGATAAAGGAGCCATGGACATACAACGGGGAAATAACAGCCTCTTCAACAGCTGGTGTTGGCAAAACTGGACAGCTACAAGTAAGAGAATGAAACTGGATCACTGTCAAACCCCATACACAAAAGTAAATTTGAAATGTATCAAAGACCTGAATGTAGGTCATGAAACGATAAAACTCTTAGAAAAAACATAGGCAAAAATCTCTTGGACATAAACATGAACGACTTCTTCATGTACATATCTCCCAGCAAGGGAAACAAAAGCAAAAATGAACAAGTGGGACTACATCAAACTGAAAAGCTTCTGTACAGAAAAGGACACCACCAATAGAACAAAAAGGCATCCTACAGTATGGGAGAATATATTCATAAATGACAGATCTGATAAAGGGTTGACATTCAAAATATATAAAGAGCTCATGCACTTCAACAAACAAAAAGCAAATAATCCAATCAAAAAATGGTAAGAGGAACTGAACAGACAGTTCTCCAAAGAAGAAATTCAGATGGCCAACAGACACATGAAAAGATGCTCCACATCCCTAATCATCAGAGAAATGCAAATTAAAACTGCAATGAGATATCACCTCACACCAGTAAGGATCACCACCACCCAAAAGACAAACAACAACAAATGTTGGCGAGGATGTGGAGAAAGGGGAACCCTCCTACACTGCTGGTGGGAATGTAAATTAGTTCAACCATTGTGGAAAGCAGTATGGAGATTCCTCAAAAAACTCAAAATAGAAATACCATTTGACCCAGGAATTCTACTTCTAGGAATTTACCTTAAGATCTATGCAGCAGCCCAGTTTGAAAAAGATACATGCACCCTTATATTTATCGAAGCACTATTTACAATAGCCAAGAAATGGAAGCAACCTTAGTGTCCATCAGTAGATGAATGGATAAAGAAGATGTGGTACATATACACAATGGGATATTATTCAGCCATAAGAAGAAAACAAATCCTACAACTTGCAACAACATGGATGGAGCTAGAGGGTATTATGCTCAGTGAAATAAGCCAGGCCAAAAAAGATAAGTATCAAATGATTTCACTCATCTGTGGAGTATAAGAACAAAGAAAAAAACTGAAGGAGTAAAACAGCAGCAGACTTACAGAACCCAAGAATGGACTAACAGTTACCAAAGGGAAAGGGGCCGGGGAGGATGGTTGGGAAGGGAGGGATAAGGGGGGGCAAAAAGAAAGGGGGCATTATGATTAGGATGCATAATGTGGGGAGGGGGCACAGGGAGGGCTGTACAGCACATAGAGGACAGGTAGTGATTGTACAGCATCTTACTACGCTGGTGGACAGTGACTGCAATGGGGTATGTGGGGGGAACTTGGTGATGGGGGGAGTCCAGTAAACATACTGTTCCTCATGTAATTGTAGGTTAATGATACCAAAATAAAAAAAAAATTTTCAAATGACATGAGAAAATGCCCACAGTGTAGTGCTGAGTGAAAAACTGAGAAGGCTGTGGGTATATACATTGTAAGAAAAATATGTCTTTGTTTGTCGGGACCCAACTGCTCACACTGCTTTATGATGGAGACTTATTTATGCTGGTATGTTTCTTTTTCTCTCTTTACCAAGTATCTTCCTTCACCTCCTGGGAGGATTTCTACTGTAGGTGCCCCTGCCCCTAGAGTAAGAGAAGCTAATTTCTGGTTACCAGTGATTTAGCCTCTAGATTGAATGGCCCTCCAAGTCCACCCAGACAGGATGAGGTGGGGTGGGGCTCTCCCCAAATAGTGGGGAGGTTCTCTGCGTCTGGGTTGGGAAGGGGGACACTCAGGGGCCCAGAGGACCCAAGGAAGGCCCCAGACATCAGTGGCACAGGGGGCCTCTTGGGGATCCTCCCCAGATGCCAGTTTCCAAACTGCACATGCAGCTTCACGGCCCCAGGGTCATTTATATGGCAGGTGACCTAGGGCTCCTCGAGGGCCCTCCCCACTCACACATACCTTGGCTGGGTGTGAAATCCAGAACCAGGGCGCCATCCAGGGGCTGGGGAAGCACAGCCAAAGGGACACACTTTTTCCTGCAGCCCCAGTGATGGCTAGAGAGACCTCCCTGTAAGGGATACTGAAGGAGAGGAAGGGAAGGGGCAGGGGAAGGGACAGGGGAACGGAAGGGGAAAAGGAAGGAGGAGAGGAGAGGAGGGGAGAGGAGAGGAGAGGCGATGAGAGGAGATGAGAGGAGAGGAGAAAAGAAAGGAAAAGAAAAAGAAAAGAAAAGGCAAGAAGCCTGGAGGGAGCACAGCACCTCCAGCCAGCAGCTCTCGGCGCTTCTCTCTTCCTCTTAATAGTGAGCTGTATTTCTCTAACTTGCTACAATGAGGAGGTGTGAATTTTAAAATTAGAAGAAAAAATAATCCAACCGGAAAGCTAGCCCTGGGGAGGCCAGGCTTACATGGACGAGGACAGAATGGTGTCACTGGAGGGACTGTGCTCTCAGGGTGGCTTCTGCGCCTGCCCTGCAACAGAAACAAGGCACTTATTTGTGTCCCATTCGCACACCACAGCCACTACTGCTTCCTGAGCAGCTGCCGCCCCTCCCCCTGCTGTCACTCACTCCTGGAGGCCAGATGGTGCCTCCATCATGTTTCCAATTAGAGTGCGTCATTACTGGCCAGAGGAGGGGGACCAGGGACTGGGCAAGGCCCACCAGTCCACCTCAGACCCCAGTTGTCAAAGTGTGCTTGGAGTCCGGGGCTTCTGTTCAATAAGAACATCTTATTACTTTCCTGACTTGGGTCCCACTCCTCTTCCCAACCTGCTTCGCTTCTCCTTTTGGGTCTCCTGTTCCTATAAGGGCACCTTCATCCCCCCAGTACCCTGATTATAGGATTTCTTCCAATCTTTTTCTGTTTCAACATAGATAATCAACAAGCCATCAAGTCCTAAGGATTTGACCTCAAGATCTCTCTCACCCTCCCAAATATTTTTCCACCTCTCCATTCCCTGAATTCTCCTGACATACTTATGCCCATTGCAGTGGCCTCCTTGATGGCCTCTCTGTCTCCCTTATATACATTTACTGTAATGACATACCACAGAAGAGAAAAATACTGGGATTATGCTTCTTCATTCAAAATGACTTGATGACACTTTCTTGCCCTCCCACCAAAAGCTTATAGGATAAAATCCAAGTCCCCTTTCCTGCCCTCTGTGGTCAGTCCAGGGATGGCAGAATACATGTCACTACTCCCAGCCCTTGCTCCAATGGCAGACATTACTAATTGATCACAGCACTCTCCCTCTGCTAATCCATCATGTGGCTTTGGAGTTCTCTTCAGGACAATGTATCAGACGTCCCCAAATAACTCATGAACGTTGGCTATTTTGAATCCACCCCACACCCAAATGTTTATGTTCATCTCACTATGGCTCGCCCCATTCTCCTACCGTCCAGGTACATGAGATGTATTGGCACACTCACAGTTGAGTGGGGCAGTTGAGGGGTAACCCAGGGGATAGCACATACTCCAGGACTCAACAGGAAAGCTGAGTTCCACTGAATCATGACCTTGGGTTTCAGGGCCATAGCTAACCTGAAGCACCCCTGAGTAGAGTTGCGTGTGGGGAATAATCACCCTGGTCTCGTTCTCCTGCTTCCCTCATACTACATGCCTGGGGTTCCCACTGCCGGAAGCCAAATAAAACTGAAGGGTGAAAAAGCCCACTGGAGTCAACCTCACAGAGAAGAGCAGGGCTGAGGTTGGATGTGGGGCATGTGGGGAGATTGCAGCCCACAGGAGGGTGCCCTGCTCAGCCCCACAGAGAATAGAGAAGATCCTGACAAGGCTCATGGGCCCTTGATGTGCTGTTCATTCCCCTGCCACCGTGCTTCTGCTCAGAGCATGAGACAAGTGAAGGACTACATGAGACAAGAGCCACCCTACACTCAGACAGAGGGGATGGAGGTTAATGTGTATATGTATCAGGGAAGGCTTCCTGTAGGGGGTGGGGAAGAGCAGGGTTTCAAGTGAAGGTAGTGGTCTTACTCTATAGCTGCTTAAGGCTTCATTCAGAACAGTAATTTCTTTTCTCTGGATGGGCTGCTGTGGGCTGGAAGATGTCTTGTTTGGATTAAAGTCAGGGGCTCAGGAGTGTGCAAAGGTACTGGCAAAGTGCATGCATGGGGCCTGCCCTGTTGTGGACCCACCCCTGGAGGGTCCCAGAGCTCTGGCTACCTTCCTTCTGCACTGCTGAGGGGAAATGGTCCCCAGAGTGGTGCCACCTGCCTTCCTCACTATCAGGGCGGAAATTCCAACCAGCCTTCCCACATCACGGCTCTGATAATCATAATAAATTGTAGCATCTCAGAGCCCAAAGCCCAGAGGTGGCTGGGGCACATTAACAAGAACCTCAGCTAGTAGCAATATGCTGCTGCAAAATGAAAGTGGGGCCTGAAACCCCTCTGCACCAACCAGCAGTGTGCCGGTTTATTTCCAGTCCTTACCTAAGCCAACCTCATTAGTCTTACCCAAATATATTCCCTTAATGATGCTCTGGCAGAGGTAGGGGCACACGTCCTTATGGTCTGGGCAGCAGGGGTCCTAATAAAAAGTAATAATAATAATTAGGAATGACCTATTAGGTTCCTTTCCCCAGTTCCCTGCCCCCCATTGCTCCAGCCCTCCAGACTGGCTCAGGCCCAGCAGGGCTGGGCCCCTGCAGCAACCGTGAGATTTATTCCAAATGCATGCAGCCCTGGCAAATGGCTCCAATCCTCCTGCTTCCCTCCCACTAACGAACATCTGCTGGAGGTTCCTGGGAGTTCAAGGACTTTGGGAGGTGGCTTGGAGGTGGTGTAATCAGAAACCAAACACCACTACCACCTCTACTCAGGAAAGCCTCTAAGGATCCCACCTCTGCACCCTGGAGGCCTGTCCTTCCTGGGAATGCCCTTCCATGCTGCCTGCCCTCTTCTCCCTGCCAGGCCCTCTCAGCTGCCACGCTCAGACTTGTGCCCTGTCACCTGGGTGTCTTTCCTAGCAGCCCCTGGTGCTGACAGGCCCCTCCCCTGGGCCTCTCAGATGGAGTTCTCCTTGCCTGTTTCTTGTTCATCTCTCTGAAGTCAAGAAGGGCTCAATGCCTCAAGGCCTTATTATGGGTTTGCTGAATGAATCTGTATAAGGTATAGGATGCTTGGAGAAGGAATTTCAGAATGTTCACATCTCAGTATTATCCCTTGGCTAAATGTTCACAGGATCTAAGTTCAGCTCCAAGGATAGGCAGGCTCAAGGTGCTCCCTCCCTGAAGACATCAGCCACATCTGGCTTTACCCACAACAGCGACATGGCTGCATCCCAAGGATCACTGCTGTGGAGGCTGATGGCACTCCAGCCTTCCAGGCCTGGGGAGGCAGCATGGGTGTGACAGAGCAGCCAGGCCTGCTGTGGAATTCCTGCAGGCTTGTCTGATAACAGGAGGTAGGCAGATGGGGGTGAGGCAGCCCTTTCACACATCTCAGTCCAGGAGGGGAAGGGTTTGAATTGCCCCTTTCCTGCACAAGGGGAGGGTGGTGGGGAAGAGCCTGGTGAGGATTCCCTCTGTCTGGGTGCAGGCGATCAGGAACTAAGAATGATGTGTCTTCAAAAGTCTGGCTGGATGATTGGTTCTTTTGGGTGTCAAGGGTAGGCTAGTGCCAGGTAAACAGGGGGTTCTTTTCTCGGAATGCCCAACACAGCAAAAACTCAGGAACTAAAACCATTTGGAGACACTCAATATTATTCCATGGCAAAGCATCTACCCTCCCAAAAGATGAGAAGCATATTCATTCATGGGTTCAGAGCATTTGCCCTGTGCCAGGCACCAGGCCAGGGGCTGATGCAACAGTGAGCAATCTGCTCAGTGTGGGCCAGGGTGGAAAGAGAGACCTTACCCAAACTCACAAATCCATGTGTAAGTACAAACCAGGATGAGGAAAATTGTCAGTGTTATAGGAAAGTTCTGCAGGGGCCTGGCCTTGTTTGGGTCAGGGAAGGCGTCCTGGACAAAGTGAATTTTGAAGTGAGGGCTGCAGAATTTGTAAGGTTCCCTGGGTTGGGGGAATGGGAGTAGGGATGAGGCTCTAAGAAGACAGCTGTCCAGGCTGAGGCCCTGGGCCGACTGGAGACCAGTGAGATGGACAAGGCCCATGGGATGGGGAGTGTGGTGGCAGCGATCCCTAGAGGGAGGCAGCAGGGCCTGCAGTGACAACGGGATGCTGGTCTTCATCCTGCACAGGGGACACAAGATCAGATTTGCTGGCTGTGGGGAAGGGAACCAAGTGGCAGCAAGGGTAGCTGCAGAGGACAAGCTGGGACTCAGTGCTGGTGAGGGGTGAGGGGTGAGGGGTGAGCAGAGGCATTTGGCAGCAGGCATTGTCAGCAGTGGGGTGGGTTGGCCAGGGAGGTCCAAGGAAAGGTGGGGTTGGGGATGGCTCCTGATGGGAGGAAAGGCTTGTACAGGCCTAGGTTTAGGGGGTTGGCTGAGTGTTCTGTAGGCAGAGGGGCAGGGCTATGTGCTGGACTGTGTCTGGGATTGAAGCTAGGAGCTGGTGGAGGTGTAGTCGGAGTGGGGTGGTGGGGGGAAAAGAGGCAGTGTCCAGGGCTCTACCGCCTGGCTAAGTCCCAGGCCCACCATGTGCTCCCTGGCCCTCCCTCCACCTCTCTCTCCAGCACCAGCCCTGCTGCCACTGATTTCCAGGAGGGAGAGGAGCACATCCCCAAGCAGTTCCAAAAAGAAGCATTCCTGTTTGTAAAACACTGACATGAAAGATGATCCTTTGTTAGCTAAAATATGAGGGATATTAAAAATGGGCAACAAAGTATGAACATAAACATGAAATGAAAACTTGAAAGGAGAATGAGTCTAGCCCAAAATTATTCATGTGAAGCAGCTGATGATCCTTGTGACTTGAAGTTCACACAGGCACTTGCAGATGGCTTCAGTCTGAGGCTTATCCAAGCCCCCGGCCTCCCCAAGGTTCTGGGTTACCTCCTAGCGAGTTCTCCAAGTGTGGTCCAGGACTCAGCAGCTCCTGGGAACTTGTTAGAAATGATCATTCTGGGCCCTGCCTCTGACCTCCTGAATCAGAGACAGGGTGAGGGGTGGGGCCCAGCAAGGTGTGTGTGTGTGTGTGTTTATTGAGGTGAAATTTACATAGTATAAAATTGACATTTCTGAAGTATGCAATTCAGTGACATTTAGTGAACTCACGATATTTTGCAACCACCACTCCTCTCTAGTTCCCAAAGCTTCATCCCCCAAAACGAAATCTGTACCTATTACGCAGTTTCTCTCCCTTCCCCTCTGCGAGCACCCCCTCACACACACACACAACCACCAATCAATCTACTTTATGTCTCTCTGTAGTTGCCCATTCTGGATATTTTATATAAATGGAATTATACAATGTGTGGCCTCGTGGCTGGTTTCTTCCACTGCGCATCATGTCTTTGGGATTTCTCCATGTTTAGTTAGGTCCTGTTGTATGGTTGGAAATCTTCCACTGTACAGGTAGGCCACATCAAGCTGTGCGACAAGCCCTCCAGGCTTTGCTTGGGAGTGCAGCTGAGACCACTGGAGGGCTTTAGGCAAGTTGGCAGCTAGAGCCAGTGCTCTTCATTAAACTGCCCCTTCAGCTTCTGGGTGGTTAAGAGGTCAGGGATGATATTCTCTTTTCCTTGGGGTCATTAGCAGCCCTGACCCCCATAGGGTTGCTGGACTTACCAACAGGTGTCTGAGGCTGGGGGACGACCCAGCTGAGACCCTCACAAGCCCCTGTCCTCTCTGATCTACCCCCGACTCTGTGACATGGGTGCTGCTCCTGTCCCCACTTTACAGATAAGAAGACTGAGGTCTCAAGTGATAGATTCAAACCCATCTGCCTGCTGACCCCATGTTCTTCCCTACTTAGCACACTGCCCTGGGCTGTGAGGTTAGTTGGTACCCAGCATCTCTGGTCTTGGCCTCACTCACGAGGAGACAGAGGTCTGGGCTGGAGCCTGGGTGAAGGGCAGGCATTGACTTGAAGGGGAAATTGTCCTGCTCACTGTCCTCGGAACCTCAAGGAAACCAGTGACACGATGGAGTGTAGACATTAATGCAATAGAAGGGTAATTCAATCACTTTATGGAAGTTGATCTGTCCTTTTTATTACAATTACTGTCGGATGAGGCGTTTTGCTCCATCATGGAAAACAAACATCATTTATCATACTTGTAAAGATTAGCCCCCGACAGCTACAGCTCTTGCTTTGCATAAATGTGTATTAATGTCGGCCCTGCCCGCAGTGTGGGGAGAAGTCTATATTTCACAAGACTGATTAGGCCCTGTCAGCACTGCTTTAAGTAATGTCTTATCATGACTGATACACCCTGACTGCAAAACAGCAGCGGGAGGAGAGTGGGGGCTGCTCCCAGCAATTTATGGTGGGACTGGATTGGAAAGCAGGCCAAGGAAGGTGGCATGTGTTTCCTCCACGCCCGAGCCCATCCCTGCTTCTGGGGCTGCTCTCATCCCAAGGCTCCTGCCCAAGAAGCCAAGGCCGCCCACAGGGGCGTCTAGACTGGGACACTTGGGGCTGGGGCGCTGAGGGCTGGGGTGCTCAGGGCCCACTGGCCACTGCTGGGCAGCCAGGGGGACCCTGGCCCAGTTCTCAAGTGACCTCTGCTGAGACACCACAAATGTTCTCTCTCCTTTCCTCTACTTTGAGGAAACTCACCTGGCAGGCCCTTCTCTGTCAGAAGTCCCTTTGCACTGCTTTGCTGAGGACTCTCCTCTCTTCCCCTGTGCCCAAGCTGGAGTCCTGGCTGACCCTGGTCCCCACTGCAGGCACCCAGCTGGGCCTGCAGCCGGGCCCTCTCTCCTGGGCTGAGCCTGGCCCCCATGACCTCCCAGCCAGGCAACCCGTCATGGCACTAACCTCCTGCTGGTTGGTTCTTTCATCTGCTCTAACGTTGCAGCCATCATGGCCCCACTAAACCGGGATGTGGTCACAGCACTCTGGGACTTCCCTCAGGACAGTGCCCACGGCCAGATTTTCCAGGGACCCAGGGACTGGCTGCTGCCTCATCCCCTCTGCCTACGGCCAGACCTTCCCCTGTGGACTCACACTCTCATGCTTCTGGACCTGATTTGGTACCTTTCCCCTGTATCCATCCATTGAGCCCAGCTGTTGCTTAAGGTCATGCCTCCTCCAGGGCTCTGCAGCCTCCCCACCCATGGCCCTTTTCAAAGCTTTCCCAGGTAACATTATGGAGCAGGATTTTGGGCAGAAAATGTGGAGGCAGGACTGACTTCAGAGGCTCACGTTCACTCTGCAGAGTTTAGGTGTAGAAAAATATTTATATTGTTAATGATTTTATTGTTTTATCTTCATTACATTTGTAAATTAATTTGGGTTCTATGGTTTTCTTAGAGCTATAAACATAAGGAGTTTATAACAGGTTTTATGTGTCCCTATTTAAGAAAAATTTTAATAAATATGATGTAAGATACTAGAATTTTTTTCTTCAAGTGAGTCTATTCATTACTAATCATACTTGGGTACGGGCAGAGACTTTGTCCTGTCAGCTGTACCCAAGCACCTATCACCATGCCTGCCACGTAGTAGGAGCTCACTCATATCTATGAAACGAATGAAGTCATGAAGGGAGGACATCTGGGTGACTGGGGGATGGAATCTTGGAAGAACAAAATAGGTACAAGTGGATATTTGCAAAGTGAATCATTGAACAAATGAGCAAAGGTATGAACAAATGAATGAAGGAAGGGCTCTTCAGCGCAATCGGGGGCATGAATTGAGGCAGGAGGGAGGAGCTTTACTGAGATTGACACATGAACCGTACAGTTAATCCATTCAAGGTGTACAATTCAATGCCGTGGCTTGTAGTGGTGTATTCACAGATCTGTACAAGCAACATCATAGTCAGTTTTAGAGCATTTTGTCACCTCCAGAAAGAAACCAGAACCCTTCAGCTATCTCACTTCCTGTCTTTCCAGTTCCCCTTCCCCCAGCCCCTGACAATCACTAATCAACTTTCTGTTGCTGTAGATTTCCCCGTTATGGATTTTCACACGAATGGGATCCCCCTCCTCCTCCTTTCCTCCTCCATTTCCTCCTCCTCCTCTTCTCCTGCCTGCCTGCCTAGAATGTGGACATGTAGCAGTCACTTTATGACCATGAGGCAACCTCAGGATGAAAACCACACTCCAGGGATGGTAGAGGGCACCTTTCTCAATCAAAAGATAGCAGAGTCTATGGGCCAGATCTGTACTTTCTGCCTCCAGATTCCATGTTGTGTAAAAGAGAACAAGTAAGAAAAACCCTACTGATTGAGCCACTGCAGTCCAGCTTCTGCCACTTGCAAATGGCTGCAGTCTTCACTGAAAACATAAACTGAAGCTCAGATAGGCCTCATCTCTTCTCAAGAGCATCACAGGAATTCCCATCTTATATCAAACAAAGTCAAAATGCATGTGCCTGGAACTCCTGGCCTTCTGTGGCTCATCCCTATTCCCTTCTGTCCCCAAGATGAGAGTTTTGCTTGTTGCTGGCCCTTCTCCATTCGCAGTTACACTTGCCACTTTCTCCCCTGCGAGCTCTTCTATCCTTCATTTCCGCCTTGGAAATCCTGTCCCCCAAACCCCCGTCGCCACCGTGCCTTCAAGGCCAGCTGAAATGGTGCTTGTCCTCAGGATGCTCTGCCTCCCCACTTCCCACACACACGCCCCCATCCCTCCACGCCCCGCCCTCCATTCAGTCTTGCAGCTTTGTCCCAGCACATGGCACTTTGTGTTGGGCCCAGCAACTATCTGGTCTCAGTCCCTTCCCATCCTGTAAAATTCTTCCTTCCCTGCACCCACCCCCTCCCCTGCATCCAGGACAATGCCTTGTATGCATGTCAAAGGCAATCCACGAATA
Source organism: Manis pentadactyla (assembly GCF_030020395.1). Taxonomy (NCBI): domain Eukaryota; kingdom Metazoa; phylum Chordata; class Mammalia; order Pholidota; family Manidae; genus Manis; species Manis pentadactyla. The sequence continues at coordinate 45,274,906 of NC_080026.1, read as the reverse complement.
TTTTATGAATGAATGAACACCAGTGATTCTTTAATAATATACTTATATGATACAGAAACATATTTCATGCAACACATAAATGTAATAATACATGTTATTTATTTGGTCATCTACTCTTTGACGAACACTGTATTAGGTACTTAATTTGAAAAAATAATAGTGTTTATTTTTTTCTTTTGTATGCCAAAAGAATATATGTCCTCTGTTGAATACAGAAAAATACTTTCAATCATCTATAGCTCTACCCAAGTCCCTGCACTGGTAACATTTGGGTGAATACCTTTTAAGATATATATGGTATATTTTACATAAAGAGGGAGAGAGAAAAGGGAACCCTATATAATGTACTCTTTTTGTTAATTTTCAAATTGCTGGTTATTTGTTTAATAGACATTTTATTTTTATTATTTTTATTATTATTTTATTTTCTTTGGTATCATTAATATACACTTACAGGAACAACATTGTGGTTACTAGATTCCACCCATTATCAAGTCCCCATCACATAGCCCATTACAGTCACTGTACATCAACGTAGTAAGATGCTACAGAATCACTACTTGTCTTCTCCGTGCTATACTGTCTTCACCATGCTCCCCCCCATATTATATGCTCTAATCATAATGCCCCTTTTCCCCTTATCCCTCCCTTCCCACACATCTTCCCCAGTCCCTTTCCCTTTGATAACTGTTAGTCCATTCTTGGGTTCTGTGAGTCTGCTACTGTTTTGTTCCTTCAGTTTTTCCTTTGTTCTTATACTCCACAGATGAGTGAAATCATCTGATACTTGTCTTTTTCCATCCATGTTGTTGCAAGTTGTAGGATTTGTTTTCTTCTTATGGCTGAATAATATCCCATTGTGTATATGTACCACCTCTTCTTTATCCATTCATCTACTGATGGACACTAAGGTTGCTTCCATTTCTTGGCTATTGTAAATAGTGCTTCAATAAACATAAGGGTGCATATATCTTTTTCAAACTGGGCTGCTGCATAGATCTTAGGGTAAATTCCTAGGTGTGGAATTCCTGGGTCAAATGGTATTTTTAGTTTTAGTTTTTTGAGGTACCTACATACTGCTTTCCACAAAGGTTGAACAAATTTACATTCCCACCAGCAGTGTAGGAGGGTTCCCCATTCTCCACATCCTCACCAACATTTATTGTTGTTTGTTTTTTGGATGTTGGCTATCCTAACTGGTGTGAGGTGATATAGCATTGTGGTTTTAATTTGCATTTCTCTGATGATTAGCGATGTGGAGTATCTTTTCATGTGCCTGTTGGCCATCTGAATTTCTTCTTTGGAGAAGTGTCTGTTCAGTTCCTCTGCCCATATTTTAATTGGGTTATTTGCTTTTTGTTTGTTGAGTTGCATGATCTTTTTGTATATGTTGGATGTCAACCCCTTATTGGATACGTCATATATTCTCCAATACTCTAGGATGTCTTTCTGTTCTACTGATGGTGTCCATTGCTGTACAGAAGTTTTTAGTTTGATATAGTCCCACTTGTTCATTTTGCTTTTGTTTCCCTTGCCCATGGAGATATGTTCATGAAGAAGTTGCTCATATGTACATTCAAGAGAGTTTTGACTATGTTTTCTTCTAAGAGTTTTAGGGTTTCATGACTTACATTCAGATCTTTGATCCATTTCAAGTTGACTTTTGTGTATGGAGTTAGACAGTAATCCAGTTTCATTCTCTTACATGTAGCTGTCCAGTTTTGCCAACACCAGCTGTTGAAGAGGCTCTCATTTCCCCATTGTATATGCATGGCTCCTTTATCATGTATTAATTGACCATATATACTTGTGTTAATATCTGGACTCTCTATTCTGTTCCACTGGTCTATGGGTCAGTTCTTGCACCAGTACCAATTTGTCTTGATTACTGTGGCTTTGTAGTAGAGCTTGAAGTTGGGAATCGAGATTCCCCCTGCTTTATACTTCCCTCTCAGGATTGCTTTGTCTATTTGGGGCCTTTTGAGGTTCCACATGAATTTTAGAACTATTTGTTCCAGTTTGTTGAAGAATGCTGTTGGTATTTTGTCAGGGATTACATTGAATCTGTAGATTGCTTTAGGCAGGATGGCCATTTGGACAATATTAATGTTTCCTACCAAAGGCCATGGGATGAATTTCCATTTATTAGTGTCCTCTTTAATTTCTTTTAGGAGTTTCTTGTAGTTTTCAGGGTACAGGTCTTTCACTTCCTTTGTTAGGTTTATTCCTAGGTATTTTATTCTTTTTGATGCAATTGTGAATGAAATTGTTTTCCTGATTTCTCTTTCTGCTAGTTCATTGTTAGTGTATAGGAATGCAACAGATTTCTGTGTATTAATTTTGCATCCTGCAACTTTGCTGAATTCAGATATTAGTTGTAGTAATTTTGGAGTGGATTCTTTAGGGTTTTTAATGTACAATATCATGTCATCTGTAAATAGTGACAGTTTGACTTCTTCCTTACCAATCTGGATGCCTTTTATTTCTTTGTATTGTCTTATTGCCATGGCTAGGACCTCCAGTACTATGTTGAATAAAAGCAGGGAGAGTGGGCTTCCTTGTCTTGTTCTTGATCTTAGAGGAAAAGCTTTCAGCTTCTCACTGTTAAGTATGATGTTGGCTGTGGGTTTGTCACATATGGCCTTTATTATGTTGAGGTACTTGCCCTCTATACCCATTTTGTTGAGAGTTTTTATCATGAATGGATGTTGAATTTTGTCAAATGCTCTTTCAGCATCTATGGAAATGATCATGTCGTTTTTGTCTTTCTTTTTGTTGATGTGGTGGATGATGTTGATGGATTTTTGAATGTTGTACCATCCTTGCATCCCTGGGATGAATCTGACTTGATCATGGTGTACGATCCCCTTGATGTATTTTTGAATTCAGTTTGCTAATATTTTGTTGAATATTTTTGCATTTATGTTCATCAGGGATATTAGTCTGTAGTTTTCTTTTTTTGTGGTGTCTTTGCCTGGTTTTTGTATTAGACTGATGCTGGCTTCATAAAATGAGTTTGGAAGTATTCCCTCCTCTTCTATTTTTCGGAAAACTTTAAAGAGAATGGGTATTATGTCTTCTCTAAATGTCTGATAAAATTCAGCAGTGAATCCATCTGGTCCGGGAGTTTTGTTCTTGGGTAGTTTTCTGATTACCAGTACAATTTCATTGCTGGTAATTGGTCTGTTTAGATTTTCTGTTTCCTCCTGGGTCAGTCTTGGAAGGCTGTATTTTTATTAAAAGTCTGTTTCTTCTAGGTTATCCAGCCTGTTAGCGTATAGGCTTTCATAGTATTCTCTAATAATTCTTTGTATTTCTGTGGTGTCTGTCATGATTTTTCCTTTCTCATTTCTGATTCTGTTTATGTGTGTAGATTCTCTTTTTATCTTGATAATTCTGGCTAGGAGGGGTTTATCTATTTTGTTTATTTCCTCAAAGAACCAGCTCTTGGTTTCATTAATTTTTTCTAGTAGTTTATTCTTCTCAATTTTATTAGTTTCTTCTCTGATCTTTATTAGGTCCTTCCTTCTGCTGACTTCGGGTTTCATTTGTTCTTCTTTTTCCAGTTTCAATAATTGTAAATTTAGACTATTCATGTAGGATCATTCTTCCTTCTTTAAATAGGCCTGGATTGCTATATACTTCCCTCTTAGAACTGCCTTCTTTGCTTCCCTCAGAAGTTGGGGCTTTGTGCTGTTGTTGTCATTTGTCTCCATATATTGCTTGATCTCTGTTTGAATTTGGTCATTGATCCATTGATTATTTAGGATCATGTTGTTAAGCCTTTTTGTTTTGTCTGTACAATTTATTTCTATTTTTATACCCTTGTATATGAGAGGTTGGTTGGTACAATTTCAATCTTTTTGAATTTACTGAGGCTCTTTTTGTGTCCTAGTGTGTGTTCTACTCTGAAAAATGTTCCATGTGCACTTGAAAAGAATGTGTATCTTGCTGATTTGGGGAGTTTTGTAGATGTCTGTTAGGTCCACCTGTTCTAATGTGTTGTTCAGTGCCTCTGTCTGTTTACATATTTTCTATCTGGTTAATCTGTCCTTTGGAGTGAGCGGAGTGTTGAAGTCTCCTAGAATGAATGCATTGCATTCTATTTTCCCTTTTAATTCTGTTAGTATTTGTTTCACATATGTAGGTGATCCTGTGTTGGGTGCACAGATATTTATAATGGTTATATCCTGTTGCTGGATTGATCCCTTTATCATTATGTAATGTCCTTCTTTGTCTCTTGTGACTTTCTTGGTTTTGAAGTCTATTTTGTCTGATACGAGTACTGCAACACATGCTTTCTTCTCCCTATTAGTTGCATGAAATATCTTTTTCCATCCCTTCACTTTCAGTCTGTGTATGTCTTTGGGTTTGAAGTGAGTCTCTTGCAGGCAGCATATAGTTGGGTCTTGCTTTTTTATCCATTCAGTGACTCTATGTCTTTTGATTGGTGCATTCAGTCCATTTACATTTAGGGTGATTATTGATAGGTATGTACTTATTGTCATTGCAGGCTTTAGATTCATGGTTACCAAAGGTTCAAGGGTAACTGCCTTACTATCTAAGAGTCTAACTTAACTCACTTTAGTATGCTATTATGAACACAATCTAAAGTTTTTTTTTCCTTCCTTTTTTTCCTCCTCCATTCTTTATATATTAGGTATCATATTCTATACTCTTTGTCTATCCCATTTTTCTTACCTCTGGTGACACCTATTTCACCTTAGTAACACTACCATCTACAGCCGTCCCTCCAAAATACACTGTAGAGTGGTTTGTGGGAGCTAAATTCTCTCAGCTTTTGTTTATCTGGAAATTATTTTATCCCTCCTTCAAATTTGAATGATAATCTTGCCAGATAAAGTATTATTAGTTTGAGGCCCTTCTGCTTCATTGCATTAAATATATCATTCCACTCCCTTCGTGCCTGTGAGGTTTCTGCTGAGAAGTCTGATGATAGCCTGATGGGCTTTCCTTTGTATGTGATCTTATTTCTCTCTCTGGCTTCTTTTAATACTCTGTCCTTGTCTTTGATATTTGCCTTTTTAATTATTATATGTCTTATTATACTGTCCTCTTTGGGTCCCTTGTGTTGAGAGATCTGTGCACCACCATGGCCTGAGAGACTATCTCCTTCCCCAGATTGAGGAAGTTTTCAACAATTATTTCCTCAAAGACACTTTCTATGTCTTTTTCTCTCTCGTCTTTTTCTGGTGTCCCTATAATATGAATATTTTTCCATTTGGATTGGTCCCATAGGTCTCACAGTATTCTTTCATTCTTAGAGATCCTTTTTTCTCTCTGTGCCTCAGCTTCTTTGTATTCCTCTTCTGTAATTTCTGTTTCATTTATTGTCTCCTCCACCTTATCTAATCTGCTTTTAATACTCTTCATTGTATTTTTTAATGATTGGCTCTCCATCCTAAATTCGTTCCTGAGTTCTTAAATATTTTTCTGTACCTTCATGAGCATGCTAATGATTTTTATTTTGAAATCTCTTTCAGGAAGATTCATGAGGTTGATTTCGTTTGAATCTTTCTCAGGTGTATTTGTAATTTTGCTTTGAACCAGGTTTGTTAGATGTTTCATAGTTTGCCTGTGGTGCCCTCTAGTGACCAGAAGCTCTACTCTTTGGAGCTGCTCAGCCCCTGGAGCAATATTGGGGGTCACAGGGGAGCAGTGTTGGTGCTTGGGAGGAGGAAAGAGTTGTTTCCTCCTTCCTGGCTGCTATGCCTGTCTCGACTGCCAGAACCAGTGGGCCAAACACATGTGTAAGCTTCTATGCTTCATGTTTGTAGCTGCCATAGGTGGGGCTTCCCTCTGGCTGGCCTGATGCCATGGCAGGGGTTGCCCATTTGAGAGCCTGAGCCAGGTGCAGGCTAGCCAGGAGGAAGACACAGCAGGCTGCGTATCATGGTGGGGGGCCTTGGAACTGTGTAGCCAGCCAGGGGGATGGATCGCTTGAAGATCATTTAAGCTTCTAACCTGCTGAGCAGAGTGCACCTGGACAATTTTGTCTACCTGTCTTTTCTCTTGAACAGTAAGCTCTGTGCAATCCTTGCCCCTTTAGCAGTCCTCTCGCTTTTAGGAAGTCTCTCAGACTGCCCACCCAGATCAGCCAGATATGAATCCCTGTTTTTCACAAGCAGCTGAAATCTCCATCTCTCCAGGTATTCCACCTGTCTTAGCTTTCTAACTGCACTTAATCACTAGAGCACCATGCAGTGTTGGTTCATGCTCCCAGAACAGATCTTCAGGGATGGGTGTTCAGCAGTCTCATACCTCCACTCTCTCCCCACTCTATTTCTCTTCCTCCCACCGGTGAGCTGGGGTGGGGAAAGGGCTTGGGCCCTGATGAGTCACAGCTTTGGTACGTTACCCTGTTCTGTGAGGTTGGCTCTTTTCTCCATGTGTACGCAGTCTGGTGCAGCCTTCTTTCCTGGTGCTCTTTAGGATTAGTTGTATTAAATTATATTTTCGTATTATATGTGGTTTTAGGAGGAGGTCTCTGTCTCACCTCTCATGCCACCACCTTTAATCTCCACTGTGCATATTCTTATCATTGAATTCTTACAACATTCCTGGGAGGTTATGGTTTTCTCTATTTTGCCATGAGCATGCAGAGACTCAGAGAGGTTAAATAATTTTCCCAAATTCTCTCTCTTCCAATCAAAGCTAAGGTCCCTTCAAAACTTCACAGTACCTGAGTTTATGTTCATGAAGTCATTCTGGAGGCCTCCTGGCTTGTAGACGGCTGCCTTCTTTCCATGACCTCTACCATGCTTGCATGCAGAGACAGACACAGAGAGTAGAGAGAGACAGAGAGAGAAAGACCTACTAGGTATTTTAAATTTAATTCTCAACTTCATGCATAATCACATTTTACACTTTAGGAAACTGAGGCTCAGAGAAGTGAATTCATGTGCTCAAGGTCATACAGCCAGGCTGTTACCAAAATGGAGTTTTGCCACAGATCTGTGGAACTCCAAAGCCCATATTCTTTTCATTCTATTCCTATAACCTTACAGATATTTGGGTTCAGGTGTTTATCCATTACAGAAGCCACACAAAACACACGCTGCTTATTTTATATGTGAATGTGTTGGTCAACATGTTATAAGCACATTTGTGTTCACACACCTGTGTACCTTTAGTCTGGCTGCTGAACTAGGACTTGGGGGACCTCTTAAGAGAACAGAGTTGGTCTTCAGTGACTACCAAATCCCCTGAAAAATTGTTTGCAATGTTTTCTGTGTATGCCTAAATGCCGAGTTATATAAAGGAGGGTTTATAACTTCTATGAGATTCTTAGAGGACCTGTAATCCCACACAGGCCAGGAGGCACTGACAATTGAATGCATGCACCCTTACCAGGCTACCTGCTGCGTGAACAAATGTTCCTGCATCACAAGTGAGCAACTGCGTGATCTGGCTAACCCAGGGCTCGATGCCCAACCCCCAGGGTCCCCTGTCCCTGGCTGCAGCTCTGCTCTGGGAGTTCCAGGTGGGACCAACCTGGCTCAGGGTGTGGATGTGCAGCCCAGGAGAAGCCTCAGAGTGGGGAATCAGGGGCACCAGTGGACTAGGGGCTGCTAGTAGGGGCCAGCAGTGGCCAGATGTAGGGGCATGGGAGGAAGAAGGCAGGGCTTGTCACAGGTGAGACACAGCTCTGAAAGGAGTGCCCTCTGGAGAGGGAACCACTGACTTAGGACCAGATACTTTCCTGGGAAGAAGAAGATTTTGCGTCCAGCTTGCTGAGCCTCAGAGGGGTAGGGATATAAAGACTGGGAATCGGGGGGCCTCAGCACTAACACAGGTTCCTGCACTAATCAAACTTATTTGGGCAAGTCACTTCAGCTCTCCAGGCCCAGCTTCCCCATATAAAAAATTAGGGATCTTGATTAGAATCAGAGCATGACTTAAATATCTTGCTCATAGTTATAGAGCCAGGGACTCTAGGCCTTGGTCCTAAATCACCAGTGACTACAGACCATGATGGGCTTTTAGTTGGTTTTTTAACCCTGGGGCATTAAGAGCTACTCCCCATCCTTTCCCCAGAGGGGTTGAAGAAAGAGGCTGGGGGAGACAAAAGGGAGGGAGCCCTGACAGAGATGGGGAGGCAGGAGAGGCTGAGTTCCTCAAGGACAGAGACATACCTTGTGCTTCCTCACTGTAACCTAAGCTCCTAGACTACTGAGTGGTGTATAGCAGGTGTCTATACTAGTCTGTGAGGGCTGCTGTAACAACGTGCCATAAACTAGGTTGTTTAAAGCAACAGGAATTTATTACCAAAGTTTTGGAGGCTGGAAGTCTAAATCAAGGTGCTGGCAGGGCTGTGCTCCCTCTGAAAGCTGCAGGGAATCCCAGCCTTTTCCTGGCTTCTGGGGTCTCTGGCAATGTTTGGTACCCCTTGGCTTGCAGTTGTGTGGCTCTAGTCTCTGCCCTTGCCCTCATGTGACATTCTCCCTGGGTGTCTGTTTGCACATGGCCATCCTCTTGTAAGGACACTGGTCATATTGGATTTGGGGCTCACCCTACTCTGGTATGATCTCATTTTAATTAGTTACATCTGCAATGACTTTATTTCCAAATAAGGTGACTTTTTGAGGTATTGGGGGTTAAGACTTCAATATATCTTTTTGGGGGTGGAGTCACTGAATAACCCACACTGTGTACAATAAATATTTGGTGAACAAGTGAAAGATACAAATGGGCAGAGGCTCTTGGCAATTTTTGCTATGAGTATATTGCCAAGGAGACAAATGTGAGCTTACTGGGACATGATTTTCAAATAATTGCTGCTTCTTGGGAAGAAATCACAATTTATTGTGCTGGAGTTATTGAAACATGGATGGAGAATAAAGTGTATGTGAATCAAGGGAGGCAAAGCTATGCACGTATCAGTAGGAGCAAATGAGATTGTGTGGGTTGGTGAGTAGGATGCCGGTGGTCATGGGCGTCAAGGAGACAGATGCATTGGCTCATGGTGCTCACAGCTTTTTGTTGTTTTTCTTTCTTAATGAAAAGGTTGTTATTTCTCCTTCCACAGAACAAATATAACTGTGACTTGTGTTTCACAATTTTATGTGGCTGATTTCATGTACCTTTGACAGTTTAATCACATTTCGTAACTAACATTTAACCTTGTAACTCTACTACTTTGAATGTAGCCTTAATAAAAAAACTTGTTTTAGCCAGCTATGGTGTTTCAAGTTGTCTAGGATCCTTGCCTCTTTATTCTGGGGTTCCAGAATTCTGAAGAGCTGGGGTATAAGACCATTACATAAAGTGAAAGCAGGTGTCACGTGGTCTAGCTCTGCAGGACAATGGTAGTTGAGTGTGGGAATTGCTACATCCAGGACCGATCATTTGGACCATGAGCAACTTATATTTTAAGGATTCACAGATAGTCATTCTGATTCACAATTTACCTGTCACAGCTGCTCTCTGGCTCCTTGTTGAAATATTCAGTTTAGTGCAGGGAACAGAAACCAGATTAGGAATTTTTGGCAGAAAGATATTTAATACAGGGAATTAAAGATTTACAAATTCATTTGAAAGAGTCAAGGGGGAAGTTCCAGCCTGGATGTCCAGGAATGACTACCAGAACACCATAGAACAAGAACTTAATGCCAACGGCATAGTGCCATAGCTGCGATCAGGGGACAGGGAGCTGGGACTGGGGAGCTGTCACAGTCCCTGTTGCCTGAGCATTGGTCATGGAGACAGACGCATCATGCCCTATGAAGCTAGTCACTGGACAGTGGAGTGCCAAATCCAGCCACTGTTGCAACCACTCTCAGCACAATGAAGCAGAAAGCTGGACCTGGCCTTTCTTGTTTGCCAAAAGAAAACAGCCTAAAGCTTTAGGAGGAATGCTTTCACCTCCCTTTTGTCTTTTAACCTCATACAAATACTTTTAATTGGAAAAATCCAGGACTCTAACTGTAAGGGAGTTTGGGAACTGTAATTTAAGCTCTCAATCTCTGCAGTAGGGGAAGATACTTAGAAGAGGAAGAACAAGATGCTGAGACCCATAATTGCATCCTACATATTGGGATTCCTTTATCATGTACTGGAAATATCCACTCCTTAGACAGAGAGGAGGCAGAAAATGCAAACTCTTCAAGGAGAAAGAATACAAGACTAGAGCTTCTTTACACCCAGGAGTAAATGTGAATAATCACTCCTCCCTCTGAATTGGGAAGGGCTTTAAAGGCAGTCAAAGGAAATAAGAATGTCTTAGGGTAGGGCTGTCCAGTGGAATGTTGTGCAGTGATGAAAATTTTCATATTGGTGTTGTCCAATATGGTGGCTACCACCACTTGAAATGTGGCTAGTGTGACTGGGTAACAGATTTTTTACTTTTTGTTATTTACAGTTAAATGTGCATAGCCACAGTGGGTAGTAGCTACCCTATTGGACAGTGTACTCTTAGAGGTGCCCAGGAAGATCAAGCCTGGGACCCTGACTTCACCACTCTGTTTCAGTCTGGAGCTGGTGGGATTTGGACAGGTGCATAGGTGGAGAGCTGCAGAGAAGGGGTGCTTGAAGAAGGGGAGGCATTCCTGAGGCTGGGGTGGCAGCAGGGCTTCTCCTTCTGGAGTGGCTGGTGTGTTGGAACTAAAGGAGGAAGCAGAGACAAGTGTTCACCTCTGCAGAAGAAGCAGAACCAAAGAAGTAGGTCATTTGGGCTTTCAAAACACATAAGTGGATCTTCAGTCTGAAGAAGTCACTGGAATGCCAGGAGAAGGAATCAGGGAGGAGAAAGTGGCATGACCTAGGGGAAGCAGTGTCCATCTTGGCAACCACAGCTGGGCTTGTAGGAAGCCAAGGAGAAGAGTGGATAAAGGATTCACTTTATGCAATCCTGGTGACCCTATCTGGTCTGCATATGTGACAGGATAGCATTGAAGTAGTAACAAGAGTATCATTATAACATGTCAGTACAAACTAGGCACCTAAACATTGATTCTCTTACATTTCTGTAGATTAGAAGCCCAACTTGGCTCTCGCTGTGCTACAAGGTGTTGGCAGGACTGTGCTTCTCCAGGAGGCCCCAGGAAGGATTGCTTCCTGGCCTTTTCCAGGCATTTTTAGTGGCCTTGGTTCATGGTCACTTCATCCATCTCTGAGTCCATCATTACAGCCGCTATACCTGTCATCATGCCTCCTACTATGAACAACCCTCCTGCTTCCTCTTATAAGAGCCTAGTGATTGCATTGGGCCCACCAGATAGCCAGGATGATTTCCCTTCTCAAAATCCTTACCTCAGTCATATCTGCAAAGGCCCTTTTGCCTAAGGTGATGTATTCACAAGTCCTGTAGACATGTCTGGGAGCTGTTACTCATCCTCCCATGTTCTCTAGTCCCATTCCATCCATCCCCCACTCTCCAAGCCACTGTGACCCCGGCCTTCAGCTCCCTCCCTCCCCACTTTATATTTTACATTTGTTGTAGCCAGTTTACATTTGTTGCCTCAGAGAAGCATAAGAGGACAGTACAGAAAATGGAATCAATCTTACTTTTTAAGTTTTTAAGTTTCAATAGTCTAGTTCTGAGGGAATGGAACAGGCCTGGGAGAGAAAACTGACAAGACGCAGGGTGCCAACTAAGAAACTGCCAAGTTGGAAAGGCAGGAATCCAAGGGAAGCCAGGAGTCCCTGAGGAGAGGGCCTCCCATCCTGTGCCTTTTGGTTGAGCAATTGTTGATTAATTAGACCCTAGGTTGATTTGGAAGGTCATGAGCAGAGGCAATTTGTAATAGTCAGGATAGGCAGGCTTTGCTGCAGTAACAAAGAGTCCAAATCTCATTGGCTTAACAAAATCAGAGTAATTTCTCACTGTCACTCTACATCCATAGTGGGTGGACTGGGAGCTCCCCTCATGTCTGCTCACTCTGGGACCTGGGTTGGGGCCCTGCTGCATTTCCTCACTTTAGGATCCAGGTTGGTGGAGCAGTCACTACTCAACAGCCACTATCACAGTGGTCTCCACAGGAAAGGAAAAGGGAAGTGCAGCAAATTGCAATCTGGCTTTTAGCATGTCTACCAGGAGGTGCCACTTGTCACTTGTCACTCCTCATTGGCTGAACCAAGTCACAGGTCACGCCTGACTTCAAGTGGGAGGAGAAGTGCAGCCCTGCCCTGTGCCTGGAGGGAGAACTGGGAACATTTGGTGATAGGAGCTAATGACCACTGGGGTTCCCTTTCCAAGAAAGAACCCCAGGGACATGACAAGACCCCATGGAAGTGGCTACTCAGAGGTCTGCATGAGTGTATGGGCATGGTGAGAGCACATAGAGCTTTCCTGAGTGCAGTCGATTAGAGAGCAGCAGCATTTTCTGGTATCAGAGAGGGACAAGGCATGAACTATGGAGGGAGGATTCGAGGAGGCTGCGAAGGGCCAGCAGCCAGAATTAGAATGCCCCTGCCAAGGCCAGGGTGGGCTGGCAGGGACTCCATGCCCCTAGGATTCTGAAATTGTTAGGCAGGAAAACAGAAATGAGCAGGTCAAAAGAGAATAGGCTGGTAAATCCCACTAGAAGAGACTCAAAGAGTTAACCATTTAAAAATAGAAAGCTCAGAAGGCCGGGTGCAACTTGGCCTAGAAGTTTGAATATTCTCCAGATAAAGAAAAGTATCTCTTCCTAGCCTACGTTTTCACTGTGTCAATTAGAACATAACCATTGTAAGATTTACTTTAGCACCTGCTAAAAGGCCCAGCTTATTCAGGAAGAATTCTATCTTAAAGCTAAGATTGCATTTTAATCAAATGGATAGTGGCTCAGCCCACCTTGGAGGCAGGGCAGACAGTCTTGATTGATATGCTTCCAGACAGAAGCTGGTATCCTGGAAAGGAATCAAAGCAGGATATTTCTTGTGTTAAGTTTAAAAAAAATAAGACACTTAATGTCTTAACAAAGATGAACATTCTGGGACAATTTGGCTGGTCCACACCTGGTCCTTTGTTGCATTCCTGAAAATCCTCAACCACCTATAAAACCCTAGACCCTAAACCCTTAAGGGCACCTCTTCTTTGAGGTAACCCACACTCCCCTTTCTCCGAGTATGCACCTTTTTGCCTTAAATAAACTTTTCATTTGCTCAGCTTATAACATTTTGTCTCTGCGCATTTCCAGTGGTAAGTGTCTTTGTTACTCTTCCTTGTCATTCTAATTCTCCAAATTTAAGCTCAAACCTTCACTCGCTCTGTCCTATTTCAGCTAAGTAAGGAGGGGCTGCTTAGAGCTCAGATCTGGGCTTGCAAATTACTGTCATCTGGGTGCCCTGTATGGAACTGCAGCTTATGGTCATGCTATTTAGTGGCCTGCCTAAAAGTCTCCTTTCTTTGTCTCTAGGAAGTTTGCAGAACTTAACCTCACTCCATCCAGTGCTCTGTGGCTCCCCCAAATTCTGGGGTGGTAGGGACTCAGTTCCCATGCTGAGCAGATACAAGCGGACACTGGATGCCAGGTGACACTGGCTTAAGGAGTTAGCAGGGGATGTGCCCCATGCTGAGTAGCAGTTCAATGAACTTCCTTTACTATCTAATCTGTCATTCCCTGACACTCTCGCTTTAATGAATTCCTTCCTCACCTGATACTCTGACTTCCCTGCATCTCTGAACTGACCTCTCTCCCCAACAAAATGATGGAACTTAAGCTTACAGCAACAGTGGAGTAGGGGCTCTATGCAAGTTGTATTTCATCACAGTAAATTATATTTTGTTCACACCATTCCTGAATAGAAACCATAGATGGCTTTCTGGGACATGCAGATAATGTGACTAACTTAGGTCTACACAGTGTGTGACATGCTGGTAATTCCTAAGGTAAGCATTCACTTAATCACTTCTATCTATCTGCCATTTAAAAAACCACACTTAGTGACTAAAATTTTTAATAATGATTTGAATCATTAGAAATCCAAACACAATGCTGGACAAAATGCAAACATACTTTCATTTACTAGCTACTGAAATTGAGGGAAAGTACTTTCTCTCCTGGCTTCATCTTTATGGCTCTGGGGAATCTTGGGCAGACAAGGGGGTGAGAAAAGGGGTAGATAAGGGATTGTGGAGCTTCCAGAATGTCTGGAGACTGTGCTGGGCACCTTGAGACCTTAATCCATGTGAGCCTGCGAGCCCATGGGGCTCCTGGACTTGCTACGGTTGCTCAGGTTCTGGGCCAAAGGCAAGACTTCCCCCGGATGTGCTGGATCCTCCTTCACCTCTGCCTTCCCACTGGCTCTGCCCCTTACTCCAACTACCACTGAGAAGGACTTGGCTGCCAAGGGCCCTCAGCCCCCAAGTTCCCCAGCACCAGGGGTTAGAGCAGAAGCTTCTTGCAGAGCTGTCAGGAAGAGTACCATGAGGCAAGGACTCCAGGGGCAAGGGTCCAAGTGGCTCCACCTCCTGATTGCTCAGCGCTTGCTGGAGATGGTGACTTATGTGCCCACAGGGAGTCCGAGAAAGGATGTCCACAGGTACCCAGAGGCTCCGACCAGTGGGTATACTGCTCAGGCACCCGCTCCAGGGACTTAAGTGACCCAACAACAAACCACAAACGGGACCCTCTGCTGATGGGGAGGTGCACACATGGCCATCCTGATATTCTGTGGCCTTTGGCAGAACCCACCACAGCCACTGGAAGGTGAGGTCAGCAGCTATTTATTTATGTTTAAATCGCCATTGCTCAGAGATTAAATCCAGACAGAGGCAGTGGGCATAAGTGTCACAGAGAGGGCTCTCTGTGGCTTGGGGTGCAGGACTGCTGATTCCCACTGGCCCCAGTGTTTCCTTATAAAACAATCTTTAAGGGGCAGGGATGTTTGCCAGACAGCAACCAGGCTATAGAAGCCTCCCCACATCCACAAGTGGCTCCAGCCGCCCACGGTGCATCATCGCATCAGTCAGGGTTATGCCCTGCACCACAGGTCCCTCAATAACAGTCACAGTGGGAGGAGGAGCCCTTGGCAGTGCGTGCAGGGCTGGCCTGGGACCTGCAGCTTGTGCATCTCTTGGGGGCCTGTTTCTGAGAGCAGAGGAAGCCCACTTGGGGGAAACAGGCCAGGTGGTGGCAGTCTCTCTTTCTGGAAAAGGAGAGAGTATTTCTCCTTTCACTCTGAGTAACTGTAGCTCCAGTGTCACCAACCCTTCCCAAACAAAACCAGCTACTTTCCCAGGCACCGTTGTTTCCCAGACACTGTGGAGCCCTCCGCCCGCATTGATGCCCCTGTACCAGATGTCTCTTCTGCTGCTGCCTGTGGGGTGTGGGTGTTTGCAAGGTGGGCCAAGTCCTTTTCTTCTTGTCTTATGTTAGTGTTTCTAGGCACTTGTGGGACCAAAGGTCAGGCAGGCAGTGGCTGGTGGTCTCCCACTGAGAGGGACTCCTCCCTGAGGCCAGGGCTCTCCCTCCTCTGGAGCCTTTCCCAGAAGCAAATGCTCACTGCTATGTCTGGGTGGCTGAGCCAAAGCTATCCCAAGCTCTGAAGGAGCTGTAGCAGAGTAGAGGCCTCTGTCTATGAACTCCAGGGTACTCAGATGAGCTGCTCCTCAGCAATCCCCTTTTCCAGGGCTCTGCCTTCTCTCTTTGCTCCCTCACTTTCTGCAGTCCTGCCTCTTCCTTTCTGGGGTCTCTTTACCCCTCTTCAGTCAAACCTGCCCCATTGGGGTCCAACACGTACACCAATCCAGTATCTTAAAGGTAACTCTTAACAATTTGCGTAAGTTACACCTCTCAAGAGATGTGTTTGCATCTGTATTTTCCCCAGAGTTTTCCCCAATATGTATACATATTTTTAACTAAATAAGATAGTATCATCTTACACACACCACATTGTGTTTGCAATTTAACTATGTTGCCTGGCAACACAAAATCATAGTATTATTTATTGCTCATCATTGTTTTAATTTGCTTTTTGATTATGACTAGTGAGAGTGTAATTAATGACTGTAAGTTTTCCCTCAGTGAATGCCCTGTTCTTAGCCCCATCCATTTCACAATTGGCCAGGTTGCCTTTTCCTTACGGTGTTGTGGTGCTTTCTGTACAGTGCCAGTAACTGAGCAGTAAGGACAAATAAAAAGGAGGGAGTGTTTGGAGACCTTTGAGGTACTGAGGGTGGTGGGCATGCTTGGGTGGGTTTTGGGGAGGCAGGGAAAGAGCTGGGACTGGGTTATGGGGAGGGGAGGGGGCAGGAACACAGGTCTGCCTTGCAGGCCAAGACATTTGACCTTGTTCTGCAGGAAACAAGAGTTTTGTCTGTGCATGAGACCTGCCCAGAGGGATGTGACTTTTAGTAAGATCTGTGTGCATCCTCTGGAGAAGAGTGGGGCACAGACTGGACTATGGCTAGTAAAATACTTGCTGGTTTAGGTAGCAAACCAGGGAGCCTGAAGAGGCTTTTCAAAACCCTTCATTTGAGAGAAGTTTGAGATGGTGGGAAGCAAAGTTCTGGAGAATTTCAGAAAACTGGCCATTGGAGATGAGCTGGACTCCCACCCTAATAGGCATCTTCCATTATCATTATCCCCATTAGCGCCTTATTTCATTAGTTATAGCTAACTTACATTTTACTGAAGCATTGAAAACAGATTGCAGATGTTTGGAAACAGATGTTATCCTAATGTAAAGGCAAAACCATGAATATTTATGATGATTATCACCCAGATCAAATTACCTTGCTTAAATAGGGAGACATGTTCTAACAACTTTAGCTGAGAACCTGGAGAGGGAAGACAGAAAAGTACTGATGAACTTTTGGGCACACTTCAATTTTCTTTCACGTGGGATACATTTTTTCTCCCATCCTGTTGACCTGAGAACAGGTTGTTATGGAACCAGTTTAGGGATTTTCCTGCTGCTTGTATTAATTGGCCAAGTCAAGATTTTCCATCTGGCTTTTTCCACCCTCTCCTTGGAGAAGGCCTGCCAAGTCCTCTCTAATCTAAGCAGCAATGGTCACTTCCCAGGCTGCAGGGGCCAATGACTGCTTAGCCCTTCTCCCCACTCCTCTGCCATGAGTCCCAGAGCCAGCAGAAGCCACCATGGGAGGTCACAGGGGCAAGCAGAGTTGTCTCCATTGGAGGGTTTCCAGACTCCAGGCTGACTCACTGCCCAAGCGGGGCTTCCTTTTCTGCTGGCTGTGCTGGCAGGAGCATCAGAAATAGAGTGGTGTTTTGCAGACTTCAAAAGACAGCTTCTTGAGTGCAGGGCAGTTCTAACTCTGGGGGAAAATCCCAAAGGAAAATACCTTTGAAATCGAAATCAGTCAAAGGGAGAAATAAAGTGGGAGAAACCCATTTATTTCTTACAAACAGTCCACTATGTCTCTTGCGACCTGGCTGCAAAATTAGAAGCCCCCACTCAACCTCTCTGGTCCTGATAGCATTCTCTTGCCCTGGTAATTATCTATTGACATGGAGATAGACTACTTCTCTGCACCCCCTGAAAACACCTATTGTATGGAGATGCACTAAAGCCAGGTGAGAGATTCTGGAAATATTTCAATTTCACCCACAGCCCTCATTTGGGCAAGTATGACAGGACTTTGCTGAGTGTGGTGGGTGAGGCGCTGCTCTGGCAGGCCCGCTCCAAGTCCTTTACCATTTGTGTACCTTCCCCAGCCCCTGCCCTGTCCTTTAGGATTTACAACCTGCACCTGCAGCTCCTCTTGGAAGGTCTGCCTGCCCTCTGCCCACCGAGTCCCCAGTGCAGAGATACAAGCGCTGGGAGCTGACCTGACCTTGCCCTCCCACCCTTAACTAATGGTTGGAATGGAGCCTAGCTCTTTGGCTCAGATGGGGGCACATCTGAGACCTATCTAGTTTCACTCCAGAGTCCCCCATGGTGTGGGGCTGAAGCTGTGCCCTGGCTTGCCTTCCTCCCCTTCCTTCCTTTTCTGACTCCCCCACTAGTTTCTCCTGGGAACCTATCCTTAGTAAATCCCCTGCTCAGAGGCCCTTGTTCCAGGGCATGCTTCTGGGAGCCCCACCTGCAACACTGAGGGTTCCTGTGTGCTAGCCTATCTCTAGGGATGGGGATGAAGGAATCATGAAAGGATGGCTGCTGCACGGGAGAAACTTACAGCCAAGTGGTGGAGACAAGCTGGGAAGCAGACATTTTGTTGCTGAGAGGCCACCTAGAGGGAAGGATGTGAGCCCAGGGGCAACTTCAGCAATGCCTGCTGTTCCTCCTGAACACCCCCTGGAGGCCACACGCCAGGGCCTCACAGCAGCCCTGCAAAGTGGGTATAATTAGCCTGTTTCCTTCCTGAAAAACTGATCTCAGAGAGGTTGAGTTACTCACCTAGCATTTATTCATTTAATAAACTT
Organism: Manis pentadactyla; assembly: GCF_030020395.1. NCBI lineage: Eukaryota > Metazoa > Chordata > Mammalia > Pholidota > Manidae > Manis > Manis pentadactyla. The sequence continues at coordinate 45,256,571 of NC_080026.1, read as the reverse complement.
TTATCAGGAAATTCTTTCCAGGGTACCAGGGGCACAAGGGGAATTATAGTGAGCCAGTATACACTCTCTCTGTCCTCATGGTTAGACTTGATGGGGAAGATAGATGCTAATAGATGTAATAAGTATGGAAATATTTAATGAACATGTAATTCCAAGCTGTGAAAGTGCAGGGGATGCTGTGAGAATCCCTCATGGGAACCATCCTGGAGAAATCATATTTGGGCTGAGTGGGAGGGATGAGCAGGAGTCCCTGGGGAGAAGTGGAATGGGGAGCCCCCAGGCAGGGGGCAGCATGTGCAAAGGCCTCTGGTAGGAGGAACTCAGGGTGTTCTGGAACTACAGCAGGACAACGTGACTGCAGAGAGTGCTGACCTGGGGGTGCGGGAAGCCAGAGAGGCTGGCAGGGGCCAGACCCTTTAGTGCCTTATCATGACGCCATGGGCTTGGTCTTGCTGGTGGATGGACCGTTGGATGGACCTGCTAACACTGGAAGAGGTGGAAAGAGGCTCACCTGAGCTCTTTTTGCAGTTTGTGTCTTTAAGGACAAAGCTCTGGGGGCTGATCCCTGGGCTGGTTCTGGGGTGGAAGAGGGCCCGATAGTATATTTGGCCTGGCCAGTCCAGCTGGCTTATCCCATGTGGGCTTAGTGTGACTGTTTTCCCTGGGCTCCTGGACAAAGATCAATGGAGGGCAGAACAGCCAGGATTCCTGGAACAATGTTTTTCAAAGTTGAGTTTCTGGAAATGGGTGGAGAATTCGCATTCCTCCTAAGTTCCCAGACAATGCTGGTGCTGGTGGTCTGAAAGCAGAGTTTGAGAGCCACTGCCTTGGTTGGCCCCCACCTGAGGTTCCCCTGAGAACCAAGCCATAGGATGGAGTGATAAGTGTAGTAGCACCTCCCCAGGGGAAGGCAGATCCTTCACTGAAGAATCAATAGGGCTCAAGAAGCAGAACCATGGGAGGTATGTATGTGTGTTAAGGGGTTCATTACAAGGAGTCGGCTGCTCCATCGTGGGGGCTGGCTAAGCAAGTCTGCAGCCCAGAGGTAGGCAGGCAGGAAGTGCCTGTGAGGAGCAGGCTGGGCCTGGCAGACACCAGCTGAAGCTCATGGGCCCAGGCAGGGTCAGGGGAAGGCCGGGGGGAAGGGCGAGCAGTGGCAGACCCTGCTGAGGTTAGGAGTCTCCTGGATGAGGAAAGGCCTAAGTCCCCAGAGGGCTTCTCACTGATTTAGTCAGGCCCACCCAGGAAAATCAGCTTTTTGATTGATTTAAGGTCAACAAAGTCAACTATCTCAGGACTTTAATATCATCTGCAAAAGCCCTTCACAGCAGCACCTAGTTGAGTGTGTGATTTAAAAATCGTGAGAAGGTGTGTATATGTTACAAAGTGGCCACTGCCCTATCCAACCTCTGAGAGAATATCCCTTGAGGCCCAAAGTGACAGGAAGCATTAACAGGGCATTCTGGGGTCTGTAGTGCAGCCTGGCCACACTGGCACGGCAGAGTCTGTGCAGTAGGGCAGCTTTCCCAGCCCTGGGTAGGCTCCATCAGGTCTGCCTGGGACACAGGCTCCAATACCTGCACCCTCCTGCTGCCAGCACTTTCACACTCCCAGTTCTTTGGATTGGGCTTACTGACCTGGCCTTGTGTCCTATTCAGTTGCCAAAGTGGGAAGACTTTCTCCCCAAGGTTGGATCCTAGGCTGCTGGATGCCAGCAGGTGAACTGAGGCAGGGAGGTGGCCAGCAGGGTCAGGCTGGCCCAGAGCACACATGGGGAAGTGTCTTGCCAATGGGTTTCAGCCCCAGGCAAGTTCGCTATGGATTCAGGGTGAACAAAGAAAATGACAGCAAAACGTTCTTGGGGTGAAAGGGTTATACCCAACTTTATTTCCAGGTGGCAGGTCAGTCACTAGAATACCATTCACTCAGAGCGAGTCTGCATGCAGCAAGCCAGTCTCTGCCTCTGGGCCCCTCTGTCTGCACAGTCGTCCTGCACAGCCATCCTCTGGGCATCTGTCCTCAGCGCTGCCACCACTCCAGCCTCTGCTCTGCTCTTTTGCAGCCTTGCAGCCCTGCCACTGTGTCATGCCCAGAGCACTGTGCAGAGCTCTTTTTAAAGAGTCAACAGCCGTGTATTGCCCAAAGGTGTGCAGTGAGCTAGTCAACCAGGGCCAGGTGAGAATCCTGGCCACAGGAACTCTCATTTTATCCACAGTAAGGGAGCCTGATTAACCCAAGCTGGCATGGCAGAGCAAGTTCTCCTCTCTGGACCCCTGGTTCTCACCTGGATGGTGGAGTGTAAAGCTTCATCATCCCTAAGGGCAAGAGGGGAGATTCTTGGAACTGCCCAGTTAGAAACACCCATCAAACCCCTAAGAATGAGAATTGTAGGGGCACTGGACTGTTCAGTGCAATGTCTGAGGTGAGAAGAAAATGGAGCAGTGGCTTCAACTTCCTGAAAAATGTATTGATCATTGAAATGTGAGGGCAGAATAGGATTACTGTCAGCCCTAAAAACCTCAGAAAGTTCAGTTCTTCTCCACCCTTTCAAAGGAAACTACCAGAGGATGTGCTTTAGCAAAAGAAGAGTCTAGACAGAACAATGAGGCTGTGGGCTCAGCAAGATAACGGGTTGGGAGGCGTGTCTCCAGACAACGGCTGAAAGGACACTGAAGGACACTGCCCAGGCTAGGTGGAAAGGCAGGGTGGCAGCTGGGCTTGAAGTCTGAAAAAAATAGATTGGCTAGCATGTGACAAGCCTGTGGCCTGTGGGCTATCTGAAAAAAGAAAATAGGAATAAGCCTACAGAAAATTAAACTAGTGAAAAAATGTTAATTACTAAAGAAAAACAAAGTTGTTCAATAAAGGAAAAAAATTGCTCAGTAGCAAACAATATTTAAACAATCATAATGATGTCAAGAAATCCTGTTGACTAGGAATAATGATATATTTATATTAAGGAGATGGGGAGGGGGTATATATGGGGATGGATGACAGGTAAAACTCAGGAAATGCTGAAGTAGATCAATCAACAAACGAGACAGAAGCACATTATCAACAATAAGGCTGTCAACACCAAGAGAAACAGCTGAGTCAAGAATCAAAAGCACTTGCCTTGTGGGAGATGGAGTGGGGATAAAGGCTATAAAGCGTTTTAGTAATAGTTGATTCAAAAATGGTATGCATATGATTTTGGTAAAAGATAAAATTAACTCTAAAACAATGAAATCAATTAAAATAAAAATCGGGGAAAATGAAAAATTATGAAAACCATATTGTGAGAAGCCTGCCATGACAATGTCAGATCATGTCAACCCCAAGGCCTGCCCTACTGCCATCCAAATGTGCCAACTTACCCTTCTGGTGCCTGGCAAACTAGATGGACATTGACTGGAGCTCTTTCAGGAGGAGCCTGCTAGCTCTAGCCAAAGAAAACTTTGATGTTTCGATTGTCAATCTGAAAGAAAAAACTTTTCAAGAGCTAAATAAAGGCTTTGGTGGATGATCCCTTCCAAACACTTAAAATAATGACCCTTGGTTAAACAGTCCTGCTTAGGGCCTCGGATGTGTGACAAAGGCTGATAGGAGATGGCTGTGTAAATAATGGCAGCAACTTGTAGAGTGGCTTAGTGTATGGCTTTTCCCTTGCTTTAAAAAGCAAGCAGATCTGTTTACAGATTTAAACAGCCCTGGGGCTGAGTTCAAGAATTTCCAATCATAAAGGCATTAAATAGGCAGGCAAATATGGTGCCTTGTACAAAGTTATTTGTGTTAACACTGTAAATACATGGGTAGCTGCTATAGTTAACATAGTAAGTAAAGAATGCATGTTCATAGCTATACAAACACATTTCTTCAATGTGAGAGGCCTAAGAGAGGCCATTTGTCTTAGGTTCTGTATTTATCTAGCTAGCCCCTCTATTTTCGTAGTAGGGGATTCTCTGAAAGGAAAACATAATATGAATCCACTTGAAACCAGCACTGGTAGCTCTGCAAACACAGCCATTAATGAATATTTGCAGGTCCATTCGATTCGCATCATTTGCAGATTCCATATTTGTGAATTCAACTACTTGCTAAAATGTATCTGTCACCCCAAAATCAATACTCACCTGTTTTTGTGGCCACTTGCAGACATGTGCAGAGTGGCAAGAGCAAGACTTTGAAGCTGAACAAGGCGATGCTCTGCTGTCTTGTTCCAGCTCTCACTGTAAACTACTGTCTTTTTCATGGTGTGTTTAATGCTGTGTTTTTCACATTTTGTGTTTTTTGGTGGTAATTTCCCTGCCTAAAATGGCTGCCAAGCATAGCTCTGAAGTGCTGTCCAGTGTTTCTAGGCACAAGAAATCCATGATATGCCTTATGGAGAGAATATGTATGCTAGATGAGCTTCAGTCAGGCATGAGTCACAGAATTAACAGTGTTGTAATTAAAGTGTCTGTAAATAGAAACACTCATAGAACAAGGTTTTACATTGATTGGTTGACAAAATGTGGTGCTCAGAGGCTCAATAGTAACCTAATCCTGTTTTTTCCCCTACAAGCAATGGTTGCTTGTTCAGTAATTCAGTGTTCACCATGACGTTGTAGTCCATGACTACCACTAATAATGAGAGCCAACTGTAGTTATATTTAGTAATTATATTTAGTAATAATCTTTGTGGTCACCTCCCCAGCATCCACACCTCTCTCCCTCATGTGGAGCAACCAGCCCTGAAGTTTGGGTGGACATGATGTCACCCCCAGTTACAGTGCTGGAACTTGATCAGTCTAAGCAAATCCTTACTATCCTATCCCTCTCATCACAGAGATTTGGTTCAGGTACAAATAGTAAAGTTTGTTTTAAATTAGATTCCCTAGAAGTAGGGTTGCCAAATACAGGATACTGAATTAAATTTGAATTTCAGATAAAGAACAAATAATTTTTAGTATATCCCATGAAAGGGAAATAAGTATATCCCATATTTAGCAAAATTCAAATTTACCTGGGCTTTTATGTATTTTAATTTTACTTACTGTTATTATTTATTATTTTAAAAATTATTTTTAACTTTATTTTCATTTGCGGAATCTGGCAACCCTATCCAAACATAGACTCTGAAACAAGGATTCCCATTCAAGTGCCTTATTAAGCAAGCACTCCCAGGGGAAGGACTGGGTGGGGCTTCAGGTAAGGTCTTGAAGAAGGCAGCTGGTTCTGCAGGGGAGCCTGGCAGCACATGTTATGCTTTACCTGAGGAGAGTGAGCTGGGCTTTCTAAAACACACCAGGCTACTTTTGGCAAAGGCCTGCGCCCTGGAGAGTAAACTCTCAGGCTCCTCCCATTTTTTTGCAGGAGCCTCTCCAATGACCCGGAGAGAGGGCTACATGTAAGCAGTTAAAGCAGACACAAGGGCTCGGTGAAGAGGTACCCAGGGGCCTGGCCAGAGCGTCCAAAACGGCCGCCCTCGAGCTTGTGGTCCACAATTGGTAAAGACACCTGGATCTCCAGCAGGACCTGTATCCCCAGTTGTTATGACAGCTGCCCTGTGTCTGGAAGGGCAGGCAACTGGACTTCCCATCCACCTGGAGCCTCAGCATGTCTTTGGGAAACAGGATTTTTATAGATGTAATAAGTTAAGATGAGGTCATACTGACTAAGGTGGGCCCTAAATCCAATGTTACTCAGGTTCTTATAAGAAAAAACCACACAGAGGAAAGATGGAGGCAGAGGCTGGAGGGACTCAGCTATAAGCCAAGGAACATCAAGGACTGCCAGGGCCCCAAGGATCTGGGAGAGCAAAGGAAGGGTTTTACCCAGAGTCTCGGGGGAGCACGGCCCTGCTGGCACCTTGATTTTGGACTTCTAGCCTCTAATCTGTAACAAGATAAATCTCTGTGGTTTTCAGCCTCCTGGTTGGTGGTCATTGGTTCCAGCAGCCCTAGGAAATGGATATAACAACCAAGGACAGAGCTGCTGCTATGAAATGAGAAGCATCATCCTGGAAATAACTGGGTTCCCTGTGCCTGGACCAACCCCCATCGAAGCCGGCCCTATCTGGCCTTTTCAGTTACAGGAGCCAACAAATACCACTTGGCTGTTTCACCCAGGTGGCACAGGGGCTCTCTTACGTGGAAAGTACCCTAACCCGCACTTGCTTTCCGAAGTGCTGTCCTTGGGAAGGGTGCCTGAGCTGAGTACATAAAGCATGTGCCCAGCTGCCTGTGACAGGCTCCATATTTCCACCAAATCAACATCACTGATGCAGAGGCTTGCACCGAGGGCCTCTGCCTGCCCAGACCTGTGATATGGGTCAAAACTCTCTTCCCATCCCCAGTGAGAATCTGGGCTTGCCAAACTGTTTCAGGCCCTTCCATCCAGGGAGGTCATCTCTGAGGCCTAGATTTTACCACATTAAATAGTAGACCCCATGGGAAACTGAGGAGGGTCTTGTCACTCAGTGACTTGGAACTACAGCTGGTCCCCTGTGGAGCTGGCCAAAGTGCTGGGTCTGGGTGACCTTGGTAGGCACTGAACTGGCAGGGTCCCCCTAACCTATGCCTCCTTCCACTTCCCCTGCAGTGCTGGCTGCTGGTGGGTCCTGGGTTCCAGCAATGGTGGCTGCATTTCAAGGAGGGGTGGCCAGGTAGCCCCACCGGGGCCTCTCTGACCAGACTCCTGTGGGCAATACATGCTGCATTCTACTGCTTACTTCCCTCCTGAATTCGTAAGCAGCATTTATCCAGAGCCTACAGTGTGCATGGAGCCCCTCATAAGTACTGAATTTTAAATGGCATCTCTAAGTAACAGCCACACAGTGCCTTAGCAGGTACGCAAGCTGTGCGGATCAGCTCTGATGGCCCAGATCAATTGCAGGCTGAGACTGTTCTCTTGTCTGGCAGTGTGTGCCAGGAGACAAGTCCCCAGTGCCCCATCCATGGCATCCCAGAACTTGTGCAGGGAAACACACGAAGGGGGAATGTGTTTCTCCTCCTTCTTTAGGCCCAAGTGTTTTGAGAAATTTATACAATACCAAGAGCAGAAGACTTGTGGGGAGGGAAGGGAAGGCAAAGAGAGCTGGATTCGGGGGACTGCAGAACTGTGCCAAAACAACTGAGTATTTGACTGTTGCCAGTTGAGGCTTTAGCTTTATCTGCACTGAATTATACACAGAATTCTCTTTGAATTAATATAATCAAGATATTTTAAACGTTTGGTTTTTGGAAATTTTCTCTTTTACAATTTTGTTTGGAAAAAAAGAGGCGTGGAATATTGGGGAAAGGTGGGAAGGATGGGATTTCATTTTGATTCTGATGCTTATTAACTGGATGGGGTAATTACTCCTGTTGAATCAGTTTCATCATCTGTAAAATCAAGATGATCATTCCAGAGTCACTGACTTGTTGTGACGATTGCATGAGTTAATTAAGGAATGTCTCTCCTCCTCCCAACCCCTCACAGTGCTGACTCTTGCCAGGGCTCAGGGTCCCGAGGTGATTTTAACGTTTTTATATTTGTAACTGGGAGTCCCCAGGGGCTGGCCTTGGATTTTATTCACTCCTTTTCATTCCAATGCCACTCAAAGAGCAGCAGCTCAGTACAAGTTGTTGTCCATCTCTAAGTTAGAAGAGATCCTTAGAAATCCTTCCACCGAGACTCTAATAGAGTGGGGCATCTTTCTTCTTTGCAGCCCCTAATACGTGTTCATCCATCTTTGGGGAGCCACCTACCTAGCAGCAGGGAGTCCAGCCATCAGGAAACCTCGCCTGAGCTGCAAACAGCCCCGATCACTGCTAACACCTTGGTCTTCTGAAGAGGCAGCACCAATTTCCTTTGCCACCTGCCAAGTCTTCAACACCTTGAAGACAGCCACGTGCCCCTGTGGAGTGTTCTGCTAAATATGGCTCCTGAGTCCCATCTGAAGCCCTCCCTATCCTCCCAGGGGGCCTGTGGGCTGCAGGTTCCTGGGGGCTCAGTTTCACGCTCACAGATTCAAGTTTACAAAAGCAAATCTCCATTTTTGGCATCACTTAATTCAGTTTCTGATGCTGAGCCCCTGTTCTGTTTGATGGATCATTGTTACAAGTAAACAGTCAAAATTGGTGATTCCTTAGCCACTGTGGGCTTAAAATGTCATCAGTTCAGAATGCTCCCCACTCCCTTGGGCCAGGATAAGTTCGGGGAGGGAGACTATGCTAGACAAATGTCCCAAGTGAGGGCATTTTCACTTCTCAGTGGTCACCTGGCTGGTCCAGGACCAAGATGTGCTATGTCCTGTCCAGCCTCAGCTCTGGCCATGGCCAGAGCTCCCTCACCACAGGTCTGTGGACTTCAACTTGACCCCTTACTACAGTTCTGGGACAGAGCCCTCACTGCTGTCTGCTGCTTCTGGACCCAAGACCCCTGGCAGGTCTCGAGGTAACTACTAACTGTGGTCAATCTCAGCTCCCTCCTCTAGGCCCATGAAGACTCGTGGGTCCTTCCATGCCACTCCACGGGCAGGACATTCTCCAAGTTGCCTACAGCCCTCTCAGACCTAGATGCCACACTGCCACTCTTTTCCACTTCCTACTGTCACACGAAGATCTTTGGCTTTCACTTCTCTCAGCCTTGGCTGCATCGAGGAATCATTTCACCTTCTCATGCTCACAGCCCCCAAATTTGGGGGACTGTATCTTGGTCCCCCCTTCCCCAAATGTCTCTTTGTTGACAGGCTTATCTTTATTTTTAAAATGCTATCAACCCTTTTTTTTTCATTTGTGGAGCACCTATTATGCACCAGGACTAGGTTGATGTTTCATACCCATTATCCTATGTTCACCCAGCTCCTGCAGTATTAGGTTAGGTCCACACTGCAAAAGACAGCACTGAAACTCAGAGAGGCTATGTAATCTGCACAGCACAGGAGAGGACACCCTGCACCGTACATAGCCCAGGACACCAGATGGCACTCATCATGAACTTGCATTAGAAGATGAGTCCGTGGAGGCAGAGACCTCACTCTGAATTCAGGCTTGGCATACTGTAGAAGGCTGTCATAGTCTCCTGGCTTGCAAGAGTGGGTACTGAGCAAATACAGGACAATCCTGGACCGCCAAGGTCAAGGAAACAAAGAGCAGCTGATGTGCAGGTGAACTGGTGCCAGAGAGTCTCTACTCCACCCAGTCTCCGTGTCTGCCTGGCTCAGCAAGGCAGTTCTTTTCTCTCTGTGGACCAGCTTCCCACAGTGTTCACGGTATCCACTCTGACCATTCAGAAGGGGCTACTCAAGGCCCTTACCATCACACACACAGTTCAGCTGATGAGTCACAATTGTCCATGACTCCACTCTTGGTTAAGCCAGGCCGGGCAAGGGATGTGGATAGGCAGGAAGTGGTGGGCATTCCTACCACCCAGCTCAGGAAAGGGCAGTTATATGAATCCTGCTCAAGGTCACTCACCTATAACTAGTGGATTGGGGACAAATGCCAACACTCACATCTTTTCCCTGCAGGAGCTGTGACTGCTTCTGCTGTTTTCTGGGAAGATCAGCTCTGTTGGTAAATAGCTCCATCCCTGTATCTGAGCCTAATGATGTGCAAGTCCACTCTTACCTGTCCCCTTTGCAATGACACTTCCCTTCAAGCTGGAGGATGACCCCCTTCCAGGTTTAAAGTTGTTCATATGCAAATCATCTTCTGTGAAATGGCAGAATGTTGCTCTCCATGGGCTTCCAGAAAGGACAGTCTTGGAGGTTGAATGGCAGGTTAATTCTGATCCACAAATTAATTTTGTCTCTTTGTATATCAAGGGTGTGTGAGACTTATTTAATTTGAAATAAATGTAATTATGGAAATGATTGAGCTATCAAAATTTTAAACACATGATCCATCAATATTGGCATGATGTGAGTGGCTGGTTATTATAAATAAAACGGGTCTTTGGCAATATGGAATTCAATTTCCCCCACAGTGTGTCTCATTATGTCTTGACATCTGGGTTAATGTTAAATTACAATCCTCAATTTCCAAATTGGAGCTTAATTTCTAAATAGGAGGTTAACATAAATAACCTTTCCAGCTGTACGTTTCTAGGGACTTGAGAAGAGAAACTTCAAGGCAGAGAAGTCTGTGGCTTTGTGCAATTATCTGACCCTCCAAATTCTTTCCCTCAAGTAAAGCACTGGACTTGGGGCAGAGATAGGAACCACAACAGCAGTTGGCCATCGGAAGTGTCCGTGGCTCCATCTGGTGATTGATTGGGCAATGGGGCGTCTCCAGACAGAGCTACCTATGTGCCCAGGGCTGGGACAGGGTCTGTGTCCATCCACCCACACCAACCAGTCATCCCCAGGGGATGATCCAACCCCAGCCCAGTGGACCCAGTTGGGGTAAGGGCAGGGCTTCATCCTGCCACTGACCATCACTGAAGGGGATGGGACTCTATGGCTCACATCCAAGGGTGAGCTCTGAGACCCATGGAAAAATACTGCAGAGCCAGAAAGCCAGATTTATTCTGATGGCTCCAAGGAAAAAGGTTCCTGAAAATGGTGCATTGCAAGAGTCAGGAAAAGATCTCAACAAACTGCTCAGCAGTCTCAAGGAGAGACAAGGGGACATGGCTGCCCACAGCAAGAATAGGAAGCCTGGAGGCTGGGATGCCTTGTCCAAAGTCAGGGAGGTGCTGTGGAAGATGCACATGTGAGAAGGAACCAACATGCACCAGAAGAATTTAAGTCCTCACCAGAGGCAGTAAAGGAACCAGGGACAGAGGAGATTAAATTGATAGCACAGAGGACAAATTTGGCAATTGCTCCCAGATTGCTGAAAAGAGGAAAAAAAACAGAAGCAAATGATAAAAATTAATAAACTGCATATTAAGGGCAGAGAACAGATCCAACTTCACCAAGAATTAGATCAGATATTCCTAAAGAAGGAAGAAGCTTCTGCTGAAGTCCCTTCTCACCCCAACACTGCCCTAAGTCAGGCTTGTCTGCCCTCATACCACATCCTCCAACCCTTATGCTGCTTTATTATTCTCTACAGCCCTGTCTGCAGCTCTTGTTTATTGTTTTCACTTGTTTATTGATTGTTTTCTTATAGTCTGTAAGCAGAGATTTTATCTTATTCACTGCTGTACTCCTAGTGCTGGGAACATAGGTCCTCAATACATAATTTTTGAGTGAAAGTATAGAAGTAGCCATCAATGCATTATCAAAAAAGATTTCCCAGCTAAACAGCTGTGTATATGGATCAAAAAGAATCATTCAAAAGCACAAACTAATCAAGAAAGATATTTCTACTCATACCTTGCCAAATTTTTGGATTACATTATGAAGAAAAAATCTTTAAGCCACTAGTCAGAAAATGAGAGTTACATCTCAAGAAACATGCACCAGATTAGCTTCCTTAGAGTTCTTTTCTGCTCCTTGAGATGCCAGAAGGCAACAGAACCTTGGATAAGCAATTAGCCATTTTGAAGTAGAAAGTTCTCAGCCTGACGTGTTACAGGCAGATCACCTGGAATGAGTGAAGACAACAAAAAGATACCTTCTAATTGCAGGAACTACAGACTTCAAGTCTGTGTGCCCTGCCAACATAATTAGAAAAAGATAAACCCTCTAGGCTACCCCAAAAGTAGCAAATCAAAGAACTCAAGAATGAGAAAGTTGTGTTATCAAATACCAGGTGTGCCCAGAAGGCTGGTCAGCTTTGCCGACCTCACCTGCCTGTACCAGGGGCATCACTGTGGTGTCAAGTGTATGGTGGAGCTGGTGCCTCCTTCCAAAGTAGCTTCTAGGTGAAATGTAAAGCATGCAATTAATTTTTTTATTTTTAATTTTGATATCATTAATGTACAATTACTTGAACATTATGGTTAAACTCTCCCCTTTATCAAGTTCCCCCCACATACCCCATTACAGTCATGTCCATCAGTGTAGTAAGATGCTATAGAATCATTACTTGTCTTCTCTGTATATACTGCCTTTCCTGTGTCCCCACCTGCCTACATTATGTGTGCTAATCGTAATGCCCCATTTTCCCCCTTATCCCTCCCTTCCCACCCACCCTCTGTAGTCCCTTTCCCCTCGGTAACTGTTAGTCCATTCTTGGGTTCTGTGAGTCTGCTGGTAAAGCATGCAATTTAGTTACCAGCATGAGAATAATCATCATAGTGACAATTTTTCTGTAACTGACTGTAAAATAATACACTGGAAGCTTCTCTCCTGGGGGCTGGGCTTAATCATAACCTCAGAATTTCAATTAAAGATGATTGCAACTATGGAATAATGACAACAGTAATAATAGCGATTATAGCCATAACAGCTGATAATGGCAATGAGAGAGGGAGGAGGAGAAAATGGAGAACAGCTGACATTGAATGGGATTTCAGTGTGCTGAGAGTTTTTTATGTCATTTTCACTACGGCCTTTTTAGATAAGTAATACATCACCTATTCCTATTTTATATTTAGAGAAATTGAGGCTCAGAGAAGTTACGTTTAACTTGCATGGCTAGTAAGTAAAATACCTGGAATCAAGCCCATGTAGAGTCTGCAAAATATGCTCTTCCTAAATGCACATAAAATATTCACAAAACTAGACTGATCTGCTAGACCATGAAATAAGTAGTAATTCACTTCAAGAGATTGAAGTCCTATAGAATAAATTTTCAGACAACAATAGAATTTAATTAGGAGGCAAACATAGCAGCAGCAAGAAGATGTAGCAGCACCCCTGGACTGGGCATCAGAGCCCTTGGGAATGCAGGGCAAACAAAAGCTCATTAGCAAAACCTGAGAAAATTTTTGATTGAATGTTAACATCAAAATTTGTGGGATGCAGCTAACCAATACTTACAGGTAAATTTCTATGAGAAATATATGTTAGAAAGAAGGTAAGTTTAAAATCAATGCTCTAAGTTTCACCTTAAAAAGCTAGGGAAAAAAGTTGATTCTTTGACCAGAGAAGTAAAATGGATAAGTACCTGGCAAGAATGTTCAAGAAAAAAGAGAATAAATAGAAATGACCACTATGAGAAATGAAAAAGGAAGAAACACTTCATATCCTATGGGTATTAAAATAATAAAAAGGGAAATATTATGAAAATCTTTATGCCAGTAAATTTGACAACTTGGGTGAAATGCACACACCTTATCCTTGAAAAACGTACCTTATCAAAACTAACTCATTAAGAAAAAGAAAATCTGAATAACCTTGTATCTGTGAAAGAAATTATATTCATAATTTAAAAATCTTCCACCAAGAAACTCTGGGTGAAGATGATTTCATTGGTGAATTCTGTCAAACAAGAAAGAAGTAATACTAATTTGATACAATCACTTTCAGAAAACAGAGGAACAGGAAACACTTTCCAAATTGTTTAATAAAGCCAGAAAAACCCTGATACAGATCATGAAAGGCATGAAAGGAAAAATAAAATTCATAAAATTCTTATGAATTTAGACACAGAAACCCTTGTATTTGTTTCATATTGCTGCTATAACAAATCACCACAGACTTGGTGGCTTAAAACAATACACATTTCTTCGCTTATGGTTTTGGAAGTCAGAAATAGAAAATTAACCTCACTGGGCTAAAATCCAGGTGTCAGCAGGGCCAAATACCCTCTGGAGGCTCCAGGGGAGACTATATCCTTTCCTCTTTCAGCTTCTAGAGCAGCACCCATCTGTCTATGTCCCTTCCTCTGTCTGCAAAGCCACCCAGCTATGTGGCATCTTGCTTCAGTGGCCTTATCACCTTCTGTAGTCAAATCTCCCTCTGCCTCTCTCTTACAAGGACACCTGTGATTACAGGCCACCCAAATAATCAGGATAATCCCCCACCTCAAAATCTTTAACTTAATCACATTCTCAAAGTCCCTTTTGCCACATAGGGAACACTTACTGGTTCCAGGGATTAGAACATGGACATCTTTTGGGGCCATTCTTCAGCCTACCACAATCCTTAACAAAATGTTAGTAAATCAAATCCCATAATATAAAAAGGTAGCAATCATGATTAAGGTTACAGGAAAGCAAGGCTGGTTTAACATTTGAAAAATCAAACACTGTACTAAAAGGGGAGATGAGGGAACTTTCTGGGTGATGGAAATACTCTATTTCTTGACTGATAGGTTGGCTATACAGGTATATGCATGTGTCAAAATAAATAAAATTTCACACTTGAATTTTATTGTGAGCAAATTTTACAAGAAACAGAACAAAGCAAAATAACAAAAACAAACCAGAAGCCAGAGAATCATTCTGAAATTTAGGGCAGGACATTAATGAGGAAAACTGGGAGAGAGCCAGATTTGGGGGAAAACAAGGATTCACTTTTGCACATGTAATATTGAGATGAGATAGTCAGGTAAAGATGTCAGCCATGTAGGGAAGTTGTATGTAGGGAAAATGAGAAGGATTGACAAGCTTGTGGTTGGATATGGGGATAGGGTGAGGTGGGGACAAGGGTGGGGGCCGGATTTCCAGCTTGGCTGACTGCAGGGCTGTTGGGCTCTTCACTTAGATAGGACCTCAGAGGAAGGGCAATGCTGGCTGAGCTTTCTGCCTGCCTCTCCTGGCCCAGAGCAAGGAGAGATGGATACCCAGGGGCTCCTCCTCCCTCATGGCTCTCATGGCTGCCTTTAGCAGAGATGCAGTGCTGGGTGGCCAACTGGACTGCTCCACCAGGAAACCCGGGCTCAGGTCTGCACCCTGATCCTTCACCCCTCAGGGTGGCTCCTGACTCCCCACCCACAGCATGGCCACCATGGAGACCATGAGTCAGCTCCCCTGGGACACCTGCCCTGGTGCCACTGCAGGGCCTTTCCTACAATAGCACCTTACCGAGCTGCAAACACAGAGGGTTGACACACTGGTTTCATTTGAGACGTTTGGATGCAACTGCTTGACACAACCGCTCTTTCTTTTAACATTTTACTTGAAAATAATTTCAAACTTAGAGAAAAGTTGTAAGAATAACACAAAGAACACCTATATACCCTTAATCCAGACTCACCTTTTGATAACATTTGCTCCCTTTGCTTTATCACTTGTGCCTGTCTCCTTGTCTCCCTGCCTCCCTCCCTCCCTCCCTTCCTTCCTCTCTCTTTATTTCATATACAGAGATAGTTGATTCTCTTTACTCTCAAAGTTCTGTTTTACAAAGTCACTGTGAACACTGGATTAGCAAATACTGAACCACTGCTCTTGGGGAAATACAGGGTTAGGTTCCCTCCAGCTTCTGGTCACAACATCTTGGTTAACTGATCAACACATAACAACTTTTTATATGTGTCTCTGTTTAAAGAACCCTATTTAATATATATATTGTTGGTTCATTCACACTGAACTCTCATCCAACAGCACTGTAACTCATGACTGAATGAAGCTTAGGTAGCATTTGTGTTTTCTCCATGCACCTTCTTGCACTTAGGAGCACCAGACAGTACTTCAGGATTACACTTGGAGGCCCTTTCAAGCAGTGAAATCACCAGGAAAAGCACAAAAATGAGAAAAACCTAGTACTAAATAGATGTCAAAAAGGACACTTGTTTACAGTATGAGAGCTGAAACAAGAAAGCAGAGCATCACCTTGTTTGACCTCAGCTGGGAATGTGTGCATTGGTGACTCGAATTTTTTTTACGACTGTTCATAAGTTTGCAAATGACTGCAAAAGAACTGAGCACTGATTTTGGGGTGACAAATAAGGTTTAGAGAGCAGGAAACTATGCAAATACAGAATCTGTGAATCATGAGGATTTGTGGTGTGGGTGTATACATATACATTTAAACATATACATACATATGCATATATATATATGCATTATATATATATTAGTTTCCTACAACTGCTGTAACAAATCACTACAAACTTGATGGCTTTAAATGACGCAGATTTATTCTCTTATAGCTCTGAAGGCCATAAGTCCAAAATCAGCTTCACTGGGCTAAAATCAAGGTGTCCACAGGGCTGTTTCCTTCAGGAGGCTCCAGAGGAAAATCCATTTCCTTGTCTTTCCAGATTCTGGAGGCTGCCTGCATTCTTTAGCTCATGGTCTGTTCCTCACCAGTTTGATTATCTCTTGCTTCTGTTTTCACCTCTTCCGCTACTCAGTCTGACCACCTGCCTCCCTCTTACAAGGACCACTGGGCCCAGTGGGATAATCCAGGACACTCTCCCCATCTCCAGGTCCTTGACTAAATCCCATCTGCAAAATCCTTTCTACCACAGAAGATAACATTCGGGGTGGGGGGGCATTATTCAGCTTATGTTGTATGCAGTTGTGTATACATACACACAGCTTTTCTTCTGAACCATTTGAGAGTAAAGTGCATACATCCTATCCCTAACACCCTTAAACACTTCAGTGAGTAGTTCCTGAGAATAAAGACTTTCTGACTTTCTCTTACCTAAGTATGGTGTGATTAGCAACATGAGGAAATTTAAAATATATTCAACACTTTAATCTGCTGGCACATTCTAATTTTGTCAATCACTCCAACACTATCCATTATAACTTTATTTTTCCTTCAGTATGGGAACCTGGCTAGAATCATGTGTCGCATTTAGTTATCTTGTCTCTATTTCATTTAATCTAGAAGATAACTCCATCTTTTATTTGCCTCTTATGAAATTAACAATTTTGAAAAATACAGGCCTTCAAAAAAAGAATATTGCTCATTCTGAGTTAGATTCAGGTCATACAACTACTGCTAGAATACCACACAACGCTGTGCTCTTCTCAGGATGCTGCATCTGGAGGCGCTTGCTGGCCCCTCATGCTGACATTAATTTTGATTCCCCCAAGATGTGGCCACAACTCCCTACTTCATAGGTTTTCTTCCCCTTGCAATGAATAAGCAAACTATGGGAGTCACTTTAGACCATGCAAATTTTCAGCTCCTCCTTGGAACTTGCTCTCCTTGCCCATTCCTCCAAGGAGCCTGACACAGTTGTCCAACTCAGCTCTATTAACAGAGCTGCACCTAAATGTAAAACCAAGGGCCGCAAACTGTGCCCAGGAGTGTTCAAGTATCCCTGACCTCTCCTCTATCCCTGAATTCATTTCATCCCTCTGCCCCAAGCATGCCTGGCGTCAGCCTTGCCCCTGACACTCGGATCTACTCCTATCGTCGCCTAGTTGGGATAGTTTGGCAGGAATATCTGTCTTTTCATGTTTGAAGGGCAAGTAACCATCCCATCACTCTGTCGGCCCCAGCCCCTTGTGGGAAGGGTCGGTCCCTCTCCCTGGGTGCAATGAAAAACAGATAGTGAGATGACGCCTTTGCCCAGGGCACCTCCCTCAGGGCCATGCAGTCTGTTGCATGACTTGGGAGAGCCAGCTCAGGGAAGCTGCTGTTCTGTGTTCTAAAGGTGAGTGCTGTGCCCAATGTCCTGAAGTAGCTGCCAAGAATGGGCTACTGCCCCCTCTCCGGTGCGCCCCCAGGCCTGCAACCACTGGTTGTGGAGGTAAATGTTTAACTGAACTCTTAGAAGGTGTATGTGTGTCTCTTGAAGACAGAGATTCAGTCTTTTCATTTCTGCAACTTTTTATTATTAAAAATTCCAAACAGAAGAAAAGTTGAACTATTTTCTACAACAGACACCTGCAAGCTTTCCACTCAGATTCAATGATTGCTCATAATTTGCCCTGTTTGCTTTGTCAACCTATGCACACAGACCAATGGAGATGTTTTTTTACTGACCATTCGAAAGTAAGTTGCAGACATCATGATGTTTCTTACCTAGATACTTCAGTGTTTATCTTCTGGGAATAAGAACATTCTCTTACAAAACCATTGCCACTTAAAAAACATTAACGATAATTCTCTAATATCTTCTAATACCCAGTCCATATTCCCATTTCACCATGTGTCCCAGGACTACCCTTTATAGCTGCTTTTTTCCTTCTGAGCCAGAATTCAGTTGACATTTGGTCTCTTTTAATCCTAAATCCAAACTCTTCCCCTTTCCTTTTCCCCTGATGTTGGCTTCCTGTGAAGCCAGGCTAGGTGTCCTGAAGAGGGAGGGACTGTTCCTGTCACCAGTGTCCTCAACTGCTGGGGCAGAGTGGGACTGAGCAGCAAAGGGGCCGATGAAGTGGTGGTAGGGGGGCTTTGCACTGGACTGGGCTCAGTCTGCCTCCTGTGGGCTGCTCCTGACACAGTCCTGGTGTCTGTCTCCACCCACCTTCATGTCCACAGCAACATGGGTTGATGGTCTGCACTCATTCTTTGGGGCATTTAATCTGTTTTATTGAATTTTCAGATCCTCAAATCAGTACCTATAATAATACCCAGTAGACATAAAGTCCCACTCTAGGTGTTTTGCCAAACAGAGTTGAAATTTACATGTAGCTGGTTTCCCTTGACAGCTTCAAATACCTTATAAGTCTCACTACAAGGTGGTATATCACCTGCAGTTAGCCAGTCCGGGAAATGAGGAAGCTGCATGCTGCCTTCCAGGGGCCTCATCCTGGCCAGGGGGATGGCAGTGAAAGGCCCACAGGAGCCCTGACCTGGGCTCTGGTCTTGGGGAGCCACTTTCAGTGGGCCCTCATGCAAATTATAATAAGACCTTTCTGTATTGAACAGTACAGTTACATGCCAGCCTGGCCCTTAGCACCCCCCACCAGAGCAGCTGCACCCATCCTTGTAATGCATGTCCGGTAAAGTGGGTGCCTTGGTTGCTCTCAATCACCTGTGGCTGGTCATAGGCTGCAAAGAGATGCTCTAGGCCCCTCTTGGTGGTTTGCTGATCTGCATGACCTGAAGGAAAAGCAATCAAAAGGCCAGTAACTGTGTCCACACAAGTCATGGCATACCGATACCCTTCTCATATGGGCAGAGGCCCAATATAGTCTCTCTGCCATCTGACAAGGGATATCGGCCCCTGTGCTGTTGTCCCATGTTGCTGTGGGACTCAGTGTAAGTCCCTCTTAGAGCACACAAGGCACTCCTTCCGGGCTCGGCTGACTTCTTCAAAGGTCAACCGCAAGCCCCATTGACGGGCTCCAGCCCATATTGTCTTTTGCCCCTCATGCAACAAATGCTGATGCAATGATTGGCCTACATCAGAGGCAGGCTTTCCTTCTAGCCAACACACCTGGCCAACGTGTCTGCTTCATCGTTCCCTGGGGATGTCAAAGGCCAGTGGCCAGTCACATGATATACACTAACAGTCTTAGTCTGACCAGAGGCCCATAGGTCTTGCCACAAGTCTTGCCCCCAAAGGGGCCGGTGACCAACCATCCAGTTGGCATGGTACCATGTCGGTAGCTACAAGGTCAAGCCCCAATAGATGGCCCAGCTGTCAATGCAGACAACTATAGGGGAGGGCTCCTGGGTGATCATGAGCCATACTGCCCGCAACTCAGCCCATAGGCGGCTCTTCCCCTCTCCATCCTCCATCCATATTGTCTTAGTCTTAGGATGGACAGCTATGGCCCTCCACTTCAAGGGCTGCCTAGGACTGGAGCTGTCTGTATACCAAGCATCCTCAGGTATAGGAACTTTTCCCTCTTGATAAGGAGTCTTGGTTACCAATGGCTCAAAAGCAAGTTCTTCCTGCTTTCCACTGGTATACATCACTGGCCCTAATAAGCATTGGAGTTTCCCCTTAAGGGGCTAGTAGAGAGGGTGCTATGCTGCTGTAAATATGTACCCCCTTGGCAAGTGTAGGTGTCTGTGTCACTCTGCTCTGTGGCCTTTGGTCTCGCACCCACCCCTCAATGGGATAGGTGGTTATTACCTTGGTCAGAGCTGTTGAAGTAATGGGCTCTGTAGCCAGAAAGGCATGGTACACAGCAGCCAGTTGCTTCTCTATCAAGGTGTACCAGACCTGTGCTCCTTTCCATAGTTGTGACCAGAATCTAATAGGTTGGTGTGTCTGTTCAAGCCACTGCCAAAGACCCCATCCATAACCATCTTTGGTTACATGAACATCTAGCTCACAGGGCCTTGATGGGTCCATTACACTCAAGGCCTGTATGGCCTTAACTGCTCACTTAGCAGCAGTAAAAGCAGCTGCACATGTCTCATCCCAGTCTCACCTGATGGTCTTTCATACTAAGAAGTATAAGGACTTCAGAATTTGTGCCAAGTGCAGGATAAACACTCTCCAGTAGGCCAAAACACCCCAAAACTCTTATAATACTGCCACAGTGGTAGGGGTAGGGAAAGCCTGGACCTTGTCTGTGACTGCTTCAGGAATAACTTTAGTTTTACCCGACCAGACAACCCACAAGAATTTTACAGACAAACCAGGTCCCTGAACCTTGGTGCTGTTCACAGCCCATCCTTTCTCCTGTAGATGTTGCAGCAGTCTAGGAACTGCCCCTTCTAAATCTGCAAGATAAACAGATGTAAGCATAATATCATCAATGTAGTGATACAACTGCACTGTTTGTGGTTTCTTCCATGTGTCCAAGTCCTGGGCTACAAGTCCGTGACAAATGGTGGGACTGTGGAGGTATCCCTGTGGAAGGACAGTGAATGTCCACTGCCAGCCTTCCCATGTGAAGGCAAACTGTTCCTGACTTTCCTGTGCTATGTTGATAGAGAAGAAAGCATTAGCAAGGCCCACAACATAACAATACGTCCCTAGTTCATGGCTGAGTGTGTCCATGCCTCAGCTTCTTTGTATTCCTCTTCTCTAGTCTCTATTTCATTTATCGTCTCCTCCACCATATCCTACCTGCTTTTAATACCCTCCATCATGCTCTTCAACGATTTGATCTCCGACCTGAATTCATTCCTGAGTTCTTGGATGTCTTTCCGTACCTCCATTAGCATGTTGATGATTTTTATTTTGAACTCCCTTTCAGGAAGAGTCACGAGGGCCATATCATTTAACTCTTTCTTGGGAGTTGTATTAACAATTTTACTCCGGACAAGGTTCCTTTTGTGTTTCATGTTTGTATATGGCGCCCTCTAGTGTCCAGAAGCTCTATTCTGGAGCTGCTCAGCCCCTGAAGCAATGTCGGGGGTCGCAGGGGAGCGGTACTGGTGCCTGGGGGGAGGAAAGAGCTGTTCCCCACTTCCTGGCTGCTGTGCCTGTCTCCACTGCCTGAGCCAGTG
This sequence comes from Manis pentadactyla, assembly GCF_030020395.1. Taxonomy (NCBI): domain Eukaryota; kingdom Metazoa; phylum Chordata; class Mammalia; order Pholidota; family Manidae; genus Manis; species Manis pentadactyla. Next base: position 45,235,531 of record NC_080026.1, on the reverse strand, counting down.
GGCCGAGCACACAGATATAAGCTTTTGTCCCAGAGCAGCCGGATATGGATCCCTGCTTTCCACAAGCGGCCGGAATCCCAGTCTCCCTAGGAACTCCGCCTGTCCCAGCTTTCCAACCCCACAATCAGAAGAGTATGATGGAAGCACCACGAAATGTAGGTTTGTGCTCCCAGTGCAGATCTCCGGAGCTAGGTATTCAGCAGTCCCAAGCTTTCCACTCCCTCCCTGCTCAGTTTCTCTTCCTCCTGCCGGTGAGCTGGGGTGGGGGAGGGGCTCGGGTCCTGCTGAGCCACAGCTTTGGTACGTTACCCAGTGTGGTGAGGTCTGCTCTTTTCTCCAGGTGTGTGCAGTCTGGTGCCATCCTCTTTCCTGTTGCTCTCTCAGGATTAGTTGCGCCAACTATATTTTCTAATTGTATCCAGTTTTAGGAGGAAGCCTCTGTCTCTCCTCTTATGCTGCCATCTTTTCCTAAGTTTAATCACAGTGTGTCCATAAGGGCTGCTATAGAGGGAACAGCAGCATGCAAAGGGGGTGTGACTTTATTCAATTCCCTGTAGTCCACGGTCATATACCAGGGGCCTTCTGGCTTTTTCACTGTCCACACTGGGGAATTAAAAGGGCTATGAGTGGGCTTTATGATACCCAACTTCTCCCACTTCTGTAGACTTCATCCAATTTCCTTATACTGCTTAGTATTTGTCACTTGCAGAGGTATAGGGAGAGTTACAAGTGGGTGCTTAACACATCCCCTTATAACTGTCTTTACCAGATGTACCCTCAGTCTGAAGTCACCTGCAGTGGTCTGTTACCACAGGCCCTGCAGGATATCTACCCCCAAAATATATTCAGGGATGGGAGAAATGTACCCAGTATACTCCTTTGGGGGTAAATGCAATATCTCCAATGGGATTTGGACTTTCTTCACTCTAATTGCCTTACCCCATAGCCATCTATCACAGCAGGGGTCCTGGGAAAATGCTCAGGGTTGCCATGGATCAGAGAACATTCAGCGCCTGCATCCACCAGTGCCAGTACATGTTGTACATTCATAGGGAACCAATGAATTGCTAATTCTATAGTAGCCTCTGGTCCCCACCATATCCCCCAAGGTGGGGACTTTGACCCCCCCCTTCAGTTAAATCATGACACCCAATCATCCTCTCTGGTGATGAGGGCCCAGGTGGAGCCTGAGTACTCTCTCCCAGGAAGTCTTGCAGGGACATAGGCCAGACATGGGTGTTTGACTCCAGCTTCTGTGTCCTGCCTCCAGCTTCTGTGTTCTGGCTTTAATTGGTGCCACAGTTCTAACAAGATCAAGTTTTTCTTTCACTACCCCAGCCTTTATCAAATCAACTCACATCTGGGTCCTCAAGACCTTCATGGGCCCCTTTGCACCTCTTCTTTCATTCATAGCCCATACTTCCTTCTGTGCTCTTGTTTCAACCTCCCCCAGATCTGCTTAAGTACAAGTAGTCTAAGTTATGGTTTTCCCTATGTGGGGGGTAAGAATAGTCATTAGGGACCCAAAGACAGATGTGGGAGCTGTATGGAGCACTAGATTTCTCATTCCTACAGGAAACAATTCCTCATCGGGGCCCTGGGGATCCATATTATAGATGATATTTTTCATGCCCAGCACCCATAACACCTGCTGGAGCTCTACATAAGTTTTCCAGCTACTGGGTAAGTATGGTAAATCACCCAGATTAGGTCAAACTACCCTGATGGCTGCTGTCAGCCAATCCAGCACCTGATTCCCTGAGGCATGACAGGCACTTTGTAACTGCTGCCATAGAGAAGAGTCAGTCATCAGAGAAGCCAGTCTACCCATTTCAGAACCTGACATAATAGTGTTTTCCACCCCCATATCCCAGAGACACAGAAGCCAGGTAGGCAGAGGTTCTAATGGCTTCTGCCTATACCTAACACTCATGTCCACCAGTTCATCTGGGTATAGGGGCAGAGCATGGAGTGCTCCACAACCTGAGGAGGGGGTGGCTCCTCCTCTTGAGGAGCCCACGGTTGTTACATTTTTACTTTCTTAATTATAACCAGGCAGGCCTTTAATACAGGAGAGGCTGGTGCCTCTGATGGTGGCCTTGGCAACAGATCAGCCCTCGGCCACACTCCTGAGATCTCCTCTACCATCTCCAGTGCTGAAGGCACTGTTCTTTCCTCCCCCTCCCCCATGGCCTCCTGAAACGTGGATTCTCTGGCTGCCTCTTCCCTTGCTGCTAACATGTCTTCCAGGAGCATGACTTGTCTTCTCAATAACTCTTTCTTTCTCTCTTTCTTTCTTTCTCTCTCTCTCTCTTTCTTTCTTTCTCTCTCTCTCTCTCTCTCTTTTTCTTTCCTTTCTTTCTTCTTTCTTTCCTTGACTTGTCTTCTCAATAACTCTTTCTTTCTCTTTCTTTCTTTCTTTCTTTCTTTCTTTCTTTCTTTCTTTCTTTCTTTCTTTCTTTCTTTCTTTCTTTCTTTCTTTCTTTCTTTCTTTCTTTCTTTCTTTCTTTCTTTTCTTTTCTTTCTTTCTTTCTTTCCTTTCTTCTTTCTTTCTTTCCTTTCTTCCTTCCTCCCTTCCTTCCTTCCTTCCTTCCTTCTTTTCTTCTTTTACTAAGGTATCATTTATATACACTCTTATGAAGGCTTCACAAGAAAAACAACATGGTTATTACATTCCCCTTATTATCAAGTCCCCTCCCATACCCCATTGCAGTCACTGTCCATCAGTGTAGTAAGATGCCACAAAGTCCCTATTTGTCTTCTCTGAGCTACACTGTCTTCTTCCTGACCCCACACACACCATGTGCACCAATCATGATACCTCACAATCTCCTTCTCCCTCCCTCCCCACCTGCCCTCCCCCACCCCTCCCCTTTGGTAACCACTAGTCCCTTCTTGGAAGCTGTGAGTCTGCTGCTATTTTGTTCTTTCAGTTTTGCTTCTTTGTTATACTCCACAAATGAGGGGAATCATTTGGTATTTGTCTTTCTCTGCCTGACTTATTTCACTGAGCATAATACACTCTAGCTCCATCCATGTTTTTTGCAAATGGTAGGATTCATTTCTTTCTTATGGCTCAATAGTATTCCATTGTGTATGTGTACCACCTCTTCTTTATCCATCCATCTACTGATGGACACTTAGGTTGCTTCCATATCTTGGCTATTGTAAATAGTGCTGCAATAAACAGAGGGGTGCATATGTCTTTTTGAATCTGAAAAGTTGTTTCCTTTGGGTCAATTTCTAGAGTGGAATTCCTGCTTCAAATGGTATTTCTATGTTTAGTTTTTGAGGAACCTCCATACTGCTTTCCACAATGGTTGAACTAGCTTACATTCCCATCAGCAATGTAGAAGGGTTCCCCTTTCTCTGCATCCTCGCCAGCATTTGTTATTTTTAGTCTTTTCTATATTGGCCTTCTTAACTAGTGTGAGGTGATATCTCATTGTGGTTTTAATTTGCATTTCCCTGGTAATTAGTGATGTGGAGCATCTTTTCATTTGCCTGTTGGCCATCTGAATTTCTTCTTTGGAGAAGTGTCTGTTCATATCCTCTGTCCATTTTTTAATTGAGTTATATGCTTTTTGGGTGTTGAGGCATGTGAGTTCTTTATATATTTTGGATGTTAACCCCTTATCAGATATGTCATTCACAAATATATTCTCCCACAGTGTAGGATACTTTTTTGTTCTGCGGATGGTGTCCTTTGCTGTACAGAAGCTTTTAAGCTTGATGTGGTCCCATTTGTTCATTTTTTTATTTTGTTTCCCTTGCCCGAGGAGATGTGTTCAGGAAAAAGTCACTCATGTTTATATTCAAGAGATTTTTGCCTGTTTTCTTCTAAGAGTTTTATGGTTTCATGACTTATATTCAGGTCTTAGATCCATTTTGAGTTTACTTTTGTATATGGGGTTAAATAACTGTCTCTCTTTTTTAAGGGCATCCCATAGGTCATTACCCAGCTCCTCCAAGCAATGCCAATGTTTTTCTATCTTCTGCCAAAATCTCTCTCTGTCTTTGATAACCTTCTCTTTCTCCTCCATAACACTTTCCACTATCTCAAGAAAAAGAGATCTGACAATCCCAGCTGCCACACGGCCACTCAGGGCCTCTGAGCAGTCTTCCATCTCACAGAGGGGTAATTCCACAGCTTCCGGTGTCTCCATCCTTCCCCGATTTTGGGGAAGGCCCCAACCTTCTAGGAGGTGCTTTACCTGTAGGTAAAATTGTAATATTTCCAGAATATCTCGCCTGGCTTTAGTACATCTGCATATCAACAGGCACTCAAGGGTGGAGAGACTATGGCTTTAAGGTATTTGCATCATTCCTCAGGGGTGGAGAGATGTTCATCTCCATATCAATGGGTAATTACCTGGGCAACCGAGGGTATGTCTCAACCTGAGAGGTTAAGGGAGGGGGCTGGCTTGCTTCCCGGTTTTCTTCTTCCAGAGCAGAGAGACGGCCCTGGACTGCAGTTTGTAAGTGAGGGAGAGGGCTGGTTTTGCTTCTGCTGGAACAGGAAAGAGAGTAGGCCCCAGACTGCAGTTTGTAAGTAATAACAGATTTTAAACTATTTCTCCCTTTGACTGATTTCAGTTTTTAGAGGTATTTTGCCCTGGGATTTCCTTTCTCCAGACTTACATACCCTAGATCAATTCCTCACTAGGGGGTCCCCAATTGGAAGTCCCTGAGTGAAGCTGCTCCCTCTACCGCTGCACCTCTTGGGACCTCCATGTTATCCATGGGGTGCAGGGGGTGTTCTGGGCATCTCCCCTCCATCTCTAGAGGCAGCCTGCCCAAGGGTCACACTCACGTAGACAGATTTTGGTTTCAGAGGTCCTGCTGACTACTGCCAGATGTAACTCCAGGGAAAATCCTGGGGCAAAATACCTTTGAAACTAAAATCAGTCAAAGGGAGAGAGAATATGGGAAAAGTCTGTTTATTGCTTGCAAGCAGTCATCCCGTGTCTCTCTCAACCAGGCTGCAGAAAAAAAGAGAGGTCCACCTACCTCTCTGGTCCAGATAAGCCCTCACTGATCCTTGTAATTACCTACTGATATGGAGATGTACTACTCTCCACCTCTTGGAAACACCTGTTGATATGGAGATGCACTAAAGCCAGGTGAGAGATTCTGGAAATATTGCAATTTTACCCACAGGTGAGCAGCAGGGTTTCCAGACCTCAAAGGATGGGCAGGGACCCCTGTGCCACCCAGACATCTAGTCAGGGTGACTTGGCACTGGACAAACAAGGAACCTAGTGAAGCTCAGCATGACCCATAGGTGTGAGGTGGCAGGGGCCTTACATGCCCACATTGTACAGAAGGGTGAGGTCAGGCAAGCATCTCGGTGAAAGGGGGATATCTGCAAGCCAGGCCTTGAAAAATGGGCCTTAAAAGCAGGCAGCCGAGCTGAGGGCCTGGGGCCCTGAGAATGGCTTATTGGTGTTTCTAGAAGGCCAGGAAGGGAGCCTGACTTCATCTTATCTCTTGGGTGGTAGATGCTTAGACAGTAGGTGAGGCCTCCTTAGGGCCAAGGGCAGGCCATGATCAGGGTCCATTCTGGTGCAGGCCGCACAGAAGCATGGTATGTGTTAAAACACATACTATGAATGTGTAAAAACATTAATGAAACAAACTAAGAACTGGTCACGCTTTTTACTGACAACCCACACACCAGCAGTTCTAAACAATGCCAGTGAGAACATTTTCCTCTGCCAAAATCCTTTTGTTGGTTTAAGTTCTTAGGACTTGCTCTGCTTGAATTTTTATAACATCCGTGGAAGCTTCAACTCAGCACACTTTTATTACTTACCCTTTACCTCACATTTCCTTCTGCAAGGAAGGTAACTGAGAGCTCTGTGTTACATGAGTAGTGTGGAGAGCTCAGCTACATGAGTTGCATTGTTAAGTTCACGTGGCTCAGAATCATTGGCTTCTTTCAGGTATGGTATATATTTCCAACTCTTGTTGGAATAACTGCTCAAGCTCAAGCACCATCATCATAAAGATGAAAATCTCAGAACTTGAAGCAATACTCAGTATTCAAACTGAAATAGTGCAAACTGCCAGGTGTTATGTTTTTGTTTAGTAAGTGCAGATTTGAGGTCACATAAAATAGTTGACAGAATTTGAATAGTAGCTTTAACATCCAAATTTATATTTTTCAGAATCTGTTGGTTACTTTAGACTAAATTATAAATCCAGAAAATAAAACATTACATCCCTGTATGATTCAGTAATTGCCTAATCCGTACCCTTTGCAGACGGCCCAGTTTTATTCAGTCACTTGTTAGTTACAATTATTTATATAAAAATACGTTACCTCAGCCATAAGTAAAGGATCAAATTTCAAAAAAGTAAAAAGTACTGAATAAATGATTTTTTCATTTGAAGTACTGTAATATTTTCTTTTTCTTTTCCTATGTTTTTAAGCTTTTCTTAATTTTCTTTCCCTGAATGATTATGTGGGTAGATGTGTGTGTGTGTGTGTGTGTGTGTGTGTGTGTGTGTGTGTGTGTGTGTGTAATGCTCAATAAGAAAAATTTCAGTGTCAGTATTCTTTTCTGGGTATTAACATTTTCCAGTTACATGAATGTAACTGAAAACAGTTTTGTTATACAGAGTGGGGTGTTACAGATGGCCCACCAGCCATCAGACCTCTCAGCACACCACCAAGAGACCTTCATAAGCCTGTGTTTTTGGCAGTCCTGCTTTGCCAGTCTGCACTTATTGTGTTGCCTTGAGCAAGCCGGGGGAAATGTTCTGTGTCTCACTTTTTCTGTCTGGGAATGGAGGTAACTACCTTCACAAGGCTAGTGGGAACCCCCTGATGGTCATTCTCCACCCCTAAGCTGACTGAGGTGTGAGAAACAGGAATTCAGGGCCTGACAGGAAACCTGTGGCAGTGTGGGCTCGGGTACAAGGCAGACCTGGTTCTCCACTCTCCATCCAGGTGACCTTGGGGACATATTTGTCCTTTCTGAGCCTCAGTTTCTAAGCCTCAGGAGGAGATCATAATAGCTCTCTCTGAAATTTGTAGCAAGAGTTAAATGAAATAACACATGCAGGGAGCAAGGCCTAACCCCAGGCCCAGACAGGCATGCTGTCAGAAGTCCATTTCTGTGCAATCACACACTTTGGGGAGGGAAGTAGCCTCATGAGGTGTGAGGGGGATGTGGGGGCTTGCGGAGTACCAGGGAGGATGAGGGTCTATGTCCCAAGAGCAGGAGAAGCCAGGGCAGGCCTACAGGGAGAGGATATCCAGCTCCTGTGTGCTGACCAATCAGACTTCTCAAATTCACCTCCTGCCTTCCTGCCATGCCCAGGTTCAGCCTGCCCTCCAAGGAAGCACAGCCCAGTCCTAGTTGTCCATCAGAATCACCCGGGAAGCTTTCAAATAATTCATATGCCTGGGCTCCACCCCTAATGATTCTGATTCCATAGGTATGTGCTGGGAACTATGAATCAATTTTATTTTAATTGAGGTAAAATTCACATAACATAAAATTAACTATTTTCAAGTGACTCCAATTTTAACTGTTATTCAGTAGCATTTAGTGGATTCACAACGTTGGGTAACCATCATCTCTATGTAGTTCCAAAATACTTCTGAAAAACCCATATTTAATTATTCTCCATCCTCCCTCCCCCAGCCCCTGGCAACCTCTAATATGGTTTCTGTCTATATGGGCTTACCTATCCTGAATATTTCATATAAGTGGACCCTGTAATATGTGACATTTTGTGTCTGGTTTCTTCCACTTAGCATAGTGATTTCAAGGCTCATCCATGTTGTAGCATCCATTAGTACTTCACTCCTTTTTATAGCCAAATAATATTCTGTTGTACAGATAAACCAGTTTTCTTTATACAGTCATCAGTAGGTGGGCATGTGTGTTGCTTCCACCTGTTGGTTATTGTGAATTGTACTGCTGTCAACATTCATGTATAGTTTTTATTTGAATACTTGTCTTCAATTCTTTTGGGTCTGTACCTAGGAATGGAATTGCTGGCAACTCTCTGTCCAACTTTTTGAGGAACTGCCAAACTGTTCCCCACAGTGGCTGCACCATTTTACATTCCCACTAGCAATGTACAAGGATTCGAATTTCTCCACATCCTCACCAACACTTGTTATTGTCCATCTTTTTGATTCTGGTTATCCTAGTGGGTATGAAGTGGTATCTCATTTTGGTTTTGATTGACATATCCCTAATGACTATTGACATTGAACATCTTTTCATGTGCTTGTTGGCCACTTGTATATCTTCTTTGGGGAAGTGTGTATTCAAAACATTAGCCCATTTTTAAAAATGGGTTCTTGTCTTTTTGCTGTTGAGCTGTTAGAGCTCTTTATATATGCTGGATAATAGACTCTTATCAGATATATGCAAATATTTTCTCCCACTCTGTGGGTTGTCTTTTCACTTTCTTAATAATGTCTTTTGAAGCATAAATTTTTTATTTTGATGAAGTCCAATTTGTCTATTTTCCCTTTGTTTTCATATGCTTTAGTTATCATGTTTAAGAACCCATTGACAAAACCAAGATCATGAAGAGTCATCCTTGTGTTTCCTTCTAAGATTCTATAGTAGATCATGAAGAGTCATCCTTGTGTTTCCTTCTAAGAGTTCTATAGTTTTAACTTTCACATTTGGGTCTTTGATTGATTTTAAATCAAGTTTTGTGTGTGCTGTGAGGTAGGGGTTCAAGTGAATTCTTTTGCATGTGGATATCCAAGTGTTTCATTATCATTTGTTGAAGAGACTATTGTTTCTCCATTGAATATTCTTGGCATCTTTGTCAAAAATCAACAGATGTATGTGTTTATTTTTGTACTTTCAATTCTATTCCATTGATCTCTATGCCTATCCTTAAGCTAGCAGTATACTCTCTTAATAGCTGTAGATTTTTAATAAGTTTCAATATTGGGAAACATTAGTCCTCTAACCTTGTTTTTCTTTTTTAAGGTTGTTTTGGCAATTTAGGGACCCTTGAAATTCCACATGGATTATAGTATCAGCTTTTCCATTTCTCCCCACTTTCATTTGAACTTAATGCATTTGAATTTTCTCTCTTTTTTCTAAGAGATCAAGAGTCTAACTAAACGGTTTTCAACTTCATAGATCTTTTCAAAGAACCAACTTTTAGTTTCCTTAATTCTCTTCATTGTTTTACTATTTTCTATTTCTTTCATTGTACTCTAATCTTTACTATTTCCTTTCTTCTAGTAGCTTTGAGTTTAGCTTGTCTTTTTAGTTTCCTTAAAGTGTAAAGTTAAGTCATTGGTTGGGATCTTTTTACCTTTTTTTAGATGTATGCATTTATAGGTATAAATTCACCTCTTATTGTTTTGATGTATCCGGTAGGTTTTGGTAGGTTGTTTCATTTTCATTCATCTCACTGTTTTTTGATTTAGCTTGTAATTTCTTCTTTGACTCATTGGTTATTTAAGGCTATGGTGTTTAATTTTCACATACTTGTGAACTTTCCTTTTTATTTCCTTTATTGATTTCTAGTTTCATTCCATTGTAGTCAGAGAAGATTCTTGGTATGCTTTCAATCTTTTTAACTTTATTGAGACTTGTTGTTGGCCTTACAAATGGTCTGTTTCAGAGAATGTTACATGTGCATTTGAGAAGAATGCATATTCTGCTTCTGTTGGGTGGAATGTTCTATATATCCCTATTGGGTCTAGTTCATTTATTGTGTTGTTCAAGTCTTCTATTCATTTTCCGATCTTCTGTCTGCTTGTCCTATCCATTATTGAAAATAAGGCATTGAAATCTCCAGCTACTATTGTTTAACTGTCTATTTTTCCATTCAGTTTTGTTAATTTTTGCTTCACATATTTTGGAGCTCTGTTACAAGCAGCATATATATATTTATAATTTACCTAATTGATGGATTGGCTGTTTTATCAAAATGCAATGTCCTTCTGTGTCTCACAATACTTTTTGTTTTAAAGTCTATATTAGTATAGCCACCCAGGTGTCTTTTGCTCACTATTTACATAGAATATCTTTTTCCATCCAGCTCTACTTTCAACTTATTTGTACCTTCAGGTCTAAAGTGAATCTCTTATAAGTAGTATATAGTCAGATCATGTTTTTAGTCCATTCTGCCAATTTTTGCTTTTTAATTGGAGAGTTTAATCATTATATTTAACATAATTACTGCTAAGGAAGGACTTCTGCCATTTTACTACTTGTTCTCTATGTCTTATACTTTTCATGATCCTCAGCTCCTCCATTAATGCCTTCTTCTATGATTAATTGATTTTTTTCTAGTGTATCACTTTGATTTCCCTCTAATTTCTTTTCTGTATTTTGTTTTGTTTTTCCTCAGTAGTTACCCAGTGAATTCAACTAACAACCTAAATGTTCAGCAATTCCATTTGAATTAATACCAACTTAGTTTCAGGTGTATGCAGAAAATCTGATCCTTTATAGCTCTGCCCCCTCCCCATATTGTTATCACAAATTACATCTTTATACATTGTGTCCTTTAACATACATTTATGATTACTGATTTACAAGATTGTCATTAAGAGAATAAGAGGAGTTAGGTACCACAGTTGCAACATGGTTAGGTTTTCTATATCTCTATTTAGTTATCTTTAGTGGTGTTCTTAATTTCTTCATATGGCTTTGAGTTACTCTCTAGTGCCCTTTTATTTCAGCCTGGAGGACCCCTGTAACATTTCTTGTAGGGAAGATCTTCTGAAGACAAATTCCCTCAGTTTTTGTTTATCTGGAGATGTTTTAATTTCTGCCTTCATTCTTTAAGAATGGTTTTGCTGGATATAGGTTTCTTGGTTGACATTTTTCTCTCTCAGCACTTTAAATATGTCATAGTCTGGTCAATACAGTCTCTGAAAAGAAAACTGCTGTAAATCTTACTATGGATCCTTGTTTGTGCTGGGTCATTTCTCTCTTACTGTTTTCAAGATAGTTTGTCTTTAACAATTTGACTATAATGTGTTTTAATGTGGGTATCTATAAGTTTATTCTGCTTGGAATTTTTTCTGCTTTGAATGTGTAGGTTCATGTCTTTTATCAAATTTGGGGAGTTTCTGGCAATTCATTTTTCAAATATTCTTTATTTCCCATTTTATCTTTTATTTTGTATGACTGATGGTGCCCCATAGGTCTCCTGGGCCCTGTTCATTTTTCCTCATTCTTTTTTTTCCCTTTATGCTCCTCAGACTGGATGATCTCAATTGGCCTATCTTTAAGTTAATTGATTCTTTCTTCTGTGTACTCAAAACTGCTGTTGAATTATCTAGAGAATTTTTCATTTCAGTTATTGTACTTTACAACTCCTGTTGTCTGACTCTATTTGATTCCTTTTGTTATTTCTCTCTCTTTATCTATATTCTCTATTTGGTAAGATATTAGTCTCCTGGCTTCTCTTACTCCTGTGCCATTGCTTCCTTTAGTTCTTTGAGCATATTTAAGACATTTATTTAAAAGCTTTGTCTAGGAAATCCAATGCCTGGTCCTCCTGGTATGCAATTTCTATCAATCTATGTTTTCCTGTGAATGAACCACATTTTCTTGTTATTTGCTTGCCTTATAGTTCTTGTTGAAAACTAGAGACCTATTCACAGGGAAGGAAGTACAGCAGGGAGAAGACAAGTAATGACTCTATAGCATTTTACCATGCTGATAGACAGTGACTGCAATGGAGGGGTTGAGGACTTGATAATATGGGTGCATGTTGAAACCACAACGGTGTTCATGTGAAACCTTCTTAAGATTGTATATCAATGGCATTTTAATAAAAAAGAACAGAAAAGAAAACTAAAGAACTATTGGCAACTCTGGAAATCAGATTTTCCTCCCCTGCCCAAGCTTTATTGTTTCTTGTAGGTTGCTGTGTGCTTGTTTAGTGTTTTTCGAAACTGTTTTTGTAAGGTTGCATTCCTTCTCATGTGTGACCACTGAAGTTTGTGTTCATTAGTTTAGTGGTCAGCTAGTATTTTGACAGTATTTTTGTAAATGCCTGAGCTAAGAAGAAAATAGAAAAGGAAGAAGAAAACAATGTTCTCCCAGTTTTTGAAGACTGGCTCTGTATAGGGGCACTTCCTCAATGCTTAGCAAGGACATTTACCACTCTCTCTTAACCTCCACTTTCTGCTTATATGGAACCTGAAGCAACCAGAGATGAAAGCTTAGGGTCTTCTCAGATCTTTTCTGAGCATACATCCAGCCTTAGTCATGCACATGATCTTGATACTCTAGAATATGTGGAAGCTTAAAAAACCCTTTTTTCCCCATATACCTCCTATCCCAACCTCTTCCTTTGCTGGTTTTTGTTTTGTTTATCATTTGTTCCAACTTTTGTCCCTTGCCTCAGGCTGCTGTGCCAATATTTATGCCTTTAAATGCCTTTGGCAAGCACTGCTAAAGAAGGATTCCCAACCCTGGGGATGCTCTGAGTTGGGTGAAATAAAAAAGGCAAACCTTTGCCTCAGTCCTTCAGGGACCTGCCAGACAGGTCAAAACTCAACTACAATTCCTTGAGGAAAAGGTCGGCATTGCTCCCTCTGGCACTAGCAATCTGCACCAGGAGTTAGGGTTGCTGTCTTCATGGCTACTGCCTATCTGGAGAGTGAGGAGTGATAGGTGGGCAATTCAGAATGCCACAGTGCTTGCTTACTGAAACACAGCAACTTCTTTCTTCCTCAAACACTCCCCTGGTTATTTTTTCCTAGATTCCAGAGTTCTGTAAAAGTATATTCTGATGGTTTTGCTAGATCATTAGTTGCTTTTGTGGAGGAATGCTGCCCTGGAGTTTCTTACATCACCATTTTCAGTAATGTCACTGCTAGGTCAGTATATTTTTAAATGATCTTCAGGTGATTCACCCCATTAGTGAGGTTTAGGAAGTATATTCCGTGGTGCCCTTCACAGACACCTCCATTTGCCTGGCTACTCATGGTCTCTCCTCCTCAAGTACCCATTCAAAGGTTTCCAGGCCCCTAATCTTCATGGTCAAGGTCCTCTGGGTATTTACAATTTTTGTATGTCGCTCTTTAATGTGGCCTTGGGGACTGCCCATCACATCCTGTTGTGGCAGCAGGGCAGCATCCTTAATGTGAGCACATCCTTTGCCCTTTATCATCCAGCCTAAGGCAGCTATAATATTCTCAGCTGATGAGCCCCTGGTTGATGACCCAGCATTCAGGGATTTTTCATATGGATTGCTTGCAAGACAAGTCCTCTTACCCCATGGAATTGACCTATTAAAGTCTAACATTTGGAATAGTTTTCCTCTCCCATATTTCACCTGAGTGCTTCAAAATGCTGACCAGGGAAGGGCTAAGGTCAGAACTCTAGAAGGAAGAAAATAACAAAGAACAGAATGGAACTAAATAGAGACTAAGAAGACAATACTAAGTGAAATCAAAAGATGGTTTTTTTTGAAAAGATAAATAAAATAAACATTTGGCTAGACTCACCTAGAAAAAGAGAGTGGACTCAAATAAAATCAGAAATGAAATAGGAGACATTACAACTGATACCACAGAAACACAAAGGATTATAAGAGATTACTATGAACAATTTTATGTCAACAAATCAGACAACCTAGAAGAATCAGGTATATTCCTAGACATATACAACCTACCAAAACTGAATGATGAAGAAATAGAAAATCTGAATAGATCAATCACTAGTAAAGAGATTGAATCAGTAATCAAAAACCTCCCAACAATGAAAATCACAGGGTCAGATGGTTTCATTGGTGATTTCCACCAACCATTTAAAGAATTAATACCTATCATTTTTACATTCTTACAAAAAGTAGAGAAGAAGGAAACACTTCCAAATTCACTTATTAGGCCAGGATTATGCAGATACCAAAACCAATGATACCATAAGAAAAGAAGATTACAGGGCAATAGTCCTTATGAACAAAGATGCAAAAATCTTTAAAAAATTAGCAAATCAAATTTAAAAACACACTAAAAAGATCATACATCATTATCAAGTGGGATTTATTTTAGGGATGCCAGGATTTTTCAACCTCTACAAATCAATCAATGTGATAACACCACATTAACAAAATTAAGGATAAAAATCATGATTGTCTCAATGCAGAAAAAAAATTGACAAAATTCAACATGCATTCATGATATAAACTCTCAATAAACTAAGTATAGAGGGAGGTACTTCAGCATAATATAGGCCATATATGAAAAGCCCACAGCAAACATCAGACTTAATGGTGAAAAGCTGAAAGCTTTTCCTTTAAGATCAGGAACAAGACAAGGATGCCCACTTTCAACACTTTTATTCAACATAATACTGGAAGTCCTAGTCAGAGCCAATAGGTGAGAAAAATAAGTAAAAGGCATCCAAATTAGGAAGGAAGACATAATATTGTCTCTATTTGCAGATGATATAATTTTATATATAGAAACCCCTAAATACTCCATGAAAAAACAGTTAGAACTAATAAGTGAATTCAGCAAAGTTGCATGATACAAAAGGAATATATAAAAATCAGTGGCATTTTTATATACTAATAATGAATTCTCAGAAGGAGAAATTAAGGGAATAACCTTTCAACTGTATCAAAAGGAATAAAATAACTAGGAATAAATTTAACCAAGGAGGTGAGAGATCTGTACACTGAAACTATAAGACATTAATGAAAGAAATCAAAGGAGATATAAATAAATGGAAAGATATTTCTTGCTTATGCATTGGCAGAATTAATATTGTTAAAATATTCATACTACCCAAAGCAATTTACAGATCCAATGTAATACCTATTAAAATTTTTTAATTTTTTCACAAAAAAATAGGAAAAAAATCCAAATTTGTATGGAACCACAAAATACCCTGAATACACAAAAACAAAAGAAAGAATAACAAAATTGGAGGCATCACACTTTCTGATTTCAAACCATATTACAATGCTATAGTAATCAAACAGTATGTTATTAGCATAAAAATGGACACATAGATTAATAGAACAGAATAAAGAACCCAGAAATAAACCCATACATATATGGTCAATCAATTTACAACAAAGGAATCAAGATATACAGGAGAGAAAAGATAGTTTTTTCAATGAATTATGATGGGAAAACTGGATAGCCACATGCAAAAAGAATGAAACTGGGCTCCTTTCTTACACCATACACAAAAATCAACTTAAGTAGATTAAAGATTTAAATGTAAGACCTAAAACCATAAAACTCCTAGTAGAAAACATATAGGGTAAGTTTCTTGACAGCAATTGTCCTGGCAGCGAGTTTTTGGATTTAACACCAAAAGCAAAGACAACGAAAACAGAAATCAATGAGTGGGACTACATCAGACTGAAAAGCTACAGCACAGTAATGAAGAGCCATCAATAGCATTGAAAAGGCAACCTATTGAATGAGAGAAAATATTTGCAAATCATATCTACAAAAATCCAAAATATATAAAGATCTCATACAAGTCAATAGCAAAAATAAATATATAAATATACAATCCAATTAAAAAATGGGCAGAGGAACTGAATAGACGTTTTTCCAAAGAAGACATACAGAAGGTCAGTAGGCACATGACAAGGTGCTCAACATAACTAATCATCAGAGAAATGCAAATCAACCTCACAATGTGATATTACCTCACACCTATAAGAATGGCTATTTTAAAAAGACAAGAAATGACAAGTGCTGGTGAAGATATAGAGAAAAGGGAACCCTTGTGCACTATTGACAGGAATGTAAATTGCTGCAGCTACTATGTAAAAGAGTATGGAGGTTTCTCAAAATATTAAAATTAAATTGCCATATGATCTAGAAACTCCACCTCTGGATATTTGTCCAAAGGAAATGAAATCACTATTTGAAAAAGATATCTGTACTCTCATCTAGCCAAGATGTGGAAACAACATAAATGTCCATTGACAAATGAGTGGATAAAGAAAATGTGATATGTATACTGAACTCATAGATACAGAGAACCTATTGGTAGTTGCCAAAATTGAGAGGTTTAGGTGGGCAATATGGGTGAAGCTGGTCAAAAGGTATAAATTCCCACTGATAAGATAAAAAGTTCTGGTGATGTATTGTACAACAGGGTGACTAAATTAACAATAATGTGTTGTGTATTTGAAAATTGCTTAAAGAGTATATTTTAGTTCTCATCCCAAGAAAAAAATTGTAACTTTGTGAGGTGATGGATGTTAACTATTTTGCAATATAGACATACATCAAATCATCATGTTGTATAACTAAAACTAATACAATGTTGTAAGTCAATTATATCTCAATAAAACTGGGTGAAAAGAACATAAACTATCCTCTAGGAGCCCCAGCAATCAAAGCTAGAACATTTGAAAAATAAAATAACTTATGGTGTTAGATTTTTACTCAAAGAATAAAATAAATATCTACATGTATAATAACTGATATAAAGAAATAATTGATAAAATAACTGATATAAAGAAATAATCAAATAAATAAACAAATGAAGAAGAGGCAGCCCTTTATTATAGTAGAATTCCATTAATAAACATAGAAGAAAAGAGAGAAATTATATATACCTTTAGAAATGACCCTTGAACATCATGGTTTTCAACTGTATTGGTTCACTTACATGCAGATTTTTTCAGTAAATATTGTATAGTACTGTATATTTTTTTCTCTTCCTTATCATTTTTTTGACTTGTGACATAATGAGTATAATAAGTGATAATAAAAGTAAAAAAAATCATATATATTAATACATTGATTCTGTTTAAAGGAATAAAACTGCTTTAAACAAAACTCTTCTGGAAAATCTGGAAAGTATAAGCATCATGTTCAAACATTATTATTATAGAAAGACAACTAATATCTGTTGGATGCCTTTTTTTTTTTTGAGAGGGCATCTCTCATATTTATTCATCAAATGGTTGTTAACAGTTAACAACAATAAAATTCTGTACAGGGGACTCAATGCACAATCATTAATCCACCCCAAGCCTAATTCTCATCAGTCTCCGATTTTCTGAAGCACAACGAACAAGTTCTTACATGGTGAACAAATTCTTACATCGTTAATAAGTTCTTACATGGTGAACAGTACAAGGGCAGTCATCACAGAAACTTTCGGTTTTGATCACGCATTATGAACTATAAACAATCAGGTCAGATATGAATATTCGTTTGATTTTTATACTTGATTTATATGTGAATCCCACATTTCTCCCTTATTATTATTATTATTATTTTAAATAAAATGATGAAGTGGCAAGTAGATGCAAGATAAAGGTAGAAAACATAGTTTAGTGCTGTAAGAAAGCAAATGTAGATGATCAGGTGTGTGCCTATAGGCTAAGTATTAATCCAGGCTAGACAAGGGCAACAAAACATCCACGGATGCAGAAGATTTCTCTCAAAACAGGGGGGGGTGAGGTTCTAAGCTTCACCTCTGTTGATCCCGAATTTCTCACCTGATGGCCCCCCAGCGACTGTGCCTGTCTTAGGTTGTTCCTCCCTTGAGGAATCTTACCCGTCGCTGGCTGACCAGTCATCTTCCGGGGCCATACAGGGAAATGTAAAGTTGGTAAGTGAGAGAGAAGCAATATTGTTTGAAAAGGTTAGCTTTTTACTTCTTTGCAGATTTATGCCCTGTGGGTTTTATGCCCAGCATTTGTCTTGAGGTATCTTTACCACTTGGAAGAATTATGATACTCGGTAAATTCGATATGAGGCACGAATTCTATTTAAGGGTTGTAATTAGGAAGGAAGAAGAAAAGCTGTAGAAGTAGCAGATGGAAGAAAACATGGGAAGATTGATTATTTCTTTGACATATCTTCTTGTAGAGTAACATAAGCATGTATAGGTTTTAAACTACTAATTAAATTGCTCACACACATTAACATAATAGGAATACAGTTACATAACCAAAGCAGACTTACAATTACCAGCCATCTCCAGTGAAACCAAGAAAACCAGTTAGGCACCCTAAGCATTTGTGAAAACTTATCTATGATATGATGGATATTGTCTAACTGAATTTGAATAGTTTGAGAAAAATCAGACAATTTGAAACAACACATTCCTGGGAACTGTTCACATCCCATATGTTCTTTTAACAGTAGATAGTCTGTGGTCTCAAGATTTTGGAGCGCTGCAACTTGCACTTCTCCTAATTCTTGGTTGAGTTCCAACAGTATAGATCCAGTCAAATTTGTTATTTTACTGTATGCACAGACCAGCTTAGATATCTTCTTCTTCATTCCAATGGCAATTCCAGGAACCAGTGGGATGAATGCAGCTACAACTGCAACAGCACCAGGATCTTTGTTGATGTTTTTTGATGATCATCTTCTGGAATGACTCTTCCAGAGTATGTTGATGTTGGAACTTCTTCTTCATATCGTATCTTATTTCGTTTTCTGGGTAGCCAAATTGGGCTTTGATCCTCTGTATAAACACAAACAGACCCTTTGCCCACACTTTGATATGCCCTTTATACCATTGTGAAGAACTTATTGGAGGTCACCACACAGGAACTGCTTTTTCTTTTTTAAGAGAAAGGAATATTATCAGAAAAATGTACTTCCATAGCTGATCATCTGACACCCTTTAATTGATCAAAATTAAGGATATTTAAAGCATGCATTAATTGTTGATTTACAGTTAGTTTTATCCTATCAGGGAGTAATCCCCCTTTCTTTTTTTTTTGTTATCATTAATCTACAATTACATGAAGAATATTAAGTTTACTAGGCTCTCCTTTATACCATGTCCCCCTATAAATCCCTTTACAGTCACTGTCCATCAGCATAGCAAAATGCTGTAGAATCACTACTTGCCTTCTCTGTGTTGTACAGCCCTCCCCTTTCTCCCACCTCCCCCTTTATGCATGCTAATCTTAATATCCCCCTTCATCTTCCCCCTCCTTATCCCTCGATACCCACCCATCCTCCCCAGTCTCTTTCCCTTTCGTACCTGTTAGTCCATTCTTGGGTTCTGTGATTCTGCTGCTGTTTTCTTCTTTCAGTTTTTCCTTTGTTCTTATACTCCACAGATGAGTGAAATCATTTGGTATTTCTCTTTCTCCACTTGGCTTATTTCACTGAGCATAATACCCTCTAGCTCCATCCATGTTGCTGCAAATGGTAGGATTTGTTTTCTTCTTATGGCTGAGTAATATTCCATTGTGTATATGTACCACTTCTTCTTTATCCATTCATCTACTGATGGACACTTAGGTTGCTTCCAATTCTTGGCTATTGTAAATAGTGCTGCAATAAACATAGGGGTGCATCTGTCTTTTTCAAACTTGAGTGCTGCGTTCTTAGGGTAAATTCCTCGGAGTGGAATTCCTGGGTCAAATGGTAAGTTTATTTTGAGCATTTTGAGGAACCTCCATACTGCTTTCCACAATGGTTGAACTAACTTACATTCCCACCAGCAGTATAGGAGGGTTCCCCTTTCTCCACAGCCTTGCCAACATTTGTTGTTGTTTGTCTTTTGGATGGTAGCCATCCTTACTGGAGTGAGGTGATATCTCATTGTAGTTTTAATTTGCATTTCTCTGATAATTAGCAATGTGGAACATCTTTTCATGTGTCTGTTGGCCATCTGTATTTCTTTTTTGAAGAACTGTCTGTTCAGTTCCTCTGCCCATTTTTTAAGTGGATTGTTTGTTTTTTGTTTGTTGAGGTGGATGAGCTCTTTATATATTTTGGACGTCAAGCCTTTATTGGATCTGTCATTTTCAAATATATTCTCCCATACAGTAGGTTCCTTTTTGTTCTATTGATGGTGTCTTTTGCTGTACAGAAGCTTTTCAGCTTAATATAGTCCCACTTGTTCACTTTTGCTGTTGTTCTCCTTGCCTGGGGAGATATGTTCAAGAAGAGGTCACTCATGTTTATGTCCATGAGATTTTTGCCTATGTTTTTTTCTAAGAGTTTTATGGTTTCATGACTTACATTCAGGTCTTTGATCCATTTTGAATTTACTTTTGTGTATGGGGTTAGACAATGGTCCAGTTTCATTCTTCTACATGTAGCTGTCCAGTTTTGCCAGCACCATCTGTTGAAGAGACTGTCATTTCACCATTGTATGTCCATGGCTCCTTTATATGTTTGGGTTAATGTCTGGAGTCTCTAATCTGTTCCACTGGTCTGTGGCTCTGTTCTTGTGCCAGTACCAAATTGTCTTGATTACTATGGCTTTGTAGTAGAGCTTGAAGTTGGGGAGTGAGATTCCCCCTACTTTATTCTTCTATCTCAGGATTGCTTTGGCTATTCGGGATCTTTGGTGTTTCCATATGAATTTTTGAATTATTTGTTCCAGTTCATTGAAAAATGTTGCTGGTAATTTGATAGGGATTGCATCAAATCTGTATATTGCTTTGGGCAGGATGGCCATTTTGACAATATTAATTCTTCCTAGCCATGAGCATGGGATGAGTTTCCATTTGTTAGTGTCCCCTTTAATTTCTCTTAAGAGTGACTTGTAGTTTTCAGGGTATAGTTCTTTCATTTCTTTGGTTAGGTTTATTCCTAAGTATTTTATTCTTTTTGATGCAATTGTGAATGGAATTGTTTTCCTGATTTCTCTTTCTATTGGTTCATTGTTAGTGTATAGGAAAGCCACAGATTTCTGTGTGTTAATTTTGTATCCTGCAACTTTGCTGTATTCTGATATTAGCTCTAGTAGTTTCGGAGTGGAGTCTTTAGGGTTTTTTATGTACAATATATCATCTGCAAATAGTGACAGTTTAACTTCTTCTTTACCAATCTGGATTCCTTGTATTTCTTTGTTTTGTCTGATTGCCATGGCTAGGACCTCCAGTACTATGTTAAATAACAGTGGGGAGAGTGGGCATCCCTGTCTAGTTCCCGATCTCAGAGGAAAAGTTTTCAGCTTCTCGCTGTTCAGTATGATGTTGGCTGTGGGTTTATCATATATGGCCTTTATTATGTTGAGGTACTTGCCCTCTATTCCCATTTTGCTGAGAGTTTTTATCATGAATGGATGTTGAATTTTGTCAAATGCTTTTTCAGCATCTATGGAGATGATCATGTGGTTTTTGTCTTTCTTTTTGTTGATGTGGTGGATGATGCTGATGGATTTTCGAATGTTGTACCATCCTTGCATCCCTGGGATGAATCCCACTTGGTCATGGTGTATGATCCTTTTGATATACTGTTGAATTCGGTTTGCTAATATTTTATTGAGTATTTTTGCATTACATTCATCAGGGATATTGGTCTGTAATTTTCTTTTTTGGTGGGGTCTTTGCCTTGTTTTGGTATTAGGGTGATGTTGGCTTCATAGAATGAGTTTGGGAATATTCCCTCCTCTTCTATTTTTTGGAAAATGTTAAGGAGAATGGTTATTATGTCTTCTCTGTGTGTCTGATAAAATTCCGAGGTAAATCCGTCTGGCCCGGGGGTTTTGTTCTTGGGTAGTTTTTTATTACCGTTTCAATTTCTTTGCTCGTAATTGGTTTGTTTAACTTTTGTGTTTCTTCCTTGGTCAGCCTTGAAAAGTTTTATTTTTCTAGGAAGTTGTCCATTTCTCCTAGGTTTTCCAGCTTGTTGACATATAGGTTTTCATAGTAGTCTTTAATAATTCTTTGTATTTCTGTGGAGTCTGTCGTGATTTTTCTGTTCTCATTTCTGATTCTGTTGATTTGTGTTGATTCTCTTTTTCTCTTAATAAGTTTGGCTAGAGGCTTATCTCTTTTGTTTATTTTCTCAAAGAACCAGCTCTTGGTTTCGTTGATTTTTGCTATTGTTTTATTCTTCTCAATTTTATTTATTTCTTCTCTGATCTTTATTATGTCCCTCCTTCTGCTGACTTCAGGCCTCATTTGTTCTTCTTTTTCCAGTTTCGATAATTGTGATGTTAGACTATTCATTTGGGCTTGTTATTCCTTCTTCAAGTGTGCCTGGATCGCTATATACTTTCCTCTTAAGACTGCTTTTGCTGTGTCCCACAGAAGTTGGGGCTTAGTGTTGTTGTTGTCATTTGTTTCCATATATTCCTTGATCTCTATTTTGATTTGTTCGTTGATCCATTGATTATTTAGAAGCATGTTGTTAAGCCTCCATGTGTTTGTGAGCCTTTTTGTTTTCTTTGTAGAATTTATTTCTAATTTTATACCTTTGTGGTCTGAAAAATTGGTTGGTAGAATTTCAATATTTTGGAATTTATTGAGGCTCTTTTTGTAGCCTAGTATGTGGTCTATTCTGGAGAATGTTCCATGTGCACTTGAGAAGAATATATATCCTGTTGCTTTTGGATGTAGAGTTCTATAGATGTCTATTAGGTCCATCTGTTCTACTGTGTTGTTCAGTGCCTCTGTGTCCTTACTTATTTTCTGCCCGGTGGATCTATCCTTTTGGTGAGTGGTGTGTTGAAGTCTCCCAGAATGAATGCATTGCAGTCTATTTCCCCCTTTTGTTCTGTTAGTATTTGTTTCACATATGCTGGTGTTCCTGTGTTGGGTGCATATATATTTAGAATGGTTATATCCTCTTGTTGGACTGAGCTCTTTATTATTATGTAGTGTCCTTCTTTATCTCTTGTTACTTTCTTTGTTTTGAAGTCTATTTTGTCTGATATTAGTATTGCAACCCCTGCTTTCTTCTCGCTGTTGTTTCCCTGAAATATGTTTTTCCATCCCTTGACTTTTAGTCTGTGCATGTCTTTGGGTTTGAGGTGAGTTTCTTGTAAGCAGCATTTAGATGGGTCTTGCTTTTTTATCCATTCTATTACTCTGTGTCTTTTGATTGGTGCATTAAGTCCATTAACGTTTAGGGTGACTATTGAGAGATATGTACTTATTGCCATTGCAGGCTTTAAATTTGTGGTTACCAAAGGTTCAAGGTTAGCCTCTTTAGTATCTTACCGCCTAACTTAGCTCGCTTATTGAGCTGTTATATACACTGTCTGGAGATTCTTTTCTTCTCTCCCTTCTTATTCCTCTTCCTCCTTTCTTCATATGTTGGGTGTTTCGTTCTGTGCTCTTTTTAGGAGTGCTCCCATCTAGAGCAGTCCCTGTAAGATGCTCTGTACAGGTGGTTTGTGGGAAGCAAATTCCCTCAGCTTTTATTTGTCTGGGAATTGTTTAATCCCGCCATCATATTTAAATGATAGTCGTGCTGGATATAGTATCCTTGGTTCAAGGCCCTTCTGTTTCATTGTATTAAATGTATCATGCCATTCTCTTCTGGCCTGTAGGGTTTCTGTCGAGAAGTCTGATGATAGCCTGATGGGTTTTCCTTTATAAGTGACCTTTTTCTCTCTAGCTGCCTTTAAAACTCTTTCCTTGTCCTTGATCCTTGCCATTTTAATTATTATGTGTCTAGGTGTTGTCCTCCTTGGATCCTTTCTGTTGGGGGTTCTGTGTATTTCCGTGGTCTGTTCGATTATTTCCTCCCCCAGTTTGGGGAAGTTTTCAGCAATTATTTCTTCAAAGACACTTTCTATCTCTTTTCCTCTCTCTTCTTCTTCTGGTACCCCTATAATACAGATATTGTTCCTTTTGGATTGGTCACACAGTTCTCTTAATATTGTTTCATTCCTGGAGATCCTTTTCTCTCTCTCTATGTCAGCTTCTATGCGTTCCTGTTCTCTGGTTTCTATTCCTTCAATGTCCTCTTGCATCTTATCCATTCTGCTTATAAATCCTTCCAGGGTTTCTTTCACTTCTGTTATCTCCTTCCTGGCATTTGTGATCTCCCTCCGGACTTCATCCCATTGCTCTTGCATTTTTCTCTGCATCTCTGTCAGCATGTTCATGATTTTTATTTTGAATTCTTTTTCAGGAAGACTGGTTAGGTCTGTCTCCTTCTCAGGTGTTGACTCTGTGATCTTTGTCTGCCTGTAGTTTTGCCTTTTCATGGTGATAGGAAT
Organism: Manis pentadactyla; assembly: GCF_030020395.1. NCBI lineage: Eukaryota > Metazoa > Chordata > Mammalia > Pholidota > Manidae > Manis > Manis pentadactyla. The sequence continues at coordinate 45,211,652 of NC_080026.1, read as the reverse complement.
GGTTTGCAGAGCTGGAACGAGTGACGGCTGGAAGAATTTCCCCTCTTGTTGGTTTTTGGCCCTCCTCTCCTGGGAGAACAGCGGCCTCTAGTGGCTTGTGCTGCGCAGCTGCGCGCAGACAGGGTTTCTGCTTCCTGCCCGGCTGCTATGGAGTTAATCTCCGCTGTTGCTGTGGGCGTGGCCTGGCTCGGGCAGCTACTCCAAAATGGTGGAGCCCCGTTGGAGGGGGAGCAGCTGGGAGGCTATTTATCTCCGTAAGGGGCCTCCGTGCTCCCTGCTGGCCAGGGGGTTAGAGTGCCCAGAGATCCCCAGATTCCCTACCTCTGGACCAAGTGTCCCACCCTGCCCCTTTAAGACTTCCAAAAAGCACTCACCAAACCAAAACAACAACAACAACAACAAAACAACAAATTAAATAAGTAATTAAAAAAAAAAAATGAAACCGCTTGCTTTTCTTTGTCCTCAGGTGCCGGCCTCAGGCACCCACTCACCGGTCTTGCTGCCCTGTTTCCCTAGTATTGGGGTCCCTGTCCCTTTAAGACTTCCAAAAAGCGCTCACACACACAAAAAAATGGCCACTCGCATTTCTTTGTCCTCAGGCACCAGCCTCAGGCACCCGCTCACCATTCTTGCTGCCCTGTTTCCCTAGTATCCAGGACCCCACACATGCACTGTGTCTGCGCTTTGGTCCGGGTGGCTGGGGCTGGGTGTTCAGCAGTCCTGGGCTCCGTCTCCCTCCCGCTCTGCCTATTCTTCTCCCGCTGGGAGCTGGGGGGAGGGGCGCTCGGCTCCCGCCGGGCCGGGGCTTGTATCTTACCCCCTTCGCTAGGCGCTGGGTTCTCTCAGGTGCAGATGTGGTCTGGATGTTGTCCTGTGTCCTCTGGTCTCTATTCTAGGAAGAGTCGTCTTTGTTATATTTTCATAGATATATGTGGTTTTGGGAGGAGATTTCCGCTGCTCTACTCACACCGCCATCTTGGCTCCGCCTCTTCCTTATCATTTTTTTAAATAGCATTTTCTTTTCTTTAAATTATTTTGTTGTTAGAGTACAGTGTATAATACACATAACATACAAAATAAGTGTTAGTCAACACTTTGTGTTGTAGGTAAATCCTCCAGACAACAGTAGGCTATTAGTAGCTAAATTTTTGGGAAGTCAAAAGTTATATGCAGATCTGTGATGGCTCAGAGGCTCTGTACCCCTGCCCTGGTGTTGGTTAAGAGTCAAGTGTGTATATACATAAAGTCTCAGCATCTGCAGTCAGCAAGCTGGAGACTCAGTGGAGCCACTGGTGTAGTTATAGTCTTGAGTCCACATTCAAAGGCAGGAGAAAACCAGTGTTGAAGCTTGAAGATGGTCAAGCTTGAAGATAAGAAGAGGGGGGAAATTATTCTTCACACCACATTTTTGGTCTAGTCAAGCCTTCAGTTGATTAAATGACTCCCACCACACTTTAGAATCTACTTTATTCAGACTATTGATTCAAATGTTAATTTCATTCAGAAACACCCTCACAGACACTTAGAAAAATGTCTAATTGCATATGTGGGTATGCTGTGAGCCAGTCAAGTTGACACATAGAATCAGCCACCCAGTTCTTGGGTTCTCACTCAAGGCAACTGGTAAGTGGCAGTGCCATTTACTGAGATGTTGGCTTCAGAGAAGAAAGTCTGGAGACAAACATCACATTGGAGGTGCTTACAAGATCTCCAGGGAAATGTCAAATAGTCAGCTGAATATAAGAATCTAGTGTTCCTGGGTAAAGCAAACTTTCAAGAGTCATTGATCCACAGATGGTATTTAATGCCTAGAGATGTTACGAGCACACCTAGGGAGAGAAAGGAGAGGACAGGCCTGAGAACTGAGCCTGCACTTCCATCTTTCAGAGAACAGCAGGATAAGGAAGGGCAGACAGCAGGACAAAGGAGAGTGACCCCAAGCTGCCGCCTGTTCTTGTTTTCAGCGCTGGTTGGTTGTGAGCTCTAACCAGGTGCAAACCCATTTGCCTGGACCGGCATGTGACCCTCAGTTAGCTGGTCTGTTCAGTCCATCCCAGACAAATACATATTTCTGCACCCCTGCTATTTGTCAGGACCTGTGCTGACACAGAAAGAGTCCCTGCCAGCAAAAGACTCACTGTCTAATAGGGAAATCAACTCTTGGCAGACCACTTCAGTGCCCAGGATGATAACTTTCACTCATTCAAGCATTAATTTAACAACCATTGATTGAGCCCCTACTTTAGTGCCAGGTGCAATTAAAAGAACTAAGAATGCAAAGTCAAATGAAACATGGCTCTCCTTTCTTGGAGCTTATAATCTAGAGGGAAGATGAACCCAAACAGACATATCTGAAAACTATGGCAAATTCTTTCATGGGAGACTTTATCATATGTGCTGCTGAAAGCTACACCTACCTAGAGAGAAAGGAATCTAGGATGATTTGGCAGGAACTGACCACCCTCTGATCACCTGCCTCTCCCCCCAAAACCTTACTGTCAGTGTGTGAGGCAAAGGCCACATCCAGAAGGAAATGGGTCATTTTATTTCATTTCATTTTTATAAGCAACATATTTAATGGAGTTGTTCCTGTTTTTCAATGCTTGGTAGGTCAGGCAGATGAATCTGAGCAGACACAGACATAGCAACACATGTGAATGTATGCATACATGCACGTACGCGCGCGCGCGCACACACACACACACACACACACACACACACTACTTTCTGGTTTCTACATTTCTTGAGTGTTAGGTCATTTTCTTCCCTGGCCAAATGGCTGTCTGCCAAGTGCTGGGGCAGCCCATAAATCGTTCCTCCCATAATATAAAACACAGTCCTTATTGACAGTGGGTCTGCTCGTAGAAGCTGTGGTGCCAGCTCATAAAGCAGGACCTGGTGTCACTCCCACCGAGCAGAGGCAATAAAGGGCATGGGGGAATTACCTCTCTCCCCAGCAGCTGGCCACACTATAGGGATGACGGCAGCAAGCCTAATGGGTCCCCCTCCAACCACCACCACCTTGTAAAGCATTATAGTTAGACATAATTTCTCCCCTGCCTCAGAGAAATTTCTTTCAGGGAGAGAGGGAGCTCCCTGAAAGAGGCACTGTCCCCAAATCCCAACTTGGCACCGAATCCAAAATGCCCCAATAAGAGGGATGTGACATATCTGGGTCTTTGACATCTCCCCATAGTGCGTAGCTAGGGCTTGCTTGCATAAGGCTCACTGCTCCCATAAACCCCTTGTCCCTCTGCCCCATTGTCAGACCTTCCCAGCCAGTGCCCCTGTGGATGACCTAGCTCAGCTTGCTCTCTCCAGACCTCTGAGCAGCATGACCCTGTGGGAATAAGACTCCCCAGGGCAGACAGTTCCCCACCAGTTGGTGATTGCCCTCACCAATTGATGACTCACTCCCCAGGGACTGACTATCCAACACTCTACTTTCCTTAAACCTCCAGCCACTCTTCTCCCGGCAGACCACCTCAGTATCTGTGTCAGGGGAAAACCTGGGAGCCTTTTTTTCCTTCCCAGGGCCAAGCCTACCAGCCACCCTCCATCTCTGGCTCTCCTGCTTCCTCCCCTCCTGCTCCAACAGCTTGTCCATTCTTCTGTCTCGGGCCAATCCTCCCACCCTGATGCCTGCCCCCGTTTGGGCTCCCACCATGCACACTTGTTACCTTCCCCCACCCCTTGTCTATTTGACCTCTCGCTCTCAATAATCCTTCTCAGCAACTCTGGAACACACTTAAGTATACTTTAAAAAACCATCACAACCAAACCCTCTCCAGCTATTGTTCTCTCTTTCCCTTTCCCCTTCACTGGCAAACTTGTTGAAAGAGTTGTTTCTAATTGCTTTCTTCATTTCCCACCTCTTGCTCTCCCTGCCTACCTTCAACTCAGTGTCTGCTGTTGTCACCAAGGAGCTCAATCAGCAAGTGCCTTTGAAGCATGCTTGTGCTATAGGGAAAAAATACAACAGGTAAGGTGATGGGGATGGAGGTGGGTTTCTAATTCTAATAGAGTGGTCAGGACAGCAAAGACCTGCAGGAGGTGAGGTACGAGTTAAGTATATGTCTGGGGTACAGCCTGTGCAAAGGTCCTGAGGTGGAGTGTGGTAATATACAAGGGACAGGATAGAAGAAGTGAAGAGATTTGAGGAGGAGATTGAATGAAGTCTGAGAGAGCTTGTGGGCCACAGGACATGGGAAATGGGCTGGGGCAGGGGGGTTAGGGTCAGTGCTAAGCAGAGAAATGACATGATTCAAAAGGACGCTCCAGCTGGAGAATGAGCATAGCCTATAGGAGACAAGGGTAGAAACAGGTGGACCAGTAAGGAGGGTAGGTTAAGATGGGGATAGCCATGAAACTGGGTGCAGAAGGGAGCAAAGAAAGACTGACCTGATCATTTCATTGTGAACCACTCCCACATGGCTGAGTCACCATCAGGGAGGGGCCTGATCACTGGCTAGCAAGCTCCTTGTGAGCAGGTACTAGTGGGTTCTAGCATACCACAGGGCACTAAGGGATCTAAGGTGAATATCCAGATTCTGGATACCCCTGAAAGTGAGAGTCAAAAGGATTTCCTGACAGGTTGGCTATGGGATGTGAGAGTTAGTCAAAGGACCAAGAATGTCTGCAAGGCAGCCTGATCTATAGTGGCTAGGAGCCTCTGCTACTGCCCCACCCTCTTGGATGTACACTTTCTCTGAATTCTGGGGCATTTCCCTCCCTTCCTCTTCATCTCTTGCTCTCCCTTCTAGACTCCCTGGCAGCCTCAACCTCCTGGGTATGACCCCTGATTGATGGAATTTCTCAAGACTCCTGTCCAGGTCCTCTCCTCTCCAAGGCTGCACTGAGCCTCGGTGACCTCATCACTAGCTCTCTTTTGAGCCCCAGATCCATATATCCTAACACCTCTCAGGTTCTCTTCTTGGAAATCTCAAAACCACATTGAAATGGATGTGAGCAAATCTGAATTCACAATGACCCCATGTGGCCCTGACCCACATTGTCCCCACTCAGTCACACTGGACCATTCTCCCTATCTCAGGGTATGGTGAGTCAGAAACCAGAGCTGCTTCCTAACACCTCCCTCTTTCTTAGTCCTTGTATGGAACCCTTTGCCAAGTCCTGTAGATTTCATCACCTAGTTAGCTCTTGAGTCCACTCACCACTGCCCACTTCCACCACCATCCCTCCCTGGTTGCCCCCAATGGCCTGGGGCCTGGGCTCCTGGTATCCCTTTATATCCAGCCAAGCCCTTTTCCATCCTGCACTAGACAAGGTTTCCAACATGCAAGTCTTACCACATCATTCCCTTGCAAAATCTTCTCTGAAGCTTTCTGATATTCTTAGGAGAAAGAAACATCGCCCTAGCCTACAAGGCCTTGCATTATCAGTCTACTTCCTTTCCTCTCAGGCTCTCCCAGGGGGTCCTCACCCCGTGCCGACCATGCCGGCTTCCTTTCAGTCACTTTCTGTGTCATTCTCCCTCCTCTCACCTCAAGGCCTTTCCACGTGCTCTTCCCTTTACCTGGAATACCTTCCCCTGTCCCTTTTGTGAGTCATCCCTCACACCAAGGCTCAGTCACCCTAATCTCTCTGGCTTTGTTAAATCTGCCTATTTATGTCGTCTCATGGCACCATGTACCTCTCCTTCATGACACTGAGAGCTGCAGGTGGCTTTTAGTTTGTGCAATTATTTGATTAATTCTACACCCCCAACTCCCACCAGTTGTCTCATCACAGTGAAGTGAGGACACTGGAGTTAGGCTAAATTTGAATCCCAATCTGTCACTTAGTGGCAGTGTACTCTTGGATAAGTTATTTAACTTAACTAGAGATCATAGAAAACCTCTCTTTTGGGGTTTTAGGGAGGATTTCAGGGCTCAGCCAATGTAAACTGCTTCCCACAGTGCCTGTCACATTGTAAACACCATGTGTGGCAGACAGGATCATTGGACCTGATTCTTTGCCTTGCCTGACACTCACACTCTGGCCTTGGCCACCTCATGTGCAAAATAAATTTCCTTGTCCTTTTGACTTCAGGTTCAGCCATGTGACTGTCTTTGGCCTCTGGAATGAGGTGGATGTGACAGTATGCCAGTTCTGAGTCTTGACCTTGAGAGACCTTGTAAACTGCCATTTGTCCTCTTGAGCTTCTCATTGCCACAAGAAGAGTCTCTTCTGGATCACTACTGCCCCATCAGCCTGGGCCACCCACATATGGACAGGCTTATCCAGCCAAGCTTGGCATAGACCAGGCAATCCCTGGCTGACCCGTGGGAATAAATGACCATTGTTTTAAGCCTATGAGTTTTGGGATGGTTTGTTCTCACCATTTTGTGGCAATAGATAGCCTGCCACAATAAATAGAGTGTGCTTGGCACAGTGCCTGGGACAGAGTAGACAGTATTATGATAGATGTCCATAGCAGCTGTGACACATCCCCCAGTATGGCTCTTGAAAGCCATACAAGACCTTCAGAGCTGTCTGTCCTTCATATGTCATGTATCAGCCAAGGCTCAACCAGAGATGTGCAACCACTGTGATAGGTAGGTAGGTAGGTAGATGGCAGATAGATGATAGATATATGATAGATGACAGATAGATATAGATAGAGATAGATAGATAGATAGATAGATATAGAAAGATGATAGATAGATGGATACGCTGATAGATGATTGATAGATAGACAGATAGACAGATACAGAAATAGAAATGGATCTGGTCTTATACAATTGTGGGGACTGGGGAAGCAGGCTCTGGAAGGCCCTTGTCTTGTGTTTTACACTGGAGTTTGAAAGCCACAGGGTAGGTGGTCAGGAAAGAAGATGGGTGTAAAGTTAGGACAGCGAGGACAAGCTGGAGCCCACGAGGACCAAACTCATTTCAGTTTTTGTTGCCTCTACCTTTGTGGTATGAGTGTCTTTCAGAAACCAGGGCCCCTCTTCATGGATGGAACCCCTTATCAGGACTAGGGGACCTGAAGGAGGATTCATGGGAAGGTGAGCATTTGAGTCCAGTTTGCTGTCCCACAGCACCTGGCTGAGCCTGCAGATCACTGATGTGTATGTGTCATGAAAAGCTTGTTGCTTCCCTCCCATTCCACTCGTCAGATCTCCCACATGAATTTCTCTTGTGACCCATCCCAACCAACAACCCCCAGGAAAAGGAATTCTAGGAATTCTTAAGCCAAGCCAAGTTGAGATATCAAAGCCACCACACCTCTAAAGCACCTTTAGACTTATTCTTAGAACAAAAGTAACTGAAGTCACAGAAGTATCTTGCAGAGTGGGACTGAGGAGTGTGATCATTTCCAAGCATATCTCTATTGCAAGCTTATTAGCCAAAGGACTATTTCTGTCATGGTGACATCTTGGGAGTGGCAATGAGGAGGTAAGGCTTGTGAACACCCTGTAAGGGTCAGATGTTTTACATATTTAATCCTCAAAACAATTTTGGAGGTGTGCAATTTATCAGACCTATCTAATAGATGAGGAAAGCAGAGTTCTTGACCTCTTACTCCTTTCCATTGGCAGGCTGGAGCTCCCAAGGGAAGTGAAGGTTTATCTTTATGCTATAAAGAGGAACTGTAGCTCCAGGGGGAAGGGTGTTGCCAGTCAGGGGTGAGTCCCCTTATGAATCTGATGAAACCAAAGTAAGTCAAGGAAGGGTAGGTTGGGAGAAAGGTTTTTATTCCTTACAGTGGTTAGCCAGGCTTGGCACCATCCGACTCCTCCAGCCGCAGCCCTGACCATCTCTTTTGTCCATGGCTCACATTCCCCTTCCCCTGCCCACTTCTGTTCTTTCTGGCAGGAACTCCATGGGGGGTCCTTGGTGACTGGCAAATGTTAGACCAATTACATACCGGTAATGGAGGGGAGGAGAGAATGGCTATTTTTTCTCCACCCCTTGCACCAGATTGATGGGAGGCTCTGCAGTAGGAAACACCTATTGATAATGTAAATGGAATATGGTCAAGTGGGAGATTCTGGGAATTCTGCCATTTACCCCACAGAAGGAGACAAAAAGGAGATGGCTAGTTCCTGGTCTAGAAGGAGGCCCACAGGACATGAGTTACAGGATACTCTCTGAGTATGGAGAAAAGGGCTGCAGAGTGAGGAGTCAGTAGGCATACTGTGGCCCCAGTGAAATCAGTGTCCTGTTAGAAGCAAAAGAGGGGATAGCTTGGGTAGGCAGTCAGCCATCTGTGCCACCAGAGCAGGTGGGAAGTGGGGAGCCAAGGAATTTTAGTGGTTCTTTTGGTTGAACTAGAGGCCCAATTGCTGGAAGGTATCCATGGGCACCAAAAACATCAATAGCCCAAGACCCTGAGGCTGGGCAGAGGCACAGGTAGGTTTTGCACTCTAGCTGCCAAGGACAGGCTACGCTGTAGAGTATCATATGAATTGATGGAGCTAGAGGTCCTGGGAGACAGAAAGGCCATCGATTCATTCCACAAAGAAGGAACCAGGGGAAGCGACTGGCCTTTGTGCAACCCTGCAGGGATGTGTGTGTGTGTCTTCCAGCCCTGGAAGGCCTCAGAGTGCTTAATGTCTGTGGCTCCTGTTTCGCACCCAGATGGGCTGTTAGAATGGTTGTCTTAGACATTATGTTTATGTGCACTGGTTTCCCCTACTGGGTGAATCTTCCCTATGAGCTCACCGACTCTTTGAGGGTAGGGCTTCTCTACTATACTTCTATTTCCCTCTCTGAGTCTGTCTCACATTCCCTAGTCCATCTCCAAGGCCATAGCCTTCCAGCAGGCCTCTGGCTTCAGTCTAACAAACCCCTTCAGGTCTCATCTGGGAATGGAAAGAAAAGCAATGGCTCCTAAATTTTTCAAGAATGAAGCTTCCTCCCTCCCTTCTTCCTTCTTTCCTTTTTCCCTCCTCCCGGCCCCCCTCTCTCTCTCCCTTTTTCTGCCTCCTTTTCTTTCTGGTGCAGGTATATGAATTTTAACACCTGGATAGACTTGTGTAATCCCTGCCACAACCAAAACAGCCTCGTCATTCTAAAAACACCGCTTGTCCTACCTTTTTGTAATGATACCCTTCCCCAACCCAACCTCTGGCAACTACTGGTCTGTTCTTCATCATGATAGCTTTGTTTTTTCAAGAACGTCATGTGAAAGGAATTATTCAGTATGTAACTTCTGAGGCTTTGCAGAAGCCCTGTGAGAGTCCCTCAAGTTGTTGCATGTATCAGTAGTTCCGACCTTTTTCACTGCTGAGTAATTCCATCGAATGGATGTGCTACAGTTCTTTTAATCCATTCATCTCTTATGGACATTTGGGTTGTTTCCAGCTTCTGATGATTATGAATAGAGCTTCTGTAAATATTTGCATGTAAAGTTTGGGTGAACATAGATTTTCATTTCTCTAAGAGAGGGATTGCTGGTCATACTGTAACTCTATGTTTAACTTTATAAAAAACTGCCAAGCTGGTTTAAGAGTGACTGGTATACCATTTTGCATTTCCATTGGTAGTGTATGAGTTTCTGTTACATGGTATCTTTGTCTGTACTTGATATTTAAAAATTTTAACCATTCTAATAGTTGTATGGTTGTACTTAGCTGTGTTTAAATTTGTATTGCCCGAATCAATAATGATGTTGAACAACTTTTCATATGTTTATTTGCCATCCATATGTCCTTTTAGTGAAGCATCTATTTAAGTCTTTGGCCCATGTAAAATTAGACTGTTCATTTTCTTATTGTTTAGTTTTGAAAGTGCTCTATATATTTCAGATACAAGTGCTTTGCTGGAAATGTGATGAAAAAGTATTTCTCCCAGTCTGTGAATAGTCTTTTCATTCTCTTAACAGCATTCTTTGCAGAGAATACATTTTTTATTTTGATGAATTCCAATTTGTCAGTTTTTTCTTTCACGGGTTGTGTTTTTGATGTCATTTATAAGAACTCTACCTAGGCTCAGATTAAAAGATTTTATCCTAAAAGTTTTGTGGTTTTATATTGTATATTAGATCTGGGTCTATTTTGAGGTAATTTTTGTGTTGAGGTATGAGGTTTAGGTGGAGGTTCTTCTTTTTTTTTCTTGGTCTATGGATACCTTCTTGTTCCAACACTGCTAGTTGAAAAGATGACCATCCCGCTTGAACTGCCTTTGTCCCTTTGCCCAAAATCAGTTAATCATATTTGTGTGGGTCTGTTCCAAGGACTGGCAAATGTGTTCTGTGAAGGACCAAGAGTAAACAATTTAGGATTCATATAGTAGTTCACTGCTGGTTCATATAGTGTCTGTCTCAGACCCCCCTTTGTTCTTTTCTTAGCTGAAAACTATTCTTAACTAGCAGGTCATACAAAAATAGACGATGGGCCAGATTTCGTCTCTGGGCCCTAGTTTGCCAAACCCTGATCTGCTTAGTTCCACTGATTTGTCTTCCCTGTCACCAATATCACACTATCTTAATTATGGCAGCTTTTATAGTAAGTCTTAAAATTAGAGAGGGTGAGTGCTTCAACTTTATTCTCTGCCTTTAAATTGATGCTTTTAGACCATTTTCATTGTATTTAATTATTGATATGTTTGAATGTAGTTCTACCATTTTATTCTTTGTTTCCTCTGACTTTTTGTTCCTGTCTCCCTTTTCCTGCCTATCTTTGGACTGTGGGAACGTTCGTTTTAGTATTCCATTTCACCTTATCATATTTTGTCATACATCCCTTGGTATAGTTTGCATGTTTACTGATTGCACAGTATAGGTGCTGAACTTTTCTCAGTCTACTTAGACTCGATACTTTCCCACTCACATGGAATATTGTTATTTAACCCCATATAGGTCTATGGGTCCTTTAATTACCTCTCTTTATGATACATCTGCATACATTGAAAGTCCCATCAGACAATGCTCTATGTTCTGCTTTCAACTATTAAGTACATCTGTAAAGAACTCATGGGCGAAGAAGAGTCTATTATATTTACCCAGATACTTATGATTTCTGTCACTCTGCCTTCCTTCCTGATGCTCCTGATCGTCTCCTTTCTGCCTTTGGAGCAGATCTGCTGGTAATGAATTCTCTTCATTTTCCTTCATCTGAGAGTGTCTATTTTATCTTCATCTTAAAGGATATTTTCATGGTTACAGAATTCTAAGTGGACAGTTATTTTCTTTCAGCATCTAAAAAATAGTCTGTTTACTCTAGCTTCCATGCTTTCACATGAAATCCGATTCCTTCAGACAACCTCCTGTTCAACTTCGAAACCTAGATCAGGGCTTATTTCTTATTTAAACTATGCTGATCTTATATGCTTGCTCCATGCCCCTGCCAAAAACTGATCACTCCTTTCAGTGCATGACATCATTGCCCACATCACTCTCCCTGAGTGACTCGGTCACATGTTGTGCTCATCCACCTGTTCTCTGTCATGTGCACCAGTTGGGGGGTGGGGAGAGACAGAGATAGCAAAAGAGAGAAGCGAAGGAGGAGGAGATTAATGAGACTAAAGACTGATTACCGTTCAGGAACCTCAGATGAACTCTGAATTCAGAGAATATTTCTGCAATTGAACTAATTAGAAAACGAAGGTCTCACGTATGGAAGACAGCCAGCATGCAACCACATAGGTGGGTCTTCTGTGCCCATCCAGGTGTAGGAAATTCCCAGATGGTTTAGGAAACAGTTACGAGGGCTTATGTAACTGTGGGTACATTCACTTATTCATCAAGTTTGAAGGTCCTGGGTAACATTGGCATCTTTTTCGGAGGGCTTGAATGCTTGCACCCAAAGGAAATATGCATTAGTGATACATTTGCTGAACTAGGGCAGGCTATTCTGGAGTTGGAAGCGCCCATCAGAGACTCTCAGCTCACAATGACAAGGCAGTGACTGGTTCTACCATGAGACTGGGCTGTTAGAGCTTAGGTGTCTGCTCAGCCCTCAGTCTCCCAAATCACAGCCTTCTTCCTCTTTCTGTTTTTTGTCTTCCTCCTCCTCTTCTCTCCCCTACCCATATCCAGTACAAAATCAACACTCAACACTACTTAAGGACAGCTTCAAAGATTTTGTAGCTTCATCTGTGTTCAGAATTCTTGTAGACATCTGTGGATGTGGCATCATGTTCAAATACTTTCTGAAAGGGCCAAGATCCAATTTCTACCCATCTCTCAAAGCTTTGTTCACTTCTCCCTCCTCCATGAAGCTTCCTAGAACTACCTGATTTGGAAACAAACTCAGCAGAATTAATGAAAACTGATGATGGGCTCCCATGTGTGGGACACAGGAGACTAGGGAGATCAGGCATAGTTTCTGCCCTCAAAGAACTCACAGCCTACCAGGCAGACAGAAGGTAAAGAATGACACAGTAAATATGGGCTGTGCCCTGTGTTTATCAGGGCTGGGGGAACCAGTTTACTTCTGGGACTCTAGAAGTAACAGGGGTTTCAATTCTTTTGTAACTGGCTTACAGCTTTTCTGGACCTGAATTCATTTGATTGACTTAGATACGTGGTTTTCAGACTCCACTCTGTGGACCCATGTCTATGCTGCTTCTTGCTGGGTGCAGGGGTGCCCAGGGAAGAGGGGATTGGGATGTGTGTGAGTTCTGGTCTCCTGCTTCCAACTTTAGCCAGATCAGCTCTACTTTTAACTGTGTCCTTTACCTTGTATACTAATTTCATTTCATTTGTCTCTGGGCCCTAGTTTGCCAACCTCAACAAAAGGTTGTATGAATTTTAAAGTTTGAAAGTCACTCAGTGAGATGACCAAGGTAGCCATGCCCATGGCACTCAACTCACAGGGTCTTCACAGAACGGATTTTGTGTACATTTAAACTTGGAAAAGACCTCAGGGCATGTCAGGTTATTGGCAGCTCACAGGACTTGCAAATGCTATTAAGTACACTGGCAAATGTTTAACAGCTGGCTCTCTGGGAGTAAGGAAGGGGAAGTCCTGATTTGTAGTGTTTGCTGATTTCCACGGTGTAAATTCTCGCAGCATAGCTAATTTCAAGTTATAATGTGAAGTCTCTAAATGAAGTGTTGGGAAGAGATGCACATAATAGGCTTAGGAGCTGGCTTTGGAGTGTCTCTGGTTACAGGGTACAGATTAGTGACCACACTGTCTTCCCTTTTTGAGTTTAGAGCCAGCTAAAATACAGACTGGATAGAAATAGAAGACACAATGTCAGTCTCACTGTGCTCCAGGCTGGTGAGATGTGGAGGTTGGCCATTGTTGGGATACATACCCACACTGGTCTACAGGAGGCACGCACTTCCTCTTGCATTGATTTGTGACTCAGTCATGTGACTTGCTTCCTGTGCCAAGCCTAGCCCTTCAGAGGCCTCCTGGGTTTTGTTTGCCCTTTTGTACTTGTGCCATTGCCCTGCAGCAGCCAGGGAGGAGCCCCAGGAGAAGGCCTAAGCTGCCTCAGCAAGCCCGGCATAGGCAAGTCCCTCAGCCGACCTGCAGGCTCTTGAGGTAAATATATGCTGTTGTTTCATGCTTTGGGGTTTTGTGGTATTTATTAGACAGTATTACTGGTTATATCTGTAGCTCTAGTTAACTTATTCAGAAATTGGTACTGAGAATGGAAGGCTGCTGGATATATAGCAATAGGTTTGAAACTGGGTAGTAAGGAAATTTAGAGGTTTGAAAAGTGGTAAGAAAAGTGGTGGCCTGTGGTATGTGGTGAGGAGCTGTTTTGCAAAATTATTGCTGATAGTAATTTGGGAGAAATTATTCCTCTGAATTTGTGGAATTTGGTAGGCTGGGTTCCAGGCAGGATACTAAACATGAGCTTCTTTGAGCTGTACATGATAAGGCAGTACAAGTAAGAGAGGAGCTTAGGAAGGAACTAGCCAGTTTAAAGCAGAATTTGGAAAATGAAGTTATTTCTCATCTCTCATCTCTCCAGCCACTAAAAGATGTTCAGAGTGAGAGTTGGCCTGGGTGGTAGGGACCAAATCCAGCGCGATGCCAGAGAAACACAGCCTCAGAGTAAAGATGAAAGTGGGGATTCTCTTTGTCTTGTGGGCCTTAAAAGGAATGAGGCGGCTCTAGAATATTCTTTCAGTGACAGTAGGGTGCCGAGAAACCTTCCCTTCAGGGCATAGTTCCACAAAGTTTGATGTGGGGTGCCAGCAATCAACTGTAGACAGAAACATGTTGCCAGAAGAATTGTGGGTGTGCCTTTGGCAGGCAGAGTGGAATCAAATATGTACACACTCTTCATGCTCAAGGGCTGAATGGGCAAATGCATGTATGCATGGAGTGAAGGGGATTGAGGGTTTCAACATAAAGGACCTCAGACTCCCAACTTCATTCAGGCAGGAAGAGGTTGAGAAGTTACTCTGTGCCAAAGGGGGCCTACTTTCTAATGCTCTTCGGAGGGTGAGAGGTCAATGGGAAAGGAAGAATCCCAATGGTGGAAGCTGGAGCTGTGGAGCAGAAAGGACTGGAGAGCCACTCAGGGAACACTTGACCCCTCAGTACATGCACTGGAAGCTTTTGCCCAGCAACTCAGATGCTGTGGACAGTGACAGAGACAGGAGTGGGAACTGTGGTGACTCCACCCTGTCCCACCACCGTGTGCTGGTGTGTGTGTGTACATGCGTGAGTGGGGGAACAGAGACGTTCTCTTTCTAGTTCATAAGTCTCTGGGTCCAGAAGAGACATATCCAGAGAGATGTAGACCACAAGATCCTAGACTCTGAGCCTGATGAGTGATTGTATAGACTTAGGGTCCTTGGGTGAGTATATTCTATATGTGGGAGGGACATCAATCAGTTCCTATGAGAGCAGACTGTGGTGGATTGTATTCGTTAAATATTTGCTCTCTCCCTCTCGCACGGGAGAACAGCTCCTGATGCCACTGGTGTTGTCTCTGATGTTTTGGTCATGTGTCTTGCTTTGGCCAAAAGAGGCAGGTGAAGCTGATGGTGCACTGATTCTGAGCTGAAGCCTAAAGAGTCATGGTTGTAGGCCACAGTCCTGGTGGTAGGAGGAAGGTGAGAGTCATGTGGAGCAGATCCAAGCTGCTCCAGTCACACTGGCTGATTAGCTGCCTCCAGCAGAACCACAGAGCTATTTAACCCAGCCAAACCTGGATTAGCCAACTCTCACCTGGCCCAGATTCACAAGCTAAATAGATGTTTATTACGTGGTACTGAGGCTTTGTGGATATTGTCATGCAGCATGACTATGACTGTTATTACTTGATACAGAGCAAATGGCTGAGTTGAATGGCTATGACTGGCTTCTCCATACTGTGGCTTATCCAGTCTAAGGCAGACGGAACAACTTTTGGCCTCTCCTTGCTCCCAAAGCAGGACAGAGCTGCTTCCAGAGACTTAACGTGGAGAAGCAGGAGAGGTGTAAGGCCTGAAAATGGGCTTTGAAAGAGGCAGAGGAAAGGGCCCGCTAGGCATGCTTAGTTTTCCTCCCAAGTGTGCAATCAGCTAAGAGAGACCTCCCTAGGGAGGAGTGAGGCCAGGAGTACTACTCCACTGCAGTCTTTCCACTAGGAAACCATGGCCAAAGAAGTGATAGTTCCCCTAACACAGTGAAGACTCTGGGATGGCTTGCAGAAAGGAAACCTGCTAAATTCCACTTTCCTTGGGGGTTTCCTATACTTACTTACAAGAGAACCCTCTTCAGTCTGCTCAGTTATGTCCCACAGAGCTAGTTTTGAGCTGAAAGCCCTCTGTGCAGCTTTGGCTTCCAAACTCTCTGCATTAGGTGCCAAGGTTCTTCTCATGGAGAGGAGGGGGCTGAGGGGGCGGGGCTGTGAGTTCTGAGGCCCAGTATGCCTGGCCTTACAGAAGGCGCCTTCTTCCCCTCAAACCCAGCCTGGGCACTCCCCTCCCTGTTCTTCTGTCCTAGTTCAGGAATTTGTCCTAGGCCTCATGCCATACTCACAGGACCCTTCAGGTTCACTGCAGTGCCTGATCACTGCCCATGGTTGACAGCTGTCTTGCTGGACCCAGACCCTCCCTGTGCACCTTCCTGGGCAGCCTCCTAGGGCTCAGAGTCCCTGCTCATGGCTTTTTCCCACAGCCCCTTCACCCAAGGCTGGCTGCAGGTGTCCTGGGGTCCTGCGTGGCCTGCCCTGCCTCTTTCCTTTTGCCCCAGAGCCCGGGATGTGCCTATGCTCTCCCTGCCCCACATGTGCACATCAGACTGCCTGTAAAGAGGGGATTCTCACATGAGTTGTTTTTGGGACCATACCTGGATCTGGTGTGCATGGAGCTCAGCAAAGCAACTTAGATGTTCAGACAGGCTCACCGGAACAGCAGATAGTCAACATAAAATGTCAAACCTTGCTCACCATCCATTCCAGAGACAACAAATAGCCAGTAAATGCCTCAGCATTAAACATTTCTTGGGGAAGGCAGGACAGCCAATTTTGACACTGCTGGGAAAAAATACAGCCTAATTTCTGTTCAAATGCACCGAATTTACTGCCTAGGTTCTCATTAACTACTGTCAAGGAAGAAGCAGACAGACAAAATAAATTATGAAAAAATTACTTTTTTAATGTACAAAAAGACTTATTTACAGGTTGAGCATGTCATCTCAATTCATAGCATGTAGAAAAAGCTAAATATTTTGGAGATATAAATTTGGCTGGATGACTCACCTACAGTATTTTCAGGGATGAAATCTTCTATACAGACTATACACAGGTAGGGAATGGCTAGGAGAATCCCAGCTCAGGGAGGGAATGGACACCACCACACAGCTGAGACCCTTAGAGGTGTCTCAGGGCTGCTATTTGGAATTGGCTGTCTTTGGACCTAGCATAGCCCCTGATGTTCTGGGATGCAGAGGGCCCAGATAAGGTTTTGGAGCTCATAGTGGTGCAGCTGGTTTGGTAAAGTTGCCATAATTCAACAAGGGAAAGGTGTGGGGGTGTGAATGTGTGTGGTGGGGAGGATGCATCGATTCACTCTACAATATGTTCAGAAATGATGTCTTCTGTTGCCAGTTCCAAATTCCATTTCTAGGTGGGGTTTGGTCACACTGAACAGGAAAATTCAGTGACAATCCCTCAGAGTCCCAAGAATCAACCCCTTCACCCTCCCACCCCCACCAAAAACACCATGCATATCATCGTACTCTGCAAAATGAACAGGAGGGCAGAGGGAGGGGAATCCAGAAGATAACAGACTGCATATTGTGGCTTGGCATAGACCACTTGGCTGCCTATGAGTGGACAGCATGGCTTGGAAGAGTCTGGCCAGAGGCTGCTGTCAAGTCCTAGGGGTTTCCATGGTAAAGTGGGCAGACAGTGCATTGGAGAAACAAAACTGGGTAAGCATGCGACTTCTTCCTCCTCAGGGGCGACACAGGGCAGCCTGAGGCTGGGGCCCTGGTGTGCACCCTCGCTTTCCTGAGGCCCTAACCCACACTTCAGCTCACCCTGGTCCATCCCTAACCCACAGCAGCTCTAGCAGCCCGAGGTATTTAGTAATAAGTGTTCTTTTCAGGGGGGGCTACATTCTACATGCATGAATACTGTAAACATGGTCTGGAGAAGCCAGGGCAGCTTCTGGGCTTGCCCCGAGTACTACATTTTTTTCTTTCCTTTTCCTGGCAGTACTTCCATGCTTTACTCATTTATATACACTCGGACAGTCTTCCAGTTGCACACTTAGCTTTGCAGAGTAGAGATGCCAGCTCAACCAAACCTGGAACCAGGATGTGTTTCCAAATCATACAGGTAAAATCTTTTATTCTTCCTGTGGCAAGGGGTGGTAAGAGGTCTCAGGAATTAAGCTTCATAAAATTCCTCTACTTTGTAGGTACTGTAATGAGAAGCTTATCTTCCTGGAATGGAATATAAGCTGGATTGGAATATCCGGTATGGCTTTCAGATTCAAACCTCTTCCTCAGGTACTTGGAAAGCCCTTGACTGATGTAATCCCTCATTAGCCAAATGACACAGGTGAAGAAGCCAGAACAGAGTGGTCCTATAAACACCAAAGGCTGGGAAGCACTATCTATGTAAATGAGTTTTTCCTTCGTTCCTGCCTTACTTTTCCCATTGAGACTTTTTTCAGTGTTCCGAAAAACATCCCCAAAGACCAGACAGGATGCACGTAAATCTTCCCTTAAAGCATTTGGGGTCTGAACTACTCATTGGCAAAACTCCCTCAGACCTACTTAATACTATTTTGGAAAAAGACAAAATGGACAAAAGTCCCCCATTCTGGGAAGTGACGCTCCCCTGGGTCTGCTCAGGGCCAGGGGCTGGGGCCTCAGGTCATCATGTTCAGGAACTTGCTCTCTTCTGCCAGGCTGGTGAGCATGGAGCTCATGTCTCCAACAGCCATGTTGCTGATGCCAGCAGGGATGGAGGGCAGAGTCATGGAGTTCCGGGGTGTGGTGAGGCGGGAGGAGGTCTCAGAGAGGCTGTGGAGGAGGCTGGGGCTTAGGGCACCTGAGAGGAAGCTCGAGTGATCGCCATCATCCATGATGGCTTCAAAGTCAATCTGGGGGGCCTCCAGTAGCTGGGAGTCCACAGTGCTGGACACGTGGTTGACCCCTGGTGAGGGCAAGGGTTGGGGCTGGAGGCTGTCTGGGCAGGCATGTGGCTGTGGTGGCTGGGGCCGCATGACCCGGCAACCTACATGGTTTTCCAGGCCTCCATTCTGTTCGTACATGTGGATCTGGCCATAGTAGCAGAGCATGCTGTGGTTCTGGGCCCTGCCTGTGTTCTGTGTGGGCATCTGAGGAGGCAGAGACATCACGTTGCTCATTGTCCCCTTGGACACAGCTTTTGCCATCTCCTGATTGGCCGACACAACAGCCATGGCCTGGTTAGCAGCCGTGGCATAGGCCAGCTGCTGCCCAGCACGTAAGCCATGGTGGCAACCAGCGGGGCTCAACTCAGGGGGTGGCCGAGGCTGCATAAGTCCAAAGCTTGATCCAGCCATCCCCACTGTGCCTTGCTGGGACTCCACAAAGCCAGGCTGGTGTGAAGGCGGAAGGCTGGGGCCCTGGCAGTAGCCCTCCTGGTTTGTGGGAGCTGTCAGGTGATGGCTCTGCTGTGGGTAGCTCTGGGCTGGGTGAGAAGGTAGCATCCCAGCCAGGGTGGAATTGGGCATCTCAAGTTCCCTGTGGCTGCTGCCCATCATGATGGGGTCAGGAGCAACTTCCATTTGTTGGAGGAGCCCCAGGTGGCCTGGTTTAGCTGTCATGTTGCTGCAGGATGTGGGGAACTGGTTCAGTGCTGAACCCATGATACTGGGACTCAGGTGGGGGTGGGCTTGGCCATAGCTGGTGTGGGGGCTCACAGAGGTGGTCATGCTGGAACCCTGGCCACCTGTCCCTGGCTGCTGCAGGTGGTGCAGATAATTTGTCCTGGGTGCAGATGGGGCTCCGCTGCAGGGCTGAAGGAGTGGCTGCGTGCTGTCCAGGCCTCCTGGGCTCTGCTGCAGGCCTTGTGGACTGTAGCCTGTGTACTGGCTGAAGGCTGGCTTTTGCTGCACTACAGCCAAGTTGCCCTGTGGGAAGGGTGGAGGCTGCACTTGGCTGGCCAGAGCGTCCATGGTCCCAGAGCTTACTTCATTCCACTGCACAGGCATGCTATTTTTGTTCAGGCTGGAGGGGGCCACAAAGCCCAGCTGGCAGCCTCTCACAGGGGTGGAGAGACCCACGTTGGAGTCTGCAGCCACCATCCTGCACTGTCCATGTAGCCCTGGACTGGGCACTTTGGGGTTCTCAGAGAAGCAGGTGCTTTCTGAGGGATATACCTGCGGGGTGCTCTCCTCCAGGGCACTGCTGGCATGTGCCTTGATGTACTGCACCACGTCATCAGGCAGCACGAGGTCGTCCTCTGGCAGTACAAGATTGGCCTCGGGCCCGGCGCTGCTCGTCCCGGCCGCCAGGGCCTCCATCACAACGTTCTCGCTAATGCTGGGTGGCCGTGGGGAGTAGGTACCCCGGGGCACGCTGCAGTCGGCACTCGGGAGGTGCTGCAGGCGGAGGCCTCGCCTCTCGGTGCAGGGCAGTGGTGGGGCTGGGTTCACATCCTGCGTACTGTGGAAGCGCTGTACCTGTGGGGCAGCTGGGACGTCCAGCCGCCTCACCGGGTCGCTGGCCCGCCGTGCCCCCCTACCCGGCGTCTCGTGGGGGAAGGCGGGCGTGGGCCCCGCATGGCCATAGGCCGGCCCGTCGCTGCCTCGCCGTGGCCCCAGTGGACGCGGGCAGGTAGCAGGCAGCGAGCGCTCAGGAGCGTCCAGCAGTGCCAGCCTGGTCCGCAGGCTCATGCGCTCCAGGCCCGGCAACGGCGTGGGCGGCGGTCCGCCAGTGGCTGCGGCGTACTTGGCGCGCAGGCTGTACTGCTGGGCGGGCGTGAGGTGCAGCAGCCCTGCGCCACCGCCGCTGCACTGGCTGGCCTCGCTGGAGCGCCGCGATGCGTCAGTGGAGATGGGGTCGTAGGAGTCCGCGGAGCTGGCATTGTGCGGTCGCCCGGCGCCCAAGGGCGAGGCCTCGCTGGAGCGGCGGCTGGAGAAGTAGGGGGAGATGCCGGAGGAGCGGCGGCTCACGGTGTAGGCTGAGCTGACCGTGCTGGTGGTGCTGTCCCGGCGCTCCTGCAGGTGGCTCAGCATGGTCACCTCGCTCGCAGACAGCTCGGACCCCCGTGGGTTAGGCAGCATCCCCGCCGGCCCGCCGCTGCCACTTAAGTTTTCCAGGATGGAGCCTGCAGGAGAGGAGAGGGGTCAGTACCTGGGGTCTGGGGGCGAGGGGTGCTGTGCCAGGTCTGACCATGCTGGGTCTGTGGCCAATGGAGCCCTGGAACAGGGTCTGGCACATAGTAGGCACTTAACCAATGATCTCCAAATGGAAGGCAGGAAGGAAGGAAGAGTAACTAAACAGTGGACAAGTGGAAGTCAGGAGGCCTGATCCTATTCTGAGCTCTACCACTGCTGGGCTGAATTCTCATTATGTCTGGTCCTCAGTGTCTCCAGCTGTAGATAAAATGTGCCTCTCCGTCACACGGGGTCATGGAGAGGAAGGGGTAAGGGGCCAGGAGGGGCCCGACACAGCCTCCCTCACCACCTGTGGCAGGATGTTGCTGGTCAGGTCCCCCTGGGCCTGGGTTTACCAAGCAGGCTGCTGACAGGCAGTGCGCTGAGGTCCACACTCATGGATGGAGGAAGGGCAGCACAGCGGTCAGGAAGAGGTGAGCTGCCACGCAGGCCCAGTGACAGCTTTGGCTGATAGCATGAGGAGCTCTCGGCCTTGAATGGCCTGACATCGCTGCAGTGATCACTGAATGGGGACCACTCTGGGGAAGGGGTAACCTTGTATGAGGCAGCTGTCTGCAACCCAGGCAATTTTGGTAGAAGGCCAAGAGAGTTGAAGGTCATTTGCCAGCAGTTCCCTCAATAGCTGGGGCAATAAACCCTCCTTTCAAGGGAGAGCTTTGTGGTATGTTCCTGCGTCCACCACACTGGGCCATATGTCCCTGGAGGGCGGCCTAGGGACTGAGTACCCTGGTGCCCAGCATACCACCTGGCACACAGCCAACATGCAAGAGATTCTACTGAGGACACCTTCCATCTCAAAGCCTGGACAACATCTCCTGAGGTGTGCACAGGTATGACTCCTCCATAAAGTCCTTCCACAGCTGACATGCTTTGTCCCTCCTCTGCACTGAGTTCTAGCCTCACTACTTGGCTTTTTCTGTGGTTGAGTGTGCATGTGGGGTCATA
Source organism: Manis pentadactyla (assembly GCF_030020395.1). Taxonomy (NCBI): domain Eukaryota; kingdom Metazoa; phylum Chordata; class Mammalia; order Pholidota; family Manidae; genus Manis; species Manis pentadactyla. The sequence goes on along the minus strand of NC_080026.1, from coordinate 45,189,964 downwards.
GCCTTCTAAACAGCCTCCATATAACCATAGGGACCTGATTATATTGCTCTCCTTCCTAGGACCTTTGCTGTGTGGCCCACAGCAGGTGCCTGAAAAATGACTGAATGACTCATGAGGAGGAGGAGGATGTGAGCAGGATCTGCCTGCTTTAAGGGCTTTCAGGAATGTAGTATGGTGTAGGACAGAGCATGGCTTTGGAACCACTCAGGCCTAGGCTAAACCTCAGCTCTGCCATTGATCTGAGTGAGGTGCTTTCCCCTCTGTGAGCCTCAGTTTCCTTATCTGTGCAATGGGCTGGTAAGATATATCCTGTTGTGAGCATCCAGTGAGATGAAACATGGTGCTTGATGGAGGTGAACCTAGTAGGTGCTGCCCCAGGCTCTCTCTTGCCCCTGCCACACATCTCTACTTACCACTTCCGGGGAGGGGAGGCAGCTTGGTGTTCCGGGTGTGTGGAGCTGGCCCAGCCCATGAGCAGGAATCCTTAAGCGACTTAAGCTTCTCTTTCTTGAGCTGCTCGAACCGATGCATGGCGCTCATGTGTTTGCGCAGCTGCAGGCCACCAGCAGAGGGAGCAGCCAGTGCTGAGGCATGGGCCCCTGGGGGCATGTCCTCCAGAGCTGTCAGGTCTCCCAGGCTCCCGGGCCCTGTCCCTGGCATCTCCACGCCACTGTCATTGTTGGGGGCACTGCCCAGGGGAGAGGGCTCACTGCTGCAGGACGACTGGGCCCCAGGGCTGGACTGACACAGCTACAGGGGGCATGGTAAGAAGGTGCAGGCTCAGAGGGTGCGAAGCCCCACCTGGCCCTGCACCCAGACCTGCATGCACACCACACCCTTGTCCAGGAAACTGCCATGTGAGGGGCTTCCAAAGCATCACTGTGAGTTGAGATGGCCAATCCACTTCACTTCTCTGAACCTTGGCTTCCCAGCTGTGATGAACTTGACCTGCCTTTGAGACAGGGTCAGTAGATGGACAGAAAGCATCTGGCATGCAGAAGGCACCCAGTGACTGTGAGCCCAACCCCCGGTCACTCCCTATGTGCATTGAAGCTCTCCCATCTGGCCTCTGGGCTGGTCCTCTGCTGGTTGAGTTTTCAATGCATGGACACTTTGAAGCTGTGCTCCCCAGAGTTGCCATGGCCACATGGAGTTGGCATGAAAGAGTGTGCTTAAGCAACATGGCAACAGTGCTGTGCAGTGAGGAAGCGAGGGGTAATGAGAGCCTGCTGACTTCTCAACAGGCCAGGGACAAGGTGGTGGAGAGGGAAAGTAAGAGCAGGGAGGGTGGACAAGCTGGATGCAGCCTTTGCCTGAATGGCCACTTGAAACTATCTCTGCTTCTGGGACAGAAGGAGCAGGAGGGCTCATGGCACACTTAGACAGTGCCAGAACTCCACAGGACCTGAGTTGCTCTGGGATCTGAACCCAGTTGAGGCTCACCTAGGATGCAGCACCTCTGGGCTCATTCCTAGGCTGGGTTCTCCCACATCCCTGACTCTTCCTTGGGGAGCTGCAAGGCTCCCTCCCACCCATGGCACCACCCACACTCCTCACCTTGACACTCAAGACTGTTTGTAGGTTGTCCTTCCCTCTTCAGCCTGAACTCACACCTTCACTCTGCCCTATCCTGCATACAGGCTTGGTCCCCAAGGCTTGCTTCTGCACCTGCCAGCCTTTACCTCTTCCATGGTCTTACCTACAGAGCCATCTACTGATCCAAATCCACCTCACTGGGCCCACAAGGGGTCTGGACCAACAGGTTAGTCTCTCCCCCAGGCAGTGGCCCTCAACAAGTACCCCAGCCCGCCCTCACTCACGCCAGCCCACCCACACCCCTGCCCAGCTTCTCCGCTCACCTCAGTACCGTCTATCCTTAGGGGAGGTACAGGAAAGAAAAAGAGGTGGAGACAAAGAACACGTGGTTAGAACAAAAGGGGTGGAGGCCAGAGGGGTGAGGACACAGAGACAGGACAGAGGGGAGGGGACCAGTGCTGGTTGGAACAGCAGCCACCAGGAAGCACCCCTGGCCCTCCTAGACTGACCACCTGGGGAGTGGGCATCCTTGTCACCCATGGCCCTGCCCAGTAGAATGGGACCTGGCACAAGATGGCTTCCGTATGAGGCCCAAAGTGGTGAAGGGAGGAAAGTAGAGCTGAAGAGAGGAGGGACCTGAGGTAGCTGCAGCTGGGCTCGGGCCTAGGGGAGCTATGGGATTGGCTTTGTACACATGGGCTTAGCCTCCTGGGGGTGGGAGGAATGGCCTAGGTCTCTGCTTACCCCAGAGCTCTCGGTCTTGATGGCTTTGATGTGCAGGCAGTCCTCTGCCACCTGGCTGGTGCTGCTGGCCTCAGTACTCTCCTCGGGGCCCTGGCCGCTGGGCTCAGCACTGGCCTCATTGTCTCCATTCTCCTTGAGCAGCAAGGTGCGGAGGTGCACGTCACTGCGCTGCTTCTTGGTAACGTGAGCATCTGGGCCATGCACTGTTTTCACATGCTTCCGGAGAGAGCTGGGGTCGGTGTATCGCTTGGTGCAGCCAGGGATCTTGCAGATGTAGGGTTTCTGGGAAAAGAAGCTGGCCTTCATTAAGAATGGGTTATGAAGACAAACTTCCAATGGGAGCACTCCTCATTTTAAGGCCATGCCCTGTTCTCCTAAAGCCATGGCATGTCTGGCTGGCACAGTTAGGAGCCAGTGCACACTGGATGAGGCCATGCCAGCCCCTGGCTTGCAGGAGTGGGGCCCTGTTGGGCTAGTCTGCCACCTTTTCTTCAGGTTAAGCATGAAGTTAAGGGAGCCCACCTTTGTCTATGGAAGGAATCCAGGAAGCCAGAGCCCCTAGAAGGGCTGAGAGAGCCCAAGGAAGGAAGTCAAGTGGGAGCCTGTGGTGTCCACTTTACCTGCCTCCCAGTCTCAGCCCAGCCACTCAATTGCCTATGGCTCAGGTAAACTCAGGAAAGAATGTTTCTGAGAGCTTAGATACAAGCTGGGGACAGAGATCAGAGACTATGGAGGGAGTGGAGACATATAGCCTGGTGTGATCACAATGCTGTTTCCCCTGTGACCAGGGCACCGGGACTTTTTATGTCTGTAAGAGTGTACATACCTGTGAGACAGCACTAATGCCCCAATCTCTCTGATGATGAAAGACAGGTTTAGAGAGGCAAAAAAACTGGTTGAAAGTCATCAGAAACAGGATGAAAACCCAGGGTTTATCCTCAGTCCTGAGCTCAAACACATACACACCCATCCACACATAGACACACTCTTCCATATGCACATACACACACACAGACATACACACAAAGTGCACATGCACACACACTTAGAAACACATGTCCAGAGACATGCCCCTACATATGCACATGTACATAAACAGCCATATGAATACACATAAACACAGATCCTCACATACATATAATACACATGGTGCACATCCACACCCACATCCATACACATACTGACACACATCTACACATGTACACACACACATACACATACCCCTCCAAGCCTAGCTCTTGTCTGTTGAGATTCTGAGGGCCTCAGATATCTTTGGGAATTCCTCTAACTTCTTATAAACATTGGAGGAAGTCCCCTTTGGAGTACAAACTGTATCTAAGCTTTCATAAACATTCTTTCCTGAGTTTACTTAAGCCACAGGCAATTGAGTGGCTGGGCTGGGACTGGGAGGCAGGTAAAGTGGACACCATAGGCTCCTGCTTGACTCCCTTCCCTGGACTCTCTCAGCCCTTCTAGGGGCTCTGGCTTCCCAGCTTCCTTCTGTGGACAAAGGCTTCTCTGTGCTACATTAGTGGGGGACTGACAGCTATGGCAGGCCGAGGCAGCACCAGTGCCTAGAGCACACCCTTGCCAGTGGTCCTGGCCTTGAGGCAGGGCCTGCTGAGGCATGCTAAGCTCAGACAACAGATCAGTGGTGGGGGAGGAACACCTGGACCTGGCTATCCAATGGCCTACAGATATCTGGAAGCCATGGGCAACATGTTTATGCATGTGTCTGTGGGTCCCTGTGCACATGCCTTGTGCACCCCTGGCCAGGGTACCTCGCTGGAGTGGGTGCGGTTCTGGTGCTTGGCGCGGTCTGAGGCATTGGAGAAGGCTTTGCTGCAGCCCTCATGTTCACACACATATGGCTTCTCCCCGGTGTGCGACCGCAGGTGCGTCTTCAGATTCTCCAGGCGAGAGTAGGCCTTCAAGCAGCCCTCAAACTGGGAAGAAGCGGGTTTGGTCAGTGAGGCACCCCACATCCACACAGGAAGCCTGACCTGGGGCCTCAGCCTCCTCCCAAGGCCCTTCACTGCTCCACTCTGCTGGTGCAACGAAGAGTATGTATTTCAACATTTGCCTTCTTTTCTGATTATAATAATGGCATATGGCCACTTAAAAAAACTTGGAAAGAACTGAAAAGTACAAAAAGGACACTAAAAACCATGGCTGCCCATGGAGAGCCGCTGCTGATATTCATGTACATCCCATTCTGATGACTTTGCAGTTCATTCCTTTTTTTAAGCCCAAATTGGGAATATAACTAATATTTAGTTATATTCTGCTTGTTAAAATCAACAGCACATGGTGAGAATCTTCCCATATCATTAAAAACTCTTTGAAAATATTATTTTTAACTGTTTTCCAATGCCACTCCCTCATTAGAAATTTTCTGTACATTAAGATGTGCTCAGAATCAAGTCCAGAGTCCTCTAGGTCCTCTAGAGAGGTGGCTAACCTCCCTGTGCTCTGGTCAGGCTGGTCTCCTTGACCCTGCTAAGTTCTTCCTGTCATGGGGCCTTTGCACACACTGTCCCCTCTGGTGGAACTTTTCCCCACTCCCCGCTCATCTCAGCCCAGGCCTGGCTCACTCCTTTTCCATCTTTTAGGTCATCTCCACCCAGAGCATTTCTCTGATATGCTTAACATAATGCTACCTTTTTTTCTTTCTGCTCCCTAACACAATGTATAATCATCCAAATAATTTTGTTAACTGGCTTTTCCACTAGGATCCAAGCTCTATGAGTGCAGGTACCTCCTAGGTCTTTTATGTGTGCCTAGTATTTAGTGCATAATGAAAATAAACATTTTTGGCACTCAAAAATATTTTTGAAGATGAAGGAAGAAAGGAGAGGGAGCAAGAGAGAGGGAGGAAGGAGGGGTCATCACAAGAGGTTCTGTACCTATTCCAGAAATACAGCAATTGCATCCAATGTACCTATGACGACTGCCCTCAGAATGACACATAAACTGTCTCATTCTTCACATCCTTCCCTTTATTCTTGACCAGCCTGAATGAGCACACTTGGCTCCAAATGCCTTTTACCTGTTTCTGTAATCCAGAGCTCATTTCAGAGGGCCATGGTTTGTTACCACTGAGGTGCAAAACTTGCTGCAAAGGACCCAGAAGAATCAAGACAATCTTGCAAGAGAGGACAAATTTGGAGGACTGCCATTTCCCAATTTCAAAACTTACCAACTGTGTATGGTACTGGCATAAGAACAGACAAAGAGATCAATGAGAAGGAAGTTCAGAAAAAAATAAAGAACTTAGGGCCAACTGACTTTCAAACAAGGGTACAAAGACCATTCAATGGGGAAAGAACAGTCTCTTCAACAAATGGGACTGGGACAATTGTATAACCATATGCAAAAGTATGAAGCTGGACCCCTACCTCATACCATAAACAAAAATAACTCAATATGGATTAAAGACCTAAGTGGGAGAGCTACCTATAAAACTATATATATATATATATATATAATATTTATATTTATATAAATAAAACTGTATATTTATAAACTGTAAAAGTCACAGAAGAAAACACAGAGGTAAATCTTTGTGATCTTGGGTTAGGCAATGGTTTCTTAGATATTACCCAAAAAGCACAAGCAATTAAAAAGTTGGACTTCATTGCAATTAAAAACTTTTGTGCTTCAAAATAAACTATCAAGAAAAGGAAAACCACAGAATGGGAGAAAATATTTGCAAATCATATATGGGTCTAGAAGAACTACTACAACTCAACAATAAAAAGACTCAATAGCTCAATTTAAAAATGGGCAAAATATCTGAGTAGACATTTCTTCAAAGATAAATAAAAGTCCAATAAGTGCATGGAAAGGTACTCAACATCATCATTACGAGGGATACACTAATCAAAACCACACTGAGATGCCACTTCATGCCCGCTAGGATGAAGGATTTGGACCAATTGGAGTTCTCACACACTGCTGGCGGGAACGTGAAATAGTGTAGCCTTTTTGGAAGTCAGTCTGGCTGGTCCTCAAAAAGTTAAACATAGAGTCACCATGTGACTTGGCAATTCCACTCTAGTTATATACACAAGAGAACTGAAAACATAGGTCCACACAAAAACTTATACACTCATGTTCATAGCAGCATTATTCATAATAGCCACAAAGCAAATACTCCTCCATCGATGAATGCATATAAACACTAGGATCCATCCATACAATGGAATATCATTCAGCCATAAAAAGAAATAAAGTTACCAACGGGAAAGGGACTGAGGAGGATGGGTGGGAAGGGAGGGATAAGGGCGGGGAAAAAGAAAGGGGGCATTACGATTAGCATGTGTAATGTGGGGGCGGGGCATGGGGAGGGCTGTGCAACACAGAGAAGACAGGGATTCTACAGCATCTTACTACGCTGATGGACAGTGACTGTAATGGGGTTTGTGGGGGGGATTTGGTGAAGGGGGGAGCCTAGTAAACATAATGTTCTTCATGTAATTGTAGATTAATGATACCAAAATAAAATAAAATAAATGAAGCACTGATACATGCCACGACACGGATGAACATGAGCAGCAAGCAAACCCAGATGCAAGGCCTATACATTGTGTGACTGTAGTTTTAAGAACAGAATAGGCAAATTGATAGAGGCAGCAGACAGGTGATTCTCATGGGACGGGTGGAAGAGAGAATGGGAAGTGAGTATAACAGTTTCTTTTTGGGGTGATGAAAATGTTCTGGAATTGACTAGAGGTGATGGTTGCACAACTTTGTGAATATACTAAAAATCACTGAATTGTACACTTTTTGAAAAAGGGTGAACTTTACGGTATGTGAATTTTCTCAATTACAAAAATAACTTGTCCTCAAAGGTAGCATATTTCACTGACTCCTGGACACCACCAATTTTAAGACAGTCTGATTTCAGAGATATTAAAATGGGAACAAATGCATGTCTCACAATCTATGCAATATGGTAATTCATACGGAAGAGTTAGAGGCTTTAATGGCAGCCTCATCAGTACAGTACCTAACCAACTCCCCTTTTAAAGAAGGAGCCATTTCTGTGCGTTAAAAATAGGTCTCACCAATTAGTTACAAATCTGTTGACTCCACAAGGGAGAGCATCTCAAAGGTCTTAGCTTTGTGATCACTTCTTTCTTTTAACTCAACCAAACTGATTTTCCAAAAAGGCTGCACCATTTTATGTTTCTCAAGCTGTGAGTCACCATGAAGCTTTTCCCTGTGCAGGGCAGACAACAGGGTGCTACTAAGCTGGTCTCTCTGGGGCCTCTCTGGGGTCACCTCACCAAGTGAGCTGTGGCTACAGCCATGCCGTGGGGCCCACAGTCGTACAGTCACAATCGCAGAGATGCCAGAACACCTGTACCACGGTTAGTAAGATGCACAGCCTGAGAGAGCAAGCTGACATCCTGGGACAGCAGACCAGTGAGCAGCCTCAAGGACCCAAAGCAGGTGAAAGGCCCAGGGCAGGAGCACACAGGGCATGTCTGCAAGGCCTGTCCCGGAGCCCCTGCTGTGGCCTATTCTACCCTGGTTTATATGGAGTCAGCCCCACCCAACACAACCACACCACCTGCCGGGCGGGGCCGGTCCCACAGGCACTGCTGGGAGGAAGGGCCGTGCCCGGGGCCCACTCACCGTGCACTTGTGTGGCTTCTCGCCAGTGTGTCGGCGCATGTGCACCACCAGCATGTACTGCGCCTTGAAGGGCTTCTGCTCCCGCGTGCAGGCCTGCCAGCGGCACACGAACTCCTTCTTCTCCCCGTGGATGTGCTCATTGTTGATGTGCTGTGGGAACAAGCCCGCAGAGGGCATGAGCTGGCACTGGCTGCCACTGAGCAAAGAGCTGCTGTGTGCCACTTGTCTAGGCTGCGGTTTCCAGTTAGCCCTCAGAGCCAGCTCGCTCACCCCAGGCTGAGCTCCAGGCTCTGGTCTCTGGGGAACTGGGCATTATGACGACACTCATCACCTGTGTGTCCCCAGAGCGGTTGCTCCCACGATGTCGGAGCAATGGGCCACCAAGGATTTCTGTCACAGGGACAGAGCAAGCTGCCCTGGGCAGATGCTTTGGATTTTGGTCACTTGTTTTGATTACTTAACTGAAGGTTGCAGTCCTCACTGGCAAAGAGGTATAACTGCCTCTGAACTTAGAGTGTGTTGATACGTATGGAGCCTCCAGGACTTTCATGTCCTTAATCTTTTGGGTTGCTTGTCAGATAAATAAGAGTGGAAATAGGTGGTATTAGTCAATCACACAGTAGCCTGAAAAGGTATACTGCTCTTCCTGCTTCCTCTCCCACGGGGGCTTCTCTCTAAAAGGCCACCAGGGAGCCTCCTTGGGCCCATCAAGGGCCCATCCTTCCCCTTCCATCTCCCTCTTGGTTCAAGGTCATGTCCTATAGGCAGTTCCAGCTGGGCTTGCTTCTCTAAAGGCAGGTGGGGAGGGCTGAGCACTCCAATCCTGAGGGCCCCGTTCTCCCCAGCCCCATCTCCTGTCTGCTCTCAGCTCCCTTTCCCAGCTTTCAGTACCTCCCTCCCCAACCCCTAGACCCCTACTGTCCAACACAGGAGCAATTTGCTACTTGTGGTTCTTAGTCCTTGAAATGTGGCTGGTCCCAACTGGGATAGGCTGTAAGTACAAAAATATCTTTTTTTTCAAAGACTGAGAATTTTTAAAAGGGAATGTAAAGTATCTCAATAATTTTACATTGATTACATGTCAAAATGACAATATTTTAGATATATTAGGTTAAATAAATTACAATAATTTCACCTGTTTTCTTTTATTTTTAAATGTGCTCCTACGTCGTTTAAAATAACATGTGTGGTTGCATTTGTTGCTTGCAGGGTCTTCCTACTGGATGGTGCTGCTGAAGGTGTTTGCATCCTACAAGGCTGGCCAAGAGCTGCACATCTAGGCACTGCAGCAGCTCACCAGAGAGGTAGAAAACCACCAGGCCCTCATGACCTAAGGAATAGGCCCAACCATCATGCACATAAATGCCAATGTTGGAGCGAGTAAAATCTATAGCACTTGGAACTTCCAGGGAAATATTTTCATATTAGCTTTAGTTTCCATTTTTAAAGCCTTTCAAATGATAAAAATGCTTCCTGACAATGCCTTTCATTTTTTTCTTATTGGTTTACTTAGCAATAAATTGTTAATAATTGACTAGAGGCTCCAGCTTGCCCAGGTACCTGCTGCCATCCATCTTTCTCAGGGAGCAGAAAGACAGAGCTGGGCACAGGGCTCCCTTCTCTCACAGGCGCCTTCTCTTTCCAGGGCCAGGCGGAGGCAGTCACCTCAGTCCACAGGACAGCCCTGGGCACAGGCAGAAGCCTGCAGCTGAAGCCTTCTTTCCAGGGCCAACTGCTCACCACTAGTGCATCTTACATCTGCATCTCCACCCCTTTGCCAGGGCCCTCTGTTGGCGCAGATGCTCTACCCTCTCCTCCTTTCACTTACTCTGATCTGTCCTGCAACCCACAGGTCCCATTCCCCTTCTCTCTCTCAGACTCATTTATCCAAAGAGGTGGTAGGGTTGGAAAATTATGTTTGCATTCGGGAAGGGATTAGAAGGACCTGCTTCATAGTGTCTATATCAGCCTCAGTGGGTTTGCTGGAAAATTCCTGTCTTCTGGGGGAGTATGGGACAGGAAAAAACCTAAATCACAGGAACCCTCAGTATTTAGGAACAGCCCACATGACTGCAGAAAGCAGACGGAGTGGATAGTGTCCGAAATGTTGAGTTCCCAGAGCTGAGGAGGAGAGACTCCTTTGGGACAGCTTCAGATGTGAAGTGTGTTTGTGTGTGTGTGTGTGTGTGTGTGTGTGTCTACTTCACCCAGTAACCAAACTGCTAGTTCAGTGTGGGGTTCATCTTCACAGACACACTCACCAAGGAATGTGTGTGTGTTTGTGGTGGGGGGTGGAGGGACGTTATTCTTGAATTTAAGTTCTGTTCTGGATGGAGAAGTGAGGACAGCTCAGGGCTGGCCTGGGGGACGGAGGAGGAGGCAGGAGAGCTGTCATGAATGGAATGCTGCCGTCCACTCTGTGCTGAGGTTGGTATCATGCTCAGCCTCCATCCCCCTGGAGTAGGCTTCAACCCCCATTAGAGGAGGAAGAACTGAGGCAGGCTCACAAAGGTTAGTCAGTGTTAGAATCCCTTGGTTAGCTGTGATGGAGCCAGGTTTAAAACCAGGCATCACCCATGCTAAGCCCTGCTCTTCCCGTGGCACAGATGACCCCTGGCTGCTGCTATGAAGGCTGCTGCTGCAGAAGGGCTGAGAGTGGGGCTGAGGGACATGCCCTGAAGGGCACACCTGCTCCCGTGACCTTCTCTGGTCTTCTGATCTGTCAGTACCCAAGCATTTTAAGCTGTCCCCTCCTGAAAGGGGTGTAAACAGGCCATCTTCACTCATGCACACTGAGTCTCTGTGAATGGTCTCTAAGAGGAAATAACCAACTCCTTCCTCTGTGGGATAAACTTTTTTCAGGTTTCAGGGTCAGGTTTGTGGATGCTTGCTGGTTTAACTTACTTCCCTCTTTGCACTGGCTGCTAGAAAGCTCAGAAGAAAAGATTTGTATGTGAACTACAGCTCAGAGCACTTAGTTTTTCATACTAACTCTACTCCTGGTTTCATTTTATTATTCCTTTCCCCTTAATTTTCTCATTTTCTTATTTTTCTTTTAATGTGCTACATATTATTGGAAGCCCCCTTTTAGGAACAGGCAGGGCATGGATACAAAATCATGTCTCCCACTTGCAGAGGATGTGGCCCAGGTACTTCCTGGCATCTCCTGCTCAGGCCCCTTCTCTCCAGCAGAGGCCTGAAAGACCCTGCCCCAGTGGGCAGGCTGCTGAGGCTTGGGGCTTACGTGCACCAGCTGTTCCTGGGAGTCGTACTCCTTGGTGCAGTCTTCCCAGTGGCAGTTGGTCTCGTAGATGATCACCTCAGCCTCCTGCTTACAGTCCTCCTTGTCCAGGTCTTCTTTGAGGTCAGCCAGCTGCTCCTGGGGAGGTGCAGAGCACATTCAGTGAGCCATGTCCACTTGGCCCTGAGGGAGGTCACTATTAGTTCTGGGCAGTCTGTGTCAAGGCCCCTGGGCTGGTACACGCATGGACACAAACTCACACATGTGTACGCACATATATGTGCTCATCAGCTTTCTTAGTCCCTTTCCTTGGCTGGCTCCCACCTACCGCTCTCCTGTCATACAGCTGTCCTGGGGCCCCTCCCGCCTAAGGTTGGCTTGTCATGACCAAGGTGCCCTGTCACATCCTGGGGCATCTGACATGGATGGTGAGGAAAGCAGGAGAAAGGGCAGTAACTTTTGCTAATTTGGTTTGGTTTCCTCTGGGGAAGCCGGGGTGGGACCTGTAGGATGGGGGGCATTTTTGTTTAGTGTGTATGGGCTCTGGTCTTCCCTGGAGGCAAGAGAAACCCGGCATGCATCTCTCACTCTCACATTGTCCCCTTCTCCCTGGGGCACACAATACAACCGGATTCACACCCAGGACAGTGCTACAGACCCCTAAGACCTCAGCAAGGGAATGTGTTCCACACATTCTCTCCGTATCTGTCTTCCTGGCAATAGCCCTAACATATGGGTGTTTGCATTCTCATAACAGCTGGGAAATGTAGGTTCAGGAGGAGGTTGACCTGCTCTCCTCAGAGCACAGTGAATTGTGGCAGCCTAGATCTGGACTCAAGCCTCCCAGTCATGACAAGGCCCACATGTGCCCATTTCAAGGCAGCAAAGGAAGGCCCTTAGGAGAAGTCTTCACCTGATCACAGGTGCCTGAAATTCCTTTCAAGGAGAACAAAGCCCCTGACTCCCAACCTAGCAACAGACTGAGGGTAACTGTGGGTGTTGACACAGAGCTGGCCTGGGGCAGCCTCTGAGCAGGGGACACTAGGACAGGCTGGGGGGTTCCAAGGGTGGGGCAATGGGAAAAGCACAGATGTGCAGGGTGGGAGGAGGGCCCAGTGAGGATCCCCAGAGGATGTCTGGACTCCCCAGGATTCTACTGGCCCTGTTGGGCAGGCTCAGAGAACAGCCAAGCAGAGTTAGCTGTTAGAACAACTTGCTTTAAATTTCAAACATCTGCAAAATACCAGAAATGTTTTCTTTCAAAAGAGCCTCTGGGGAAAACATTTATAGCTCAGGTAAGGGGGAGAACCTCTCCCCATGCTTACGAGCCACAGCTCCACAAGCTGCAGAGACTTGGTGAGGCAGACACCGCAGCAACCCATCAGCCTCATTGCTAATGCCGAGTCTGCTTCTAGGTGCATGGGAATTGGCTTCCTAATTCCCCACAGCCAGCGGCAGACACACCCCAGCCAACTTTCCCTGGATGCAAAGGTTCTTCTAGGAGGGGCTCCTGGCTGCTCCCTGCACTTGTTCCGGAAAAGAAAACAATGGCAGGTAATGCACCAAGTCCATGAGCAGCACCCAGTCCATACCTCGACCCCAGGTTTTCAGCAAGGGGGGCTCTGTGGGGCTGGCCCTCCTGCCTGCTCTGCACTTTCAGACAAACTGGAAATAGACTTATTATTTCCATAAACTGCATGCCCTGCTTACTGCAAAGACTTGAAGAAGGCACCAGGTTGACATGTGGGCAGAGGACAGTGCCAGGGCAGTGGATGGGCTCAGGTCTCCAGTGGAGCTGGGCATCATCCTAGCCCAGGATTTGAGGGCTTGAGCAGAGAGGGGATTCATTATGCTGCATTTCCTGCCTAGGGAAAGCATGCCCACCGCCTTGCAAATATCAGGCCACTGAATCAGGATACTGAGTAACACAGTGACAACCTCCTCATGATAAACAGCTTTCCTTCCACTGACACAAGTGTGGAGCCAGGAAGGAGGGACAGAGGGCTTTGTGCCACCACCCTGGATTGGAGAAGGTAGGGCGGGGGACTCTGAGGTGCTCAGGGCAACCACCCCACCATATTCTCATGCCTCCAGCACAATGACGGCAGGCCTCATGGAAACCGTGCATCATGCTGAGATGCTTTGGTGTCAACTAGGGTAGAAAAATTTGTCACCAACCCCTCGGTTAGCCTGACAATAACTGAACCCAGTAATTCATAAAAATTAAGTGCCCAGAGCAGGCCCAATGGTTTACAGTTTTGATAAAGGATGGTCTGGCTGAGGCAGGGGAGATGGGGACAGAAGGCTCCTATCATCCCTGGTGTCAAGGCTGGTGATTCTATAATAATGGATGGAGTCCAGGTCACCTTGAGAGATCTGAGGGGTGAGGCTTTTCTGTGAGGTCAGCACTCACACCAGCTCTTCCTATGACAGGCCTCTGCTGGAACTGTATGCCTACCTTCTTGGAGGGTTGGAACAAGTGGCAGGATCTCCAAAGGGACTGGCACAAGGGTCTCAGACCCACAGTAGACCCATCCTGGGTGGTGAGCTGCTCCATTCTCTACCTTCCCCCAGGAACCATCCTCTCCTCCCTCCCCACTCACCATGCCACTCACTTCCCCAAATGTGCACTGAGCCATTAGAAAATATTATTTCACAGCCACTGCATTTATAGCCCTGTGCAAACCCTAGTGATGTAGAGCCAAATCAGGCACTTCTCGCCAAGTGCCACCTCTCCAAAGCTTACAGTGAGTGCAGGACAGGCTGTGAAGTGACCCAAAGCTAGGGCAGGTGTCTGGGCATGTGTGAGCCCTGCTTTTCAGAAGGGTCAGGAAAGGCTGAAGTGGCAGTGAAGGGGATGGGATTGGGGACAGAATTTCAGGTAGAGAGAGAAACTGGACAGGGGCCTGAGCCATTCAGGGGACAGGAGCAACCCAGTTCAACTGGGGCTTGTGCTGCGTGAGGGTGAGGAGTGGTAGAGAGATGGTTGGAGCCTGACAGTCACTCATTCAGCATGCGTTTGATGAGCATGTCCTGGTAGGTATTGGGGACACAGCTCTGGCAACCCAGCTCAAGGTGCACCCACCCCACCCTCTATGGTTCACTCATCCTCTCATTCCTGCATCCCAGCGGCCGTCAGTTCATCCGTTCCCCAGCAGGGTTACTGTCACTAGTCAGCTGACCCAGAGAAGATGAGGCCTGGTCCCAGCCCAAGTATGGCCAGGCAGCCAGCAGGTTACCTGCGTCAGGGTCAGCTGGGAGGCTGGCTGCACACCTTCGGCCTCTGTCTTGACCTTGCTGCGCTTATGAATGACGATGGGGTTGACGGTGCTGCTCACAGCTGACTCACTGCTCTGCTTGCTCTGAAGGAGAGATGCACAGGGGAGCCTGTCACAGGGGATACGGTGGGGACACCCCCAATTCTGAGGGGCTTCACTTCTGGGTCCCTACCCACATAGACCGTCTGGGCCAACACTTCTGTTAGAAGTTTTAGAAGCTGGTCTTCCAGCCAGGTCCTCACATCAGGGCCATGGCTGCAGGATCAGGTGGTGTGACACAAGCTGACAGCTGCCTGGAGCCCTAGGGTGGAGAGGGAGGATGTCCTGAAAGGGAGCTGCTTGAAACTGTGGTGTACTGTCTTCCCATCTGGGTGTGATCACAGCCAGGCTCCACCCACCTGGGCAGCAGCTTCACCTCAAGAATTATGGTGAGTGCTCACCAGGACCCAAGTCTATTCGGGGCTTTATGCACACCCAAGTGCATGCGTAGGTACAGTGACCCAGCCTAGGTGCAGGCCCCACTCTGCAGATGTGTTAGCTCAGGCCGAAAGAGCTTTCAGGCAGGGCAGGGTTTGAAATACGGTCTAGCTGACTCTGAAACCTGAGTCCTTTCTACTCTGTGATACTGCCTCTGTAACTCCATTGTCCCATCTGCAAATACAACTCCATTCATCAAATATTAACAGCACCTACTGTGTGCCAGCCACTGTACTAGCTTTCCTCCATCATGTCAAAGGCCTTTTGGAAAGGTCAAATAAAATGGTCTTTCATAAACTCATGCTCTAAAACTAAACTCCACAGTATTAATTATTATTCATTAATCGATCCACTTCACATATTATGCATGGAGTACATGCATCGTGCCAGACTCTGAATTCTAGGGTTTCTCCACCTACTCACTATGTTTATCGTATGGGCAGCTGCAGAGCTGAGAGGCTGGGCACTTGCCCACAGTAAAGTGAAGGTAGTGTCAGGACCCAGCCCCAGTTTCCTGACCTGGCATCCAGCTGAAGCCCTTTCAATCATGTGGCCTCTGCCCAGAGGCATCCCGCCAGTCATACCTGTGCCTAAGGCCTCCCACAGTTCCTGGTGTCGGATGGCAGTGATCAGCCCTCCTGGGGTCCAGGTAAGTACCTGGTGGCCCACCCCTTGCTCCCTGCACCCACCTACCTGGTTGGTGTCGTTTAGACAGTTGCTGGTGCTGCTGAGCTGGGTGGGTGTGGCATTGATAGAGGCAAGGGCCATGGGCTGTTGGGCCAGGAAGGTGGGCGAGGGCTGGATCAGGGGTGGTGTGTGTCCAAAAGCTGAGCCGAGGCCCCTCTGCTGGCTCAGTATCTGCTGGTAAGCCACGGGGTTGATTGGGTGGGGGAAGGTGAAGGCCGGGCTGTGAAGAAGAGCCGACAAGGTAACGGAATGGAGGTGGGGGTCTGGGGTGGGCAGGGGCTCTGTTGACACTTCTTGGGAAGAGAGGATGCTGCCCAGGGATTGGGGTGGGTATGTTGCTCATCTCACTATCACCAAGGCTCTACCTTGCTTAAGAACCCGTAGTGGCTCTCCATTCGCTGCTTGCCATCTCAGTCTTTACCCATGTGCTGCACCTGGATGCAGCCTTCACACGGCAGGTTGGCCCCCAAGAGTGCCAGGCTCCATCTCACCCCCATACTCTGGCCCTTCACTGCTCTGATGCCTGAAACACACCTCTGCATCACTGGTGCCTATTTGAAGCCTGCTCAGCCCCTGAAGCCAGTTCTAATGCCCCCTTGTCCAGAAAGCATGCCCTGGAACTTGCCTGGCTTTCCTAATACCTCCTGGTTTCTCTCAGGAGGGTCAGGGGAAGGACATGAGTTCCAGCCAAGGTGGCTTGGTCTGAGTCAAGGGCTGCATGGAGGGGATGAGGGCGCATGGTGGTAATGAGGTTTGGGGGTATCATGCTGTGAGCACAGCGGGAGCCTGCTGCCAGCCCAGAAATGTGGCATAGCCCAACTCAGTGTCACACCTCATGTGGCCCCCAATGCTGGTCAATGGCCCGGCAGCTCCAGGGTACCTGCTGAGACACTAGGAAAGCCACCCTTGATTTCATGATTGAATTTTTCACAACAGGCCTGGTAAGTGTTACCTTTTACCTCAGAAATTGTGAATTGTATTTGGGGGTGAATAATGGGCACAATGAAGGTGTACTCAGAGGTTGGCCTATTTCAATTTCATCACTATTGGTTTTGAATTCATGAAAAAGCTTCAAGTACAAAAATTCACAAATGCATGAAGTCCTGCCTTTCTCCTCATGTTGAAAGCCTTGGTCCTCACCACCTGGCCCCCAACCCAGCTCCCAGTTCTCTGCCCTCTGCTTGCAGGCTGGGCTTACCTGAGGGTGCCTGCTGACAGGTGCCCATAGGAGCCACTGGCTGCTGAGCTGCTGCGGGAGTTGTTGATATAGGCCACCAGCGAGTTGGGCGATGTCCGGATCATCCGCTGCAGGTCAAGGCTGGCATCCGAGAGGGGGGAGATAGACAGTGCCCGCTTGCGGCTCAGGCGTGGTGTCACCCGTGGGCTGGAGAAACGTGACACTGCAGGGACAGCCAAACCACAGCATCACCGTGCTTGTACAGGGGTGGAATGGGGGAAGGGAGACTAGTAGGTGGGTGATGAGAGAGCCTTTGAGAACAGTCTAATGGGAATTGTACTTGTGCCACATTCTAGCTGCAGACTCTTAAGCAAGGGGAGTAGCCTCCCTCAGACTCAGTTTGCTCATCTATAAAATGGGTCTGATCCACACGTGGCATGGTCTGGGTTTATGTGCTTGAGTGAGTGACTGTGACCAGTGAACATATGTCAGCACCTTCACCATTAGGCATGTAGAGAGTAGGGTGGATCCAGCAGTGCTTAAGGCATGACAGCAAAGTGCACAAACCACAAGTGAACAGCTCAGTGGTGTTGCACAAAGTGAACCCACCTGTGAGGCCAGCGCCAGGCCAAGAAACAGGGCATAGCCAGTGCCCTTCCAGGTCCACCCCAATGTCAGCCACTACCCAGGCTTCTGACATTCAGCTTAGTGTTGCCTATTTTTGAATATTTGCCTGTTATGTAAATGGAATTAAAAATAATTTCTTACCCTGCTTCTTTCACCCAGCATTATCAATTGGTAAGATTTCTCCATGCTGTTGTGCATGGTAGTAACTGGCTCTTTTTTTTTATTGCAGTGGAGAATTTCCCTGGGTAACTATTCCATGGGAAGGGAGTGAAAGGAGTTATGTGTTCCAAGGTGATGGATCATGTTGCAACTAGATTGCTCTAAAATGCCCCTGATAGGGCATTTGCTAAGCACAGGTGTGGATGGCTGCCCCCAATCTCCTAGCATGATGCCTGGGCATGTGGCTCGTTCTCTGGGGTTTGCTGGATAGGCAGCCAATGGGGTGGAGAGGATGTGGGAACAGCAACAAGAAGCAGCCTGGCAACTCGAACACCAAGGACCTTCAGTTCCGGAGCTGCCTGAGGCTTGAGTAAACACCCATGTGCGTACACACTACACACACACATATCCCTGCCCTACCTGACCACCCCTTGCATATGCTCTCAGCTCTCACCCATACATAACTGCAGGAAAGGAAGAGGGCCTGCCCATGATCTGAACCCTGGGGCCACAGGCTCCCCTGCTATGGCTCCGATTGCTCCCCCTTACCCCCCTCATCCCCCATCAGTGCTCTGGGTCTCTCCTCTGGACAGATAGTGGCCTAGAAATGGCCTGACAACCTCGTTGAATGACACTCCACACTCCAAGGTTTCCGCCCTGTCCACACTTTCCCTGAGCACCAGATTTCTCTTTGTAAAAGGGTCTACTAGTGCCAATGACCTCCAGGACTGTAGTGAGGAGTTAATTAGATGCTGCATGAGAAGCATCTGGCGCACAGTGGGGGCCCTTTAAGGCAGCCATGCCCTGCACTTGAGGATACCTGCATGGAGGAGCCTTTTCCTGTACCCACTGGCTCCCGTCCCCTTTCCTTCTTCAGCGGCCCCATCTGCTACACACTGCCTGGCCCAGCCTACCTCCATGCCCATGCTCAGCTGCTCCTGGGCTCACACGCCCAGCTTCCTCCCTTTTGCTTTCTCAGACTGCAGGGTTGGTGTGTTGGTGTCTCATGTCCACAACTGCGGGGGCACTGAGGGCAGGGATGAGGGCCTGTGAATCTCTGAGCCCCCATCCCCAGTACCTGCCAGGCCCCTGAGAAGGATCCAGACAGAATCAGCCTGGGTGAGGGAACAGAGCCCACCCCAACCAATTGATGATGAAGCCTCACTGAGTCCCCAGCCTACCACCTCACTGCTGGGCCCTGGGCACAACCATGCCCTGGCCTCCCGAGAACCCCTCATTCTTGGCAGCAAACATGGGAAGCCCTGGGAAGCCCCTGTACTGCTGGGCCACTGGGAGGAACACCTCCCTGAGGCTGTGGAGGGGACAGAGGAGGCCTCAGGGTCTGTCTGAGTTCCATTCCAGCCAACCCAGCCCCATTTCCAATGCCCACCACTCAC
This sequence comes from Manis pentadactyla, assembly GCF_030020395.1. NCBI lineage: Eukaryota > Metazoa > Chordata > Mammalia > Pholidota > Manidae > Manis > Manis pentadactyla. Next base: position 45,170,998 of record NC_080026.1, on the reverse strand, counting down.
ATGGCAGTGGACGGAGCAGAAACCTAGGAGTTGGCCAGAGGCCTCCCCCTCCTCACTCCTTCACAGCTGAGTCTGCCCTGAAGCCTTCTATAGATCCCCTTTCTCCCAACCTCCAGTAGCTCAGCCCAGCCCCACCCTGCCCACCACTTGCCCAGTTTGCCCCTGGCCCTCACCTAATTGCTACCCAATCCACATTCCTCATTGCAGCCAGAGAGAGAGCTTTTCAATGTGCCAATCAATCATGTTTCTGTCCCCCACCCCCTTTCCAAACTTTTCCAAAGCTCCCCACTGCTTTATTAGGAAAAAGGCCTAAGTCCTCAGTGTGGCTTTCATGGTGGCTCTGTGGGTGCCCCCTACTCATGTCACCTGGCCTGCACGGGGCATTTGCACATGCAGCTGTCTCTGCCTGCAATGTTGTTTCCTCCTCTCTGTGGTCAGACCTCAGCTGGCTCATCGCTTTCCTGGGAAACCATCCCAACTGCCTCTAGCTGGACAGGTCCCCTGGTCCTCTCTCCAAACAGGTGCTACATTGGCAAGTTTGCATCTATCTGTGCTGATGGTTTCTGCCTGTCCTACCTTCATGAACTAGGGGGCTCAGGTCCTTCCCTGTCTCTATTGTATCCCAACTCTCAAATCGGGCTCAGTGATGAGCCGAAAGTGGGAGAGGGTAAATGCTGAGCCGTTGGCACTGGCGCTGCGATGAGCAGAATCTGAGCATGGAAGGTCGGCATCTACCGAATGTTTGGTGGGCGTGAGGTGCTGTTCTAAGTACTTTAAGTATTAAGTAATTGCAGCCTCCTGACTGCCATAGAAGGAAGGGGCAACTGTTATTCCCATTTTACAAGTGACAAAACAGGTAGTTTGCTCGAGGCCTCCCAGCCAGGGTAAATACAGAAACTGATTGGAAGGCAGATTTATGGCCACCCATACCGCCCACCACACTGCCTCTGCCCAGGGTCGGGAGGAGAGGCTCCTGGTGGGGGGAGTCCATTGGAGGGGTGGGGGCTAGGGTGGACAAGCCTACACACGTACCAGGTGGGGACACATGGCCTGCACTGGCCAGCCACACCAAATCTGACACCCGGCGCCTTGGAGCACATTGCTTGGCCCCCTGAGCCTCTCTTTGCCCATCTGTACGCTGGGGGCAGGGCACCTTGGCAGGGTAGGGTTGTCACGAGGACACACGGGCAGCACTGCAGTGCCAAAAACTTAGCAACCTTTCCAAGATGGAACTGCAAATTGATACAGGCTCTTTAGGGGTTAAGAGGTCTGTTTCGATGGGCAGGGTAAGACTAGAGCTAATATTGGGGTAAAGACAGCAAGTCTAGGAAAGATGACTGTGCCCCACAACAGCTCATCTGTCACCCAGATGTCCACCCAGATGTCTGCTCATTCAGACAGCCTTCTAAGTTTCTGAGCTCTTAGTCACTGAGTTCACTCCTGGTCAATCCTTGCTTTGAAGGAAACTCAAAGTAAGACACAAAAGTGGCTCTTTCCAAAGTCTCTGGTTACTTACAAACTGAGTGGCAAATAGCCGAAATATAAGGGGCAAAACAGATCTAACATCATGTAAAGTAGGAAATATATACAGCCTTATAATACATTTTAAAAAAAGATTTTGCTGCTAATACTTGGATTCCCACCTTTTTGTGTACCCCTAACAAGAGGAAACAGGCCAAATCTGACAGTGATATTCATCTCTGTTATTCCCGCCCCCAAGGGAAATATGTATTAATATGCCTCTTCCCTTGATAAATTACTACATAGAAAGAAAAGGCTGGCACTCATTTCCCGTGGCTTCTTCTGTGATTTATGACTGGGCACTGGCAGAGCCGTTGTCTCGATTCATCTATAGATGAGCCTGTTCTGGTTTCCGCAGCCGCCAAGTGACCAGTCACCCGCCTGCCTCACCTGGGCGGATGGCTGGTGTTTCCCAGGGCTGTCACCCTTGCATCTGCACTGTTTCATCCACTGGCTCTTTCTTTTGCTCATTCATGTGTTGCCTCATTCACCTATCAGACACTTGTGCAGTACTGACAGTATGCCAGGCACTGAGCTGGACACTGTTGGGACAGCAGGTGAGGAGGACCCCTGGCCCTGCCCCCTTGAGCTCACTGTCCAAGAATTCCAGATTTGCTAGGCACTCCCAAAATGGGACTACCCTAGGTACCCAGAGTACTTAAGGGCATCGTTGCTTTCCCAGGGCAGCCAGGAAGAGCAGCAGATGTGAGAATGGGCCCTGGACTCAAGCAGACCCTACTTGGCTGCTCTGAACTGGGTGGCTTTGGGTGAGCCACTGAACCTCTCTGAGCTGATCCTTCACCCGAAAATGGGCCAGCGGCACCCATCCCAGGGGTGCTATGGTCTAGTGGCCAGCATATCACCCGTGGCTCTGGGCAGACCTCCTGCAGACCCAGCAACCTGGGCTGAGGGCAGCAGGAAGGACACGGAGCCCAGTTCCACGGGACCTAGGCAGGACAAAAGTGGTACCACCAGCCAAGAGAGCTGAGTCCCAGCACCATACGCCAGGTGCCACCCTTATCATGGGCTGGGATATGCCTTCCCTGTGTCTGGGCTGGTGGGCTCTGAATCCTCAGTGCTTAGGAGGCATTCCTGAAGAGCCCAACCCCCTACCCAGAAACATGCAGTTCCCTCTGAAGAGATGCTCTAAGGAAATTCAGCTCGAGGACCTTTCCTAGGACCAGCAGTTTCCTAGTTCTGTGATATAGACAAAGACACTTAGACTGCAGGCCTCAGGTTCCTCTCCTGTAAAGTGACTTCATAATGCTTGTCTCATGACTCTTTGTGCTGGTTTACCAGATGGCCCACATAATACACTATTTAGCCCATGCCTGCACACAGAGCTGTGCCCTTCAAGAACCTGGGGCCTGGTCTCTGCCTCCCTCCTGCATGCAGTCCAGGTATGGACTCCCTGCCCACTGGGGCCTCCAGCAACCCCTCCAGCAGCTCCTCCTGCCTCTCTGTGGTGTGATCAATGTAATTGGTTTCTGAAAACCCCCCTGGACCTGCAGGCAGCATAAACAACAGGCGTCAGAACGGAGGTGATATCTGAGTCAAATTAGTGTCAATATGACAATAAAATATACAGCTTGGAGGAAATATGGGCTGTAAACAGACAACATTTCAATCGGAAACATTTCAATCTTCTCAATGTGGTAGGAGTGGGGGAGTTGCAGTTGTGGCTGTGGCCATGCTGCTGTTAAATCACTGATATTCAACAGCATAACACAGGAAAATTCCGTTTTAGGGCCCTGGTGACAACCAGTGAATTCCCTGCTCTCCAGAGAGCCGCTAGGCAGAAAGATGGCCTTGGATTACCTGACTGGGTGTCTATTACCTTCCATTGCAGCCTCACTCCTCACTCTTCCTGCTATGAATCAGCCTCCCTGAGCAAGAGGCAGTGGGCTTTGTGGGCTGCAGTAGGCCAAGAAGCTCGAGGGAGGGGGGGCTTTCAGGGGCAGGCGCTTTGCCCTGCCCACGGCTGGCCCTGTGCCCTGGGAGCAGCACAGGGCTGCGATTTTCAACTCCGTAAGAACTCATCAGAGGCCCCTCTGCCTTCCAGCCTCTCCTCCGCCACTGTGGTGCTTTCCCCAACATAGGATGTATACTTGACTCAAACAAGATTACTTTAGGCTTGATGGAGACTGATAGGGACACCTTCCTCAGATATTATCAGGTTTCCCAATTCAGAAAAAAATACAAAGCTCTATTTTAAGATCTATTTTTTTAACCCCAAAGGGGAGTTTGTTAAAAATACAACATTAACTTAATAATCATGTTGGTGTCCCTTGGCTGAAGTAAAATTTGTGATGGTGATTTGCCAGTGATTGAGCTGGGGATGCTGCTCTACTGGATGAGGACCCAGGTGAGCTTCCCGCACACCCACCCACCCCGAGCACTTCACAGTCCAGCAGACCTGGTCTCCAGGCCCCAGCTCCATGTTGAAAGCCTCTGGAAAGTTTTCTCCTCTACAATCCTGCTTCCTCTTGGAGCATGCATGACGGAACTGAGAAAGGAGCCTGAGGTGGGTGGGGTGGCCTCAGGACAGGTATTTGTCCTGCTGAGGAGCCCACACCACAGCCCCACAGGAGGTAAGCACCCAAGGACAGGACCCAGCATGCTGGGCACTGCCGTGTCCCTAGCAACCAGGGCTGTGCCTGGCACACAGGAAACGTTCAGTAAATACCCCCAGAATCAATGAGAGAATATGAGACACATATACATGCAAGCACACAGACAGGGAAGGCACAGTCTCCCCAGCTTCCCACAAGCTTCCCAGGTCCCCTGCATCTGCATGAGTTTACAGGTTGTGGTCGTGTTTATGGGGACTTCCTAACATGAGCACACATGTCCTCAGAGAGTCTCAGGCCCTTTCCACAGGTGGTCTCCTGAGGGGTGTGGGCACGCCCAGGGCACAGTTTTCTCTGTGAGTCTGAGCAAAAACAAACTTGTCGGGAAGATACACTAACACCTCCACAGGGTGGACGAGGGCTTCCCAGGAGGGGCTCTCACCAGACCCGTGCAGCTGGACTAGCCAAACACTGGAGCTGGTGGGCTTTCCTGGCTCTCGTGGCTCACAGGTGGGCGGGGCTGGGGACACCCCAGAGGCGAGTGTGGGCACAGCTGGGCACAGGCCTGGGCTATGAGCCTCAGAGCCCCTTAGGGACATGGGTGATCAACACATCCATGTAGGCGTCGGGGCTGAAAGAAATGCCTGAAACATTTAAAAAAGCCAAAGTGAAGTTTCTGGTTCTAGTTTAAACTGGTTTGAAAAAAACGTATTAAGTAATGACAAACACTGAAGATCACTCTCACGCCCGCTGGTGAGCTTCCCTCCTCAGCCCTCTCACCTCCCCAGTTATGGACGCTCAGGCCCCAGACTCCGCTAAAGGCTGAGGCCTGCAGGGCAAAGCCACCTGCTCCCAGCCTTCTCAAGCCCACAGCTGCCTGCCCAGCACAGTTTCTTCCCTAATTCATTTGCATCTTTCTGTCCCAGGTTCTTTTGTGACTGTCACTCACTCACCCCACAAACAGAGCCCTACTGCTTGGCAGCCATGCTCCCAGACCTGCCAGGCGCACCCGTCTGTTAATACACCAGCCAGTTATGGTGTGAGTGCTTCTGGCAGGTGGGCAGGCATGGAGGGAGGTGCAGGACCCCAACAAGAGCTGATGCGGCTGGGCTCAGACTGGATTCGGGTGGTGTCTAGAAGGGCCTCCGGATCCTGGTGCTGGCCATGGTGTGGCCCTGAGCTTGGAGAGCCTGCCAGCCATGGCAGCACAGGCAGGAGCTTTGGAGTCATCTGGGAGCTGGTGGTGCCACAGGGTGGCAGGAGCACAGTGCAAGTGGGGAAAGAAGGCTGGCGGGAAGGCAGCTGAGCCCTGTGATAGGGTGGCTTTTACCCTGAGGGCCATGGGAACCATTGGGCTGCCCACGGAATGGCTGAGGGGATAAAAGATCAGTGTGAGGCAGCACTGGGGTGAGCGAGCCTGAGCTGAGAGGCAGTGCTGGGAGGGGCACAAACAACTGGATGGCCAGGAAAGTTCAAGTCAGACTTGGCAGGCTTGTGGGATGGGATGGATGGGTGGATGTGGTGGGGCCAAGGAAAGGGTGTCCAAGAGGCCTTGTGGCACTGGGCTCAAGCATGGGGTAGACACCTGTGCCAACAGTTTAGAGGAGGTGGTAGATTTGAAAGAGGGGAAAGCATACTGGTGGAAAGAGATTGGAACTAGCATTACCTGAACACCTACTGTATGCCAAGCACTGAGCTAAGTTTGCACATGTGATCTCATTCAGTGTGTTCAGTCCATGTGACATACGGGTCTGGGAATCACTGTCCAGACCCATTCAGTGCCACATCACTGCCAGGTCAGCTGTCACAGCAAGAAACACACAGGTAGAGCTGGCTGAGACCTGCTCGCAGCTCACTGTACAAACTCTCTTCTTGCTGCCTGCCCTGCAAGCATGCCCTCCACCCACCAGCCCAACCACTCTGAGCTGAGCTGGAACACATCAAGCTGACAGGCCCTCTCTGAGGCCAAGGCTCACAGGGCTGGCAGATGGGCTGTGCTGCCTGGAGGTGATGTGCTCAAGGAAGAGCCGATGATGATGACAGAGCAGGGCCTGGAACCTTGACTTATGAACTGAGCAGATCACTTGATGTTGGAGCCCCAGTTTTCTCATCTTGAGGTAGGGATAGTAATTCAAGCCCTAGGAAGAGGGCTGAGGGGGTCACGGGAGGATGTGAGTAAAGGCCGAGGCAGCTGTCATTCTGATTCCTCATGTGTGCACAGTGGGCACTTACGTTTGCCGACGTGACCCCTCCTGCCCTCCTGGGACACCTGCCTGATCAGACCCTTGGGCCGTGGCTTCTTTGTGCCACCCACCTTGAGGCCTCCTTGGAAAGCAGGTCCCACTTGGAGGTGGCTATATGAACCGCCGCCCCTTACGTATGTGTCACTGTTGCTGTTTGGGTTCTAATTCTGACAAGTGGCAAGGATACACAATCTCATTTATGCCTCCCTGCTGCCTATGGGGAGTGCCCATAGGGAAGTTCAGAGACAGAAAGAGGCCAGCACGTGGATCTGTGTGCTCAGGGGGCTTCACCGCATACCCTGTACACAAGCTTCACACCCTGGACTAACCCCATCCTGGGGGAGCTTGGGGGTGGCACAGACAGATCAGATTCTGGGACAATACCCATGAGAGCTGGCATTGGAAGGACTGCAGTGCCCTCTTCTGGGTGACAGGGGATGCTCAGAGGGCCTCAGGAACCACAGGCATCCAGAGAGACTTCCTGGAGGAGATGAGACCTCAGCCAGGTCTTTGGAAGCTTTGCTGCAGCTAGAAAGATAGAGTTGTAGTGCCTAGTGTGAACACAAAGCCCAGGGCAGAGTACTGGGGGCACAGGAGGGGCTGAGGGGTGCAGGGGCCCACTCTGGTCTTTCAGCCCTGCCTGGCCCTATAGGACTGCCTACAGCCTGGGCACCATGCTGTCTTTGTTGGGTAGGTCTCCCTGTAGGCCTGACTGCTCCCTGCCATCAGGGAGCGAAAAAGCCACCCAGGCAGGGCTTGAGGAGAATGAACTTGCAAGGGTTACCTGCTCGCCCCTGGCTGTGGCTTTCAGCTCCACCACCTGGCCTGGATCCCTGGATTGCCCTAGGCTGGGCTCCAGGACCAGCAGGTATAGTAGTGTTGACTGGGGGCACTCAGCCTTCCCTTCCCCCAACAACAGGGGCTCATGCTGAACCAGGGACTCACAGACAGGCACCCCTGTGAAGGCAGCTGGAGGACAGCACTGGTGGGAGGGAAGAACTTGGTATCTAATGGGCACCAAGAACATCTACCCAAAACACTTGATCTCCTGCCCTGCCATTCATGTTCCGCCTAAGGCCTCCCAACACAATTACTAATAGTCCGTCCTTAAGTACTCAGGCCCAAATCCCTGTTGTCCTCGATGCCCTTCTTTCTCCCTAACTCAACATCTGATCTGGGAACAAATCTTGTGGCTCTACCTTCAAAATCTATCTGAAACATGACCACTTCTCTCCACCTCTACAAACTGGACCTCCCCACACCCAACCTGCTTCCACCTTGCCCCTAAATCTATTCTCAGATCAGTGGCCAAAATAGGATTCCTTTTAAACATGAGTCAGATCTTATTACTCTGTCCAATCACCTCCAAGGGCCCCATCTCACTCTGCATGAAAGCCAAATTCTTACCAGGCCTGGAACTCTGGCCCTGCTCTGCTCCTGCCCCTCATCACTGCGTGCCTGCTGGATTTTTCTGAGCTCAACAGGCACTTGCTGCCTCAGGCCCTGTGCACTTGCTGTTTCCCCGTGCCAGGATCACTCTCCCTCTTTCAATTCTTTGCTTGTGTTATCATCTTCCCAGTGGGGACTTCTCCATTTCCTCATTCAGAATCATGCCCCCATTCTACCCGGGGCTCCTGATGCTGTTCCTGGCTTTGACTGTCTCTTCCCACCATGCTGGAAGTTCCATGAAGGCAGAGATGAGTGTGTTTTGTTCCCTAGGTGTTTGCAATTTCTAAAACACTTCGTGGCCTGTGGTGACTTGCTTAAATATTTGTGTGTGTTGTTGAGACTCAGCTTCCTGTGGACAGCAGTCGTGGCAGGGATTGGGGTACATCCCAGACCCCTCTTGAGAGCTCCTCACCCTAGAAGGGGCAGCAAGCGCACTCCTCAGCCACAGGGGTGTCTGTCAGCACCCCCTTCTTGTCCCCCACCTGGGCCCAGCACTCACCATCCACTGGATTGAGGTAGTCGTGGAGATGGGGTGCACCAGCAGGACCCCCACTCTGCATCAGCAGGTCCCCGTATGGTGTGGGGTGGCCTGCCATGAGGGTCATCTGGTGGTAATAGTCTGAGGGGTTGGTGCCTGGAGGTGGGAGGCCAAACAGTCCCCTCTCCTTAAGGTGCTCGTGGGCTACTGTGGGCAGGAAAGAGGGAGACAGAAGGAAGCTGTCAGAATCTGGTAAAAAAGAAGAGAAACATATACCTGCCCTGAGGGGCCTCCTCAGTGCCTTTAAGTCCCAGGCCCCTGCCATCCCTGACCCTGCTCCCCACCCCACCACGCTGGAGCAGACAGATCCTGGCCTTTGCATTCCTCCATTTCCTCAAAGCTGTAAACAACTGCACCCCCAACCCCCCAACTTCACCAGGCCCCACAGAACCCAGAGCTCCAGGCCTACAGGGTCCTGGCTCAACAGAGTCTCCAAAGGAAAAGGAAGATGCAAATGAAGATACCATGGTGGCTAAACAGCAGGGCAGGGCCAGCCTGCCTTAGCACTAAAGGCAAGATCACAGGCAGGATAAAGCTCCTCCCCTGTCTGTAGCTGCAATCCTGGGGCATCTGCTTCCAGCCCTATATTCAGCCCTGCTGGGAATTAGCACAGAGGCAGGAAGGGCAAAATGCAGAATTTCCTGAGGAAAGAACAAACCTACCTATTGGGAGTCCTGGCTTTTCCCAGGTGTGCAAAATTGGGAAGGTACCACCTGTCTGAGCTGGCTCAGTTTTCCATCTGTCAAATGGGGGTAATGACACCACCACTCAAATTACTATTAAAACTGGTAGTAACAGTCAGTGTTGTGCTGGGCCCCATTGGGTCTGTGCAGGCACAGCACTGAGGGAGTCCTATCACCCTTTAATTTCACTGAGCCAAGGGGAACCATTACCATCCCCCAGCAGAGAAAGACTGGCACTGAGAGAGTTAAAGCTCTTGCCCAGGGTCACAGAGCAGGGAGTTTGGAACTTAGAGGCCTCTCTGCTATTAGTCTTGGCAAACACCAAAGGAGGACTCACATGCAGCAGGCAGAGAAGCAGCCAGTCCAAGGAGCAGCTGGCCTCCTCCACTTCCTCCTCCTCCTCACTCTCTCCTGCTGTATCCTCTAAAGAGTCCTAGCTGCAGCCTCTGCCTGTCCTGTGCATGCCTAAAACACCATCCCCTCCTCCTGTTTGCCTGTCCACTCATCCCAGAAGTCTTCCCAGAGTACACATTTATCCTCAGCACATGCAGTCTGGCAGACACTGCTGATGAACTTCCTGGGCCTCATGAGGGCAGCCACTGGGGCTGGCCAGCTGCTGTGTGAGCCCACCTGCTGTCTCTACTCACTCAGAGGCTTGGTCCAGGGCCAACAAGGACTCAGGGTATCTGGCCCAGCCCTAACAAGAGTCAGGGCCATGCAAATCAGACCCTCTGGTGCCAAACACCTCCTGCTGTCTCAGGACCCTGGGGTTGCAAAAAGTGGGTGTGATAGGAGTGTGATTACATGAAAATCAGGCAAAAACAAATCAATGTTCCATCAGTTGAAAATCTCTCTTTCAAGGGCAGCCCTGTCTCCCCATTTAGCTTTCCATAGGCTACACTGCTGTCAGCCAAGACTACACTGCCCTTGATTCCCCAAATCTCCAAGAGGGCACTATGTTCCTTGTCCCTCCCAGACCCCTCTCAGGGCCCTCTCTAACCCAGGCCTCAGCAGAACTGATAGGCTCTGCATCCTCCCCAGTAAATGTGTTACTCTGTTTATTAGTTTCTGAGGGCTGCTGTAACAAGTTAGTACAGACCTGGTGCTGACTGCTGTAAAACAATAGAATTTTATTCTTTCACAGTTATGGAGGCCAAAAATCTGAAATCACAATGTTGGCGGGGCCACACTGCCTCCAGAAGCATCAGGGGAGAACCTGTTCCTTGCTTCCTCCAGCTCTCGGGGGTCACCAGCTTCCTCAGCTTAGGGCCCCTCACACCCATCTGTGCCTTGTTCTCCCATGTGTACATCTTTTGTAAGGACATTTACTTCTCATTGGACTTAAGGCCCACGTGGGTGACCCAGGATGATCTCCTCAACTCAAAATTCCCAACTTAATCACATATGCAAAGGTCATTTTTCCAAATGAGACACCTCTCAGCTTCCAGGATTAGGAAGTGAACACATCTTGTGGGGGCATCATTCAGCCCAGTACACCACATGAGAAAGTCAAGGCCAGGGCAGCATTTGGGAACTAGCCCACTTCCTCATGCTCTAGGTCAGCCCATTGATGGCCAGGTCGTTAGGAGCTATGTGGTGAAGCACAGACCCACTTTCCAGGAGTAGGTCAAGGCCATGCAGGGGACCCACACAGAGTTCAAGGCTGGGTTCCAACCTGAAGGGCTAGCCATTTTCATGTCCCATGGCTGCATCTGTTCACCTTGCCTGGTTTCTTTTTGGTGAAGATCAGGCAACGTGCAAACTGCACAGCCTGGAAGAGAGCCTTTCTGTACATTGGAAGCCAGAATTCTTCACATTGTGAAACCCCAGCCTGGGACTTCTCAGATCCAGGCGTAAGCTTCAGCTCCCAGTCACATCCATGAACTGGGAAAGGATCTATTCCCTTTGGTAAGGATGGACGGTGAGATGCAGGGCCCACTGGGACCATGTTACTATAGCATCTGCTGTGGGCTCATGAGTGCATGTTGTATACATCCTCCAGCCTGGAGGAGGCTCTAGACTGAGTGGGAAGGATTTGGTAGGCATATTTTGAGAAGATGCCACCTGGCTGTTTTTGAAGATGGCAGCAATAAGTGGCTAACAGGCACTGTGGGGCAGCATGAGGCATGGATGATGCCTACTCTGTGCTAGGGGTGGGGTGGGGCACTCCTCAGGAAGACAGCATGGGTGGAGCCAGCTTCCAAACAGGCTTACTACTGTCCAGTGTGAGTGTGTGTGTGCATGTATGTGTTTGCATGTACATATCAGTGGTGGGCATAGGCTAGAAGTATAACATTTTAGACCTGAAAATCATATTTGTACCATGTAACCCTGCCCTTTTCTGTCTCTAAAGAATTGGGTGGAGGTGGCCATCTGATCTCTGAGCTGGGCCAATCAATTCTCTCCCAAGCATCTCACCTGAAAGACACAAAGCCACTGGTGCTCATTCATGGAACCTTAGGGCCAGGGTACCATTTGGAGGCCTATTGACATGCAAGGGGCACATAGATCAGGGATACAGGCAGAAACCAACCTGCTCTGCCTTCCTTCTGCTCTGGGGGCCTGTGAGATCGCCTGATATAACACCACTTTACTGGACCCCAGCCTCTGTAGATTTTGGTTTATTGCAATCAAATAATTCTCACCTACGATAGGACCTATGTGAACAAACCCTACCATTATTATTATATAATCTGCATGCAAAAGGGTATTTATAAGCAGCTCTTTAATGAGCACAAAAGCCAATGGACCCCAACTTCTCTTGGCCTTCACCATTCATTTATTTAAAAACCTGTTGTTCAGGGGTAGCAGGGAGGAATGCCAGACTGCTCTCTATCTATGGGGACTGAAGCTGGGGAATCAGCAGTGTTAGTGTTAGTGGCCTGGCACCCCAAAGCCCCAGGCCCTACTCACCATCAGCAGGGCTGAGGCCTCTGGCTGCAGAGATCGTGGGGAGTGTGGGGCTGCCGTGCACAGCACGGAGGTAATGCTCCATGTGGGGGCTCACGTATGGGTGGGCAGCGTTGAAGGGGGACTCCCCCGGGCCAATGGGGTGTGGGGATAGCCGGATCAATGAGATGTCGGAGATGACAGGGCTGCCACTCAGAGCAGGAGGCCTGCAGAGAAAAAGGGAGCATTCTAAGAAGGCATGGCATGCCTCAGGAGGACACGCAGGGAACCCTGCCAAGCAGCAGAACCAAACATGCAACCAGTACTTTTTATTATATGTGCCAACACCCCTGGGTCACCCTTCATGTAGTCTGAACCCTCCTACATCAGGCAGAGAGTGCAGGTTGAAAGCTCCTTCATGCTGGCACAACTGCACACTGGTCACTCTGGTGTTGGTGATGGAATTCTCCGCACATGTGATTGGATTTGCTGGACCATGGGCTCCAAGAGCCACACACATGTGACCTGTCACCATTGCTTCTCCAATGCCTGCTCAGGGATGGATGCATAGAAATAACAAATAAACCTCTGTTAAGTGAACAAATGCACACCTTCTGCAAACATGTATGAGAAACAGAACACAAAAATGCTAACACCAGAATCAGAGGAAAGATGGCAGCATGAGTAGTGTGGCAGAAATCCTCTCAAAACCACATATATTTTGAAAATACAGCAAATACAACTATTCCTAAAAGAGTGACCAGAAATAACAGTACTCCAGCCAGTCTATATCTGGGAGAAATCTACATCTCACAGAAAAGGGTAAGGTAAAAAGCCATGACCTGGTGGGACACGAGCACTCCCCCCACCCCAGCTCACCAGCGGGAGGAAAAGAATCAGAGTGGGGAGGGAGTGGAAGCACAGGACTGCTAAATACCCAGTCCTAGAAATCTACCCTGGGAGCACAGACCCACACTGCATGGTGCTCTGGAGATTAGAGGGGCTGAAAAGCAAAGTCTGAGACTAAGACTGCGAACAGGTTCCCACAACTGGCTGCCCTGGGACAAAAGAAAAGCAGGTGCTTTAAAGGACCTCTCAACAGTTAGAGGGCTGCAAAAGGGGTAAGGGTTCAGGAGAAGGAACATGTGGATAAAATCGTCCTGGCACACTCCACCCAGCAGGCTGGGAACTTTCAGGAGCTTCAGGCGCCCTATGCCCCTGGTTGGCAATGCAGCCCTGAGGCCCCTCACCACGATAAGCAGCCTGCCGCTCCTTCCTCCCCACTGGCACCTATGTGCAAACTGGCTGTCCCCACCATTGCTGCAGACCAGCCAGAGGTCAGCCCCGCCTACAGCTTAAAGCAGAGACTTCTTTCTGTGCACAGCTAACTGGCCCAGACCCACAAGCTGCTCCCTGTGTGCAGCTGACCGGCACAGACAGCAAAGATGGGTGCTGAGACCAGGAGCCACGAAGGGGCTTTGTTACTGTGGCAGAACCCACCCCCCATGCCTGCAACTTACGCCATTGCTCTAGGCCATCCCGAGGGCCACCCCGCCCATGGCAGTTTAGGTGATTAATCCAGAGACCTATCCCTGCAGAAAGTTAACCAGCACAGACAGTGGAGACAGGCACAGTGACTGGCAAGCAGGAAGGGACTTTGTCCTCCAAGCTGACACCCACGCCATTTGCCGGCAACCACTCCCATCGCTCCAGGACTATGAAAAGGCAGAAGAACCTTGTTCAATCCAAAATCCCTCAAACATCAGAAAGAGAGCTCAGTAATACTGAAATTGCCAATCTTCCTGAAAAAGAATTCAAAATAAAAGTCATAAGCATGAAAATGGAGCTACAGAAAAATATTCAAGATCTAAGGGATGAATTCAGGAGGGAGATAATTGAAATGAAAAAAAAATGGAGGGATTTAAAAACAGACTAGGTAAGGTAGAAGAGACAGTGGATGGAATAGAAATCAGAGAACAGGAATACAGAGAAACTGAGCAGAGAGGCAGAGAGAGAAAAAAGGATCTCTAGGAATGAAAGAATATTAAAAGACCTGTGTGACCAATCCAAACGGAACAATATTCACAATATAGGGGTACCAGAAGAAGAAGAAGAAAAAGGGATAGAAAGTGTCTTTGAAGAAATAATTGCTGAAAACTTCCCCAAACTGGGGGAGGAAATAGTCTCTCAGGCCATGGAAGTCTACAGATCTCCCATCACAAGGGACCTAAGGAGGACAACACCAAGATATATAATCATTAAAATGGCAAAGATCAAGGACAAGGACAGAGTAATAAAAGCAGCCAGAGAGAGAAAAAAGATCACCTACAATGGAAAATGCAGCAGGTTCTCAACAGACTTCTCAGCAGAAACCTTACAGGCCAGAAGGGAGTGGCATGATATATGCAATACAATGAAACAGAAGGGCCTAGAAACAAGAATGCTCTACCTAAGGAGGGATTAAACAATTTCAAGATAAGCAAAAGTTGAGCAAATTTACCTCCCACAAACCATTTCTACAGTGTATTTTAAAGGGACTGCTCTAGATGGAAGTGTGCCTAAGACTAAATAGCTGTCTCCAGAGAAAATAAAATCACAGCAAAGGAAGTAGACCAACTAAATACTAACGAAATCCTAAATTAAATCAGCTACCCACAAAGTCAGTCAAGGGATACACAAAGATTACAGAATATGACACCTAACATATAAAGAGTGGAGGAAGAAGAAAAAGGGAGAAAAAAGAATCTTCAGACTGTGTTTATAATGGCATAATAAGTGAGTTAAGGTAGACTGCTAGATAATAAAGAAGGTGCCCTTGAACCTTTGGTAATCATGAATCCAAAGCCTGCAATGGCAAAAGTATGTATCTATTGGAAATCACCCTAAAGTAAATGGACTGAATGTACCAATGAAAAGACATGGAGTTACAGAATTGATAACAAAGCAAGACCCATCTATATGCTGCCTACAAGAGACTCACTTCAAACCCAAAGACATACACAGATTGAAAGTAAAGGGATGGAAAAAGATATTTCATGCAAATAATAGGGAGAAAAAGCAGGTGTTGCAGTACTTGTATCAGAAAAAATAGACTTCAAAATAAAGAAAGTAACAAGAGACAAAGAAGGACATTACATAATGATAAAGGGGTCAATCCAACAAGATGATATAACCATTAGAAATATCTATGCACCAACACAGGAGCACCTACACATGTGAAGCAAATACTAACATAATTAAAAGGGGAAATAGAATGCAATGCATTCATTCTAGGAGACTTCAACACTCCACTCACTCCAAAGGACAGATCAACCAGACATAAAATAAGTAAGGAGACAGAGGCACTGAACAACACATTAGAACGGATGGACCTAACAACATCTATAGGACATTCCATCCAAAAGCAGCAGGGTACACATTTTTCTCAAGTGCACATGGAACATTCTCCAGAATAGACCACATACTAGGCCACAAAAGGAGTCTCACAAAATTCAAAAAGACTGAAATTGTACCAACTAACTTCTCAGATCACAAAGGTATGAAACTAGAAATAAATTGTGCAAAGAAAACAAAAAGGCTCACAAACACATGGAGGCTTAACAACATGCTCCTAAATAATCAGTGGATCAATGACCAAATTTAAACAGAGATCAAGCAATATATGGAGACAAATGACAACAACAACATAAAGCCCCAACATCTGTGAGACACAGCGAAGACAGTTCAAGGAGGGAAGTATATAGCAATCCAGGCCTATTTAAAGAAGGAAGAATGATCCCACATGAATAGTATAAATTCACAATTATTGAAACCGGAAAAAGAAAAACAGATGAAGCCTGAAGTCAGAAGAAGGAGGGACATAACAAAGATGAGAGAAGAAATTAATAAAATTGAGAAGAATAAACCACTAGAGAAAATTAATGAAACCAAGAGCTGGTTCTTTGAGAAAATAAACAAAATAGATAAACCCCTAGCCAGACTTATAAAGAAAAAAAGAGAATCTACACACATAAACAGAATCAGAAACGAGAAAGGAAAAATCATGACAGACACCACAGAAATACAAATAATTATTAGAGAATACTATGAAAATCTATATGCTAACAGTCTGTATAACCTAGAAGAAATGGACAATTTTCTATAAAAATACAACCTTCCAAGACTGAACAAAGAAGAAACAGAAAATCTGAACAGACCAATTACCAGCAATGAAATTGTATTGGTAATCAAAAAACTACCCAAGAACAAAACACCCAGACAAGAAGGATTCACGGCTGAATTTTATCAGACATTTAGAGAAGACATAATACTCATTCTCCTTAAAGTTTTCCAAAAAATAGAAGAGAAGGGAATATGTCCAAACTCATTCTATGAAGCCAGCATCACTTTAATACCAAAACCAGGCAAAGACACCACAAAAAACCAAAATTACAGACCAATATCCCTGATGAATGTAGATGCAAGAATACTCAACAAAATATTAGCAAACCGAATTCAAAAATACATTAAGAGGATTGTCCATCATGATCGAGTGGGATTCATCCCAGGGAAGCAAGGATGGTACAACATTCGAAAATCCAAAAACATCATCCACCACACCAGCAAAAAGAAGGATAAAAACCACATGATCATCTCCATTGATGTTGAAAAACCATTTGACAAAAGTCAACACCCATTCATGTTAAAAACTCTCAACAAAATGGGTACAGAGGGCAAGTACCTCAACATAATAAAGGCCATATATGACAAACCCACAGCCAACATCATACTTAATAGTGAGAAGCTGAAAGCTTTTCCTTTAAGATTGAGAACAAGACAAGCATGCCCACTCTCCCTGTTTTTATTCAACATAGGAGGTCCTCACCACAACAATGAGACAACACAAAAATATAAAAGGCACCCACATTGGTAAGGAAGAAGTCAAACTGTCACTGTTTGCAGATGACATGATATTGTACATAAAAATTCCTAAAGACTCCACTCCAAAACTACTAGAACTAATACTGGAATTCAACGAAGTTGCAGGATACAAAATTAACACACAGAAATCTGTGGCTTTCCTATACACTAACAATGAACTAATAGAAACAGGAATCAGGAAAACAATTCCATTCACAATAGCATCAAAAAGAATAAAATAGTAGGAATAAACCTAACCAAGGAAGTAAAAGACCTATACCCTGAAAACTACAAGACACACTTAAGAGAAATTAAAGAGGACACTAACAAATGGAAACTCATCCCATGCTCTTGGCTAGGAAGAATTAATATCATCAAAATGGCCGTCCTGCCCAAAGCAATATACAGATTCGATGCAATCCCTATCAAATTACCAACAGCATTCTTCAATGAACTGGAACAAAGAGTTCAAAAATTCATATGGAAACACCAAAGACCCCGAATAGCCAAAGCAATCCTGAGAAGGAAGAATAAAGTGGGGGGATCTCACTCCCCAACTTCAAGCTCTACTACAAAGCCACAGTAATCAAGATAATTTGGTACTGGCACAAGAACAGAGCCACAGACCAGTGGAACAGAATAGAGACTCCAAATATTAACCCAAACATATATGGTTAATTAATATTCAATAAAAGAGCCATGGGCATACAATGGGGAAATGACAGTATCTTCAACAGATGGTGCTGGCAAAACTGGACAGCTACATGTAAGAGAATGAAACTGGATCACTGTCTAACCCCATACACAAAAGTAAACTGAGAATGGATCAAAGACTTGAACATAAGTCATGAAACCATAAAACTCTTAGAAAAAAACAGGCAAAAATCTCTTAGACATAAACATAAGTGACCTCTTCTTGAACATATCTCCCTAGGCAAGGGAACCAAAAGCAAAAATGAACAAGTGGGACTATATCAAGCTGAAAAGCTTCTGTACAGCAAAGGATACCATCAATAGAACAAAAACGTACCCTACAGCATGGAAGAATATATTCATAAATGACAGATCTGATAAAGGGTTGACATCCAAATATATAAAGAGCTCACACACCTCAACAAACAAAAAGCAAATAATCCAATTAAAAAATGGGAGAGGAGCTGAACAGACAGTTCTCTAAAGAAGAAATCCAGATGGCCAACAGACACATGAAAAGATGCTTCACATCGCTTGTCATCAGAGAAATGCAAATTAAAACCACAATGAGATATCACCTCACACCAGTTAGGATGGCCAACATTGAAAAGACAAGCAACAACAAATGTTGGTGAGGTTGTGGAGAAAGGGGAACCCTCCTACACTGCTGGTGGGAATGTAAATTAGTTCAACCATTGTGGAAAGCAGAATGTAGGTTCCTCAAACAAATTGAAAATAGAAACACCATTTGACCCAGGAATTCCACTCCTAGGCATTTACTCTAAGAATGCTGGAGCCCAGTTTGAAAAAGACCAATGCTCCCCTATGTTTATCACAGCATTATTTACAATAGCCAAGAAATGGTAGCAACCTAAGTGTCCATCAGTAGATGAATGGATAAAGAAGAGGTGGTACATATACACAATGGAATATTATTCAGCTATAAGAAGAAAACAGATCCTACCATTTGCAACAACATGGATGGAGCTAGAGGGTATTATGCTCACTGAAATAAGCCAGGCAGAGAAAGACAAGTACCAAATGATTTCACTCATATGTGGAGTATAAGAACAAAGGAAAAACTGAAGGAACAAAAGAGCAGCGGAATCACAGAACCCAAGAATGGACTAGTAGTTACCAAAGGGAAAGGGACTGGGGAGGGTGGGTGTGAAGGGAGGGATAAGGGGGAAAAGAGGCATTAGGATTAGCATGTATAATGTAGGGGGTGGAGGGGCACTGGGAAGGCCGTATAGCACAGAGAAGACAAGTAGTGACTCTATAGCATCTTACTATGCTGATGGACAGTGACTGTAATGCGGTATGTGGTGGGGACTTGATAATGGGGAGAATCTAGTAACCACAATGTTGCCCATGTGATTGTATGTCAATGATACCTCAATTTAAAAAATGCCAACACCAGAGATAAGATGCAAAGAGCTTGCATTCCTAACAAAACTGAGAAAAAGGAAGGAAGCAGAAATGCCCTGAAAGTGGAGAATTCTTTACTTTAGTTGGACAATCATTGGTACGAAGTGCTCAGACACAGGATCTGCTATGAAGGAAAAGACTAAGATTCAAGAGGAATTTTGAAACGGTGAGCCATAATTACAATTTTGGAATCTTTTCAGCTCTCCTTATGTGGAATTCCTGCTGATGGTAACAGAGCCTCCTTTCTCAGATGCCCACCGATAGTCAGGTATGCAACTGGCTGGGTTCCTCCCTCTGGGGCCAGTGTGGCCACAGCTCATCTCTGTGTCCCATGGTCTGTCCTGAAGGGGGCGCTGGCTCAGCTCAACATAAGGACAGGGCCTTTACAGCAGGGCTGCTCACCTGGGCCTGGGATCAGCTGTTAGCATGTTAGCTGTGGGGTGTTTTGCAGTCATCTACCCCAAAACTTGCCCATTAAAGAAAAATTAGGTACTAGAGGGACAGTAGCTGTGAAACCACAACTAAGATACTGGAAACCAAATTTACCACGATTTAATTTTCAAGTTTTCAGAAAACAGGTTCTCTCTGTGACTTGACATAGTACAAAGAAAAGACTATGTATTGAAATCGAAACCTGCATTAGAATCTCAGCCTTTATCAGCTCAATCACACTGAGCAAGGAATTTAGCCTCACCAAGCCTCAGTTTCCTCATCTATAAAATGGAGATAACTGTTCTATTTGCCATGAGGATGAAAGTGCCCAAACCAGTGCCTGAGACACAGCCATCAGTCAGTAAACACGAGCTGTTATTACAGCACTAGTAGTGTACTTTGAGGTCAAAACCCAGCTGTGCCCAGGAGGCCCTCCCAATCTTCACACAGGCTTGATGTTGGAGGCATGAAAAGGAGCTGTTAGAATTGGTTACTTCAGAGAGGGGACGATTTGTCCACTGGATAGAGCAGACCAGAGATAATCGCTGATTATGTTCAATAGCACATGAAAACTGTGCTCACAACCCAGCACAGCAGGTGCCAGACAGGTGACATCCAGATGTCCTAACATCTGGGTTTCACAGACTCCCTGCTTGGAGGCTGCTCCACCAGGTCTGGATTAAGCATTCTGCTGCATTATTTCCTAGCTTTCACGATGTGATTACCATGATGTGCAGATCAATGAACTTACCAGCTCACTTCCATGCTGCTGCACTTTAGCCTACACTGATTCTTGGCCTCAAATACCTTCTTGCACCCTCCACCTCATTGGACAAATTCCTTTTCCTCTGTCAGCCCAGGTGAGGGGATTGCCCAACAGTGGCACCTTCCTGAAGTCCCTTCCCCTGGCTCGAGCTCTCAGCTCCCTTCTTCCTACCACCCCAGGCTGCATGGTTCCAGGCTTAGATTGCTGGGGCCAACTCCTAGGTAACCAAATTCTGCCTGGGAGCAGGGTGTGTCTGGGGCACCTCTGCATGCTGGCCCCTGATAGGGTCCTGGCATCCTACAGGTGCTCAGAGGTGGCTTCAGAACCAGTAAAGGCTATGTTGCCTTGTGCCAGGCACTGAGCTTGGCAGAAGGGAGTCTTTGGGATAAGCTTAAGCTGTTCTCATCCACAGGCCACCTTTAGAGACCAACCCACATGGGAGGGAGCTGCATTCGGTGTGAGGGGTAAGAGATGGCTCTGCTCTAGACCATGTACCCAAGGGGGTAAGAAACAGAACCTTTTGCCAAGGGCAGGTCCTACTGGCTTGGGCACACTGACCACAACAGGTTGGACATTCACATTCCTGCGAAGGACAGGTATTCTGTGAGGACAAGACTCAGGGGGAACATTGCCTGTGGGCTGGGCCTGTGGGGCAGAGGGGAGGCCTCTGTCTGATGCCTAGGCACAGACCTGGGTCTGAAGGGTGAGACAGAACAGTGAAGCACCTCAGGCTCTCAGAGTCTTGGTTGTCCCCTGGACACTTGAGGCAGGGTAGCTTCCCAGGGTCTGCAGTACACTGGCCAGGATGGAGGTGAGAGCAGTCTGTGGTCACTGAAGCTGGTGGCTCTAAGTGACCTGGCCTGCCCAGGCTTCCCTGGCACAGGGCTGCCCTGTGAGGTGCACCAACCACATCTAGGCTCCACAAGACATGCGGAACTAAAAGAACACATTTATGGCCCGTAGCAGCCCTGGTCTGTCCTAGGTGACCCCCATCCCGCTGGCCAGATGAGCCTCTTCTGAGCTGGAGGCTGGAGTGAGATGTCACGGAGACATGCACACTGCTGTGGGGCTTGAGTCCCCACACAGTTTCCATGCCTCAGTTACCAGCCTTTGGGGGACACTGCCATCTTCTTCCCAACACATGCTGCTGCCAAGGAAACGGAGCTTGGGCCTTTCAGGATGCTCGCCTCCCTGTCTCCAGTCCTGTGCGCAGAGGGCAGCCCCAGGAGCGCCTCGCAGGGGAGCCTGGCTGACCTTGAACAGCCACCTCTGAAGGAAGCACAAGCTGTACGTCCACTGGGAGGATTCGTGAAAATGCTGGTGCCAGTAATGGCACATCGCCCCCAGGGACTCTGGGCCCATGGGGAGAGGTCACCTATCTGTGCCGCTTCAGCCAGAGACAGAAGGATCCAGCCCAAGTGGGCTTCACTCCCTGGCTGGTGCTCCCCTGGACCCAGGCTGCTCCGTCCCGACACTGAGAGCTGCTGAGGTTGCCTTGTGGGACTGGAAGTTTGGAGAGGCCACCATCCTGCCCCAGGACAGATATGACGTGGCCGGTAGTGAGACAGCTCTGCTCACAGGGATGATTAAAGGGCGTACAGGAGAACCCCTTGCCCTCCCCAGTGCCAGGGAAGGCTGCCAGTGCTGAGCCTGGTGGAGGCAGGCAGAACCCTGAACCTGGGCACTCCTGCACCTTTGAGAGCACTGGTTACCTCACCAGCCCTGATCCTTCCCACTGAGCTGGGTGACCTTGACCAGGAGGCTACCTCTCTCTGGTGCCTCACAGAGTGGCATAAAAGATCAGGGCTGGCACACAGTAGGGGTTAAGAAGCATCACCTGTTCCCTTTCCTTTTCAACAAGTCTTAGGGTCTGGAGCATCCACTGGCCAGGGCACCCAGTACCCAAGATATGGGCCCATCAGCCAACATAACCACGAATGACTATCCAGACACCTCCTCTGGGAAGCCTCCTTAGATGTTCCCTCTGTATAGCACCACTTAGCTTGCCCTACCTGGCAAATAGTTAAGACCAGGCTGACTGTGTGCCAGCCATCACAGGACCACTTGCATGTATTTCCTTTTTTAATCTAAATTAAAAATTCACAAAGTAGGCACTTTGTGCCCATTTTACAAATGAGGACACACACAAAAAGGCCAGGTCCCTTGCCCACGGTTACCCAGATAGCAGGTAATAGAGCCACAACCAACCCAGGTGGGTCTGTGCCTAAGCTTGTCTGTGCCTGTCCTCTTGGCAACATGGGTACTCTTGATGACTGTGGTTCTTTGTAAGCGGGGCTTGGTGGGCATAGGATCAGGCGTGGGCACCTGAGAACAGGTGAGCTTTCTCCCCACCCTGTTTTAGCCTCCAATTTTGTCTTCACTCCACTCTACCCCACTGCCATGCACAATCCAGTCTAGCTCTCAGAGTGGAGTTGGAACCTCCCCCTTACATTGTGTTGGGAATGATGAATTAACATCCAGGGGCACACGTGTTCCAAGAGATTGCCATTTTGACTGACCAAGCAAAGCCAAAGGAACAAATCTCAAACAGCAGAACTCTAAGCATTATTAATGCCTTTTTGTGTACAGGGGGCATTCCAGCAGCCCTGAAATCACACCAACATTGCCAGCCTTAAGGCAGGTCCTTCAGGGACCAGAGGTTCTCTTTCTAGTAAGCATCCCAGGGCCCAGCTGTGAGGCCCCACACATGCTGGGTGCTGCCAGTGCTTGTGAACCAATAACTGGGCCATCAGGAAAGATGTATGCTAGTGAAATCTCAGCTACTGCCACAGGCTGACCCCAAGCTGCAACCTCCCTTTCTTCTTTCTTTTTTTTTTTATTAAGGTATGATTGATACACACTCTATGAAGGTTTCACATGAAAAAACAATGTGGTTACTACATTTACCCATATTATCAAGGCCCCACCCATACCCCATTGCAGTCACTGTCCATCAGTGCAGCAAGTTGCCACAGATCCACTATGTGCCTTCTCTGTGCTACACTGCTCTCCCCGTGATCCCCCACACCATGTGTACTAAGCATAATACCCCTTAATCCCCTTCTCCCTCCCTCCCCACCCGCCCTCCCCCTCCCCTCCCCTTTGGCAACCACCAGTTCATCCTTGGAGTCTCTGAGTCTGCTGCCATTTTGTTCCTTCAGTTTTGCTTCGTTGTTATACTCCACAAATGAGGGGAATCATTTGGCACTTGTCTTTCTCCGCCTGGCTTATCTCACTGAGCCCTCCCTTTCTTCTTCCATTTCCACACCATTGGCTGTGCAGGGCCAATCCTCAGCCATAGCTTGTCCAGGCCTTGAATTCTGGCAACTGGGCAGAGACTCAAGGAGGCAGTCTTGAGGATGGGAGGAAGGGCCAGCTTTGTGGGCTCATTTTAAAAGATGATTACAGTCTCCTTTGTTGTAGATGTGGATGCATGCACATGCACGCACATGCAGCCATAATCGACTGGACTGGCCAGGCCGGCCTTATGCAAGCTGCTCTGGACAGTACTCTTCACTGCTTTCTCCCTTCAGTCCAACTCTAAGCTCCTCTGAGGCTGACTCTATTAGTTATTTCTTTGTATATTTGTTCATATTCCCAACAAAATTATCCTGAGCCCTTGCTCTGTGTCCAGGGGCTGTAGAGCTCAGAGCCCAGGTGGAAGAGGCAGACCCACAAGTCAGGTAAGCATTGGGCAGTTGGATAAAGGCTCCAGGGGAGGAACAAATTCCCGAACTTTGCTTGTAAGTGTGAGGGAAGGCTTCTCAGAGGAGGTGATATTTGGACTTGGTTTTGAAGGATAAACAGAAGTTTAAGAGGAAATACATTACACATAAAAGAAAGGCTGGAGTGTAAGGAGGTGAGTGTGAAGGTTATGCCTCTGGGGGCAGAGCACAGCCCACAGAGCCCTTTGGGCTGGATCTGTATTGGATCCGCTTCCTTACTTCTGCTGGGGGTGGGAGGCATGTGACTTGAGCCCAACTGGTGAGAGCACTTCAAATCCTTGGGCTCTGTGATCAGTTCAGAAATGGTATGTGGCCACTGCAGCAGCTCTAGCAGGAATCTTTGGGTGAGACATGCTCTGTCCACAGGTGTTGCATACAGGTAGGATGAACACATGGAGCTGCAGGGAGACTTGAGGGCAGAGGGCAAGGATGGAGGCGATACACAGAACATCAGAGCTTCTTGAATCTCTGAGTTGAGCCCCTGGATCTGGATGCAGCTTAGCCAGAAGTTAGTGCCCTTGGCCTTTTCGGTTATCTGATCCAATACATTTGTTTCTTCATTTGCTTAAACCAGTTTGACTTGAGTTTTTCTGCCTTAAGCAACTACCAAGGCCTGTCAAGGCAAGCCTTGACTAGTACGGCCTCCCTGTTTCCAGAGTGATCCTGGCCCTAGCACCTTGCCAGGCAGGCTCCAGCCACAGTTCCTCAGCCTGTCCACCTGGCTGTCTGCAGGGGTGAGCGAGAGGGTGGCAGATGCCCTGCCTACAGCTGCTAAGGCTGGCAAGGGCATCTGTGCTGGTCCTTCCATGCATGGGCATGAGGAGCAAGCAGGGGTCTTCTGCATAGGAGGCATAGCCAACTGCCTCCCCATCTCCTTGCACACGTGCATGCACACACCGGTAACAGGCAGCAGTGGCCTGTGGCAGGGACCACCTTCCCAGCTGATTCTGTTACTGTGAAGACTCCTGCACCGCCTCCCAGTGTTGGTGCCAGCCTACTGCCAGGCAGCAGCTCCTGCCTGAGGCTGGGGTCAGTGCCAGGGAGCACCCCTCCTTTGCAGGATCTATACTCTTTCCTCCCTCCCCACTTCCCTACTGGGAGGGGGTCTGACAAATCCCTAGACAAGATTTCAGGGCCAGACCTACAGACCAGGGTGAGGGTGTGGGGGAAGAAAGGAGGAAAAGGAGGAGGGAGATTGTGGGGTGTGAAAAGAGGACGAGGAGGTTGAGTGGCTCAGGCAAGTGGGGGACCTGGCTGGACACTGCCGCTGGGCTTGTCGACATTTGCTGGACACTGACTGCGTGCGATGTATTCCACAACCCGCAAGGCAGGTTTTATTGCCCCCATTTTAAAGAGAAGAAAATTGAGGCTCAAGGCAGTAAGGAAACATGCCTTAGAACACAGGGCTGTGAGTGGCAAAGCCAGAACGGAAGCTGGCCTTTCTGGCTGTGAAGTCACACTTGGTGCCCTGACATCTCCAATAGCCCCCAGAAGGCAGACTTCCACCTCAGCTGTCTCTGCCTGCGAGAAGTTCAGCTTGGTGTCCATTTGCAGGCGTCACCTCAGCTGCTCCTCATACCAACACAGGAGCGGGGGTGCAGGCTGAGGGAGCCCCTCACACATGTGGGCAGAGCCTGGATTTTCTGGGCCCTGCATCTGGTTCTGCCACTCACTGTGGACCTGGCTGTGCTTCCTGCCCCTGAGCACTGTGTCCTGCTTGCAGAATGGAGCAACAGAACCTGCCTGCAGGGCAGCTGTGACAGGGATGAGCTCAGTGTGGACAGTGAGCAGTGTAGGTCCAGGCACTCAGTGGATCCTCCGCCAGTGCTCACCACCTCTTTTCTTAGATTTAAAGGAAGAGCAAATGGAAGAAGTTCAGTCGGTTGAGGAATAGACCCAACTCACACCTTCTAACATAAAATCCTAGGCCCTTTCCCCATGTGCTGGTTCAAGGTTTCTGGAGGGAGATGAAAGGGAAGGCGACAAGAACCCTACGTGGCCACGTGTTACTCAGAGTCTAGCTGGCTGGGCCTGTGCACATGTCTAGACCCTTGGAGATGGGTACCATCCCCTGGAGCTAGAATAATGGGGACGTGTTCTTAGCTCATGGCTTCCACAGTGCTGGAGGGATGAGTAAGACTTTGTTTGAAGGGAGGAGTAGGCAGGGTATCTGACCCACAGCACTGTTGGGGCCAAGGTGCAAGACAGGAACCAACGTGCTCCTTAATTCAGTGAAAGGAGGGGCTGGGAGTGCAGGGATTGGGGTCCCTGTAGCCCAGACACGGTGCCTATTTAGAGACAGAACAATGCACAACTGAGGTATGCTGACTCAGCAGGAGTCACTCGGACAGGAGCCAGAAGGAAGGGTGCTTGGCAACCCAGAAATGCTCTTCTGACAGCTTTGTTCCAAGACCTCCTCCTGTGCAGGTCAGCAGAGCCAGACACAGACAGGAATGGGCTGTTTGTGTCCTGTCTCCCAGTTGACACCCAAAGTGACAGTGGCATGGCCAGAACGGAAGTTGGCCTTCCTGGCTGTGAAGTCACACTCGGTGCCCTGACATCTCCAACAGTGCCCAGAAGGTCAGCAGTGGCCAGACTGGAGCCCCAGGTGCTGCATATTGCTACTGCATCCTGGTCTTGGCACCTTTGCTGAGGATGGAAAAGAGGTCCCATCACTTGGGACCAGGGGCCTCAGAGCTCACCTCTGGCCTGCTCCCAGGGTGACTGAGGGCCTCAGTGGCAGGAGGACAGAGACCATGACCCTGTGTGAACAGCACCTGCCCTCCCCTCTGTGTCCCCTTGCCACCTTGCTGTGTCCTCTCTGGCCCCGCACATGCTGTGCTTGCAACTCACAGCATTGCCCCTCCCGTCATGCCCTTCTCCTCTTCATCCCTCTCCTGTCCCTGTCCCCTCCACCCAACGAGGTTCCAGGTCAGGGGCCCCTTACCCAAGAAGCCTCCTGGCCACAAGGAGGTCAGGGCCCCTACAAGATGCTTGTGTGGAGGATGGCTCCTTCCCTGGACCCTGACCTCACACGGGCCTGTCTCCACACTGGAAGGCAACCCCAGGGGCAGATGGTGGACACACTTCTACCCACTTGCTTTCCCAGTTCCAGGCCCCATGTCCACCAGGTGCATGGAGAGCATGCTCAGTAAGTGTCTACAGAATGAATGAATGAAGCTGTGAGCATGTCTGGTGAAGAGCACAGGCAGTGTAGCAGAAGACCTGGGTTCCCTCCAGCTCACTCCTAGCTGCATGGCTGTACCTCTCCAAACCTGTTCCCTCACCTGTAAAGGGTCACTGTAAGAGTGCTCTATGCAGTGAGGAACAGACAGGAGGCAAGAGTGGGAGGCTGATGATGTCTCTCAAAGAGGCATCCATGCCTTAATCCCCAGAATTTGAGAATATTACTTTATTTGAGAAAAAGGACAAAGATGTGATTAAGGTAGAGATGTTGAGATGAGGAGATGATAGATTATCTCAGTGGGTTCTAAATGCTGCACAGCATCCTTATAAGATGTAGAGAGAGACTTGACACAGAGGCGGGATGGAGGGCAGCATAACCACAGGGCCAGAGGCTGCAAGGACACTGCCACAAGCCATGGGATGCCGGCAGCCTCCAGAGGCTGCAAGAGGCCAGGAATGGATCATCTCCTAGAGCCTGCAGAGGGAACACAGCCTGGCTGATACCTTGATTTCTACCCAGCAATACTGATTTTAGTTCCTGAACCCCAGAACTATGAGAGAATTCATTTCTGTTGTGTTAAGCCACCAAGTCTGTGCTAATTTGTTAGACACTAATCCAGTATGTAAATCACATTGTGCTAGCAGGGCGTAGGCCCTTGGGAGGTTGCAGACACTGCTGTCATTAATGTCACCTTTCTTCTGAGACCATCAGCTCATAGAGGGCAGGGCTAGCATGTTACTTCTTGGAGCAGCCCAGTCCCCAGTAATGCCCTGTCGGTGGCAGACTGGCAAGGAAAGGGAGAGGCTCCCTCCATGCTGGAAGGGCATCTGAGTGCTGAGATCCAGCCCTGTGCTTTCTGGGCTTTGGAGCGTGCCTTCCTGCCTGCCGCGCAGATTACACGGTCACTGGCTCCCCATGGCTGAATGTATCCTGTGCGCAGTCCCAACATGCCAAGCTCTCCTGCCTGGGGATCGCTTGCTCACACGCAACGGTACTGCCTTTGGGCTGAGACACTACCACCCACCAGGATCACAGGGCCATGGGCAGCGTCAGCAGGCTCAGGGTGGGGAAGCTGTGACCCCTCTGCTGTGGCTGAGGGAGGATGCTCAGGGCTAGGCACCCACTTTCCCTGTAACACTGGGCAAGAAGCCTTGGGCCCACTGATCTGCTGGGAGGAAAATGGACTCCCCAAAGCTGGCCTTACTGCTCTAAGCCACTCTCCTCCCAACACTGGGGGTCCTTAGTGCCAGGTGGGGTGGGCAGGGTAGGCCTCCATCTGCTTTCAACCAGGGGTCAGTGCCCACTTAACAGATAGAGCTCCACTGAGCCCCTCTGGGTTGTGTTCAATCTCCTCTACAAGGATTTTATTTGTTGGTTTGGGATTTTTCTGTTTTTTTTGTTTTGGTTTTTAATATGTGAAACTACATTGGCAAGCTCACTTAAAATGGTTTTTATACATTAATTTTAAAAGTTCCAGAAATCAAGTCTTTTTCAAAATACACTAGCAAGGGTTTGTGAATATAAAGAGATGTGCAGTGAATTATTTTGGAAGGCATAGGAGAACTGCCCCTCCCCCAACCAGAGCCCAGTCCCTTTTCTACATCAGTCTGCATGTTTGTTCATGTGAGGGAGGCTCAGTATACCAGCAAAAAGGAAAACTGTAAACAGGAGCTGGGACCACAGCATCTAGCCATTCACTGATTTGTTCGCATGTTTATGCATCATCCTCTCCATCAGCTGAGGTTCACTGTGTGTCTCTGATGCACTTGGTGGGGATCTGGGGATCTGAGGAAGATCAGCTAAGACCCCACACCCAGGAAGTGGGGCAGGTGGTCTCAAACCTGGCTGACAAGTGCTGTGTCAGCTGTAGCTGGTCAATCCCAGCATTCCTGGGTCCACCCTTAACCCACATGTGCACAGATCTCAGCAGAGAGCATGAGTGCCTGTGAGGCCATGGTGGTGACAAGCTATTAGGGTGACACTGCTGGGTGGGGTGCTCCAGATCCAACCAAGAGCACAGGAAATCACAGCCCCTCAAGCCTGTTATGCACTTTAGTGCCTTAATGAAATCACCATGCTGGGAACCTCTGGGGTTATAGAGGGAGAATGGGCACTCATTGTAGCCTGCAAACAGTACACAAGGATATTTGCAACACAGATAACTAACTATAGAACAAGTACCCTTAATATGTAAAATGCTTATTCAAATCTAAAAAGGACTACTCCATAGAAAAATGGGCAAAATAGCTGAACAAGGCATTTCATGAGAAGGAGCATTGGTGATTAACATATGAAAGGATGTTCAGCTTCATTAGTAATAAAGGAAATAGGAAAAATGAATCACAAGAGATGCCATTTTGGCAGAATTTTAAATGTTGACATCACTCTGGTAGCAAGGAGGACAGCAAGCTAAGCCATCAAACCCTGATGGTGGAAGTGAAGATCAGCAAAACCACCTGGTAAAAGTCTGGCAACATCTAGATTTAAAACATGAATACCCTATGACTCAGCAATTTCATTCTCAGACACACATTTAAAGGACAGTCCCCTATGTGGGGCCTGGAGAATGGTACAAGAGTGTTCAATGCAATAATGTTCAGAATACTAAAAGCACAAACTCATCCCAGATGCCTGTCAAAAGAGCTGCTTCAGAACAGAGAGAATTAATGCACTGAGAGTCCCATGATTTAACGGGTGAATCTTTGGGAACATGCTATAACCCATGAAAAGCAAGTTCCCAAAGAATACATCTGAAATTAT
Organism: Manis pentadactyla; assembly: GCF_030020395.1. Lineage (NCBI taxonomy): Eukaryota > Metazoa > Chordata > Mammalia > Pholidota > Manidae > Manis > Manis pentadactyla. Next base: position 45,141,215 of record NC_080026.1, on the reverse strand, counting down.
TCTATTTATGTACAGCGCACAAAGCAAAACCAAACAATGTATTGTTGGGGGAGTGAGAGACACAGGTAGGGCTGTTACAGACAAGGGAGTTTGATATCAAACTCCAAACCCCAGAGCATAGTGGAGGGGGAAGACCCAGGGCCAGACAGGGGAGGGGCTCATGGGACCTCAGCACCTCCCAGTCCTTAAGCTGGGCGGGGAGCGAACAATGGAGTAGTGCCATTAGTAATCAAGCCTTTGCTATTCTTTTGCATGTCTTCCACATTTAAGAAGACCAAATTTTTAAAAAGAGTGGCTGGCCTCTGGTTAGAAGCTGACTGAGTCGACAGGGGTCTGGGGCAGGGGTGGAGTGACTGCAGGGCCAGTTGGGCAGAACCTGTGGGGGCTCATGGATGGTGTTTGAGGGGTCCACAGTTGTCTCCTTGTCATCCATGGGCCTGTCTTGGCAAAACCATCTGTCTGTTGCCCAGGCACCCTCTGGCCTGCCCAGAGCGTCTGATAGGCCTACTCTGAGACACATACATCTGTATACTCATGCAATCCATTCAACCCTCCACTCACCCCATTCCCATTACAGACCCGCACACTCCGCCAGACCTAGCTAAACGTCAGCTTTCAGCTGTCACTCCCAATGCAGAGCCCTGATAAAGAAATCACTGTTTTCAGTTGACAAAGAACAGATTTCTTACTAAGTAAACACTGATGTTTTGGTAGGGAAATTAGGTTATAAAATTGTGTCTACAAAGGAGGCCATACAGATGGACTTGGTTAAGATCTAGCCATGCAGGCAACAGGAGTTAATTCAATCACCCAGCCTTTATCACATTTTTCCTCCCTCATAGCAGGATAGGAAGGTTATCAGTTTTTTTCAAACAGAAAAACCAAAAACCATAAAAAACAAGAGGGAAGGATAAAGGAGACTTTTTTTTTTCCAAGCTGAGTGATGACTAGAGCAGAGCTGGGGCTGGGGAAGACTTTGGTTTTGATCCCTGCATCCAGGGGCCCCAGGGAGAGGCCTGGGGCAGCCAGAGCCAGGATTCGGCAGCTGCAGGGGACCTGTGGCATGGGTTAGCCTCTGGGTATGTACAGCCTTTGTCTGTAAGAGGAGCTGCTCTTGGCTGAGCACAGCTGAGTCGTATCTTCCAGCAAGTTATGGCTTTATGGAGACTGCCATATCATAGAGCAAGTGTGAGGGACTGGGAGGGGAGCCATGGGTGGGAACGAGACCTGTGGTCTTGGGATTGGGGGAGAGCCTTCAGTGAAATGGGGGGTTTCATGGCTTCATTAGACTTCACCAGGGGTCTGGGTTTAAGCAGCGAGAAAAAGGCCTAGGTGGAGGGTGGGGCACATGCAGGGAAACTCCTCTGGAGTAAGAATTCTTAAACTCTGGTTTGGCCTGCCAAATGCTGTGTGGAATTTCCTTTCCTGGATGCTTATCAAAACTAGATGGATAATCCCAAATAGTTAAGTATCTTCTTAGAGGTGGCGTGCTCCTGATTTTTACCAAGCTTCTGGTCCATCAGTGTGTGCTTTGAAGAGGACCCCTTTCTAATACTGGCATTGCTGCCTGTCTGGAAGTGTAGGCCTCTTGTTGCGACGGGGAAACCCCAAGGAGCAGCAGAGCCCCAGGTGGGCTGGGGCAAGGCACGCCCCCATGCCGTCCTACTGATAGACGTCCTCTGTTCCTGGTTTGGTGGCGCTGTCCCTCCACCCCTACCCCCTCTTCCAGCGCACCACCCTGTGACCGACCAATTCCTTCCCATTCTCCTTCCAGACCAGGAAGATCATGCAGGCATTAAGACTGTGCCTTCCTGGGTCTGTGTACCCAACATACCCCTGGTACTGGCTGAGCATCATCAAAGGAATGAGCACTAAGAACTTCCCCCACTGAGTCATGCAACAGCCAAACTCTACCTTGCTTGGGCAGGATGGGTCAGGCTCACATTTCAGAAATGAAGCTCCTGAAAGGAGGGAATAGAGGAAGGGGTTCCCACCGTGCCAACCTCTTCCTTCTCCATGGCATGGAGACATGGAATTGATGCAGCAATGTGGCTGTGGTGGCGGAGGTTTGGAGGGCAAGAGTAGGCCTCAGGAATTCTGCTAATTCCCTCAGCAAATGTTGACTAAGGCTGGCAGGAGTGACCACAAGTGACAGCACTGGGGCACAGATAAATCCAGCAATAATGAATCAGGATTAACAAATGAGTGCTTTGTGGGCACTAGCACCAGTTCCTACTCAGAAGGGACGTCCTGGACAAGTGCTGTGCTAGGGAACCCCCTACCTCAAAGATTAACCCAGCAACACCTAAAATTTTACTCAGTGATTGATTCATTTGGGTTGATTACTGTTCTGTCCCATTATTGACAGCAGAGATAACACACTCTAGCCCTAAGACCTTCAATAAGATGCCTTGTCCTCTTTGAGGACAATCATGGAATAGAGAAGAGCTCAGTCTTGAAGGTCCGATCTCACTTACTAGCTGAGTGATCTTGGGAAGTTCTGAAATTCTGGAAACCTCTGGTTTTCTGCTCTATGAGTTAGGGAGAATATCATCTACCTTACAGGGTATTGGGAAGACTGGATATGATAATATCCATCTAGCACCCCAGCAGAGTGCCTGAAATGAGATGTGGGTTTCCCTTTAGGTGTCAACAGGAGCATGAAAAGAGCCCATGACTGTCCAACACTTACCACGCGCCCAGAGCTGTTCTGAATGCTTTATATACACTCCCTTGCTAATCCTTCCAAACACTCCATGTATGGCACCAGTGCCTCTGCATTTTAGAGACAGGGAAACTGAGGCCCATGGAAGTTAAACAGCCAGCCCAAGGCCCTAAAGGGTAAAAATGGCACAGGTAGGATTTGGACCTGGCTTACTCTGTTCTGCCTGCATCCTAGGGGTGATAGGAAATGCCTAAGATGGTTGGGGCCCAGGGGGACAGAAGAGGAACCAGAAAAATCACCTAAATCACCTCTCAACCCTGCAGGACTTTTCAACTAGGCAGCCCCTCCTCTTGCCTGTTTTGCACACCCTTCCCCACTGCAGACCTGCCTCATTTCTGCACCCCAGGATTTGCTTCACTCCTGGGGCCCCCTCCTGCCCTCGGCTGACCATACAGGCTCACTCCAAAGCCCAGAGCCCAGCAGTTCCTCTTCTGCAAGGGGCCAGCGTTCAGCCAAGATCAAAGAGCAGGCTGTCTTATCAGACATGTTTCTCATTAAACTTTTATAGGACAGATTCCATTATAAATGAGCTGTCTGTCCCAAGCCTGTGGAGCATGTGGAGCTGGGCATTGGAGGCTCTTGGAGGCAGGAGAGTCTTTAGCAGAGAGGTCAGGGCAGGGAGGGGGTCTCTAGGGTCAAACTGCCTGGGTTCAAGTCCCAGCTGTGCTAGTTACTAGGAGAATGTTACTGGGAAGGAAGTCACCCTTACTGTGCCTCTGCTTCCATACTTACCAACAGGAGTGACAGTGCTGCTGTCCCTGCGGACTGATAGGGGTTGGATGATATAATCCAGGGACAGGACCCAGGCTGCCACGACTGCATCTCAGTCTGACCCCAGAATCCTGCCACCTGACAAGGGGAGAGACCTGTCTGGGGGTCTCTAAGGGCCACACACATCACCCTGAGCTAGGGCTCTGCATCTTTTTGTCACTCAGTCCTCAGATGATCATGGGAGGAGGGCGAGATGCCCTACAAAGTGCCTAGTCCAGGGGTTTTCTGGGCTACCTGTCTACCTGTCATCCAGCTCAACTGAAGAAGGGGTCAGCCATGGTGGGTGTTAAGGAATGTTCCCTGGAGCATGGACCCAAATGCACAGGAGGGCAGGGCCCTCCCAAGTGGGTGACCCTGAGCCCCCCTAGCATCTTGGCCCAAAAGCCAGGCAGATATGCCCTTTAGAAGTCTCTTTTCTTCCATAAGTCTCTGAGTGGAAGCATGAACTTCTGCTGAGGGAGAAGATAATTCTTTGAGGAACTCAAACAAAGTCAGTTCTCTCTGAGCTGTGAACCTGGTATGTTCTGCCAAGACTCAAGAAAATAGTCACATATCTTTCTTGCCCCTTGGTGACTGGCTGAGGAGGGCTGTCAGGGGCCCAGGACAATGTAGGTGAGTGGCAGGCTGGACAAGCTGCATGTTTATTAATCACAACAAGCCAGTGTAGTCTTTATGGATACTGACCTTGGAGAAAGCCATCTTCAAATCCCCCCAGACCAGAAAGTTCACAAGCTTAGCCAGCAACAGCAAAGGAACTACTTTCTTAAGTGAAGCACACCAACAGAGGTGCTAAACATCCCTATTAATTTGCAGTGGCCAGGATAAAGTGAGGTTCAGACATCCGTAAGGGCTCTCTTGGGGGCTTTGGGTAATTTGCATGTGTGACAAAGTATGCAGATGATGCTGGAGGTGGAGGACCTCACACCCACCAGCTGGCATTTTCTCCTTCTTAAAGGTACCTGGGCCAGCATGCTGACTTTACGTGGAGTGATAGCTAAGTACGGAGCCACCTGTCCCTAGCCAGAGCCACCCTCTCTCTGTGCAGGGTGGCCATGGGCCATGACTGCTAGAGCAGGGCTCACCAATTACAGCTCAGGATCAGTGACCTGCAGGGCACAAGTAGTGGTGGTCAGGTCCAGGGTCCAGGCAGGTGCTAGGGGTCATGGTGTCAGAGATCAGGTGAAGAACCAGGCAAGATGAGAGAAGAGGGGATGTCATTCCCATGTGGAGATGCCGCTGTCTCCATTCTGTATGCTCACCCCCTTCGGCAAACTGAGAATAGGAATAGATTTAGGTCAACTGGGCACTGAATCTGTGAATGGGTTATGAAAAAAAAAACAGGGAATTTTTAAGATCTGGTATTTTGGAGTCGTTATCACCGAGAGAAAAAGGTCCACACCCTGCAAGTTCCGTCATCTGGGAAAGCCAACACAAGCTCTGGGCCTGTTTTCTTAGGTATAAAATAAGCAGAGTGACCTATAGTGGTCTCCAAACTCTGCAAATAAGCAGATTCTCATATCTCATCCTAGCTGAAAGATCTAGAACTTTTGGGGTTTGGTCCTAGGAATTTGCATTTTTAGGATGTACTCTAGTTCAGATTTGTGCAAGATCTAAGAACTGCTGAATGAAATGGTCTCTATAGCCCTACTGGGCTAGAAGAAGCTAGAACTGGTCCTCTTTGAAGCTGCATGGCAGGATGGGAAGGACCCCATAAGCAACACAGGGACTCAAAGGTCAACTCCAGTTTTCTGAACCAGGAACATGAACTTCCGCCTTTCCCACCAGGACACTAGTTAATCCTGACCCAAGGCAGCCCCACTTCTGCTGGGTGACCACATACACTGAGGAAGTGGGGAGCTCCAGCTGGGGCCCTCCCAGGCCAGGCCCTGCCTCAGTCCCCGCAACACCTGCAGAGCCTGTTTCCAAGGGGCAGGGGCTGGGGGCTAGTCAAAGAGCTCCTCTTCCCACCAGCAGTCACAGGGCAGTGCCTTTTGCTCTTCTAGAACCATCTGAACATTAGTAAGCTGTATAAATCCTGCTGAGGGTCTGTACCTCTAGGGGACTGGGAAATGTGACTCTGCAGAGGGTGAGTGCTGGTGTCAACGAGGAAGCTGACCCGCTGGACTGTGCTGGTTGGGTTTCTGCCCCTTGCTCATCTCTGTGCGAGGCAGTGAGCAGGCAGCCCTGGCCCCACTCCTCTGCTGCCTGGGACCACAGTGACAGCTCTGGCAGGTCTCTTTGCCCTGTTGCTCCCTTCTCTTGTCCATCTAACTGCTCCAACAGCTGCCCTGAAAATACATCCAACTACTCCTTTCTGCTTCTGGTTGCCAAAAGGATAAGGCCCAAATTCCTGGAATGGAGGAAGAAGAGATCCTTCCTCTCCATCCCGGTGGTACTTCTTCAGTCCCACTTTCTACCTTCTTATGTCACAGCCACCAGAAAGTATCCTGTTCCAAGGCTAAGCCACAGCCTGCCTCTGTCACAGAGCTCCCTGGGCCTGGGCCTGCAGTGAACCCTCTTCTTTAATAGGCAAATGGAAATCACAACAGTAATAATGGTCATTGTGAACATCAACTGAATGTTTCCAAACTGTTCTAAGTGCTTTATTTAGACTACCTCATGAAATTCTCAAAATAATTCAGGAGATAAGGTGGGTACTACTACAGTGACCTTTTTACAGATGAAACACTGAAGTTTACTCATTCAGTCTGGTCAGCTCTCTCAAGGCCAGTGGATTCAGCACTGGGGTTCAAGCCCAGTGACAGCAGGACTCTGGCTGGCCCAGGGAGAGCCCAGGAGAATGTGTGGGGCAGCGCCCTGCCTGCAGCCTGCCCCTGTCCTTGGGCTCAGTCACATGAGCTCCTAGGGCCGTGAGAGCCAGTGGGCAGAGGCTCCTACTTGGGCTGAGAAGAGATGACACTGCACTTCATTTGCTGTGCAACGTTTGTATAATTAGAGACATTTGGCTCCAGTGAGGACAAGCAGGCTACAGCAGGGGTTGATGAATTGGGTGCTCCACCAGGCTTCAACCATATTAATCACAGAAGCCAGGGCCACAGGGGCCATTTTTCTCATAGGCTTTTTCCTGTTTCCACACCTGGGCACACTGGCGAGGGAGGGTGAAGGGATGGGCTTTCCAGAGACCCAGGCCATCCCTGAAGCATGCCCTGTGTCCCCCTGTGTCCCAGGTAGGGACCGACTGCCCTGAAGATAGTGTGAAGCTGCTGGAAGCCCACCATAGCAGGACACAGGCTCTGGAAACACAGTGCAGCTGCCCACCACTGTTAACCAGATGAACCCTCCCTGCTGGGAGGGGAGCCTAGGCAACCTCGGCCCTCCAGCAGAGGTGAGCATGTTTGCCTTGCAGAGATGACACAGGGAAGCTGGCGTACCTCCCTGAGCCTCATGTCTGCACCTGTGAGATGCTGATTCTATTCCCCTCTTAGAGGGCAATCAGGGAGATGAATGAATGCAGTGCACCGGGCTCTCGGGCAGAGCAGCCTGCTGCCAGTGCTGCACAGACAATGGGCAGCTTTCGTTGCATTCTACTGGGTGATGTCAGACTCACCACTAGGCTTGATGGTGCCTGGAGATGGCCATGCCCTAGCCCCCCCGAGCCTGTAAACGTCACCTTTAGGAAAAGGGTCTTTGTAGATGTGATTGAGTCAAGGATCTTGAGATGAGGAGATTCTGCTGGGTCATCTGGGTGGGCCTTAAAGACAATCACAGGTGTCCTTGTAAAAGTGGCAGATGGAGGATACTATTACAGAAGAGGAAGAAGGCAATGTGAGAACAGAAGCCGGGAAGAAAAGACAATGTGATGCAAGACAGAATCATAAGCTCAGGAATTCAGGCGGCTTCCAAAAGCTGGAAAAGTCAAGGAAATGGATACTTTCCTGGAACTTTCAGAAGTAACCAGCCCTGTCCATACCTCAATTTTGGGCCCAGAAGATTTGTTTCACACTTCTGGCCTCCAGAACTATCTGAGAATACATATGTATTGTTTTAGGCCACTAGGTAATTTGTTACAGCAACAAGAAACTAATACACCGCCCTTCTGGTATCAAGGCTAGAGGACAGTGAGTGACAGGGCCATTTCTGCAGCCCTCGGGCAGGCCAGCCCTCTCCTGCGTCATCTTCCCTGGGTGCTCAGTCCACACTGTGCCCCTCACAGGCTAGGAAGAAGTCCAGAGAGAGGACATAACCTGTGTCCAACCCAGAGCTAATGAATGGCGAGGACTGTAGATGACTCAGAGGCTGCCTCCCAGCTACAGCTCTCCACCAGCCCAGGGAGGGACAGTACTGAGGGCCTCTGTTCAGTGACAAGACTCTGCCTAGAGCCAGGACATCTCAAGCCTGAGCCTGTGGCAGTGTCACCTGGAGAGCGTGTCAAACAAGGATCACAGGCCCCACCCCAGAGTCACTGACTCAGCAGGTTTGGGCCAGATCCTGAGAATCTGCATTCTGCATAGGCTCCTGGGGCATCCCCTGGGATGTTGCAGGTCCAGGTATTTGAGGAACCACTGACCTGGCAGGCTGTGACCTAACAAAGGGTGTATGTGCACTCAAGATGGAATCGGCTGGACCCGTCCAGGAGACATATGGCCATATACATGTGCTCCTAAGAGAGGGGCCAGCTAGTGGTTGAAGGCCTGGGCTCAGGGGGCTGTATTTAGGGTTCTAAGTCTCCCATTCCCTAAGTGGGTTACCCTGATGGTTCCATACTTAACCTCTCTGTTCTGCTTCAGTTCCTTCATCTGTGAAATGGAAATGGTATGAAATGCCCATCTTAGGGCTGTTGGGAGGATTAAGTGAGATGAAACTCATGAAGTGTTTATAGCAGAACCTGTTCACAAAATCAGAGTCATTCTGAGAAGTGGCAGTTGTCAATGGTAGGCTTCTTATAGCTCTGTCATTGCCCCTAGTATGTGGGGAGATGTGAGCCAGGATCTTTACCTGCAGATATGGAAACCTGCATGGACTCTCCCTCCAAGGAGGTCTGAGCATTGCCCACATCTCTGACCAGCACTGGGCCCCCTTCAGGGAGCACTTCACTATAGGCCTGCTGTGTCCAGGACCTGTAATGCTGAACCAACCAAACATTTCTCAAGAGCAGAAAACTGGCAATTCTAATCCCCTCCCAAAAAGGGATTTAGCTCCCTTGACACAGCTATTATTCTCAGATGCCACCAACTGCACAATTTTGTGGCGATCTACTAGCTCCAAATGAAGGTGCCTTCCAGAAGCTGCCAGAGCTGTGGTCTCAGCCACCTGCAATTGGAGAGGGCCAGGAGGTGGGCAGAGGGCTGAAATGGCCCCATCACCTACCAGGCAGACACAGGCTGCCAGCAGAAGGTTCTAGTCAGGTAAGAACTAGTTACTTGCAATGGAATAAAATGCACAGTTCCCAATGTTGAAAGGACATAGGAGACAACCTGAAGAGGCTCCCCCACCACCGGGACCAAATCTGGGACAATTTGAACAACACCATAAACAGTAATAGCAATAGAGTATAACACATAGAAGTACATAAATATCCAAGCATTTATTTGATATAAATAAATGATCAAGTAAATAAAGAAATGAGTGAGAAGACACAGCTATTCCTTGCAGTAGAATTTCAATCAGTGACTGTGGAAGGAAAGATAGAAGTTACTATTATTTGGCAAACACTAGTAATTACTGTTTCTGGCAAGAACCCTCAATGGGAGTTAAAGTTAGTGAGTGAAAATATGAGAAACAAGATATCTATATATTATCAATGTATTGCCCCACAAGATACTTAGGATCCCAAAGGGACCAACTTTAAAGTGGAGAAACTCAGCAGACCTCACCTTAACTCCAGTGGTCTCCAGTGTTGGAGACCATGTGTGCCCTAGGCATGGCACACTAGCAAGGAGGGCACGATGCAACTTTAATGGTATTAAACCTGATGCACATTCTGAGTCGAATCATAAAGCAACACCAGGCAAACACAAACTGAGGACATTTTGTATAGTAACTGGCCTGTCCTCTTCAAAAAGAGTCAGGTAAAGGCAGGGATGCTGAGCCACTGTCCCTGATCAAAGGTGACTAAGGATGTATGACCACTAAATGCAAAGGCCAGATCCTGAACAGGAAAAAAGAGACATGAGTGGGCAACTGGCCACATTTGGGTAAGATTTATAAGTCAGTTAAAGCACTGTCTGTGGTCACATAAGAGGTGAACATTTGAAGAGCTAGGTGAAGGGTATAATGGAAATCTTTTCACTATTTTTGCAACTATTTTCATATGTATGAAATTATTTCAAAGTAAAAAATATTTTAAAAAAGAAAATAAAAGTTCCAGAATTTGCTCTGTCTTGGGGAGACAATGGATATTACAAATAGGAGTAACTGAGGGCTGGGAACTTCTCAGTCACCTGCCTCCTGATCAGGCACAGGGCTTGCTCTGGACATAGGAAGTGCTCAGCAAGTATTTATTCCAGTAGGAGCTGGAGAGGCAGCAGGGTTTGTCACCAATGGGTGGGATACATGCATAGAGCAAACACTGATCCTGCAGCTGTTACATGTCAGCCATTGTTGATGTGGGATGACAGGGAGGCTTGGTGCCTGCGAGAGGCACGTGTGAAAACAGGCCATGCTGGTGGGCTAGTGAGGTGGGAATCCAGGCAAGGGTCCCTACTCAGTGTGGAAGACCCCACTGTCCCTGGAGGAAGGGCAGCCTCAGCAGGCTGGGCAACAGGAGCAGTGGGGGGATGTATGGCAGGGCTGTGTGTGTGCTAGAACCAGAACCTGCAGCTAGGCATGGACAGATGCAGTGGCTGGGTCAAGAGGGGCCGTGGGGCCAGCTAATCCTTTGCAGTAGGTTCCTTCCGAGGCAGGTGTGAGGAGCAGAGGAGATAATGGGGATGGGGAAGTTTCAGCCTCTCTTCTGGAAGCAGAATGGATGCGGGAGCAGGGGGATGAGTCTTTGAGTCATAGCAATGAAGAAAGGAACCATGAACTTTGAAGGCCCCAGGAGAGCATGAAGAGGGGAAGGGTTAGGTGAAGGGCGACAGCTCTGGTGACTGCCCCTTCTACCGTGGAGTCTTAAAGCAGGGAGTAGGAAGAGGCTACAAGGCATAACTTTGAGCTTGTCCTTATCAGTAGGGTGACCTATAATTTATTGTCCAAACTGGGACACTTGAGAGGGTGGGACAGGTGCTATGAATTAGTATTAAGGTCACTGTACTTACATATGGCACTGGCCCTGAGGGGAGTCCCATTGCAGAGGTGGGTAAAGAGCAAGGCATCCATGGATACACCAGGACAGCCTGCAGCCTTGGATGTGGGGAAGTGTGTGATGAGCAGGCCTCCTTCCCAGGTAACCAGTGGGGACTGGAAGTCCACACCCTGCCTACACATTCACATGGGGTCCCGAGTCAGCGCCCTTCTAGGTGGCAAACGTAAATGTCCAATCAGGAGCTCCACAAAGAGACGGGTGCAGGAGAGACAGCTAAGGCTGCTGGCCGCCCTGGTGGCAGGTGGAGATATGACTTACCCATGCACGCTGTGGACAGAGTGAGGCTCATAATGGTATCTTCCCTCCTGGTGTCTCATGTCAATCGGCAAGGGAGCATGGAATGGAGGCACAAGGTGCGCTGGCACTGCAGAGCGGAAAAGAAACAGGACTTCAAAAACTCTTTTTCCCTCCCTAGAAAAGCAATTTTCAAAGAGCTTTAAAGCTCAATGAATTTCAGAGCAAAAGCAGTCAGGACAGGGGGCTCAGCAGTGCCTGCTGTCACACACCCACGGTGAGGGATGAATAAATAATCAAAGTCAGCCAAGAATCCTACATCTTTCACATAAAAGATCCCCAACTGTGCTCTTGACAAAGACAAGCAGCTAATTGCTCTTTGAACTCAGGGAGATTACAGTCTTAGCCGCAAATCACGATTGACAGAGAGCCGACAGGCTGCTGCCCATCCCGGCCTTGGCTGCATGTGGCTCAAGCAACCCTGGGTTAAGGCATCTGGATGTTGCAGTCACACTGGCTGGAAGTATTTACCTAGAACCACCTGTGAAGCCAGGGCCTGCTCCCAGCTGTGGTCAGCCTCAGGAAGGCCAAACCCCACCAGGCTGCCTGCCCCATCCTGCAGACCGTGCACAGTGGCCACCTATGTGTGTCTGTTAATTCTCCAGCTCTTAATATTAACTACTGACCCCAAGTACCCTGGGGGTGCCTCCAAGATGCAAATGCCAACACGTAAGCATTGGTTTCTAGAGTTGAGTCAGCCTGTCTGCACTTGGTCTGCCCTCCACAAATTATCATGATAATTGTAGGATGCTCTTTGCTTATTAAAAAAAAGTTCCTGGGTACCCTGGAGGCAAACATAATTATAGGCTTTAGGAAAACAAGGCCCTTTAAGAAATAGTTAGCCTGGGAGAAGTGCTATGAAGTGGGGATTTCTCAGCCAGCTCTCAGGCTGAAGGCCACCACCAGTGGGAATCAGTGTTGAGTCTGAATTGCTGAAGAGCTGAAAGAGATGTGGATGGGTTTGTTTCACATGCCTACAGGTCAGCTGACTGTCAAGCCTATCGCAATAAATGCACATAAATAATTCTGCTCACCGTGTCTGTGCAAACAGATTCTGGAACCATATTGTAAATATTGTGAGTATTTTTTTTATTGTGGTAAAATAAATATACTATAAAATTTACCATTTTAACCATTTTTAAGAATACAGTTTAATGAGATCAATACACTCACATTGGTGTGCTATCACCATCCATCTCCAGAACTCTTCATCTTTCCCAACTGACACTCCAATAAACCCTTTCTCCATCTCCCTTCCCCAGCCCCTTTCTGTCTCTATGAATCTGACCACTTTAAGGACTTCATATAAATATAAGTCATAATCATACAGTATTTGTCCTTATGTGTCTGGCTTATTTCACTTAGCATAAAGTCCTCAAGGTTTATCAATAACAGCATGGGTCAGAATTTCCTTCTTAAGTCTGAATACTATTCCATTGTATGGATGGACCACAGTTTGGTGACCCATCCATCCACTAAGGGACATTTGGAGTGGAATGCTATGAATGCTTAACAAGAGGAAATTTTTCTTCTGAAATGTTAACCTTACAATTTTACACATTCAAATTTATCTTCATAATTCTATGATTCTTGAACCTCCCATGGGGAAAGGAACAAAGAAAGCAAGTCTTCCCACAAAACACAGATGCCACCAATCTTGGGCTCAAAGTGAAACTGCCACCGGACATGACACGAGTCATGCTGCCCTGTCCCCTGGCTGAGCTTTCACTCCCAGAGCTGGAGATTGCTGGAATGGCCACCCTCCCATCTGAGAGGCAGCGCTGGGCATGTGGCAGTGACAGGGTGACCAGGCAGCTCCCCAGCTGTGTGACTTTGAGCAAACCTCTTCACCTCTCTGAGTCTCAGTTTGCTCACCTGAAAATGGGTAACAGTAGCTATATTTGTGGTTCCTATGAAGACAAGAAAGATCCTCTTGGGCAGGTGCTTACCCCAGCACCTGCACATATAGGAAGCACTGTGTTACCATTGATGATGACAGTTACCACTAATATTTGGAGCCCCAAAGTCTGTAATCAAATATGAAGATATCACTTATTATCTGTGTGGCACAGGACAAGCTGCTCACTGCTCCCTGCAAGCCCTGGGGAGGGTGGAGGACCACCACTGGCCAAATGGGAGACAAACGGGGCTTCCCTGAGTCCCCAGGGGTATCAGCAGGGAAGCAATGTCCAACCCTGGTATGTGCAGGAAAGGACCTATGGGTTTGTTTTTTCTTTAATGTGGTTAGGCAGGCCAGGTTATAGCATTGACAACAAAATGAAAATGTTTTGCTTTTGTGTTTCTGAATGTTTCCATCCATATCTGAAGGGCCCCTAAGGCAGCCAGGGTAGGTGTTATGCCCATTTCACAGATGAGGAAATGGAGGCTAAGGGTAATTTCAGCCCAAAGTCACAGGGCTGAGAACCAGGAGAGCCAGGAGGAGAATCCAGAGTTCTGGCAACTGGTCACGGGCTGGTCCCTCTGTCCACACAGATGAACACTCAGGCAGTCCCTGGGATTGGAGCTGATCCCTGGGGTCCTCCTGTTGCCACCTGCACATGTACCGTCTTTAATGAGCACTTGCACAGTACTGGGCTCTGCAGTAAGCGCTTTGCAGGTGTCAGTTCCTGGGTCTTCACTGCAACCCCAAGTGGCAGTCACCCCTGAAATGCTGTTCTTCCCACTAGCTACCCCAGCACCACAGGGTGCCTTTCTCCCTAACCTTGCACCTGCAGAGGTTGCAGGGGGCCCCCTAATGCCATCAGAGCCCAGACGTCCCCTCTGCCTTACCAGCTATGTGTGCTCTTCTCACAATTAATGCAACTTCATCCAGGTCTAAAGAGCTATAATACCTACAGGAATGGGGTGCTTATGGTAGTTTACTAGGCAGATATGAAGTGGAGGTAGCAACAGGGCTGCCCCAGCCACCTGACAAGATTGGCTGAGTGTGTGTGTGTGTGCACGCTGGGGCAGAAGGAGCCTGGGGCTTCCAAGAGGCATCGGGGAGAGCTGCCCACAGAGGTTGCTGCAGCTGGACTGCTCCCTCCTGCCTGCCAGTCCCTGGGGTGCAGGGGTGGAGGGGACTGGGGAAGTGACCTTCTGCTTCTCAAGTCTGGGCTGCAGGCCAGGTCCTTCTGCAGCCCCTGGTGCTCTCCAGGAGGCCGCTCCTTGCCCTTGACACCATGGAAGGAGCGAGCAGGAGGGGATCTGGCCACACCCCTGCATCCCTCACCCTCACCTCCTAGGAATCCTCAGGATGAGCCTGGGAACACATATGGGAGGTTCTTCCCATCCAGAGGCTGCTAGGTCAGGTTGGCCAGCAGCTGGAGTAGGGCAAGGTCCCTGCCTGGGTCAGGGAGGAGAATTGCTGCAGGCTGGCTCATCTTTAATGGCATCTGTTGCCTTGTGGAGCTTTGCTCATGGCACCTCATTTACTTTACCTATCAATTCTGTTCTTATCCCCATTTGTCAGAAAAGAACGCTGAGGGTCCAAGTGAGTGTCTCTACTTCTAGAAGGATAATCAGGCAGTTTGGGACTGGTTGGTTCCATTGTCTCTCCCCCACCCAGCCCCATATGGTTTCCAGAGCCCAGCCGAGCACTCAGCACAGAGGAAGCCCTCAGCAAGCAGGGCCTCGGAGCACTCACCTTCCAACCCAGAGTACCCAGTGTAGGCCCTGGGAAGGACAGATGGGCAGCTGCAGGTGAAGGAGCAAAGAGTCCAACCTGGGGACCCGATGTCCAGACTGCTCTGCCTACCAGTGGAAGCCTCATCCATGTGCATCGGGGGAAGAGTCTGGGCAGCAGTCACTATAGGAACAGTCATTCAGTCATTCCTTCATTCATCCATTCATCCACCACCTGACTGTGTCCAGCGCTTGCTAGGCAGCAGACACTGTTCTAGGGCCTGGAGCAGTGTAGTGAAGTGGCCTGTACTGCTGCCCTCACAGAGATCCCCCCAGGGAGAGCAGAAGACAGGTGAAACTAGCCAGCCAATATACTTACGACATACTGTCAGCGGTTGGTGAAGCTAAGGAGGAAACCGTGCTGGGCAAGGGAACAGAGAGGGGACTTGGTTAAAATGGGGGAGTAGGGTAGGGCTCTCTGGAGGAGAGGGTACTCCAGGTAGGGGGAATGGCAAGTGGAAAGGCCTGGCTTGGGTTAGAACTGGGTGATTTCAGCACAAAGGCTGAGCAGAGAGATAGAGGTGGGGAAGGCAGGAGAGAAGGTCCTATAGGACCAGGTGGGCTGTAGGGAGAAATTTGGGGTTATTTTTCTGGGCAATTTGGAAGCCCCTGGGGGGTCTGCCCAGGGATTTACAGGCTCTGATTAAACTTTTCAAAAGGCCACATGAGTAGAGTCAGGGTGTGTGTGGCAGGAGGGGACATTGACCAGGAATCCCAGACTGGCCCTGCCACTACATGGCCTTAGGACTGGGGAAATGTGAGCCTCTCTCTGGGTGTCACATTATCCATCTGTACAATGGAGAGTAGATGAATTCTGAGTTCCTTCCCACCAGGAAGATCTTGGTGTTTGTGAATGGTCACCCACTCCCCAGGTCACCCATGTCCCACAGTGTCACACAAGCTTCAGGAGGGATCCCTGAGCAGGTCACACAGAAAGGTCAGAGTTCCAGTGCCACTTCATCCCTGTGGCCCTATCTATACAACTTGCTGCTGATCAGTGGCCCTTCTAAATCTGCTCAGCCCACCGGCCACAGGCCCCATCTCTTGAGCCCACTGTGGGATAACCACCCCTACCCCCAACCATTTCTGGGGCCAACTTTGCACATCAGGTAAACTGAGGAATGAAAGTTGACCTGGCTTATTGAGGCCTCAGGACTCTTCCACCCTAGCATGGGCCACATGAGCCCCAGGGGGAAACACTCAGAGGCGACCACCTTGCTCAGAGCCCCTCAACCCAGCTTGAGCCTTTGCATCCTCTGTTTCAGAGCCTGTCAGCAGCACCCCAGAAACAGGAAGATAAACATGAAGAAGAGCTGCCTTCAAGCAACATAGTGAACAAGAGTTTTCCACACATTGTTTTCATTGTGGGCTCTTTTTTAAGTTAAAAAAAAATTCAAACTTAAATCATGTCCTTCCGGCAGAAAGAGAACACACACACACACACACACACACACACACACACCATATGCCATTTCAAAGAAACGGCTCTTTTTAAGTTACTGAGGAAGAGATGTTAAGATGGGAATGGTCTACGGGTCGCCCCTCCCCCCTGAAGAAAATGCAAGTGATCCTGTGCGGAAGCCCTAGGACAATCTGAAAGGCTGAGGATGGTGGCATGATGAAACTTTTTTTAAAACCCAGAATTTTCCTGTGCAAAGGTTTAAACACCAAAAGCTCCTTGGATGGCAGTCCCAGGGGGTGAGGGGAAATTTGTGGGGGCAATGTCCTCGGATGATTGTGGAAGTGAGTGGGGCCTGGAGCGGGCAAGGAGGGTCCTGCCCTGCAAGCTAGGCCCTGGTCACCAATGGCTGCACTGAGGCACTGCAGGAGGCCTGGGGTGGGGGCAGCAGCAGGTATAGACAAAGGATTGGGAAAACTGGGTCACCGAGATATGAGCAGGCTGCTGCGTCAGCAGCCAGAGGAATTCTCTTTGGAGGAAGTCATGTGTTGCCACGATACAGAGGTGCTGCCCTGAGGACTGAGCTTGGGAGGGCTGAGGAGACTGGCCCACTACCGGAGGGGCCAGTGGGGTGAAAATCATCTCCCAGGGAGGCTGCATGTGTTGAGGACACCCCAGCCCTCGGGGCTGTCCAGCCGCTAGACATGAGCAAGGTCTCCAGTTACTGTGGTCATTTCCATAAAGGAAATGATGAGGCACAAACACATCTCAGGGCCACCTGTGGGCCCTGGGGGAGGCTAGTGGCCAGGGAAGGGCATGGAACCCCATTCTCTTGGGCAGCTGGCCCAGCCATGCAGGAGGCCAGTGCTATGGCCGAGTCATGGACACTCATGGGCTCCAGGTGGCCTCTGATAAGTTACGATGGAGGCATTCTAATTTGGCCTGGCTCTGGAGGGCCAGGAAAGGCTTCCGGGCTTCCAATTTCTCTCATATGGGTGACTCTGCTTGGGATTCCCCTTTAATGACTATTGATCACGTTCCTTTCCCTTATAATTCCTTGCATCTTAAGTAATTTCCAGTGCACTCATTTCATTACTTTTCTTAAAGGCAAACAAATCTTTGGAAAGTCATGCAAACAAATTCACACTATAGTGCAGGTGACTTTACCAGATCACTTTCCCCCTGTGGAAGGACCCAGGCAGCCAGAGACACCTGTATCTTCAGAGAAGAAAGGTGCTAGTGTAGAGGAGAGAGAAAAGGCAGATGGGCAGGCTTGAAGTCAAGCAGAGTGAACTTCACAGCTAGATTGAAATCTGCTTGCTCTTGAGTTGTACTTGAGTCAAATGATAGTCCTAAGGGAAATAACCTGTGCCCCTGGTCTAAGGAGCTTGGGCAGGAGTAGGAAGTACGTGAACTGTAAATCCAGATAGACCTGAGTGTGAACACATTTTGTCACTGGCTTGCAAGTGACAAGCACTCCGAGCTTCAATGTCTTCATCTGTAAAATAGGAATGACACAGCCCCACTGCTGTGCAGCATATGTGTAGTGTCTGGCACAGAGCAGGAACTCAGTAAGTGGCAGCTCCCCTCCTCATCACTGTGAATCTCAAAGATGTGAAGGGCCTCAATGCTATGGTCACGACTGGACCTTTTCCCTAATCTTTGGTGGAAATACCACCAAGATGCACTGGACAGGAGCCAGCTGTGGCATCCACCACAGATGTGCATTCTGTGCAAACAGTGCTGCATTAGGGTGGGGATGGGCAGAAATGATGGGTTGCAGGCAGAAGGGTGTTGTGGGAAAGGTCCTGTACAAATTTATCCCTACTGACTGCCACCCCCATTCCCACATGGCCCATCTGCAGGAGGCTCAGGCTGGCTACTCAAAACTCCAGTGTTTTCCTCAATTCTTTCCCTGGTGTCTGTGCCTGTGACGGCCAAGACAAACAGGTGAGGGGACTCATGGGTGGCCTGATAGTTCTGGTGAACATAGCTGTGGATTTGTTTAAAAGGTGGATTTAAAAAACTGTATCCCTTCCTCCTCGCTTTCAGCCACACTGCTCTGAGCTGCAGCAGTAACTCAGCTCTTGGGAACACCAGTGGCAGAAGAAGCCCAAGCAGAAGACGGTGTGATCAGGTCCCAGGCAGGTGGTGCCTCCCATGTACTGGAGGGCAGTACTTCAGAGGGTGGGATGGCTTTTATGAGCCAGCGTCCCACAGCAAACCCAGCTCTCCCTCCAGGAAGCAAGGGGGGATTGATGCCCTGGACCAGTGCACCTCTGGGGAGGATTCCCCATCCCAACAGAGAGAGAGATTGCTATCCTCAACTCTACCCTGAATGCCTAACCCAGGGAACTAAACTTGTTCTCTGGAGGAAATTGAAATGAGAGGACACTTTGCAAAATGAAACATATTAATCACGTGGGGAAGGGATGGTGACTGGACCTTTATTTTGTGCCCCAGTGAACACAGAAGATCAGCCAGCCCTTCAGCTGATGCTAGATACCAGCTCATTGCCTGCACAGCAAAGAGCTTAAGGTCTATGTTTTTGCCCTTGAAGCTGGGCTCTCTGCACGGCAGGACTCTGTTCTCTCCCAAATCTGCGGAGATCCCAGACCCACTCCTTGGGGAACTGGAGCTAAAGGCTTCCCAGAAGATATGCAAATGACGGCATCAGCTCCAAATAAGAAAGTAGACCCTCCCTCCCTCAGCCGCTTGGGTGTGACCGAGGAACACAGACACTTTGTATTTCAGACCCACCGCCTTCTTTAACATGGCCTTGACCTGCGCTGGCTGTGGGTCCCACCAGGTGTAGCTCGCAGCCTTCTCTAGAACCAATAGCAGAGCTACCCATGCATCTCTCCTTTTGCTTGCAGTAGCCTCAGCCCATTTGGAAACTTGGATAGTTTCAAAGGCCAACCCTTCAGATGTGTGGACTCAGATGGCAAGTCCTCTCCCAGCAGGAATGAACTAACGGGCCAAAGCATCAGAGCTAGGAGGCATGGAAGTGTCTGCCTCATTCACAGTGGCCAGGCAAGTATGCTTCTAGGCCTTATGCAAATGGGACTGTTATTCCCAATAACAAGTCCTGGACAGAGGCTTCCAGAGGATCCTCCTGATGCCTGGGCACTGCCTCCCAGGAAGCACTTAAAAAGAATAATAATATCGTAAATAGCACTCCACAGCATGCAATTACAAAGCGTTACTGTCTCACTTGGAGCGGGGGAAAGGGGAAGAAGGGAAGAAGGGAAAGAATTAAAATCAGACAGGAAATTCCAACACCACAAGCTGGCTGGTGTCTGGTGGGTTGAAGCCCAGGCTGCTTGACAGTCAGACCTGCCCCCACACAGAGGCTGGCAGGACTAAGGCCTCGGTTGAGTCCATCAGTGCAGACCACCTATAGCAGAGCTGTGGGTTGGCTTTTCCAAGAAGGTGTTGCTTGACAAAATATGACAAAATAGCTTCTGGAAAGAGAGAGAGCACTGGGCACAAGCCACTCCACACAGAGCAGTGACCTGAAGGTGGTCTTGGGGGTGGAGTGGGCAGGAGTGCCCCCTAAGAGAAGCACATACTCTGAGCACTAGCAGAGTACCCAACCAAATGCCATGTGGAGGGCCAGATTCAAGGGCCACATGGCCTACACAGTAAGGAGCCTGCACAGCCCTGGGATCTGCCCCCTTTGCTATAGGCTGAATGTTTCTGCCCCCTCAGAATTCAGAGGTGGAAATCTAATGCCTGATGTGATGGTATTTGGAGGTAAGGCCTGGAGAGGTGATTAGGACATGAGAGTGAAGCCCCCATGAATGGGATTAGTGCCCTTGTAAAAGGGAGCCAGAGAGCTCCCTTGCCCCTTCTACCATGTGAGGACACAGTGAGAAGACATCTGTGAACCAGGAAGTGGATGTCACCAGACACCAAATCTGCTGGTGCCTTGATTCCAGACTTGCCAGCCTCCAGAACTGTGAGAAATAAATGTCTGTGTTGAAGCACCAGTCCGTGGCATTATTGTTATAGAGGTCTGTAATGATGGAGGAACCCTCAGATGCAGGCAGTGAGGTAAGGGAAGCAGGCCACAGAAGGCAGGAGGGACCTGGGCCAAAGACTGTGGGTTGTGGTACCAGCCCCAAGGCTGCAGCTGACATTGCAGCAAAGCCTGGCCCCACCATGGACTCACTCAACCCTCCTTGCCTCAGTCTCCTCACCTGTAAAATGAGGATAGTGACAGGACCTGCATCAGGGGTCTTTGAAGCAGAGGCAAGCTACTGTGTCCAGAGCTTGTGCAGAGCAGGCACACAGCAGGAGTGCTAGCATAGCCTTCCCCGTGGAGCTCCTGCCCTTCAGTCTGGGGTGGGAGATTGGGGAGATCCCACTGCCTCAGGGATGGGATGGTCACCAGCCGGTTGGGGTACAAGTGGAGTCACGTATTAGAGAATCTTAGAACCAAAAGAAACCTTCGAGGAGATCAAGCCTGATTTAGTTTGAAAACTGTCTTGGCTACAGAATCTGTTTCAAAGGAAGTAGTATGCAGGACCCTAAAATCTACAATAGATTTAAGCTTCAGGGGACTGCGGCTCCAAACGTCTCCCCTGATGATCTCCAAGGGACCTTTCAGAAAGCATAAATTCAGCCCAGGAGTGTGGAGAAGAAAGTGATCCTCGAGCTGGTGCCCCGTCACCTGGTCACAGAGACCAGGTGGGGCCAGGTGACACAAGATGGGTGTGAGCATTCCTGCGTGGACCCAGCACTGCACAGGTGTACTTGCACAGACATTCCCCTGAATCTTGTTGGCTCTTCACAGGCTCACCTGCCAACTTCGCCAACAACTCCTCTGCCTGAACTTCTCAGCAGCCACATGTAGCTCATAGCTGCCTTACTGAACACTATAGCCAAACCAGCTATCATTATTGAACTTTGACTGTTTAGGGAATTCTAGTCTAGTTTAATAAAAGTCCCACTGATACATCAAACAGGGTGATAAGTCTTCTCCCCAAAACTCAGTCCTTCCCCACTGCTGAATCTTAGCTCCCTGTGACTTCTGTTTGGCCACTTAAATAAAGCAGTTAACACATAGTTATTACTTCTTCCCTCCCTTCCTTCCTTGCTTCCATCCATTCAAGTTGCAGTTTCCCACAGTCATTCATTCCACACCCTTGACCCCTTAGGGCAAGGCAGGGCAGAACATGTCAGCAGGCCACTCTGAATTCTGCCCGGATTGCTACCCACTGCCTTCCCTATAGATGTGGACAGGCGTTTTCCTAAACAAGGCAGCAGGCGTGTGTACTCCTAAGACCTTCTGACAATGAGGTGACCTTCAGAAGGCAAAGTGCATGGATGTGGTCCTGTGGGGTAGGGATGTGGCGAAACACTGGCCCAGCCATGTCACACTTCTGGAGGCCTGGCTCCTCGGGCAGCACTGGCTCCAGGTGATTCTGGACCTCACTGACTGAACAGTGATTTCAGCCCATGTCCTTCCACTACCAGTGGTGGACACAGTGCTTCCCTTAACCAGGGACACCGAAGGTCCACATGTGGGACTAGAGGCCAGCCCACAGAACCCCTGGGAAAAGCCTATTCCCTGTTTTGCTGGAGGAACAACTAAGCCACAGAAAACCTGGCCTCATGACCCAGTCTGCAGGACCTGGGCAGGGCCCAGAGTCTGGTTTCCTAAAAGGAGACTGTGTAAGGGGTGAGAAAGAGGGAAAAATCTCCAAAGGCTTCTGGACATCAAAAAACCTACAAAACAATATTTTCATGAACTAAGTGTGTGAATTAAAAGCAGATGGAGCTACTTCCTTTAAAATAAACTGGGTTTAAAATCGAGGGACAAACTCCCGCATACTATGTGATTTGGGCTGTGGAAACCAGAGCTGCCCTTCCACAAACCCAACGGAAGTCTGGCCTGTTCGTCCCATTTAAGGCATTGTGGGCAACAGCCCTGTTCTGTGGGTCCAGTTCCACTGCAGCAAGGGGAACCAGGGAGGGATCCCACTGCTTGACAGGTGGCCCCCAGGTCTTGGCCATCACCTGCAGAACGGAGTGCAAAGCCCAGCGCAGCCCCAGCACTCTCCTGATGTTGCCCTATGATATTCTCATGTCTGACAGACAGTCTTGCTGACCCCACAGAGCCCCTGCTGCTTCCTACATTTCAGCCCACCACCAGGGCTCACCCTGTCTGGAAGCCCCTCCCCCACATCCCTTCCTTCTCATCACACCAGCTCGACTGCCCTAAACAAGTCTAGATCTCACATGCCCTCCTCTAGGACACCTCCTGGACCTTTCTTCTGCCTCCTCCCCAAATCAGGTAAAGGTGTGCTCTCGGCACAATTTCTGCAAAGCCAGAGTCTGGTGCCTGACACAGAGGAAGCGGGAAGCATGTGCAGAGTGAGCGAGTCAGTGAATAAATAGTGAGTGGGAGCATTTTCTCACTTGTGGAAAAAGATGTCAGGTTCTGCTGATATTCTACATAAATTAATTTAGGACCTAGACTGAAAGGCTTGCTGTACAGAGTAGCAGCAGACACAGCAGTAGTTGAAGGGCAGTAGCAGTTTTGGCTGTGGAGACAGAGCAGAAGCATAGACACCATAGTACTGACAGAACGCTTGTAGTAGAAACAGCACTCAGCTCATCAGCTGGGAACCTCCCCAGAGACTGCAAACAGAAGTGGTTCTGACAATAAAGGTACCAGGCTTACATGCTGGGGCTTTCCTGAGTGTGTGACATTTGTGAACTATCTTATACTCATAGCACATGCCAAGGGATGGATCATTATCATCACCCCCATTTTATAGATGAGGAGCCTGAGGCGCAGAGTTCAGTGACCCGGCAGGGTCAGTCAGCAGCTCATCATTGCCACAGCAGGGCCCCACAGCCATCTGCAGGAATCCTGCCCCTGTCCTCACAGCTGGGCCAGGCAGGGAAAGCTCTGCTGGGATCGGAAGATAAACGGTGAGGCCACAGGGGAGCCCAGGGTCTTTCTGAGGTGCCAGCTCCCCTGTCAGGGGGGCCTGGGGCTGGGCTTATGTGCGACCAGAGCCACAGGTGTGGGACACATGGGGAAGAAGCACGTGCGACCAGAAAGGAGCCATCACAGCCAACAAACTCCAGGAGGTGCAGAGCACCTTGAGGAGACCTGGTATTTTCACTCTGACCACGGCCTTTCCAAAAGGGATGCAACCCCCCAAACAGAAGGGGTATCTTGTGCAGCAGCTTCTAAGTGGTTCCCAGGGATCCAGCAAAGCTGAAGGCAAGTCAGGGAGGCACTCATGGGTGGGTTATCTGTTTTCCCCAGCTGTGTTCTCAGTGCCTGCTAATAACCCCATGGATCATTCTGCCTGGCTTGGGAAGCGTGCTGACTGGTGTTAAAAATGGGGCCCTTTCCTGCCCATGGCTTGGTGTTCCTGCAGCACATGCTTGATGCTTGTTGTTAGCATGCTGCTCTTGTAATCATGTTGGTAAGGATGGCAAAGGGCCACTCCAGGTCCCCAAGAGCGACTGCAGTTCAGAGAAGGCACCCACCTGGTTTTGTGCTGATTAATGATAGGCCCCACTAATAGCCCGCTAACACAGGAGTTTGTCAAGATTAAGTAATTGCCTTAAACAAAAAGTGTATTATCTTTAAGGCCCTGCTGATGAATGATGTGCTGGGAAATGGGGTGATGGATGTCTGTGACTCCCTGCCACCATCTTCCCTCCATTTGCATAAATTAAAATGCAGCCCTTGATTAGGAATGAGAACCCCTGCCTCAGGCCTGCTGGCCACAGACGCCAAACTGCCTGTTAGCATTACGAACTTCTATGATGGGCAAGGGCCAACTGGTGGATGGACCAGATGCCCCACGGGGATTGGCGTTGGGACAGGTCAGCTGGAAGGAGGAAATCACAGTGCAGGAAAACTGCAGATATTATCAGTGGCTCTGAGGAGACACAGCGGGAAATGGGATGGACAACCCTATATACCATGAAATTGGTACTCACGCACACACTCAGATGCCCTATGTGCAAGAGCTGTCACAATCACTAAAGTCATGAGCTATTTCATAGGGCTGTGCTGCCATCACCTTGTTGGGCCAGCTGGTGGCCTGGGGTGAGCTGGGATCCCCATGTGTACAATGGGCTTAAATGAGGTGGTATGTACAACGTAATAGCAGGCCTGCCACAAATGCAGGTTTGTAGTTTTAACACCTCCCTGCTTTGGGTTCCTGGGTTTGGGGCCATGAAATCCATGTCCCATCTCCAGACCCCTTGAGTATTTCATAGTCTTTCCCTCCAGGTGGCACTTTGGAAGAGGCAAGTCACAGAAATGAACAGAGCCATGTGCAGGGGGATGGAACTGACCGGTAGGGCTGGCCTCATAGTGACCACCAGAGGCCCAGATGGGAGGGGAGCAGAGCTTGGAGTGGGGATGGTAGGGCCACATTTGGGAAAAGGCTTCAGGGTCTGGCTAATCTGGGAGTGGCCACTGGGAGCTGCCCAAGATTGGGAGGCACTTCTGATGGGCGACCCTGTGGGGTTTTTGACACCAAGCCAGTCAAGAGGTCCCAGTGCATATATTCCCAAGCAGGAATGACACCGGCCAAGCCGAAATGCTCTTCTGGTGACTCGGGGGCCTGAAGCTGGGCGCCCTCACAGCCATGCTGCTGGAGGCTAGGACTTCAGGAAAGCCTTGGACCAGAGTGCATCCTGGTTCCGCTCACGGGTCGGGACACACTTCGAGGGCAGAAAGGAGGGTAGCTTCAGCAGTAACCTGAACTCTCATCAGCTTCCATCTTGCTTCTGCAGTCAGCCCCACCAGCCATTAGCCAAGTGATGCTCTACCCAGAGGCTGATTTCCTCTTCTTTCCAGCAAAATAAAATTCCCAAAGCAAACCACTCACCCCAAATGTACCTCCATGGTGGAATGACACCAGCCAGAGCAAGGAGCTGTTTCCATAACATTGGTTTCCCCCAAACCATAGCTCAGATGCCATGTGTGGCCCACTGGTGGGGAGGGGCTGAGGCCAGGGGACCACAGAGGACACAGCCACGTCTCAGCGGGGGAGCCATCCCTTCCCTGGACTAGGCCTACACTGGTCACAGCGCCCTCCCACCTCTCAGTTCTCGAATGTGTAGAGTCTAATGCAGAGGCCGTGGCTTCATGCTCCTTTCCAGGTGCCAGGAGGGACCTACAATGAACGGCCCATGGAGCACAAGCCTGAAGGGTGGAGCAGACCAAATACTCCAAAGATACGGGCTCTGGAAAGGTGTCCCCACAGAGCTGCTAGTCAGAGGGAAGGTGGAACGCCGCTTCCATGTTCTGGCCAAGTGCAGGCAGAGGAGTCGCCCTGAAGCCCACGTCCCCGCTCCCAGCTCTGGCCGGTCTTGGGCACCCCTGTTCCTACGCCCAGCCCCACTCAGGCTGAAGCTGGCTGTGTGAACAGACCCTCAGACCAGGGCTTTACCTCATTACCACTGCATGGTGCTCCACTACAGGGGTCCCTGCCCAGCCCACAGAGCTGTGGGGTAGGTTTAGCAGCCAATCATGTGGGTCACACATGAACCCAAGCCCTGATGTGCTGTCCAAGCCACCTTCCAGCATCCTGAAGGCACCCTTCTAGCACACTACGGAAGAGGATCAATATATGCGCAGGAGGGCAGCAGCTTTCCATCTGTATTGCTCATGAAAGTGATAATACTGTTTGCCCATACCCAGCAGTCCAGCAGTAAAAACTGAAAGATATTAACTGAATGACATACAATGACAGATGCCAGGCATAATTCTGTGCACTTGATATTCATGTTTATTTGCTCTTCACATCAATCCTATGTGGGAGGAACTGTCACCACCCCCATTCCACAGATGAGGAAACTGAGGCTTGAAGAGTATGTAACTTGTCCAGGATCACACAATGAGAACTGCCATGGGATGATCTGAACCTTGCTGTGATTCTAGAACCTGAGGCTTAACTGCCTTCCCACTCTACCCATCCGTGATGATGGCTTTCTTATTAGAGTGTGGCTGGCTGGAATAATGGAGAAGCAGAAGCCTCCGGGCACAGAAAGTACACTCTCCATGGTTATGCATAAGTCAGCACTAGGGGATCTTCCCAGGAAGGCCACTTCCGATCAGAGTCCTTGGGGGTTACCACTTCCCAGTTCTGTTTCCCCCACTATACAGCCCATGCCTTCAGCTCCCCAGCCCAACTCTGCTCTAGGGATACAAGGAGGAAAATACTCCAGCCCTGGTCTCAAGGATCTTGTAGCCAGCAGGAGACACACAGGTCAACAGGGGATAGGTAAGCAGAGGAGAGGCCTTGGAAGGCATAGAGATGAGAAACAGTAGGCGTGCTCTGCGTAGTCACAGCACCAGATGGCAAGGCAGCAGCGAGGGGTGGGGTTGGCACATCCCCTGTCCTAGGGACCATACAGTTACAGCACATCAGCCTGCTGGTGATGTGGAGGCATCAGGAGGTTTTGTGCAAGGGAGTGACAGGGTCAGATTTGCATTTTATGTCCAAGGGCACGGAGGGCAGGGTGTGGAAGATACTGGAGGCAAGGAGGTAAATGAAATGCATATCTTACTTTAGAACAATTGGGGTGAGGAATGCGGAGCCCCCAGCAGGGCAGCGGGGGCAGAGGAGGATGGCTCAGACCAATGCAGGCTGCCAGGCCAGCAGGACTTAGTGTTGAGCAGGTGTGGGGGTGAGCGAATAGTGAAGCTGGCTCAAACATCCTAGGTGGGGTGCTAACTTGGGGTTTAGGTGGGTGATGGTGTCCCAACTATGAGAGGAGACACAGGAGAGAAAAGCCATTTGAGTGCCCCAAAAATGGATGGTTTCTGACCTGCTAAGTTTGAGATGCCTGTGGAGCGTCAGCTGGTCACCTCCAGGGCCTAGTTGTAGAAATGAGATCAGAGCCAGGGACAGCTCATAGGGGAGGTTGTGATCTGGGAAACACTGGTTGGTGGCTGGAACCCGAGTAAGAAAGATTTGCACAAAGTGAGTGTGTAAGGAGGAGGGGTGAGCTGTATCCTGGGGAGTACTCACCAGGCCCCTTAGTACTTTCTGACACTGGAGTATAGTCTGTAAGCTGATGGCCTGGTCAGCAAACTTGGGTCCTGGGTGCTCTGTTCCAGATCTAGCCTGCCTGGCATACAGCACAAGAGGGCCGACTCCATGGTCTGTACCCAGCGCACTGGGCTCCCTGCCTGGCTTGCCCAGTGAGCCTTATCTCCCACATGTAGGAAAGAGGAAAGTGCTATGGAGATGCAACCCCTGCCTCTCCCGGGTCAGGAGCAACATGTGTGCCCAAGCCCCTGACTTCCTATTGGAGACCACACCCAGGATTTGCCTGCCTTTACCATGCTGCTGAAGCCAAGGCCCTGACTCAGCTTCCAAGTGGATGCCACTGCAGAAAGCTGAGCAGACAGGCGGCTCTACCCACGGTGAGCACAGTGCCTCCACACGGAGAAGTGCCATCCTACCCATGGGCTGCACGCTGCCATCCAGCCAGTTGTGGGCCCAGCAGGTAATCAGAGGTCAGCAAGGGTGGGGGCAGGATGAGCTGGGTGACCACCTGCATAGGACCTTGGGGGACATGTACAGGGGATGGTGTAGCCCACTCCCTCATCAGTCCTCGGTGACCTTAGGGATGCAGCCAATGCCCAGTTCACAAGCAACTGCTATGTATTCAGTTCGCTTTGGGTCTGTAGTAGAATAAAAGAGGCAACAGAAGCCAGAGCCTGCCTTGAAAAACTTGCAATCCTGCTGAAGAGACCTCCTTTCCTTGGCCTGAGTTGCACATCAAGCCCAGGCCCTGGAGCAAGTACAGGGCAGTAGGCAGTGGCCTGCCCGGATCAGCCTGGGCCTCCAGTAGCCACACAGCTCCCAGTGAGAACTTACCCCAGGTTCTCGGTTTCCTGAAAAGAGGAGGGTTTTGGCTTCTCAATCCTGGCTCCACCACTTATTAGCTGTGTGACCTTGGGTAAGTCACTTAATCTCTCTGAGCCACAGTTTCCTCCCACATAACTTCCTTCCCTTGAAGCGTCATTGGGATCAGCAGTGAGGTCACACAAATGTAACCTCATGCCCTAGCTGGCTGTCCGCACACTTGCTCCCAAGGTAAGCAGCAGCAGAAGGATGAGAAGGGACAGATACCCTCCTACTCAGACTGTGGGGCTGCTGGCACTTTCGCTGATGGTAAGCAGGCTGGGTTTGAACTTCCCCTCCCCTTCTCCTCCTTCCCTCCACTCTCTCCTCCTTTTCAGGAACTAAGAGTCCCCTTTTACAGCCCCTCATGCAGGCCCCAGGGGAGCCCCAGGCTGGGAGAAATGACTGCTAATACTTCCAGGCACATTTACTGAAACCTTTTGACACTGAGGATATTTTTATGAGATAAGTGCCCTGTGTCGGTATCAACTGGCAAGTTTCATTGCTCACATTTCAGTCCTGCAAAAAGCCTTTTTCAATCACTGTCTGTGGCAACAATAAACTTTAATGGCTGAGGGAAAGCCTGCAGCTCAGGGCTCTCTGTCCTACTTCCTGCCCTGCCGGCTGGCTGACTTCCCTCCTCTCCCTGCAGGGGCAGAGGCCCAGGCAGAGGGGCAGATGGAGGGGTGCCATCACGCACCCCTCAGGTCCCCATTTCTTAGTGTCAGGGGATCAAAGGCCCTGTAAGCCTATTAGAAACACCAGGGAATTAGAAATGCGAATACCCAGCCCAGCTCTGAGCAACCTGAGATACAATCTTTGGGGTGGGCTCCAAGTCAGCAAGTTTTTAAGAGTTCCCAGGGGATTCCAGTGGGCACTGGTGCTGAAGACAGCTGCAGTCCTCTGAAGGCGAGTCCAGGATCCGAACTCTGTCTCCCCTTGGCAGGCCACCCCATTGCTCTGCACGTTCACTCGGACATTCCACCCTGTACCAGAAGGTGCCAGGCTGATGTGAACTTCTTTATTTGTTGGCTAGAGAACTGAACCCTGCCTGGTCCTGTGGAGAGCCAACCGCCAATGCCCTCACAGCCAGGTGCCTGCCTTTCCCTTTGAACGAGTCTCATTTGGAAGTCCCTGGTGGAGGAATGGTCTGGGGCTACACACAGTGTTCAAGGGACAAGTAAAAGAACGAACCAATGAATGGCTTCTACCCACAGGAAATTCCTTCACCATCTGTTCTACAGGTGAGGGCGGGATATTTGCTGTTCCCAAAATGTTCACTTTTCAGGAGATCCTAGCACATTCCAGAATCTGAGGCAGGCAGAGTCCATCTGTCCTCCTGGTCACTTGCACCACTTCCAGAGCCGTGCCCATTGCTCATGGCTGCCCTCACGGGAGAAACTTGCTCCTGGACTGAGGTGAGCCGAGGAGGGCTGCCTCCCCCCACCTGCACCCCCAGTGCTCTCCTCTTCCCCACTTACCTCTCCCCAGCCTCACCTCCCACTACCCCTGTGCAGCCACCTCCTCGGTGAGCCCCTGACATCTGGCCCACCAGAGCTCTCCCCAGTCAGATTTCCCGCTCCTCCTCGTCCTCCCACATAACCCCTCTGGATCCTTTGGGAGCAGCAAATGTGGGGTCAGTAGGAAAAGAGGGAGGCAAGGAACCGGGAGCATCAAGGGGTCCTGGAAGGCACGTCATCACTTGGTTGTTACTGCCAGCTCTGCCAGTGCCTTTGTTTATCTCCAGTGGGGACAGAGCTCTGGACAATAGCTCCCACAGCAGAAATGAAGACACAGAATGGCACAAAGGTCCAGCAGGGCTGAGTCTGACTCACACATGCTGGCTGATCCTTCTCACACATCCTCAACCAACCTGCTGTCTTGAGTTGTGCCAAAGCCAAAGGTTCTAAGGCAGAAGACTGTGGGAAAAGTCTGGAGAACTGAGAGCTGAACCCAGCTCTCCCCCTGAGGCCTCTCGGGGCAGGGCTGCCAGCACCCAGCATCCACCACCATGAGGCTGGGTAGGGTGGGCAGTTTAAAGAAACTGTCTTTTTAAACCAATCCAAACCCTGAATATTTTCTCCCCAGCTGTCTAGCCCCGAAATTCTGCCGAGAACTGGCCTCAATAAATCCCTCCTCTGCCAGCCGTTTTTTCTGTCTCACTTCTGCCCCGCCTCAGCTTGAATCACTTATTATACAGTCTCAAAATGAACAACTTCTGCAACTTCCTAATATACTCCCAAGCTCCACCTGTCCTCCCCCATGCATCAATGCAACAAAACTCATTTCTCCTTGGGAGACGAAGAAAAGCCCAGCATTGGGGACCAATTAAGCAATTCCTTTGAAATGCACACATGCTGTAGATTGCTGAGGGTGAACTCCAACCTCTGATGAAATGGGAACCAGATGCCAGGAACTGGAGGTGCACAGCTCCTGCCACCACAGCCCTTCACCAGGAGGGACATGGAGGTGGGCAGGGGGGTGGGGGATGGGCTGCACTGACCCCAGGAGGCTCTGGGTAATGTCATAGCCAGGTTCCTGGCACCAGCTGGAATTTCCATTTCAGCCATCATCAGTGACCAGAAATGAGGGCCTCCTGACAGCCTCCTGAACTCATGGCACCTCCCAGCCTTCACGCCTCCTGCCTCCTAATTCTGTACACTCTCAGAGAATAGCCTTAAATTCTAATTCTTTCTCAAAGCCTTCCTTGAATACTCAACTCTGAAGGGGACGTTCCTCCTCCACTTAGAGAGAAGGAGTGTTTCAAAGACACAGCCCTTCATCACAGAGTGTTAATTTCTATTAACCGGCGCTATTTCTTCCTACTAGACTGTGGGTTTTCTTTTTATTATGTGTTTTATCAGCAAGCTCCCATAAACCAAATGCTAAGTGACTGCTGTGGTGTGCTGATAATGTTAACTAACAACCAGTTTTGCGGGGGAGGTGGGAGCCCTGGCTCGTAGCATTTGCCAATTTCCATGGTGTAAATGCTCTCACATGGCTTATTTCAAGCGAGCAATGAGTAATACCTCAACCTGCATTTGGGAGAGGTGCAGAACAAGCCTGCATGAGCTGACTAGAGCAAGGCACTGCCAAACTGGGTCTCTGCAGTGCCTAATACTTCTTTGAGCAAGTATTTTCTTCTTTCTCTCTTTTTTAATACCAAAAACATCTTGATTTCTTGAAAATTAAATAATCTCATTTTCTATGTAAAAAAATTAGCAAGACTTTTTTCTGAGACTACCAGTGCTGGAAAGGGTGTATAAAAGAAATAACTGTTGGAAATAATTAGGTAATACATTCCAGGAATCATACCCTTTGACTCAGGAATCTCATCTTTGTTATCTACTCTGGGTAAATACCTAAGTGGTTAAAAGTACTGGCACAGCAAATTTGACCACAGTAGAAATATAATAACAAATGGTTGTAGTCAGCCCAAACAGTCAAGAGGGGAAGTGGTTAAAATTAACTCTAAAATCAACCTTCAAGATGATGCTGCAAAGGTTTTACCGTAAATAATAAGGGCACACTCTCTGTTGACGCCTCCTTTCTGAAGTCAGGTTCCATAGGCGTTATGTCTCTCCAAGGGTCTGTGCAGACCCCTTGCTCTCCTTGTGCTCACCAGAGGACCATGAAGGTCCTCCCCAGAGGATGCTGCCTCTCCCCCAGGGGTCTCAAGTAATGGGTTGGCCAAACAGATGGGATAAATCAATGCCAAGGACGCTGTCACCCCAGGCAATCCTTCACCACTCAATTTTCATGTGAATTTAGCAGCTCTGCATGGTTTTTAAGAACCCAATTGTATCCTGACACTTTTTAAATGATGCCTCTTTACATCCAGCCATAATTTATCTTTTACTTAGCTGCAGCTCTACTTCCATAACCATTTGGGGAAAGGAAAAAAGAAACCTAGTGAGTTCACTTAATTTACAATAGTCTACTCAGTAAAACATGGATGACAGAGGTTTGCCAAATGTGAATTTCATGTCAGTGGCTTATTTTGGTAAAGCTTAAGTGGCTTTATTTTGAAAGAAAATACACATTTAAAAAATGTTTACAGTTTGCTTTGGAGGTGAGGATAAGTGTGTGGGTGTGTGAGAAAGGACTCATGCTGGTGTAAACTTCCAAAGCTAGGATTTATACCCACCAGGTAAAAAGGCTGTTCTTTCCCCTCTTACCTAGAGAAGAAAAGTAAAAATGATTTCAAATTCTTGAAAAGTCCGAAGGAATAAGAGTGACCAGATAAAGGTCCTGCTGGGCCTTTACTCATTGCTCTCAAGTCACAATGCTAAATCTGAACTTGGGGACTGGCAGATATTGGGACCACCCCGGGGCCACTCCACCATCCACAGTGAACTGCTCAATAGCATTGATTTGCACTTTCTTGAAACACTGTGGCTACACACACCCCTTGGTTACTTTCCTCAGGGGCTGTGAATGCAAGACATTTGGGTAAGGAGCAGCAAATGTTTATCCAAAGCCTTGAAGAGAGTAGGCTCTGTTCCCTCATCTTGCTTAATCCACAAAAGCCTCATGGGACCTAGTTTATCACCTCTCCTATATACAGAGGGGAAATCAAGGTCGCAAGCGCTCAGATCCTATGCACAGGGTCACCCAGCTAGTTGGTGAGTTGCTTTGAAGGTTCACGGTGAAAACAATGATTGGGTTGGTGGAGCAGGAGTGACATTAATATGTGTAAGTTGCCACTTTTAGGCCTTTATTCTTCAAAGTGTGGTCCAAGCACCAGCAGCCTTGACATCACCTGTGTGTGTTTAAAATGAAGAATCACAGGCCTCACCCCAACCTATGGATTCAGATGCTGAATTTCATAAAGCTCCTGGGGTACTAATTGTGCATATTGGAGTTTGAGAAGCACTGGTTTAAGGGATATGTTCTGTTAAAGAAAGAACAAGAAAAGGCAAGAAAAGAAAAGATGGGAGCAGCAAGCAAGCCAGGGGCCTGTTTTATATCCAGCTCCCTAGGAGGACCTGCCTGCCTGCCTCAGGACCGAAAGCAAAGCAAATTTTGCAGGGCAGTTCTCACTGCGGCCCCTGGGAGAAGATTAGAAATACAACTGCTAGCCGCCATCCTCAGTTCCCTGAGCGGCAGGAGCTGGGGGTGGAGCTCCGCAACCTGTGTGCTATGAGCCTCTTAGGACTCGAAGCTGCTGGAGAGCCACGGCACATGCCCCACAGAAGGCCACTGTCCCCTCTCAGAGTCACTTACATTCTGCTGAGAGTGCACACCTGGGCTGGACACCAGTAAGAAAAACAGCGTGCATTTGTCGCACTCACTGTGCCAGCCTCATCTCTAAAGCACATTTTCATCCAGTACCTCACTTAACCCTCACAGGAGCCACAAGGTAGGCAAGAGCAGCGTCGGCATTCCTTCTCAGCAGAAGGGAAAGAGAAGACTGTTATTCTCAGTCCAAGCCTGGCCTGAGCAGAAAGTGGACCTGCGGGCTGTGGAGCACGGCCTCCCAAGTCTCTGCTGCAGCTCAGACAATGGCCCTCAGTTCAGGGCAGGCTGCCCCCACACGGCCCACGTGGCCTTCCAGGCCCTGGAGCGGGATGATCCCAGCCCAGAGCATGCTTGGGGGTTGTCCAATCCATCCTCCAGCACTTGCCCTGCAGAGCTGCAGCTGGGGAATGGGTGGTGAGGGTGTGTGTGTGTATGCACCTGCACACACACATTTCCAAAAAAGGAAGCCCTCAGAAGCAAGCCCCTAAAGAAATGTGTTCTCTCTCTAACCCTAGGATGTTTGCTTCTATATTACAGGGATCTGCAAAACCCATCTCCCACCGAGATGGATGCTTGTAAAACTCAAATGCACAAATGAGGCCCAGCTGCCGTTTCACTCACAATGAGCCCAAGGAAAGTGCTCTCCTGGCAGGGTGAGGCTTACCACCTGGAAGAGGTTCCAGTCAAGGCCCCAGCATTTAGTGAGAGGTACAGATGTGTGCAAAGCCAGGCAACCTACACCAGAGGGAGTGGAGAGAACCCCCACCCTTCCATCACAGACCCTTCCAGTTTGCCCCATCTCTGGAGGTGCCTTGAGCTGACAGTTGCTCTGGCTTTGGGCTTCAAAAAGAGCTGTTCTGAAACACGAGCATGTACTGGTGCAGTGGCTTGCTCTTTCATCCTAGGCTAGGGAAAGATCCACCACGCCAATGTGTAACTGTGTCATCTAGGACAGGTTACTTGACCTCTCTGAGCCTCAGCCTCCTCATCTAAAAACTGGTAGTAATAATTCTTACTACCCAGGGTTAAGTGGTAATAAAATGAAGCTCTCTGTGTAAAGTGATGGCCCATAAATGTTCATTTCCCTTCCCTAAAGCCAGGCTCTGTGCTCCATGCTGGGGAAAGAAAGACAAACACACCATAGTTAAGAGCAAATATGGGAATGCACACCCCTGAGTTAGGGAAGCCCTTGCTTATATCTGTTGCCTTGACCTCTGTGAGTGCTCCAACTTAAAAAGCTTGATATTTATTTAGATAATTATTTTTCACTGTAAATACAACATATGTTTACAGAGATATTTACTTTTCTCTGTAAACACAGCAAATGTCTAGGGAAAATATAATCCCAAATTCACAGGATTGGAATGATTTTCTTTATGGACAATCTTTTTTTTTTTAATCTAATATAGCTGTGCAGGATGCCATTGCATTTTACCTTAATTAGGAATGCCATATCTCACAACAATGAAAAGAAAAGACTGGACAGGTAAAGGGGATCCTCACTGGCAAAACCATATTGCACTTGCACCTCTGAACTGGAACCTGGAAAGGTGAAATTCCCAAGGACTGGCACCAAGGCCAGTCTAACTGGACATGACATTAATGTCAAAAGCATAGTAAGAGATCACTCCACTGGGTGGAATTATTAGACGATTTCATGGAACTGGGTAAGAAAAGGCTCATAAAACTAGGTAAGAAAAGTGCCCTAAAGAGATAATCAAGTTATATATGTATTGGATCAAAGATATTTTCGTTTGAGTGCATCAGTCAAACCCACTCATTGTACCTGCAGGGAAACTGAGGCTCTGGGGAGTCACCTGCCTTCCTGAGTTTACAGATTTTAACGACAAAGCCTAAGAGCGAATTTCCTTTGTGTTTTGTTTGGTTGTTTTTTGTTTTTCCAAAAATAGAGCTGTGGGATGTGTGAGTGCATATGAAGTGACCTTAGTTGTGATGCAGGTGAAGGATTCTAGGTGAGAGGGGACTGCTCCCTGCCGACGAAGGAAACCAGCAGCTCCAGCAAGAAAGGCTCACAAAGTGCCAAGCAGGTGTCACCCCAAAGGAAACCCAACAGAAACCCTTCCCTCGAAACCCAGTGCCCACAGTCTTTATTTTAGTTGCCTTTATTATTTTTTAAACTTTATATTTACATCTTACTAGGAAAGCGGAAGTACCCTGGCTGAGAGAAGATATGCTTCCCTAAGACTGTGAAGAATCTGGACAGAGTGAGGGAGTGAGCACACACACCTTCCAGGCAGAGAGAGAGGTGCAGGGCGGGAAGGGGGCGCCCTGTCTGCCCCCACAGGGACAGACTCGGGGGTCTCCCCCTGCTGAGGCCCACTCGCACAGGTCCAGGAAGTCTGGGTGCACATGACCAACAGGCTTCCCTGGGCATTACTGGGAGAGGCAATGTGGAGGAGAGCACTGTATTTGGGGTGGCCCAGTGGGGGAGAGTCCTGTTCTCCCCTGGAATGTTTCAGAGCCTCTGCCCGTGGGACAGTGAGTAGAGACTCTTTCCTATCCCTTCACCCTAACTCTTACACAGGCCACCTAGGATGGAAGGGGGGGATACCCTCTTCCCCAGCTTGTACCCCCTGACAAGCACTGGTCCCCACTGTGGCTTGTTTTTATTTCATAATCCCTTTTTTCTTTACTTTGATCTCTTCTTTTTAGTTGACCCTATTAAACCACATGCATTTTTGGAGGCTGCCTCTAGAACCACATAGGGTCAAAATGAATAAACACACCTCATTAGGAGTTAGCTCCTAGTGACTTGAGTGATAAATACCCAAGCTGGGGACTACTTAAGAAAGAGAGCAAAAGAGAAAAGGCTTCAAAAGCATTTTGTATATATGGGTTTCAAAGGAAACAGAGACCTGTTAACACTCCCACCTTTATAGCAAAATGTCAGTTGTTGGTGATGCAGTTTTTCTCTGCAAACTTTGACCATGGTGCTGGCATCACCTGCCTTCAGAGGTTCATCCTGTGCACGGGAAGGCCACCAGCCCCAACCCTGTTTGGTGCGCCTGGCTAACACTTATATCTTAAGACTCCATTCCTCCTCTGCCTGAGTCCTGCCTGATCCCCCATCCCCACCCCCACCCCCATCTCAGGTAGGGAGGCTATGGCCCCTCTGGGTTCCCTCCAGACTCCAAACAGCCTTCTAATGCTGTGGGCCTGTGGCTTTCTATACTCTCCCACTGAACCTCAGCTCCAGGAGGTCTGGGGTCTGGGACTAAGCCTGGGGTGGGGCGAGGCCCCCAGGCATCCTCAGCTGGGGAGAGGAAGGGGGGGAGGGGGAGAAGGGAGAAGGCAGTCACTGACCAATGAGGCTGGTGCACCTGCACATGGCACAGCTGCTGGTACTCACGTGCGTGAATCTCCTGAGTTCAGTCCCTTATCCATACAATGTGCAGGAAGAGCCCATCTGTCCCACCAGGAGGTGAGGTGAGAAGGAATGATATTGACTTCATAACCCTTTGCAAATATGAGGTGTCTGAGTTGGAAAACCTCAACAGTCCCAGGGGATCGAATTTGTTTTAAAGAGGAGAGGGAGGGTGTGTGCCTGGCAAGCCCAGTAGTTAGAAGCAGGCCTCTATCTCCCAGACACACTGGGCCATGTGGACCAGCCACTTGCACAAACTTGGTGACAAACACCCATTTCTTACAGATCACATTTTCACCCCAATTCTAAAAAGAAAATGCTTAACTTCCCCTTCTTTTCCTCACGTTTGCCCATTCCTTCACAAACTCCCTCCATGCTGAGTCCAAGCGAAACTGTTCTGCTCACACTTACAACCAAGTTTGCATTTTCATGTGTCTTGTTTTTCATCATCAGTGTTGTCTTTTTCCTCCCAGTTTCTCAGAAGGAGAGATCTGCTGGCATGGAGGCAGAGGGAAGCTCAGGCCTGCCTGGAGGGTGGGGTCTGTGAGGCATCTGTGGAAGCCAAGGCCTGGCTGGGGAGCCCCCTCCCTCACTGTCAGCCACGTCCTTGGGGAGGTGCCCTGAGACACTAGAAAGTAGGAAAGAGGCAAGATGGGGGAGCACCAATTTATTTGTGTGTAAGCTTAAAGACAGCTGGCGCCTGCCCCCTGCCTTCTCTCAGTGGCAGTTCTCTGATAGTGCTGACATTCTCTCCTCCAGTCCCGATCAGAACGTAGCTTTAGAATCATCAAAACTGGTGGAAGTAGAGACCCAGCCCCTACCAATAAGCACTGAGACCATACTGGAACTGCACAGGGAAAAGGAGGCATGCGAGGGGACAAACCGGAACCTCCGGGAACTGGGGTTTTGGAGGGCACAGCTAAAACCTAGCCCTTGCGTCAACCTGGCAGCTTCAAAGGGAAGCTCTCTGTTCCAGGGGGAACAAAGGGAAGCTCTCCTTTCCAGGGGGATAAGCATCGGCCACTGAAACTGCATAAAGAAATAAATGAGTTTTGCATTCAAAAGTGCACAGATTTGGGGGACAGGTAAATGCTTGGGAAGAACCAGGATGGCTGGTTCCACTGGATTTTCAGGCAAACAAGAAAGAGAAAGGAAACATGAATGAGTGCTCCAAACTCAGCTGGAGCTGCCACAAAGCCTCCAGGAAGACCCCAGCCACCTCTTTTCAAAACTTCTTTCCCCACAAGTGGGCCTCCCCCGGGCCTCGGCCTTCTGAGGTGATTAACATGCAGGGCTGCGGAGGAACTGAATTTATTCTGTAGGGAAGGCTCAGAGGTGCAGGGGGTCGGGTGACTTGTTGCTAAATCACACTGCTGTCAGCCCCACACAATTCCTCTCCCCTCAGGCTCCGTCATTACTCAGGTTTATGTAAAATAAACAGCTTTGCTAAATATTCCCCCAGACGGGGCCTGCAAAGGCCTGGGCTAAGGAAGCAGAATGCACCCACAGACCCAGAAAATGGGTTGCCTGCTTTGTTCAACTGCGTGGGCCCAGAGTTTGGATGTCTCCTGTCTGTCTTTCCTTAGTCTGCTCAGTTTTTCTCTTCTTTTTTTAGTTGGTTTTGTGTTTAGCTTTTCTTCTTTCTTTTTTGGTAATTCCTCCCAAGACATTGCCGTGAATACTGTTAACTTATTCTTGTCTGGCTCTGACTGACTCCCTTCACTTTCTTTCTTGAGCTACGTAAGACTTACAATTCCCACTTTTCTATAGGGGAACTGAGCCATGAGAAATCTCTTATAAATGCTCCCAGAAAGGAACCAGTTTTCAGAAGACCCTTCAAGTCAGACTTGACGGTGGGGGCTGTGGGCACCCAGCAAGAATCCTAATTGTCCCAGAACCACACACAGGCTCCAGGCTGGGGAGGGGCACTGAGGGACAGGACCCACTACAGTTTGAAAACAATTCTCCTTCCTTTGGGGAGCTGGGTTTCATTAGTCAACTTGAGCCCACCCTTCTCCCACAACTTCTACCCATCAGCAAGAACAAAAATTAAAATAGAAACATGAAATAGAAGCCCCCACTAGCATGGCAACTCAGCCTTCCTCGCAAACTACTTGGGGACAGGCTGAGCTACTGAGATATCTAAGACAGTTGCTCCAAGATACCTGAGTCAGAAAAGTGATACCTATGTGTGCCAAATGGCATAAAGTCAGGGAGACCGGGGTCATCGTGCCCATTTTCACATGAGGGACTGAGGCCGAGGACACAGCCTCCCTCCACTGTTAGTGTGGAGCTCTCCCTCTGACAAAGTCCACAGTATCTTCCAGAGAAGCAGCATCAACCCCATCTGGCCTGGGGGCCCAGAAGCAGACCTGGAGACAAAGATATGAGTGTAAGGGATTCATTTTGGACACAAAAGGCCACCTGTAGGACACGGGGACAAGCAAGGGAAGGAGGCCAACCATCAGCATCAGCACACTACCTACCACTCTGGACAACTAGGCTGAACACTGCAGAACACTCTGGGAGCCTCTGTAGACCCACTGGAATGGTGAGGGAGCTGGGGTATTGATACACCAATTCTGCCACAGCCATTTGTTAAGTAGCGTTGCTTATTTGGGGGCATTAACTTCATGCCACTGGAGCAGCAGCAAGAGAAAGCCCTCAGGCAGAGAAGGAGGGTGCCAGAACATTGAAGTGGGCAGAAGGTGGCAGTAAGTGCAGGGCATGAGGTCCTCTGCAGTAAACACTAATGGTGCCACACTGGCTGACCAACACTAGAACTCACCCTTGCTGAGTGCCCTTGCTAGCTCTGAGGCACAGAGCAGGCTTTATGCACCCATTTTCCTGAGGTGCAAATAGAAGCCTATGCCCTGCCTAAGGTCCTCCTGACTTCCTGCCCAGTAAAACCAATGCTGAATGGACCATGTGGTTGTGCAGCTCAGCCCTCAGCCCTCCCACACCTACAGAAACCTCTCCTAAAACAAACTTCTTCCTTACGAGCCAGGAGAACCTTTAAGATGTCAAAAACAAGGAAAGGAAGAAAGTTTTGAAGATGCTTCCCAAAGAGAGAAGTGGTTTTGAGAAAGCGGGTAAAGGTGGAGCAGCCAGAGCAAGCCGGGAGAATGCGGCCGAGGGGAGAAGCCTCTGGTAGTGAGTTCTGGCAAGAAGGCTCAGGGTACCGCAGGCAGTGCAATACAGTACAGGTCAGACACATCCTATGCGAAAAACATGGAAAAATCATGGAAGCCAAAAACCAGGAAAAATTGAAGTCTGGAATGCGATTCAATGAAGTGGCCACACAATATAGTGATGATAAAGCTAGGCAAGGGGGAGACTTGGGTTGAATGACTGGAGGGTCCGTGGTAGGACCATTTCAAGAAGCAGCATTTACCTTGCCTGTAAGTGGGTTGGATAAGCCTGTGTTTACAGACCTTCTGGTTAAGACAAAATTTGGATATCATATTATTATGCTTGAAGGGAGAAAATAAAACGGTATGAAAAGTGGAAAGAAAAAAAAAACAGCAGCAAGGAAAGGACACCTTTAAGACTTGAGCAAAGAGACCAGATTTTCCCTTCCTTCCCCTCCCTGCTCCCCCATCAGCTCTTCCTGGGCGGTGGGGGCCAGCAGGACAAGGAGTCCAAGGAGGTGACAATCTGCACAGTCAAGCAGGAGGTCACAAGGCACACATCATGCAGGGTCTGTAGGGGAAGGGGCTTCACGCACTGTGCCTCAGTGGGGTCTGGAGCTGGTCACATGTGGGGGTGCAGTGGAAAGAGGGGTCCCCTATTCCAGGAGACTTGTCAGTCCAGTTCCCCCAAGGCTCCAAGGTCTCTATGCTCAGCAAATGAGGACAGCCTAGTGGGCAAAGCCCCTTTCTGCTGCTTGCCAGAGTCAGGGTGCACAAGGTAGAGGAGCCAGTCACAAGGAGAGAAAGGCCAAGCACTCTCCCCCTCCACTCCCATCAACTCGGACACAAGCTGGCTCCCCAGTGACAGGCTGCTGGGTCCCTGCCCACTGCGGCAAAGCTGGCCAGGACCTGGCTCCCTCCTTCACTGGCCCTAATTTCTTCCTTCCCCATGGCCCAGTCTTCAGTTACATTCTGCAAGCCCTTCATCCACATATTTTGTCACTTAGACAGCACTCACTATAGACCAGGCACTTACAAGGGCAATTCATTTAATCTTCAGAACAACCTCTGTAAGGTAGGTCCCCTTCTTGTTCTGGTTTCACAAAAAGGGGAGCAGAGAAAGAGAGATCAAACAGAGCCAGAATTCAAACCCAGCAGCCAACTCAACCCCGAGGCTACACCATCTCTCAAGGAACTCCTTCTCTGCCCCATGCTTACTTGTTCTTCAAAAGGCAGCTCAGGCACCACCTCCTCTGGAAAGGCTCCCTGATTTCCTCCTTCCCCTCCTCGACCTGCCCCCTGCATCTGCACCCTACTAGTGGTTGGAATAGCCTGCTGATCTCTGCTTTCATTCTGTACAACTCCTGACTGCTTAGCATAGGTGCTCGCTGGCCCACCTGCCACCACCCTGAGGCCAGAGAGCCTATGACATTTTTGTGAGTCCCATGCCTGATACCCAGTGGGTCCTCCAGAAATCCCTGCTGATGAATGGATTAATCAATGAATAAACCAAGGGACACAATCGTGGGATGACAGTGGGGAGAAAACCTCCTCCAGGAAGCAAACCCCAAGAGATGAAAATGGCAAGAGGTAAAGTGGAGAAAGCCATCCTCACCCCTCCCCGCCACTGGCTGTCAGCCTGGGGACCCCTG
This sequence comes from Manis pentadactyla, assembly GCF_030020395.1. Lineage (NCBI taxonomy): Eukaryota > Metazoa > Chordata > Mammalia > Pholidota > Manidae > Manis > Manis pentadactyla. Next base: position 45,099,766 of record NC_080026.1, on the reverse strand, counting down.
ACCCCAGTCCAGCTCACCATGGGAGTCCCATGGGAGGCCTGACCCCTTGTGAGACATGCAGCTTGCTTACTTGGGGAAGAGTTAGTAAAGACATGTGACTTAACCCATATTGTATTTTTCTAACTAAATTTGTTATTTTGAGGTAATTTTAGATTCAAATACCATTGTAATAAGTAACAGAGAGAGATCTTGGGGGCCCTTTACTCAGATTTCTCTGATACAACATCAGAACCAAGATACTGACCCTGAGACAATTCCTCCACCTTGTTCCAACTTTCCCAGTACTCTCATGTGAATGTGCATGCGCGTGTATACAGGCTCACGTGTCCACCACCACAGGGAAGGTACTGAACATTACCACAGGGATCCTTCCTGTGTCCTTTTATAAGCACATCCACTTCCCTCCTGCTCCCCACCCCACCCACCATCTTCAAACCCTGACAACCACTCCACTTCTCCATTTTCTGAAATACCATCACTTCAAAAATTTCACATAAATGGAATAATACAGTTTGTAACCTTTGGGAATTGACTTTCTCACTCAATGTAATTTCCTAGAGATTCATCAAAGTTCGTATGCATATCAAGAGTTTGTTCCTTTTTATTGCTGACTAGTATTCCACAGTGTGGACGGACAACAGTTTGTTTAACCATTCAGCCACTGAAGGACATCTGGGTTGTTCCCAGTTTAGGATATTACAAAGCTGCTACAAACATTCATATACAGATTTTTGTGTGAACCTAAATTTTCACTTCTTTGGGGATAAATACCCAAGGATGCAATTGCTGGATTACATGGTTTTTGCATGTGTAATTTGATAGGAAACTACCAGACTCTTCTCTAGAGTGGCTGTACCATTTTGCATCCCACCCATGACGTATGAGTGATCCATCTCTACATCCTGTCCAGCACTGGATGCTGTCACTAATATTCTAACTATTCTGAGGTGTGTAGTGGGAGCTTGCATTCCCCTAATGGCTGATAAAGTTGAACACTTTTTTGTGTGCTTATTTGCTGTCTGTTTATTTCTTGGTGAAATAGCTTGTCATGTTTGTCCCCATTTTCTAATTGGATTTTTAATTTTTTACTGTTGAGTTTTGAGAGTGCTTTATAAATACTATATACTAGTATTTATACTGGAGTTTGAAAACAATTCGAACATGTGCTTCGCAAATATTTCTCCCAGTCTGTAGCTTATCTTTTTGTTCTCTTTAACAGTCTGCTAAAGAGAAATACTTTTAAATTTTGCTGAGGACAAATTTATCAATTTTTCCTTTTGTGGATCATGCTTTTGGTGTCAGAATTCTGTGCCTGGTCCCAGATCCTGAAGCCTGTTTCATTCTGCTTTTTCCTAAAAGTTGTGTTGGTTTATGTTTTACATCCACATTGTGTTTTCATTTGTCCTTCTTTCTCAGAGCAGAGGAACTTGCACTTCTAAGGCAGGAACTATCTTTTCTCTACCTTTACCTGCCCAGTGGTGTCCTCTCAACCACCTTCTGAGGACTAGTTCAAGGTGGCTTGTGGGTTGGCAAGAAAGATGAAATGAGAAGAAAGCCACTTATGTTTCCTTAGAACAACTTAACAAGCTAAACCAACCTCATATACCTTCTGATCTTTTTTCAACAGAAGTCCTGAAAAAGTAGAGACTTTATCTCTGTGTCCTTCACTTTCCTCATCCCTAAGGACCAGGTACAAGATGCATCCTATTCCCCTGGGGTCCCACAGCCCCTGGCCTACAGACCTCACCCAGGGAGCGTCCCTTTTGTGGACCAAGCCCTCACAGCCATGAAACCTGCCTCTCTTCACCATACCTTCCTCAGCCCATGAAGAAGGGAGACCTGGTCCCTGACTGGAGCAGCTGGCCACTCAGCTGTCACTGCAGCCACAAATGGAGAGAACAAGGGACACAAAGACACTGCTAACGGACAAGCCAGTGAATTCTCTTGGAAAGAACAATTTGCTGCTGAGGTCTCAGCTCATGCTGGCTTGCCTGAGTGGCCTTGAGTTCTCACTTCCCAGCGGAGCCCCAATCCCCAGCTGTGACTCCTGGTCCTGAAGGAGACCCCTCCAAGTGGCATCTCTGAATAGTGGCCCATTCAAGAAGAACTAGTATATCTTTGATGATAGTTAACTCATCCGTTGTTCTAACTGTGACAAAAGAAATCTGAATATAAATTGTAATGAAAAAGATCTTACCACCCTCCACACTCAAACAGACCCCAAATGCAGGAGCATGTCTACACTAAACACAGGTTTCTCAGGGGACCAAGGTCTGTGTCCCTGCAGCCTACCCTTCCCTGATTCACACAGTCCAGGGTCTTTTATGTCTGAAGAGGGAAAAAGCAATGAAAAATAAGATGATAAATGTGAGGGCAATGTTGTTCTAAATGAGAGAATTCAGAAACCTTGGGTCTTGCTCTTAATGCTCAGCAATTATGTCCCACCAAGAGAGCAAATGGAGTCATCCAGCATCACAGATGTCCCAGAAAAGCACCAGGAATGAGACCAAGACCATCTACCACCCTGACAGAAAAGAGGCACCAACGCTAGACCCCAGGGTGTTCTGGCAGCAGAAGCATCTGCTCCAGCGAAGGGGCCCTTCTGGCAGCGGGCCTACACCCTCCCCTCCTGCCCACCCTCACCCCACCACCTCCTCCTTTGGAGGCTTTTTCTCAGCATCCAGCTAATAGAATGAAGGCAGGTGACAGAGCAGGCACTTAAGTGGCCCAGGCAGGGCCAGATCCAAATCACTTTGGCAAACTTGAACTGAGTTTTAGGCCAACGGAGCTGGCAAAAAACCCAGAGCCTGGTCCTGCTGACTGCATCTAAGCGACTGCTGCCTGACCTGTCCCTGCCTCCAAGTGGAATTCCTGGGCTGCCATCTGAGTCAGCAGTAAGAGGGGTCTGAGAATGCATGTTCAAAGCTTCTTAGCTGCCTGTCATGTTGATCTAGCATCACGCTAAGATCCAGCCCTCTCAAGGACCTGGGCAAACGCTGCTATTAGTGCTCCCCTTCCACTTAAGGGTTTGCTCAGCAGCCTCTCCACTATTTCCCAAGGAGGAGACCCCCGACCCTGACAATCCATCAAGTGGATGCAAATTGTAGCCCAGACAAAACCAGGCAAACAGCACCCTGCTCCAGGATAATAGCCTCTGTGGGAGAAGGGCCCTTGCAACAATGATTGCTGTGTACACATCCCACTAAATACCCAAACTGCTGATGATCCTTGTAATGACTTGCGTGCACCCGTCTCTTTTGAAATGTTCCCAAGTACATGGCACAAGTTGACTCAAGGCTAACCTCAAACAGTGGCCTTCCTGGGCTTTGCCTGAGCCAGAGAGCAGCTATGCATAGCTCTCACTGCTGCTGATTACAAGCCTTTTGGAAATCCAGCACTCAGCCCAGCGAGGAAAAGAGCACTTTGAGAGGGTGATAATCACAGGCTGGTTGCTCTGGCTGGAACTGATCTAATTTGGTGAGCATCAATTCAGGTTCATTGTGGGGCGATAGTCCCAGTTCGCACCCGGGCTGAGCTGTGTATTTACAGAATGCGATGCTCCCACACCCTGGCGTGTTGGGGCACACTGGAGGCTCTGTGACTTGCACTGTTTACCACTTGTGATGTGGAAGTTTCAGACCAGGCATCTAGCCACCTGCTGTCGTTGACCACAGGAATCTATCAGGGCCAACTTCTGAGGCTCATTTGAGAAGCCAGGCCTCTTCCTAAGTGTGTCCGGCTCCTACAGGGAAGGAACATGGCACTGCACGCATCTACTGTGTGTTTCTGGAGAGGCTCCTCAGGCCCAGACCTCTCTCTGAGCACTGACTGCTCTGTCTATCCCTCGCACAAGCCCCAGGCACCTTGGGTGAGACATGCCCAACAAGGACAGAGTTCAGATCTTTCTCCCACATCCTGTCTTTGCAGGGCCCCCCATCTGGGTGAAGGCAATGGCATCCCCCAGGCCAGGCTTTTCCTGGCTTCCTTCCTGCCCTGAGTGCACTGCTGCTGCCACAGCCCGATTCCAGCCCTCGCTGACTCTTGTCTAAGGCTCGGCTGCCTCCTGAGCAGTCTCCTGGCCTTGCCACTTCTGCCCCCTCCCTGTCATGGTCCTCAAGCAGACCAACTTGAGCTTTCCAAAATGCATGTCTGACTGTGTCACTCGCCTCATAACCTCTTTGGTAAAACGGAACTTGGAATTCCTGGCTCAGGACATGGGTGTTAGGAGTACATGTGGGTCAGTATTAAAAAGATCTGGCACATAACAGGTGCTTAACAAACAGGAGTGGTTTCCCATTTCCATCATCTTTGTGCCACTGTTGTAGCTCATGGTCCTATGTCATAATAACAATTACGTGAGCGCTGCGACAATGGCTCACACCTGAAGCCCCCTGCTCTCACGTGACCATGTGGAACTCAGTGCTACCAGAGTCTCTCTCCTCCAGTTCAAAGCAGGGTCCCTCGGCTCCAGGGAGCAGAGATGATTTTATTTTTAATTCTCCCCAAGGCCTCAAGCCTGAGTCACTCTGCCCACCAGCTAGAAGCCCTCCAGTGCCAGCAGCCACCTGGCGTGCTCTGTTTGTCCAAGTGGGTGCTGTATGCTGCTTGTTGCTATGGTCTCCACACAGCCCTCTGAGGTAGTCAGGCAGGCAAACGTGGGGTGGGGAGGGGAAGAGCTTGGAAAATACATGTGACCCACAAGAGCCACAGGAGTAGGAGAAGCTGCTGGCATGGTCGGGGGGGCAGGAGGGAAGCAAAGCTGGCTGGAAATGCCTGCCTGGTGATCATGAGGCTGGGCAGCCTGGCACGGTGACGCCCCCTGTAGGGGCAGTTATACCAGAACCCAGACACATTGAGGCAGGTCAGTGGCGTGAGGAGGGGCTTATCTGTGACACTTGTGCCTTCCTCATTTGCAGTGGGGGGCATTAACAAAGCCCAGTGGGGTTGGCAGTGTGACCACATCCTTACTCTCTGGAGCAGGGGTCTGACAACGTGGCCCTGTGGCAATGGTAATGAAAGTGTCCACAATAATGGGTGTCTTCTGTGGACCAGGCTCAGCAGCAGCTGGACATACAGAGACTTTCCCTGGAGGCTCATGGTCCACTCAGGGCTGCACTCTCTTAACAGGCATCAGGCTCCACAGAGGCAGCACCTATGGCTTTAACCTCCAGTGCCCTCACAGTTCCCAGAAGGGAGATCTTTCCTGCTGGGGAGTGGAGAATCAGGGAAGGCTTCCTGGAGGTGGTGATATTTGAGCTAGTCCTTGAAGAGCAGTTGGATTTGAATGTGCAGAGAGGTGGGAGGAAGTACCAGGGGAGAGGCTTTCCTTCAAGGAGGAAAGCCAGAAATGGGCAGCAAGAGAGCAGAGGAGCAGCATGGAGGCTATAGGAAGGTGAAGTGACTCCAAGAGTCTGGGCTGACAGCAGCAATGGGAGGTTGGGGAACCATGGGAAAAAATGGTGCAGCGACTCTTCCTTCTGGCCTGGCCAGGTGGGGTGAGCAGCTGTTGGGCCTCACTCCAGCAGGGAGGTGGGACAAGATTTGGGCCAGGCATGTGGCTGGTAGGATAAGCACCCACTGATTCTGTGCTGTCCACTCCAGACAGACCTCAATGGCTATCCTAATGTCACTTGGCTTAGGGGAGGGTGAACTGTGGGCACACAGCCTGATTAAATCCACCATCTCAACCCAGGCCCACAGCTGTATATCTCCAGCATGGGGAAAGTGACACTCACAGCCTGTACACAGCTTCATTTCCTAAAAGAATGTGAGAGAGGGGGAAGGTCAGGAGACAGGCACAGCTGTAAATTTGATGGAAGGTTTGGCTGGAAACCCCATTAAATCCACACACGGCTTGATGCTGGGCAATGTCCTTCCTCCAAGTCTGCTGAATGGGGCCAGGGAGGTGAGGGACTCACTAAGTAATGTCCTTTTCGTGGTGTCTCCTATTACCCAGGGGATAAAAAACGCATTACACATAAGGTTTAGTGACACTTGGTCCCAGGACTGTGCTATTGTCCTTTACCTGAGCCTTCCCCTTGGCCAGCTTGTGTGGCAGCGGCCTCTGTTGGCATCTCTGCCCACTCCACCATCTGTGTGGACAGCCTCCCTCTCTCCACAGTCCTGGCCCCTGCCTCCCCCAAGGTGGGTGCTCTCTCCCCTGTGCAGTGGGACCTGGCCAGGCCTGAGCAGTGGGATGGAGAATAAGTGTGAACCAGGTCGAGGCTATGTGGCTGTGAGTCCAGCACTACTGCCAGCTGTGAGCTGCCAATGAACCCTGAAGATTCCTCCCCACACCTCTTCCCCACTTCCAGACCTCAGGCAGCAGCCTTGCACATGTATGACAAAGAACACAGGGGTGGCCTGTAGAAGGGTGCAAATTCTTATTCCTATAAGTCATGCCTCATCATGTGCACCTCCTAGAGAGGGCCCGAAGCACAGGCTATTTTACCTGGAAGGAAGCCTCCACTGACAGACAGGGACTGGAGACATGGATTTAGGTGCCTCCTTCTACCCCTGCACCCACCAGGTGCCAGGGCCCCAACTGTCACTAGTAAATAACATCTTCCCAAGACTCAGCTAAAGAACTGCACAAAATAGTGAAGATGACAGAACTGAAATCAAATCTCAGCTGTGCAACCTGAGTGAATTACTGAACCTCTCTGGGCCTCTGTTTCCTAGATCTGCTAAATGGGACCACATGCCAGACAAGGGTGAGGACTCTTTCATTAGAGCAGGTGCAAGTGGGAGGCTGACACCCTCGCAGGGACTGAAGGGATCCTGTTCTTTCTCCCTCAAAAGCCCCAGCTACACACGCCTGATGATGCCATTTGTATATTCTGGAAAGGGCAAAATTACAGGGATGGGAAACCTCGCAGAGGTTGCCAGGGGTTGTGGATGAGGGCAGGGAGAGACTGCAAAGGGATGGGACAAACATTTTGGGCAGAGAAAACTGCTCTATATCTTGATTGTAGCGGTGGTTAAATGACTGCACACATTTGTTACAGTTATGGAACTGTATGCCTCAAAAGAGTGAATTTTACTGTATACAAACATACTTTAATAAACCTGGCTTTAAAAAAAGAAAAAAGAAGAAGAAATGAAGACCCAGTGAAGACTAGAGGTGAGACCAGACCAGGGGTTTGGGTCCTGGTGGGGAGGGAGCGGGCCTAGGGTGAGGCAAAGCCTGTCAGCAGGGTCCACAGGGTTGGGGGGGAGTGTCTTGGAAGGCAGTAGGGTCCCAATGTCCAACACAGGATAGACTGACTACCCAGGGGGCGACAGACCTGGCAGGGAGGCCAGACCCTTCACCCTCCAAGGCAGCCTCCCCTCAGGGCCTCACAGCTCTGCATTGTGGCTGTGGCCTCTGCCCTCTTTCCGGCTTTCTCTCCTTCCCTCCAGCTGCATTTCCTGAGTTCACAGTGCTCTGGAGAGACCTACAGGGACACCTGCATTTCACAGGCAAAACTGGAGTAGAGCCTGCCACCAACCTCACCCTGAACCAGGTGCCCTCCATCCTGCACTTCATTCTCCTTGCTTCCTCCTCCACTGCCCTCACCCCTTCCTGTGGCTGTGGGGTTCTTGAGGCCTACTGGAGCCCCCACACCACCAAGCCTGGCCCTGCCCAACCTCCACCTCCCTCTGGGCTCCTCTGGGTGTGGCTCCTGGAATAAAGTCAGGGCTGTTCCACCTCCCTCCTTCCAGAGGGGAGCACGCACCAGGGACTAAGCCCCTGTGGACAGCCACATCCATCCAGAGACCAGCTGTTAGTCAAGTAAAACCCCCGAAGTAGGTTGAATTGTTTGGTTTCCAAGCTGTACTCCCCAACCCTGAAGCTGAATTGTAGTGTACTCTAGAATCAGCCTGTAGGGCCTCTCCCCACTCCCTTGGTCCTTCCCATCCCCAAGGACCTGGCCCTTCGCCAGTCTTTGGATGCTGGTCATTGGGAGCCCTGGCTTCTCCTGGCCACTCCACATGGTCCTGCTGCTGGCTCCATTTGCCCTCCTTCACCTCACTTCTTCCCTCTCACCTGCCCTCCCTCATCCAGGGGGTCCCTGAGGAAGGGGGAGAGGTGGGACTTCCTCAAACTGGATCGTCCCAACTTAGCACTCCTGCATGTGGCACAGGGGACTGTGACAGAGCACTGGGGAGCAGAGCCCATAAGCTCTGAATTTGAACTGGGCATCACATTCTACAAGGGTCTTCTGCAAGGAAGTGACACTTAGTGGGACCTCTATGCACCTGACACAAGGACTTGGTCAGATAATCAATCCTACTAAGTGTCCTATCAGGTCAGTGCCTGGTCCCCACTTTAAGATACAGAAACTGAGACTCTGAGAGGTCGTATTATCACAGTAAAGTGAGGAGCTTTCTCCACCTGAGGTGCTGCCTTTTAAAGATGGCTAAAAAGAAAGACTTTCCTGTTTTGCTCCTGAGGATGGAAATACTTGTATTTCTGTCCATGTAGACAGTAGAAGGTGTGCTGGGGCTTGGGTACAACAAAGATTCAATGCCCCAAATTCTGCTCAACTTCACCCCACATACCAAACTTTTAGTTTTTAAAACAAGTACAAGTTCAATTCAGCTTGAGAAAGACACAATTTAGCCATTCATAATCCCTTTCGTATGCAAATATCTCAATTGCCCCAGCCCAGTTCCCACCTGCTTTTTCTAGCATATTCCTGCTGTCTGAGGTGTTCCAGGGCATGGACAGAAAAACCACAAGCTTAGCCTCTTTGTGGGGCAAACAAGGTTTGTGTTTGTTTATTAACAACCACATCTGTGACCTGGTTTACCCTCCTGAGGGCAGAGCTGGGGGACAGGGCGGCGGAGGAAAGTCAGTTGGAGGCTGTGAGGGCGGGAAGGAGGAATGGGGATGTCACTTGGGAAGGAGAGGAGATTTCAGACAACAGATAAAAACGCAGAGACTGGGCTGAGGCCCTGCACAGGCTGGAAAAGATGGGGACAAATTAACCAGCCCCCTTGCTTTAAATCTGAATGGCAAGTAGTCAAGTTCGCCCAACTCTCTAATTAAAATTCCCATCTAACAAAAGCCCCACGGTGGGGTGCTAGAAATGCATGTGAGACACAGTGAGAAACTGAGCTGGCAAAGTCAGCCTGTTTGCTGGGAGAAACATGCTCTGTTTTTCCCACTCCTCCCTCACACTCTGAGTCCTTGAGAAAACCCTTCTCTTCCTCACAGAGCCCCCTCACCAGCCCCCTGGACGGGGTGAAAGTTGAAAAGTCAGGCACATCCTGCAGGTGTGGTGCAAGGGAGCTGTAAGAGGCCCCTCTGGCCATTCTACTTTATTCCTACGCCTCATCTCCAGCACAATAGGCAAACCTGAAAATGCACACACATTTCTTCACGTGGGCATTTTAACTGGCATTTAAACCACTAAATGCTGAAATACAGCCAACTGTGGAAGCTCAGATAGATGCTGAAGAAAACTATCAGTTTGCTCCATTGGCTGAAGGGTCCCCCTCCCATGGCAGGTCGACTCTGGTGGGTTAAAAGCTCCCCATTAGAGTGGGTGCATGCAAAAGAGTTTTTAACACACTGAATTGGAATCTACTGGTTTTCGTCCACTTACTCATAAGTAGTAATTATGGTCCTGCAGAGCAACAGCCTGGCCATTAAGTGATTGCAGCCTAATAATCTCAGGCAGCCAGCCCAGGGCACTTGCAGCCTTTGGCAGGTTGGGGACGCGCGCCTCCAAGGAGAGCAGCCTGGCTGAGGTGCCAGCCATCGTCTCTGCAGCCCTCTTTCTTCCAGCCTACTGAGACTAGCTCCCCCCATACCACTGGAAACCATGGCTCACCCTGGATCAGCCCATCAACTCTGGCTGGGGAGAACCTGCAATAGCTCCCTAACTGGCTTCTCCTGCCTCTGCACCTGAGCGAGGATTCTAACAGGCAGACCTGAGCCCTTCTCACTGACCACACAGCCCCTCCAGACACGGCTGCAGCAGACCCTCCACCTTCTTGGCACTCAGTCTTTTCCACTAACAGACCCTCTACTACCAGATCCTTTTCCATTCCCCCATTTCTCTGTGAACTCCTCTGGGCTGGGCAGTGCCAGCCTAAAGGCCTCTTACCTAAGTCAAAGCCAGCCATGGAGGGCATGGGCTGGGCCAAGGGGCACACAGGAGCCACAGAAAGTGAAGTCCCTGCCCTTGATGGATGAGGAACTGGATCCACTGAGATGCAGGAGGGGGCCCCAGGCAAGGCCCCTGGTGCAGTGCCACAAGTACACAGACACACTGTCCCCTCCGTGGCTGTACTGGGCCTGGGTGGTGATGACAGGGCAGACCCCAGAAGTGGGGGAAGCTGGGAAGACTTCACACAGAATAAAGATTTTTGAACCCAGAAAAATTAAACTAAACTTGCTTTTTTCTTTTGCTATAGGATATGACTTTTAAAAATAAGTTTCCTACAGTATATATAATTCTATATTCTGCTTTTGGTTTTTTATATGGTACTATGTCATGAAGAATCTTCATAAATATCATTTTAGTGGATTCATACTGTCTCATCCCATAGATGGCCATTAATTTATTTAAACTTTCCCCTTTATTCAACCAAGCCTTTAAACACTATAAAGTGGCTTTCCTGCACCCATGATTCTGCTTATGCAGCTCTTCTTGAGCCTAATTATTTGTAGAGACATGGTCTTTCTCAAAGCCGTTATTGGCCATGAGAAGTAATGAATACATTTGGCTGTAATACCATAATGGGCAAGCACTGTGTCTTTCTTTTTTTCTCACCCAGCACCTGCAGAGAGCAGGCCACACCCAGCCCTGGCAGAGAGCAGGCCACAGTGAATATTTGTGGCTGAGGAACAAGTAGGTGAGTGAGTGTATAAGTGAATATGCCCCCAAGTCTGTTTCTGAAGTTCCCAATTCTTTAATTTCCCACCAGAGATGTGGGCTCAGCCAATATGCATCCATCTCAATCTGAACAGCTTTTCTTAGATGTTAATATGGAAAATTTTAAAAAAATAAACAAATAACCTTTTAATAGCAAATTCCAGTATCAAAATTGATCCAACTGGTACAACAGCTTTCGACAATTGGCAGTATTTACCACAGCTGACCACACACATACCTGAGATCCCAGTTTCACTCCTCAGTGCATTCCTAGCAGAAATGCATACATATGTTCACCAAGACTGTACAAAGCTGTTCACAAGTAGCACAGATAGCCCCAGATTGGAAACAACCCAAATGTCCATCAAAACTAGAACAGATCACATATTACACTGTATTCACAAAAATGGAATAAATACTTTTCAGCGAGAATGAACAAATCTACATGTAACACTAACGAATCCCCCAAACATAAGAAAGAAGACAGACCAAAAAAAAAAAAATGCACACACTGAATAATTCTATTTATATAAAGAACAAAAGCAAACCAACCCAAGCCATGCTATTAAAGGTCAAGAGGGTGGCGTTCCTTGGGAAGCAGAATCTGGGAGTGGGCACAAGAGGCTCCAGGATGCTGGCCATGGTCTGTTTCTTGATCTGCATGCTGGTTACATGAGTGTGTGCAAATGATGAAACTTCACAAAGCCGTAAGTTCACAAAGTGCCTACCTTACTGTAGAATACAAGTGTAGTACACTTCCACATGTATGCCATAGGAGACTTCCAGCCAGCCCCGGGGAGGGAGGGGCAGCCCCTAGAATATTTGCCCCTTTGCAAAGTATTATCACTCTGACAGTTTTTCTACCTTTTCCTTCCAGCTTGCCACTAAATGGCTTGTCTCACCTGCAACAGTATATTCTTCTAGATATTACAGCATATGAATGAATCACATTGTCTGAAAACTGGGAGTGGGGAGAGAGTTAAGTTTCCTGAGCACTTCCTATGTGCAGGTATCATTTTTTTTCATGTCTGGACAAAGGGAATATGTTGCAGAAAGAGCAACAGCTTTGGAGCCAGGAAGAAGTTGGGTGTGATTGTGGCAAGCCTCACCTCGCTTTCCTCACCTGCAAGATGGGAAGAGTCTTATTCTGAGGAATAGAGATAATGGATTGAAAGAGCCTGAAAAAGCAAGGACCCTATAAATGTGGGCTACTATTTGCATAAGTTTCTCTATTCTTCATTGCACACTTAATAAATGTGTTGTTTATGTTTCATTTAACAATGTTTCTTAGAGATCAACCCATGTCAGAATGAATAGATTATTTAGGTTGCTTCCAATTTTTTGTTATTATAAACAATGCTACAAGGACTTTTCTGTGCACACCTCACTGGTTACATGTGCGACAGTTTCTCCAGGGCAGATCCTGAGAAGTAAAAATGCTGGGGGTTTGAAATTTTTATCACATGCCTTCCAGAACTGATGCTCAGCTGACCCTCCAGCAACCTGGAAGAGTGTCGTTTCTACTCATCCTGTCCATCTTTAAACATTAGTCAACTTTAAGGTCTTTGCCAATTTAATGTATACTCCCAAATACTAAGAAGGTTGAGTTAGTTTCCCCTGATGTTTAAGTTACATTTATAACTCCTCTCCTATTTATTGACTGCTTTTTTAAATATCGGACAATCTTTTTGTTTTGCCAAAGTTTCTGTCCTTCAATTGTGTTACATATGTGGGACATGCTTTCTCCCAGACTGTCATTTATCTTAACTTTGTTTATAGCATCTTTTTCATACAAAAATTTACAAGTTTACAGATGGCTGCAATCTACTTTGAGATGCATCAAAAATCAGATGGAGCAGAGGATGGAGAAAAGCATGGATACGTGACCAACAAGGTGAAAACGTTCATGGCAGAATCAGTTGTCAGGAATTTCTATATAAAATTTTTTCATCTCTGAAGAACGTTTGGAAATTTTCATAATGAAAAGGTCAGAAGAAAAGTATGCAATTCTGATACAGTCAAGGGAACCCATTTCTTCCTGTATGGCTTTCACATTTTGTGTCTTGTTTAAGGCTTCCCACAACAGCCACAGTGCTGGGGTGAATGAAGGGGCCCAATTGGATTTATTTAAAAATTTAGTTCTTGAATCCACTTAAAACTTATTTATGTAAAGAGTATGAAGTATAGATTCACACATTTTTCTATCTATAACCCATTGTCTTAATATTACTTACTGAACAGTCCATTCTTCTCTATGGATTTGAACAGCTATCCTTGTTAGAAACAAACTAAATTCACAATTGTACTTGTATCTGTTTCCGGACTCTCCATTCTGATCTAATGCTCTGCTTTAATTGCTGCATCTTCACAATATGGCTTAATATCTGGTAAGGCAACACCTGACCCCCACCCACTCCCATCACCGTCTTCTTTTGCAAAACAGACTTCACTCTTTGGGGTTATTCCTTTTCCATATGAATTTAACAATCATCTTGGAGAATTCCATTAGAATCCTCCTGGGATTTGGATCATGACTGATGCCACAGAATTTATAGGTAATACCACATGTGTGGTTGTGAGGAAAAGAAGAGAGACAGTGTGTGCAGAGGGCCTAGGCCACAGCTCGTGGCCAGTGCACAGGAACAGCTATTATTATTGTGGTTTTTGTTACAAGCGTGGGGCTCATCCAGGACACACTGCATCTGTGATATCTCTTCTAGTCCAAGGAAACATTCTCTCTTGAAAACTGTTCTCAAATTCCTTCCAAACCCACCCCCTGCCCCACCTGGGCCATTTCCCCAGAAAAAGAACTTAGCTCTTTAGCTCCTTCCCTTATGTCTTCCCCCCAAGTGAACAGCATCCTGGCCCCTCTCATACTGAGGGCACAAGTCCCTAGGCTAAGACGCCCAGCCTGAGTCATTCCTTGGGCTTTCTCTCTGGATTTGGAGCATTTCTGGTTAGGGCCCAGAGCCTGCTGAAGATCATGACGCAGTCGCCTCTCTGTTCACAAACTGTATGCTGACAGGTATGGCACACACCTGAGCCCAGGCCCCAGCTTTGGAGGGGAGCCTGTGTGCACAGTTAGCCACCACTCCGGGCATGGGCACCACCAACTACCTCCCTGATGCTGTTTCCCAGGGCAGACCCAGGCCGTCACCAAATCGCAGAACTGACAACACAGTGGGTGTGACCTCCCCACTTTGTGGATTGAGGAAACAGGCTTCAAGAGTAGAGAGTTTCAGGCCCAAAGTGGGGAAGCTAGGATCCAAAACAAACATCTGCCTGACACCCCTGAGCCACATTCCTCCTAGTAATGACAGGCCCCAAGGCCAATAGTCCAGAAGCAAATATTCCTAACGAAAGCCTTCTCTGTGGGAGACCCTTGACTGAGTGAGGTTCCCTGGCAACAAAACCCCAAGCTCAGCTGCAGCTTCTCCCAGAAATCCCCCTCCTTTTTCTTCTTTGCAGGGACAGCAGCTGCCACAGATGCAGCTGTTGACAAACTAGTCAGCATGCTGCCGAGGCATCTTTCTGAGCCGCCTGTATCCTCCCAAACAGAGATACCTCATTAGTGTGCTATATTTCAGCCCGAGAAAACGATGCACGTCAGGAGACCATAAACAACAAGTACAAATGCTACAGGTCATGGATGATAGATGCCACCTGCAGACATTCAATGTGGGCCCTGCCTACACAGACAGAGTGAGGCCTGCTTCCAGGCACATCCGTCTTTCCCCAAATGCTGACGCAAAAGTCAGCAGAGCCTGTGCTCCAGGCACATATGGAGCCATGATTCCCAGGCCCCAGCCATTAGGCTTTTCCCTGACCAGTGTGCTACCCTGTTCTCTGACGACTATCAGGACCTCCAGACTCTCACTAGTCTACTTTGGCTGCTGATTCTTTCGGTTATTTTCAAAATTTTTTTCCACTTGCTGCAGGTCCAAGAATTTTTCTCTTTGAAATATAAAGATTTGTAACACCCCAGACAATTTTTGAAAAGGGCTAGCCAGCCAGGTGAGCAATCAGGCCAAAGCCAAGGTGAGTGAGCTCTCGCACAGACCCCCTAAGCCCTCACAGACTGGGCTCTGTTGGCCTGGGGGCAGTCCTGAGAAGGAGGCGCCGTGTGGTCAAGTGCGCTTCGGGTGGCAGCTGGGACAAGGCCTGCATCCGGGAGTCATCTGGGGTGAGGATAGGCTGGAGCTGGGTGCTTCTTGTGTGGTCAGGGGCTGCAGGCAGTGGGCTCTGGGATGAGCTAGGCCAGTGTGGGCCCCAGACTTTGGGGACAGCAGCTCCTTCTTCCTTGGAGCAACCTTGGGACAGTGTGACCTGAGTAAGGTGCTAGGCCAGCTGAGGAACCTGGATGTGAGGAAACATGAAAGTGTTCTCAGTGGTCACATCTCTGCAAGCAAACAAGATTTTATTATTGCTTCCATTTATAGTGATAGGGAGGAAGCTGCACTGGTGCAGCCAAATGCTCTGGTTACCAAAGGACTCAGATGTGGGACACAGTGAGCTTGGGACCCCTGGAAGGATGCTCATCACCCAGCCTTAGGCAGGAAGGCCAGAATACTCCACTTGGCAGGCATTAAAAAGAGGACCATAGTGTAGTCTGGGGACCTCTGAGGATCCTAAGACTCTTTCAAGGGGTCCACAAAGTCAAAACTTTATGTTAAGATATGATTTTTCCTTTTATACTCTTGTGCTCTCATGAGTGGACAGTGGGGTGTTCCAGAGGCCACCAGGGAACAGACCAAAAGCAGAAAGTATATGAGAACACTAGCTTCTATGTGGCCAGACAGTGGAGAGGTGTGTAAAATTTTTTAAAAATGCCATTGTCTTACTACGCTGATGGACAGTGACTGTAATGGGGTATGCGATGAGGACTTGATAATGGGGGGAGTCTAGTAACCATAATATTGCTCATGTAATTGTACATTAATGATACTAAAAACAAAACAAAACAAAACAAAAAGAAACAGTGCCATTCCCCTAATTTTTTCTTGTTTTGGAAAATGCTTTTCATAAAATGTTATGAGTTATTTTCAGTAACATGAAATGGGTTTGTTACATCTATTTTTAAATGAGTTTAAACTCTTTTTAAGTTCTCAGTTTTAATTTCCAATATCAATAAAATGATATCAATAGATATGCGCCCCTCTCCCTTCAAGAAAAACTCTTTATTTAGATTTTTCAATACTTTTTAAGAGTGTAAAATGGTCCCAAGACCAAAAAATGTTTGGGAACTGCACACACATAATATATGGACACAGAAGAGGACTATAAGCACATATTCTAAAATTTTACCACTGTCTTGTCTAGGTGGAACTTCTTGTGTGTCATTCACATATGTTACTACTGCAATCAAATGAAGTGGACAATTAATGTTTTATAATGTTTAGCCTATCATGTTCTGAAAAGTCCATTGAATAGAAATGAACAAGTAACACTTTTGAGCCCTTACTGTGGGCTGGGTCCCGTGCTAAGTGTTGCAGAGACTTAGATTAAGTTAATGTCAGATATCTATGGATAATCAGGAGGGAACTCATTTTAACAGGAGGGAAACTGAAGGTCAGAGCGAGGCTGAGCGTCCTGTCCATGGTCATGCAAATGGCAGGTGGCACAGAACCAGGACTCTAAATCTGCGCTGGCTGGTCACTAAAAGCCGTGCTCCTGATCACTAGGCTGAGTGGCCTTCCCTGAGTGTCCTCCAGCCTTGGGCAGCAGCTGGCTGGCACTCACAGTACCTGGACCATTCACCCTGCCATGTGGACTTCATCTCTGAGGAGCAAGGATGCAATCCTCTTTCCTGTATCCTGCAGCCCCTGTGTGCACCCCCAGACGGGGCAGGTAACTAACAGACAGGACCAGCCAGCAGTGCCTCAGCAGGGGTCTGCCAGAGTGCACAGCCCTCCAGGGGGGCTAACTCCACCCACCACTCTGTCTTGGGCACTTACCTCAAATCAAAACCCAGACCCAAGCCTCCATGGCTGGAAATGCCAGCACCCTGGAAGCAAGGTAGCTGAAGCACTACTATAGACTCAGATCTCCAGCTTTAGTTCCTTGATTACAGCTCTAGGGTGGAGCAAGTTGTGGGCACAGGTGTCATAGTCACACATACACCACCTCCTCCACCCTACTGACCCCAACCATCAGCCCACCCAGCAATGACCATCTGGCACAATGACAAATTGTGTATCCCTTCCCACCTGCACAGGAGGCTCTCTGTCTCCCTTGCCTCTGGCACCCTGTGATGTCATAGCCAGATCCTACACATCCCCCTGCACTCACCCTGATATGGGTTCGAACTCTCCACTGGTGCCTGCACTGGTGTACTTGCTGTGGGAGTTGAGAAACATAATAGATGGGCCCAGCTCCATGTGCAGCAGCTAATTTGCAATAATATTGAAGTCTCCAACAATAACTCATTTACTCTTATAATAAATATATAAAAAAAGACAAATTGCTACACTGAACATGCATTTTCTTCACTGCAAGTAGCTGCTACCCCAGGGAGAAAGCCTTGCGCTGCTAACTAATAGTAAATCCTTTGGAAAATCATGTGTCATAATGATGGACAACCAGGGAAGGGGTATTAAATAGATTTAGAGGTTAGCTACTCTAACAAGAACAAAAGACGTCCTTTGCAAACCTGTACCCATAAGAGCATAGATCGCCTGCAATTAGTACTCCCCTTCTGACAGCCCAGGTGCACAAACGGGAAGAAAAGTTTCTGTTTTGGCTGGGTGTGGCTGGCGTGGTGTCAGGACAGCAATGTAGAGAAGGAACATGGAGCAGGCTCCAGCACCAGGACATGCTCTCCAGTCTTGCAAAGATCCTGGAGTGAAAGTCTCATCTTCATTCTCAAGGAGCCAACCCATTCCAGTACATCCAGGAGCAAATGCTCAGAGTGCCCAGTGCGCCCGGTGCAGCACAGGCACAAAGCATGCAGGGGCGCTCTATCTTGGAGAAGAAAGCCATGACCTCGGGATAAGGATAAGGGCCCTGACAGCACAGGCCAGCCTTGGCAGTGGGCGCTGGGAATGGCTTCCTGCAGTGGCCACTGACAGAATTAGCATTAAAGCCCACTGGCTGTGGTGTCTGGGGGGACAGGGCCGAAGAAAGGACTCCTTGTTCTCTGGCTAGTTCACAACTGGTGCAGCCATGAGTCATTCCAATCTGTTTCTCCAAGTCCCAGGATTTGCCTTCCTCCATTCAGGAAACCTGCCTCACACTGGGGTTCACAGCTATGTTCAAAATACTGAGCTCAAAATCCTTGCTTTTGAATCATCTCTTGTCAAACTTTGAGTTCCTGTGCTGGCACAGGGCCTGGCCCAGAGCTGGTGCCCAACAGCTGCTCACTGAACTAAAAGGTGGCTATGAGGTTGCACTTACTGCATGCCTGCTGTCTGCAAAAATCTGTACCAGTCTCTCATGTGACAGAGGAGGAATAGGAGGCTCAAGAGAGTTGAATGACTTGCAGAAAATCGCACACCCATGATACCAAGGCAGCCATCCCACCCTAGGCTTCAGGGCTCCAGGCACTGGACTCCATCTAGGAGCTGGGGATGGCCCTCTGACAGGAGCAGGGTCTAGAGGTGGAGAGTGGCACAGCCACTCAGAGGACTCAAGGGTAAGTGAGTCAGCTCAGCAGCACCTGGATGGGTAGAGGCACCCACAGTCTTGCCACAGGTGTCAAGCTGCCAACCCTACACCCTGCCCTCTGATGACAAGCCAGTGCTAAGCTGGCCCAGCTGAGAGTCAGTGTCATTTCAAATTGCACTATGGCTGGACCCACTCCAATCGCTTCCATCAACTCCCTGTGAGACCTGAGCCAGCTCCCTCCCTTCCACATGGCTCAGTTTCCTCACCTATAAAGTTGGGGGATGGGGTGCTGACTAGACACTATACATGATCCTACAGCTTTTTCACCATTAGTTCGGTCAGTCAGTCAGTCAATGAAGAACAGATTTTCCTCTTGAACTGATGATATAAGTAACTACAGCCATGAAATAACTCGTCGAGATGGAGGCAATTCCAAGACAACAACGCTCACACCTAGTTTTCTCCAAGAGCAGTAGGCTCACCAGGCCTGACTAACACTGGATGGCTTTGCACTCCAATCCTAGCTGAAATACACACACACCACTTACACTTTGGAAAGACCTGCTTTAAAACTCAACACACATTAGCCCAACATATTTATCCATTTTAGGATTGGGAAAATTCTCCAAAACTGTCTAGAAAGAGAAACAAAATACTAAGCCAACCAGAGAGAGCTTGGTGTCTGGAGCCAAAGAGGGGATGCCCTTTGACCTTTTAGAGTGGGCCTGCTTGCATTTCCTTCCTTCTTTAGCCATGCCATTCCTCTGACTTCAAAACCCAAATACATAGATTTGATCTCACTGGTGCTTTATGCCTTTGGGATTGCCAAATTGTTCCTTTGCTGGTGTCCAGCATCTCAATTCAAAAACCTTTCTACAGTTTCAGCAAGACTGCTTGGTGATTGATGACTATTTTGTGACTGCTATCAGTTTACTATTTTAACCAATATATCATAAATCAGGAAGAGGAATGCTGGGTCCAACTGGAGAGTGTAGCTTTTGCTCATTACCTGGGAAGACTATAGCCATTTCATAAAATGCATTATCTAGGGAATGGATCCTATTGGCGGGGGCTAGCAAAATTCATTTCATGCTTCAAAAGTTTGTGATGGGGCTGGCTAGAAAAAAACCCTAAATTGTTTGCAAGGTGGGAATCATGATTTGTTTAAAAACCACAAATGGCCAAGACTGAGCTGTATCCATTATACCAAATAGCACTTTGTACTTAAATGCTGGGGAACTGTCATCCAGGGCCCAGCCCCCTGACCACAAACCCACCAGTGTCCAAACAGCCAGATGGAGGTACTACTGCTCCTTTCCTGTGCCCACTCTAGACCAGGCCACTCTCATCTCTTCCAGGCCCTGTCACGGTCCCTTACGTGGCCTTCTGCTCTTGTTCCTCCAGTCCTGTCTCAACATGACAGCTGGAAGGATGTTCCCACACCAATACCTGGTCATGTCCCTCCCACTGCTGAGGATAACTCATGGCCTATGACATGCACTCCCTGTCACCATTTACCCCAAAGAAGTCACCAGGAAGGCCTCACCTCTTTATTCTTGTTTCTAACTGATAAAGGGGGAAATACCAATGCCCCAGCAACTAGCCCAAATGAGGACAGAGGTTGAGAGAGTCTTTGTTCCTGTCTGTCCCTCCCCTACGGCTGTGAGTTCCTTCACACTAGAGAACAGCTTATAAGGCCTGAGGGGCAGCAACAGCCCCCACTGCTTTAGGGCCCCAGTAGGTTCTCTTTCCTGGGGACCTAAAAGCTGGGCTGCATAAGAGCTTTTAGGAAGCCAACAGAAGGAAGAACCTAAAATATGTTCAAAAGAAAAGAGATGATAAAAGAAAGTGTCTTCTAGATTTTGCCAAGCCTCTAGACCATTCCTTTTGAACATGATTTTGTTTCCTTCTCTCCTAAACTCAACTTTCCCCAAATTTCTTCCTCATACAAAAACAGCACCTTCCCAAGGGAAGCTCAGTTTTAGCACACACATTTTTCTAAGTAAGTCAGAGCTGAGGCCCAGCAGGCAATAAAGATTCTTGTCTGCAAGTCCTCCTTGCTGCTAAGACCACCGGGAATTGAAGTGGCAAAGACTGAGCTCCAGAGGCTCAGCTCTGCCAGATCTCAGAAGAAACTCTCAGTTCAAAGTTCTCATGGGTACCCCAAGAGTTTGAAGGGCTTGGAGAACATCTGCCGGGAGTGGGGAGCAGAGGAGAAATCCTCTGGCTGACAGTGCGAATACTCCTACCACCCCACTCCCCAACCACCTTGCCCATCCCCCATAAGAAGCAGAAGTCACTTAACTTTCTTTCACACTGTTTTCTATTCAGGGCCTCCTTGCTCCTGCAAATCCCTTCCTCCTGCCTTTCTGTGCTCTGTCCACCCAGCTCTTTCCTTTCTCTCCTCCTTCCCTCTCCCCCCGGCCCAACCTACCCTGTCTTGGCACCTGCTTATTCTCCTGGCTTCAAACTTGGAGTGTGTCCCACCGACAGAGGGAGAAGGCTGCAGGCTAGGCCTGTGCAAACAAGAGCAGCCGCCTCAGCACTGCCACTGGAAGCCTCTCAGGAAAAGCTGCCTTTCCTCTTCAACTTACCCTGTGTGGCCAGGAGGGCAGAGGGATGCCACCTGCAGGGCGGTGGTGCTGGAAGGACACTGCCTGTCCAGGGGCCTCCACAGATCTGTGGGAGGGAGTATCAAGTGGCCGCCGGGAGGGAGGGAGGTGGAACTGCATGAATCATTTATGAGCTGGCTAGGAACTCACTAATGTAAAGGCTGGCTTGACTTGGGGGATCTGGCTGCTGCTGGTGGGCAGTGTGTGCTCCTTCCTGTTGGTGACTTTCCCAAGCTGGAAGCCACAGGAACACTTCCTGCCCCAAGAAGCTACCCATCGGCTTGTTCTCTAGGGGCAGGGGTTGTCCTGGGCAAGTGTCGGCACTTGGGTGCTATGGTGCCATAGCTCAGGGCTCTGCAAGCCCAAGAAATGGAGAGGGAGCAGGGTGGGACCTTAGGGACCATCTGGACCAGAGGGCTTGCTGGGTAAGAAAGGGAAGTTGAGGCCCATGAAGGCAGAGTGACTTGTCCTTGCTATACAGTGATGCTGTAAAAAAGACATGACTGGTCCCCCAGGCCACTATCACCTGTCTTCTCTGGAAGGTTCCCTGGCTCCCTGCAGCTCCCCAAAGTCAAGAGAGGCACAGAACTAAGGAGCAGAGTCCCTACAGACTGGGTGACCCCTCAAGGACAGAGGTAAGGGGAGGATGTGACCCCATCCCCAACCAGCTGAAATGTCACTGATCGAATTTCAGTCTTTTTGAATGTAAAATCCTTTACAGGATGCAGAAAATCACCCCTCACCTGTCCTTTCCCTTCTACAGGGAAGGGAGACAAGGCAAGTACTCTGGGACAAGGAGGTCCCATCAAACAAAAGGTTGGAAACTTCACAGCTTGTGGCTTGTGAATCCCCTAGGTGAGTGGGTCCCACAGCTATGTGCCCCCCAGATCAGCCAGGACCACTGATCCCACTCAGCCTGCCCCCACCAAAACCTCACCCCCTGCACCTGCCCCCATTAGCCAGGTGCTGCACCAGTGGAAGGCTCCTGTATTTTCTGCTAATGGAGTGGGTATGGCATCCTGGAGTGGGGAGGCATGATATCGCTGTCTCCTTCACCCCTTTCTATCCCCAGTGACATTCTGTACCTTTTCCTCATGTGATCTCAAGGCATCAAGAATATAAAAAGCAGCCATTCTGCTCCAAAAAGGGAGATACTGCCTTAAGTAAGGGGATTAATGTAAGTACAGGATGCTTAAATTTACCCCAGGACACGAAGGGAGAGGGGATGGCCTGCCTTTGAGAAGGAAGGCTCCAGAGCCAACCTCCCTCTTCCCATGCCCTGACCCATCCTGGTTTCACTTCTCTGCAGAGGTCCCTGACTTCATGTTCCCACCTGAGACCCTCTGAGCCTAACCAAAATCCAGCTCTGCCCCAGCCCTCCATGCCCAGAAGCACCACTTGAGGCCCCAAAAGTAAGACACGTTTACCGTTGGGGGCAGGGGGCACATACCTGTGGGATTCACTCCTAAGCAAGGAAGGCAGCAGGGCCTCTGTGGCCTTGAATGATCCATGTACACTCCTCAGCATAAGGAGCACAGGGTCAGTCCCATAAATGCCAAGTACATCCTCTCTGCTCAATGTCCAGGCAATACTGCCTTCAGCCAGGGCATGGAGCTCGGTTCTGCCAGGCTGCCCACCAACTCTACCCCTCCTTTGAAGAGGGGGTATCGGGTCCAGAGAGAGGGTCTAAACTGCTCAGGGCACACCCTGAGTGACTGGCACAGAGCACATGGCGAGGCCCCCTACCCAGAAGGAGCTACAGTCTCCTGATCCCAGGCCAGCGCTGGTTGGGCCCCACACACTTTCACCACACTTTGAGCAGCAGCCCTTGAGCTGAGTTAAGGCTGCTTCCTGGGATGGAGCTGGGGGAGGAAATGGCCAAACCAGACACTATGTGTAGACTTGCAAAGGGGTGAGAGGTTTGTTTCAGTCAATTACGCAAAAAGCTCATCCCCAAACCTCCTGGGTCAGCAAAACTAAAAAGCAGACCCCTTCTTGGGTGGTACTGCCTCAGATGGCACCGCAAAGCCCACAAAAAGAAAACAAGGGAAGTGACCTAAACTTTGCTTTAGCCTCAGTGGAGTATAAGGCCCAGGGAGGCTGGAGGCTGGTGCAACAGAACTTTGGACCCAGACCTGATGGAAGCCTTGCCTGGTGTGCAAGTACATTTCCCTCCTGGGCATGAGGACGCCATGGAGCTCTTTTGTGCAGAAGCCTGACCCTTTCAACAGGAATCGGATGGCAACTGTGTAGGTCAGGGCAAGGGGTCATCTGGAGACAGCTAAGAACTGGCCTAGCAGCTACTTGCTCACTCATCCACTTAGTGAGATTGTTTGCCATTTAGGGCATGTGGTCAGTCTGGAGCCTCTGAAAGTAGTGCAATCACACTTCCAAGCATTCTAGAAGCTCAGGCTGCTTTATTTTGGTCTCCCCCATCTCCTCACCCCTCATCTAACATTACCCACAGACAAAAGTGCTGGTGGCCTTATGGGGCAGAGTCCCCAGACACCACCACCCTTCCTTTCCCTGTGTTTCCTCAGGAGAATGTCCAAGGCCCAGAGTGAGGTATTACTGAGTTGGAGAAACTGGTCCAGGCTGGCCCCAACTACAAATGCCCCACAACCATCTCCAGAGACACCCTTCCCAAGGTGCTTGCTAGCCCTGTTTAGGCCATCACATACAGCCGTGACTCTGAGCTGGGTCTCTGGTCAGGTTTTGGTGGGGGTGGGGGTGGGGGCGGTGCGGTGATTTATAAGTGCTCCAGGGAGAGCAAGCACCTAATGCTTTCTCAGGTAAGACAGGGGGGCCACCTCCTGCCTCCCCCTCTCAGACGCGCAGATATCAGGTCTGCACAAAGCAGGACTCACAGACACAGAGGCTGTTTTGAGCTGCCTCTGGGGAACCCGGGTCAGAGACAGCAGATGGGAAACAGACACGGTCTGGCACCAAAACCAGGACCATGGCCAGTCTCTGTGGTCTCGCCCCATGGGCAGAACCCTAAGCTCGCCCCTGCCCCTGTGCATGCAGGCCCCACAGGAGGATCACAGTAGCCCACCAGGGTCCCCAGCTGGCCTCCCGTCCCCACTCCACCCTATGGAGCCTCCTCCAGCAGGCTTGCACTCAGACCCACACACTAGAACCCAGGCTCCACCAAAGCCAGTAGATGACATCTAAAATGAGTTACTGCCCTTGGCAATCTGTCTGCTTCTCCAGTCATCCACCACATATAGGCCATTTTGCTGCCAAACTGGCCTTTCACTGCCCTAATCTGCCTGTGCGCCAGGCACACACTCTCCCTCCAGCCTCCAGCCTCCACAGCCCTGCTAACTCCACCTCCTCTGACATCAGGCTTCCTGGCTGGCCCACCCCAGCCTAGGCCTTGCCCTCTGGTGGCTTTTCTGTGTGTTCATTTGAGGGACAGACACATCAGGCCTTTGCTTTTACTCTGAAGATAGGTAGTTCCCACTTACAAATGAGCTGTGTTTTCAAAGTCCATCATTTTGTAAATAAATAATTTGTAATTGTTATATGCAAAATTTATTTATACAAATATTGTTATATACAAATTCATAATTTGTAAATAAATAATAAATGTATCTCTCATGCAAAATAATGTGTTGTGGATAACTGGCCAGATAACCCAGAATGTAGGTATAATGTTGCATATCTGCAGTTAAAAACCTCTACTTTAACAGTGTAATACTAGTGATTAAGCAGACTGAAAGCCATTAGCATTTGATTAAAACAGAATAAAGACTTGTGTGCTATTCATGACTCCTAGCCTTGAAGCAAAGCGCTCTCCTGGGTGTGAAATCTGGGGATGTAGGCGGAAAGGGGCCACTGGTGGGTCAGACCGTCCTCAGCCAGTGCTGGCTGGAGCCAAGGAGGGTTGCGGATGCAGAGTTGGGGCAGGTGGCTTCCAGAAAAGTACTTGGGACAGCTCTTAGAGGAACTCAAAGCAGGCCTAGCCCTTCTGGGTCTCCCAAGGGCCCCTCTCAACCCACCAATGGGTATGCCGTTTCCTCCCTGGCCTTCGGACTTGACACAGGAAGGCCCCTCACCTTGTTAGGCCAAGTTGTAAGTAGTCTAAGCAGGTCCTCTGACAGCCAGCCACAGAAGTTTGCTTATAGGGTTCCCACCATCCCATAACCTGAGGAAGCAGATACTAGTAGCAACAGTGAAAACCAAGGCTCAGTCGAGCAAGTGGCAGAGCCCATGGCCAGCCCGTGGCAGCCTCATGAGGCTTTCATGCGTGGTACTCACAGGCAGCTGAGGAGCCTGCCAGTTCCTTTTTCCTCTATGTCAGGAGGGAACAAGGGACATAGGCTGCAGCTTCACGCTACCAGACAGCACACAGTTTACCTCATCAGCTCTAAGTTGGGCCTGAGTCACTGCCCCCTCAGCTGAGTGGAGCCCCTCTGAGCCAGGGTCAGCCTCACCCTTCGTCTGGATGGTTAAGAAGCCCTCACTCACCCAGAATTATGGAGTTCCTGCTCAGCATGGGCATCGGTGCGGCAGTGATGAATGAGATCATGTGCAGCTACTCAAAGATCTAAGAACCCACAAGCTCGGCACCCCGGCCAGCCCGCTGCATGCTTAGGTGCTCAAGGTAGAGCCATGGCAGCTGCACAGGGCTTCTAGTGCTAACAGCTCTTGCCAGTCCACCCCATGGGAGAGACAGATAGGAAGACACTGATCAGCTTATTTTACAGATAAGGAAACAGGCGTGCCTGACATCACATGGCCAGCCAAGTGACAAGACCAACACAACCCCGGACCCCTGAGGGCTCCCAGACAGCGAGGCCTGCCGTGTCCCCAGTAACTCACAACAGGCCTGGCATGTAGTCGAGCACTGGCAGAGTAGCAAGTGACTTAGGTCCTCCTTTTAGGAGGCATCATCTGTGGAGGCATGTGTTCATTACACAAACATTTAGGAAATGCCTTTAGGGCCAGTGCTCATCCCAAGTTCATTCGGATCTCCTGAGGCCCTTGCACAGCATCTGCTCTCTGTATGACTTCCCTTTACATAAAGCCCTGAGCTTGGGAGCTGTGGCTTCTCCCAGCTCACTCCCCAAGGCATGGGAAAGCAAAAGACTTGGAAGAGCTAAAGAAAAGGATGGTGGCATTGGAGAGAACCAGGAAAAGCGACCACAAAAGACGCCATAGTGCTGCAGTTCCGATAGCTAGGGGATTATGCAGCCGCTGGGCCACCTCGCCTTGGCAATCATGCAGCAGGTTGCTTGCCCAAGCCTGGCCTGCGCAAGCTGGCACCTTTTCTTACTTGCTCCCTTTGGGAAGACAGAGGAAGAAAAGACTTAGACGATGGTCCCTGTCACCCTTTCCATGGTGGCTGCATGTCTCTGTGTTCCTCCTCCCCGTCTGGGGTGACTTACCCCTTAGCTGTATAATGAATCAGGCACTTGCTCATTAATAAAAAATGACAAGCAATCATCTCATTGAAATCTGCCAAGCTGCCAGAGCCTGCAGACACAGCCGCTGCCTAGCTCTCCAATTCCTCTGTAGTTCAGCAGTAATGAGCCTGTGGGGTGGATGGGCCAACCAGTGAGCATCTTGCTGCTTACCATGCAGGTGGGCAAGTCACCTTTCCATGGTGGGTGGCACAGCACACACAGCTTGATGCTTTTCTCATCTGAATTAACAAAGGAGCTCAGCTCAGCAGCCCCCTGTCCTCCCAAGGTCAGTGAGGCAGGGGTGTCACCAGGCCTTGGGAAGATAGTCCTGCTATAGCAAAGACCCAGCCTGGCACTGGAACCCACAACCTCCCATCCCTGCCCAGCTCCTTTCATTTAAAGCTGAACCACAGGGAAGCTAGGCCCTGGCCAGAGAAGTGCAGCAGAAGCCACTTCCAGGAAGTCTCCCAGGCTTCTCCTGCTAGCTGCCAGTATGTTTATTGTTTTATACTCACTTCAGCATTCACTGCCTGTGGCATCCTGCATCGACAGTAGTGTTGGAGCCTGTTGGGATGGGAGCCACCCTGGACAGAGGCAGCCCTGGGGTAGCATTCAGGCACCACCCCTTGGGCTCTGCAGCCTCAGAGACACCAGGAACCTCAGATTCCTCATGTATAGACGGGTGACAGAGTCTCTTGTGCAGAGATGAAATGAGATCACACAGTTAGAGCCCTCACCCATCATTGATTACTCTGTCGTTGTACTATAAATGACAGTTGTCATTATTGGGGGCACTGGTCTTGGAGCTCCAAGATTCAAGCACCCAGTGGCTCACCCCTGGGCCTTGCTCATCACCAGTTACATTGCAAACTTCCTGTGAGAGGGAGCTGCATCAGGGGTCATGAAGAATCAGCTTGAGATTTTACAACAATCCTGCAAGGCAGACACGTTAACCCTATAGGATTAGAAGTGGGGTAATTCATCCAGGGCCTCAGTGAACTGACAGTCAGAGCCTGACTGCTTCTTCACCGTCTTGTGTCCCACATGGATTCTGTCCCCTCCACTGCTCTAGAGCCCTCAATGACTCCCATTGACAATGGAGCCAGACACACTGCTGAGCCCTGCCTGCAAACACCTCTCCCACAGGACTTCCCTCCATGGCAAGCGGGCTACACCCAGGCCCCTCACACATCTGTGACCCACTAGGACAGCTGCCTGAAATGCCCACCAGCATCCTTTCCCTTCATCCTTGGTCATTCATCCTTCAAGCCGTCCACCTCTCCAAGTGCCCCATGATCTCCAGGTCACAGGGACTGCTGCTGAATTCCACACCCAAAGTCCTGACAGTGGCTGAGTCTGAGAGGAGCCTTTTGAGGTCTACAAGTGACACCGCCAGCCAGCCAGCCCGCACACGAGGCAGCTCCAAGGCCTGGGCTGAGGGCTTGAGTGAATCTCGGGACCCAGGAGGAAGGCAGGGTCAGGATGACGAGCCCAACCACGCTGGTGGGGGAGCTCAGGGTGGGCTGGAAAGTGCCAGTGTTCACACAGCTCCTTGCCGGCACTGGGACCACAGCTGTGCCTCAGGGCATATTGTGCTGAAGGAGACAGAGATTCCTGGCCAAGGACTCACCTCAGTCTCACTCTCACCTATAATCAGGAGATGAGTCTGGATACCACCCTGGACCACTAGCACTACCTCCTGCCTGAAGGACTTCAGTAATATTCCCCAAACCTCTCTGGTCCCTCAATCCATTCTCTGCACCCTGGACTGGGAAGGGCACAAGCCTGCCCAGCCACCACAATGGCCTCTGGGGGCAGACAGGGCAAGCCAAGGCTTGCATTTCTGTACGCACTTCAGTACTGTTGCACATGTTCTAGAAAGTATGTATAACTTCTTAACAACAAGAAGGGGGACAATCTGTATGTTGCTGGGAGGTTGAGCTGCATCATTCATCCAATACGGCTGCCCACTCTTGTTTCAGTAAACAGCCACTTCCTGTTAGAGGGAAAGAGGCCAGACCGAGGTGTTAACGACATTCTGAGATGAAGGAAGGACAGAGCTGAGATGGCATGGGACTCAGGCATGAGGCCTGGGCTTCTGATTTTGCAACCAACTCATTGCATGACCTCAGGGTGGCCCTTGCCCCCTCAGGGCCTGAGTGGCCTCACCTATGAAAAGGATGAAGGCCCCTCCCATTTCTGATGTTGCCAGACCTTTGGGGAACCCAGGGGCAGGGGCCCAGACAACAGTAATGTGGGAGGCTCAGCCCCAGGCAACATTCTTGAGAAGGCTGGTGAAGAACATCCTTGTAATGTTGCTACTAGCCAGGACATCTTGGGGCATAGGCCCACTCTGCTGTGTCTCACAAAGCTTGGCTGCAGCCCACGCCTCATGCCGAGGCACAGCCAGGGCAAGAACGCTCTGGAATATGCAGGAGACAACACACTGCAAAACCTGTGCCTCAGGAGGTGGAGTCTGCCCTACATTAAGAACACTTTCCAAATGAGATAATTATTTAATAGGTAATAAATGGAGTCAGGGAGGGCAGAGGGAATTCAGGTGATTAAATGCCTGTGGCCCCCAGCACTGCATGCTTCCCCAGAGCTGAGACTCCTGCTCTCCCCTCCTAACGTCTTCTCATTCCCACCTCATCTCCACTACTTCCAAGGTCTGAACAACCAACCCACTGGCTCCTGGACCACACAGAGGGCCCGAGTCAGAGGGCCCACAGCAAAGCACCAGGTTGAATCCAAGCTGTCCTGCCCTCTGGCAGCTCAGCAGCTTGTCTCTTCCCCACCCTACTCTGTGGACATGGGGCCTAAGAAGAAGACAGCAGGATGTGGTGAGACAAGGGTAGAGCCAGGAGAGGGTAGTGGGCAGAAAAATCAGAGGCTATCCAGTTGTTGTCCAGCTTGGCCCTGGCCCCAGAGTCCTGAGTCCTTAGAAAGCTTCACCTGGCTCTGCCTATTCCAACTCAACAAGATGGAGGTGGGGGTGCCAAAGGAGGCCTTGATTACTCTGTGAATCTCTGCACTTGGCAGGGAAGGCTCCACCTCCCAACCCCATGCCTGGCCCCATGTGGAGCACCTACATGCATGCTTCATTGCACAGGTTTGTGTGTATCTTGTTTTTTAACAAACAAAGACATTAAGTCTCAGAGAGATTAAATGATTTGTCCAGCCTCAGGAATCAATCATACTCTAGCCTGGCTCGAAAATGTGGGCTCTTTCCACAGCAACACGTTCTGCAACCATTCCCCCAAGTCCCAAGCACCCAGCAGGTGCTCACCAAATGCAAACTCTCTCCCCACCTCAACCCCTTCAGACACATGTCAAACAATCCCAATCTCAAGGAATTTCAGTGTCTACAGTAACACTCCCATCAACCCACAAAAGATGTTTTGAGTGACTCCTGCAAGGAGAGCTTTAAATGAAGTGCATGGGAAATAGAAGCAGCCATGATTCTGAATTAGGGGGGCTTACCATCTCAGTGGGTCACAAAGAGAAAAAAATAAAGTTTAAGTAATAAGGAAATGTTAAAGAGGGTTTGCAAGGGCCAATAATCATGATCATGCTGTGCGTGCAAAAAGAGATTTCTCAAAAAATGGCCCACTGGGAGCTACACTGAGAAGGTGTGACCGAGAAGGAAATGGCTGGAACACAGTGAGTGAAGATTTAAAAATATGTGTTTGATAGGTGGATGGTGGGTGGATAGATGGATAAGATGGATGGGTGGATGAATGGGTGGGTGGATGGTAAGCTCTCTAGTCAGGGCATTTCTTCTCTCTGTTGTTACCTCCCATCCCCACATCACTCCTCTCCCTTGTTCCATAGCCATTTCAGCTCAGATCTTCTGGATCTTCCACAGGTGTCCACAGAGGTTGGATAGTAGCCTCAAAGACTAAGATGTACAGCCTTGCATGTCTTGGACCATCACAGTCTTCCCTGTCTGCAGACTAGCACCATCTGAAGCATAGAGGGATGAGCTTTTTCCTCTCAGCCTTCCCCACCCCATCTTCCACAAACCCTCAGCCCCTATCTTTATTTTTTCTTTCTGCCCTGGCACCTCCCACCTCTATAGAAATTAAAGGGCCCCAGGGCCCAGTTCAACTTAAAAAGCCAATTCCCTCTGGGCCTGAAACTGAGCCAGGTCTGTCAAGAGTGCAAGTTACCCACCAGGGGCCTAGTTGGCTGGATTTTTATCCCTGTTCCAGACACATGAGTCTTCTGCAGATTCCCCTGAGGAATTCACTGAGATAGCCAACAGAAGCAGCCCAGGAACACACTGGTCCGTAGGATAACGGGAGTGTGGTGGACAGGCAGGTACAATGGCACAGGACTCAGGACTGGCACAGGACTCAGGACTGAAGTACCCTGGAACTCAGTTCTGGGACTCCTTGGTGCTGTGGGGTGTCCTGTGGGCATCTGGGCCAGTTCCCAGAATGGCACAGCCTAAGGGCAGCAGAGATCTAAGAAGGGCGAAGGTCCATTTTAGGATGAGGCCCCTGACTGTCCAGATCTTTCCCCAGCCCACCTTACGCTCCATGCACCGTCCTGCTTCTTGATCCAGGACAGTCTTCCCACCGTGCCATACAGGGGAGGTCCAAATCCCAACCTGGGGCTGGCAGGAAGTAGCTGCAGAGGTGCAGCCATGGTGATGATGTCATCATCATGGGTGATGACAAGGGCTCCGCCTTAGCATCCGGGATCTGCCCTGAGCACTCCTGAGTGCATCCTGAGCAGAGCCCCGAGGAAGCAAACGGGGCAAAGGGCGGAGGAGGGAGTGCTTCCCAGCCTGCAGTGGCAGAGAGAAGTTGGGATGGGTGGCAGGGAAGGCTTGGGCTCTGGGGCCAGTGGCCTGGGCTTGCGTTCCAGCAGTGCAGACCTGCTTAAGGAACCAGCCTCGCTGAGCCTGCGTGTCTCCCTTTGTAAAATAGGGACAGGCACAGTGACCTTGCTATTATCAAGAGGACCAGAAATAAGGCAGGTCAAAGTAAGCATTACACAAATGGTGGCTATTACTGTTTCAACTAACGTAACCGACCTTCCTTAACAAACTTAATAGAATGTGTGTATCCATAATGATAGGGGTGGTAGCCTAGCACAGGGTAAGAGCAGAGGCAGGAGTCAGCAGCCAGGGTAGGAGGGACACGAGACTATTTTCTAGGGCCGTGGGGAGGATTAAATAAGAAAACGCACATGAAACAGAGCAGTGCCTGAACCGTCAGGAACGTTAGCTCATGGTATTCTCGTCATCTCAGTCTGCCTGGAGACTCCATTCCTTCTCTGGATGCTGCCTTTGGGAACCCCACGCTTTGGGAATTGGTCTCAGACCTTGAGACCATCCTTAGTGATGGGAAAGGAGTGGGGCTTTGAGGGTGTCTTTTGCTCCCTGTTCAGCCATTCTATAAATCAGCAGGCACTGGAGGCACGGCCCTCACTGGGGACACATGCTGGCCACAATCCAGCTGGAGAGACCATCCGGGTGAGAAGCGAAGCATGGCTATTAGCGATTTTCTTGAGTGTCTTGTTCACTGGCTTTGATGATAACTCCAAGGATGAGCACAACCACAGTGGAGCAGGTGGAGAGCTGCCTCCAGAGGCAGCCTGGAGCTGCAGACACCTCCGGGAGTCCACAGGGACCCACTTTCTTAGAAGAGTGGTGTCTGTACAAACTCCTTCCTCTAGGATCTTGCCTGATCAGCTGTGAACTGTTTTCTCTGTGTGAATTTGCATGTCTAATGTGTTCTCTGTTTTCCTCCTGATTTAGAAAATTCTGGCATCAATAAACCTCCACAATATGAGGAAGTCAGGGTCATTCTCTGATGGCCCCAAAGAGACCCCGCTCAGGGATGGATGGTGAGGGCTCCTTCCAGCCCACAATGGGACCTACCCCTTGTGGGCTCCGATTGCCCAGGATTGGGCTAAGCCAGGGGGTTCCAACCCACAGCACACCATGGTGTGGGACTTCTTGGACATGCAAACTTTCAAGCCCCATTGTAGGCCTAGTGAGTCAGAGACTCAAGGTGGAATCAGGAAACCCATGTTTGAACAGGCCTTCCAGTGATTCTGATATGTGTGGAGGCTTGAGAACTGCTGGGCTATGCAAACAGCAAACTCTCTCAAAGTCAATTCTTGTAGAAATGCCTTCCTTCTTGTGCTCGGATGTGCCCCAACATTAGACACAGAGAAACTCAGAATGTACCCAGTGGAGATCAAGCTAATGCAGTTACGTGAAAAACAGCCCCTTATGTGCCACTATATTCCTGCAGGGTCCCAAGGCCGTTCAGGGACAAGGCTGTTCAGGGGCACTGGTTCATTTGATTGCCACAGCCTGTGGGGAGAAGACAGCCATACATTCAGTGATGCTGACTGAGAACAGCGCCCCTGACAGAATGGAACCCCTCTGACAGTGTGGCACGGCCAGTCCTCCCAGCCCTCAGAGGAGGCAGGCTGTGCATGGCTGGAACTGACAGTTAGGCCTTGGTGGAAGTGACCCAAGGGGGACAGGGAGGACGAGGAAGATTCAAGCAGACCTGCTAGGGATGTTTGCCTTGCCTGGGCCTGCGCACCTGCTGTCCCCTTTGCTTAGAATGCTTTCACACTTTGCTAAGCTCCTTTTCATTCTCTGAGACTCAACTATGGCTCCACCTTCTCCAGGAAACCTCCCTTGACTGTAGATACCTGGCTACACTGTAGTTATCAACCTCCCTGGCTTGATTTTTCTACCAGACTGAGCAATCTGAAGGCAGAGATCCATCCTACTCCCCACTGTAGCCCCTGGGACACAACAGGCACTCAATAAATGCTGGTTGAACGAAGGAGTAGACAATATGTGCTCAGAGAGCGCTACAAGCCACAAAGGGCAGGAAGTGGCCATGTGTCTTTCTCTCACAACTGAGCTGCCTCGCCTCCTGGCTACACATTCCCACCACCACTGGGCAACTGTGGCCCCCTGGATCCCCCTGCAGTGGCCATGCCTGTGACCATACGGCCCAACATCCCTCACAGGTGCCAGGAGGGGAAAATCACAGCAAGGGGCCCAGAAGGGGGATGGGAACCCCAGATGTGGAGAGGGGCTCAGCACACATGTACAGAAACATGTGCCTCTCCCTCTCCATTTCAACCACTTGGAAAAGCAAAAGAGAAGCTTTTATTGGAAAATGTAGCAAAAACAGAGTAGTGCCATGTCAGAGGTTCTCCTTTCCTACCTTTCCCTTGATAGACAAAGACCTAGTGACCATACACTTAGGAAAAACAAAAGCCCAATGCCAGAACTCACGGCTCCACGGTTCCAGCCAGCCCTTAGAGATGGCCCCAGTGCTCCCACTATCCAGGCTTGGTTTCTCCCCATCCCGGGCCTTGCCTGCCCAGGACCTCAGTCAGGCTACAGGGGAATTTCCTACCCAGCCCCACTGGTGGACCTGAGCCACAGTTTCTCCAGGCTCACTCTTGAACTGGACCCCACCTCTCCCTCTAGGACTCCTCACCACTCTCACGCCTTCCCTCTACCTTGCCCCAAGCCTCAGGCCCTGCCGGTCAGAGTGGGCATTCTCTGAACTCAAACTTGCTTCTGTCCTGGATCAAACTGCCCTGCTCTTGGCAGAGCCATATCTCCACACCTGTGCCTTCCCTCCCCCTCTGCAGGTTGCCCGGCCTCACCTTGACCCATACCTCCTCTCTGGTAAGCTTTTCCTAACTGCACAAGCGTGGCAGATCACCACCTTTACCGAACACCCTCTGTGGGCCAGCTCGGTGCTGACTCTACAACCACCTTGCACAGCAACTGCTATCTACCACCTCTTGAATTATCACAAGTTGGGGCACAGAGAGGGTAAGGGATTTGCAGGGTGCCCAAGGACACACAGCAAGGGAGAGGAGGCTGAGCTAGAAGGCCCTCAGCACTTTCTACTCCAAGCTGTCTTCTCTAAGTTCTGCCCACAGCACACATTATACCTTCATTATCTCCCCCCGCCCCACCCATCTACACCCAGAGAGCACGTGGCAGAGTCTGCACACTTAGAGTGAGCACAGCACATGGCACGTGAAGCACAGTAAGTGCTGGGTGACAATTCCTTTGAATGGCAAAGGCCCTGCTGCCCTGCTGAGGCATACGGGTACTCAGTGGCAGGGATGGCTCAAGGGACATCTCCTCACCAGGACATTCATATTCTAAGCCAAAGGAATGAACCTGTAATGGTGGAATTCCAGGCTTCAGCCCCAAGTCGGCTGGGGAGGCAGGAGAGGTATCTGTGGGCAGAGAAGTTGTCCTCAAACCAGCCAAAGAAAAGCTGCTTCCTCTGTCTGTGTTTATGGGTGGCCTGCCTCTGGAATGCTGGCACTGGCTCCCAATGCCATACCTCAGAAGCACACTCAGTCCTGCACTGACTTTACTGGTGCCCACATAGCATGTCATCTGAGGCTGGGGTGCAGTGGGGGGGGACCTGGCTCCCATTGGGCAGCGTTCTTCAGCTGGGGGTAGGGTAGGGTTTCAGCATCCTCTCTGGCCTACAGTGGCTCCAGCCAGGCCCAGCAGAACTGGCCCCATGAATAGGAGTAGCCAGGAGCATGCTGGCTGCATGGGAAATGGCTCTTGTGTCTGCTCTGCTTTTCATTGCCCTGGGATGGCTCACACACTCCAGTCTGTCCTGCTGTGCAGGGATTCCCTGTAGGAATCCAAGCCTGGGATTTGCCATCAAATGCCCTCCATGCAGGTGAATGTCGTCCAGCCTGTGGGGAGAGCCGGCTCTAATCCCAGAGCTGCCAAGACTCCCTAAAGGGTCTCAAACACTCGCTCTGGGCCTGGCATTTCCTACTCTATGCATGGCCTCCAACCTGCCTTTCCAGTCTTAGCACACTCTTGAAATGACCAGTGTATTTCTCCAAAGAGCTGGCTGTGCTCCCACCCCTGACCAGCGTGCCCCTCCCTGGACATCCCCACAGGCCTCTGCTCGGCTTTGCCCAACCCTGGTGGGCTCTCTGCAAACCCTCTTCCTACAGCTTACTCCCTCACAGCTTTCTGCTCTCACACATCACCTCAGAGAGGTCTTCCCTTACACCCAGTGGGGAGACCCTCCTGATCACTCTCTATACCTGCTTTGTTTACTTCCTTTCTATCAGCTCTCCCTGAAATCGCCTCATGCATGTTTACTTGTAGACTGTCTGTCTGCCCCTCAACATCGGAGCTCCACATCAGGCAGGGACCACAATGGTTCAGCCAGCTGCCCACTGCCCAGAGGGCCCTCACCACCCTCCTCCACACACAGGAACCGAATGCAGGCTCCACAGTGGGGCCTCTTATTGTGTCTTGACTCACACTTAGTTCAGTAAAAGACAGGTCCCAAGGGCAGGGACAAGGCTGGATCCATCTGCAGGCTCCTGCAGGATCTAAAGAGCCCAATAAAGGACTCCTGGGCAGGGCTACATTACAATCCAGCCAAGCACTGGTGAGAGGGCCACTACCATCCCACTGGCTCTGAACTTACCTGGAACCCACTAGCTGTGTTTCTGCTTATTTGTTTTCCAAAAATGTAAACTCAAACAGAGCAAACTAACAGACTAAAATTCCCTCACTTGGGAGGTCTCTCCAGCTCAGGCCTAGCTTGGCCTCCATCGATGCTCTAGAGGTGCTCAAACTGGTGGTTCTAAAGGCCCATCCTGGGCTTTCCAGAGGTAACAAGTCCCCATTGCAAACTGTGGTTCACTCACTGTGTTCCATTTTAATTTTCATTATTTTTTTCATGTCTTAAAAAAAAAAAATCTGAGCAATTCTGCATATTCAAATAGCACAGAAGGTTTCTAATGAAAAGCAACAGCCCCTCCCTGTACTCTGGTGACAACCACTTTAAACTTCTCAAAACTTTTTCTACTTTTAGTTTTTCTGACAGCTATCTGATCTATAAAAGGAATATATTAAAACACCATGTTTTGATGCTTTAATCCTATAAGTGCCATGTTTCTAATTTATCAGTTATTTATACAGAGGACAATTCAATTCATGTGAGCCTCCCCTGCCACACACAGAGTTGTGTATAAGGCCACCCTTCCTCCTGGTAGAGAGATGAGGAGACAGTGGGGTCTTTGTGTGAAACTTTTGCTGTGCCCTTGCCCAGCTACCCGTAGGTCTCCCGTGCCTGGTGCCATCTGCATTGATTCAGGAGGTGGTTGCACAGCCTGGAACATTGCTCCCTTTCTGAGGGTCTCAGGCTGGGGTCCTAGGCTCCCCTCCCTTCATATACGCCCTTACTTTCATCAGAAGATCGTTAAGTAACTGTCTCAGAAAGAGGTGTAAAAGGTGAAAGTTTTCACTCCTTCCTGCATGGCTGCAATCGCCCCTCACCCCTGAGTGACAGTAGGCTGATGGCTGGATAATTTCCCTCACACCTGCCAGAGCACAGCCACTATGTGTCCTTATACACAGGCTGCTGCTAATGAACAATTCTCTTGTTGCTGGTAGATTACCTGGGATTTGGTTTATTTGTTCTTGATTCTCTCAAAAATTTTACAAATATTTCTTTATTCTTGGTTATCTGACATTTCACAAAACATGTCTAAATAGGATGTTTTTCTTTTGAAGTGCTAGGCACACTGAGGATTATTTTAATGTGACGATTTTTGTCTTTCTGATATGGACAACTTCCTTGTATTGATTTTTTTAAAATAATTGTCTCTCATCTGTTTTGTCTCAGTTCTGGAGCTTTCATTAATTATATGCTCGGTCACCTGCTTAACTAATTCTAGCTTTCTCAACTGCCCTCTAATACTTCTCTTTGCCTTGCTTTCTTATTCTTCTTTCTGTGATATTTCCTTGAGTCGCCTTCCATCCCTTTAATTACTTCTTATTTCCATCATCATATTTTTAATATAAAGCCTTTTTTTTTGGTTTTCTGGATATTCTTATTTCATAGCATCCCGTTCTCGTATTTTCAAGGATACAAATGAGAGGGCTATTTTTTCACTTATACTGTCACTTCTTCTTAAATTCTGTTTCTTCTGGAACTATACTTCTTAATTGTTTACATTGACATTGCTGTTCCACGTAGCAGGCTTTCTTCAGATGTTGGTTAAACCTTGGAAGTCCATTCATGTTTAAATATGAGAGACTAGAAACCTGTTCTGCACAGCTCAGTAGGGCTTGATGAATGGAAGCTTTAGCACTCCACAGGGGGATCCCTAAATGACAGGGAGCACAAGGCTTGGCTCTGGGGCCCAGCGTCCATATGGTTTGCCCTGGTTAGCCAGGAGTGTTAGCTTAGTATCTCTGCAGAAGAATCCAGTTATCAAACATCACTATTGGCATAAAAGATCATTCTATATAGTGAAGTCCAGAAGAAGAGAGGGGCTAACCCCATTTAATCTTTTATTAACTATTATAAAATATACATAACATAAAATTTGCCACTTTAATCACTTTGGAGTGTGTAGTGCAGTGATGTTACGTACATTCATATTCTTGTGCAACCATCCCCACCATCCATCCTCCTGAACTGAAATCCCACACTCATTAAACACTAAGTCCCCACTACCCCTGCACTCCTAGTTCTTGGCAACCACCATTCTGCTTCTGTCTCTATGAATGACTGTTTGAGGTGATTCATATAAGTACAATCATACAATAATTGTTTTCTTATGATTGGTTTATTTCACTTAGTATAATGCCTTAAGGGTTGTAGCATGTGTCAGAATTTCCTTCTTTTTTAATGCCGAATAATATTCCATTGTATGTATATACCGCATTGTGTTCATCTAGTCATCTGTTGCGCATCTGCTTAGAGTAACATCTCACTGAGAATACAGCCCTGTCCTTGTCACACAAAGGTGGGTGTGCTGTCCAGGTCTTCAGAGACAGTGCCAGCCCTTTACGCTCTCCTTCCCTCTCTCCCAATGAACATGTCCATCCATTGACTTCCAGACCTCTCTACTGAGGGTGTGGCCTAAAGCCCATCTCCGTTTCCCTAGTCCCCATGTTATCGGTGTGGGTGGCCTTGACAGAGGACCAGCTATTTTTAGTGGACACCCAGAACTACCACCATTTTAGCCAAGGAGACTTCTTTCTCCTTCAACTCTTGCCTCCCCAGCAGTCCCTCCTGTGAGACCCCTCTGCAAAAGTTGCCAAGAATAGTATGAAAAATGAGAAAAACAGACCTAAGTTCTCTTCTCTGTCCTGAATCCCCAGCCTTTACCCAAAATAAAATGAAAGGCTGGGGAGAGAAGGACAAACCCAGCCCCGAGTCAGGGGACTGGGTACCCCCTTGTTGCTAACTGGCTGTGTGAAGGGTACAGCTCTGGATGCTGGAATCCCATTTGATGAGACAAGGGGTGGGGCTGCATAACTCCAGACAGCACCAAATTCTCAGCAGAGGACCCCACTGAGCCCTTGGTGCAAACTCCAGGCCTGGGCCAGAACCTCCTCTTGCAGGGCTGCGCCACCAGGCAGCTTGGTGAGTCCCTTCCTAGAGCTGAGAAAAGCTCTCCTCCCAAGTTCGGAGGCCAGGAGCATCAAAACCTTGCTCAGGTGGGCACCGTGGCACTGCCCAATAAGCTCCACCAAGATGCAGCCTGCATTGCTCATCCATTCCCTGCTCCGAGCTTCTGAGGGAGGCCAGTGGCCCACGCCTGAGGGCTGCTCTGAGCACTGCCCTGCCTCAGCACCCGCCATTCATAAAAGATAAACAAGAAGTGCCACATGGGGATGGGGACATCTGCTGCACTCCTGTGGCTCTCCCCCTCCCTGGTCTGTAGGACCACATGTGCTGGGAGAGGGAAGTTGGTGGGGACCCAGCTGCATTCCGAGCCTCCACACTCAGTCCTGGCCTCAGCTGGATTAAATCAACTCCCTGGCTCCAAACAGGAACCTCCTTCTCTCGCCCCTCCATGTAGCCAAGGCAGGAGCATCTGAGGACCAGAAAATCTTCCAGCTTGCCCAGGGAGGGAGCACAGAGGTTTTCAACACTAACATGCCTCTGTCCCACCATCAACCTCCCATTCAGGTTCTTCAGCCTGGTGGGCCGGGAAACACAGCCAGCCAGCACTTTCTTCCCATCACTGGAACCCCAGGGGGACCCTGCTGCGCTGGGTGCCTGGTGTCTTTGCGCCCTATCTCCTTTTCCTCTTGATCCTCATGCAGGGATGAAGGGCAGGGACACTGGGGTGTGCAGCCTTCCCCACAGCCACGTGGAGACTGTCACAGCTCCAATCGTGCTTGGTTTTGTGGGCCCCTTCCTCCATAAAACACATTAAAATTTCTATTTTACAAAATGTGTTGGTTTAAGATGAATATAATCTAGGTTTCTGGGCTAGACTCTATTCATTTATTTTCTTTTCATTAAAAAAATTACCTAAAACATTTTCGTAGGCTCCTAACAGCACTGTAGGCCCTTGGCACTGGCCCTACTGGGCCCAAGAGAAGCCAACACTGTGTTGCCTGTGTCCAGAGACAGGATGTCCTAATGTGGCCAACTCACCCCAGTGTGGTCAGGACTATCCCAGGAACCTTGCAGTCCTGGGCAAACCATGGCCGTTTGTCACCCTACCTGCCCTTCCTATTCCAGGCCCAGAGTCCCCCAGAAGCATGAATAGACAGGATGGTGTAACCCTCACAGTCCCAACCCTAGAGATGAAACAGAGCCCCTGCCACACGTCAGAACTCTGCAAGGAGCTAGAGAGATGCAGCTGAATCCCATGTGTGCTCTAAGCAGCCAGGCCAGTGGATCAGAGCTGGGACAAAATGCTTCTGGAGCACCAGCTCCATCCCAGGCCTGGTTGGAGTCACAGTCCACTGTCACTCCTCTGAGCACAGTGACCCTCCATCCACGCAGCAACTCTGAGATGCAGTCATGGATGTGGGTTTTCCAGGCGAGGAAAGTGCATCCCAGAGAAATGAAGTAACTTCCCCAGGCTCACCAGCTTTGAAGGGAGAGGGCCAAGGATCAAGCCTTGCCTGGCTGCCTCCAAGCCTGTGGCTTTGCTGGGGACAGACTCTTCATGGGGACCAACACTGCTGCTGTTCCCACCTCCTGACCTTGACCTTACACAGTAGGATGGCCTGTAATGGGTGGCATGG